>NW_025319012.1:0-600000 GCF_016746245.2 Drosophila santomea
TAGAAATGTGATGTTTCTACAATTAAATTAAGCCTTCATTTTTAATTTTTTTTGATGAATTTGTTGCTTTAAACTCGAGGATTTTTTTCATGTGCAGAAATATTTTCCATGGTAATTGAATTAACTCTTAATTTGGCGTTTTGCCTGTGTGGTCATAAAATTTAAAGAGAACATTAATTGTCTAATTGAAAAAACAGTTTCGCTGCATAAATTGGTCAACCACTTGCAAAAGGCACATGCTCATTTTTCTCGTGATTGTACAAAGTTATGGAAACCATTTTTTAAAGCTAGTTAAACGCTCAGGGAACTCTATGAGTCCTATGACTATATGCAACTGATATTAATTAAATATTCAGTGCTTAATCACTTGCAACAAGTTAAATGTTGATTTTTGCCCAGGGCCCTTTGCGACTTTATTCAATTAGCGTTTGTTAACTCCCGTTCCCGAACTTTTTCCCAATCTTTATCGACGCCGGCGGGCACATCATTACATATGCCACGCCCACCTCGCCATTGCCCGCCCCAAGCTTTATGCTTGCTGAACGTCGAATGCATTTACACGCATAATTTAAAAAACCCTTTGCGCTTTGCTTAATGGCCATTCATTTATTGCGCTCACACACACTTGCTGGGTGACACTTGCATTATTGAATCTGCCACGCCCACCAAAAAGGCGGAGGCCCATAATGGTTTTGGCCGCTGATTTCGTTAGTTGACAGCCACATGTTTGTGGCACTCATTAAGCTGCAAACAGCCCTTTTCAACGGCATCGAAGGTAAAAGGTGGGCATTTATGTCATAATTTAAGTTTCTATGCCTATGAAGCTTTTCAAATAATTTCCACACTGCTATCTTCTTAGAAGCTTTTAAAATGCAATTAAATAAATACAAATTAAACAATCAAAAGTAACATTAAAGGAATGTAGTATTATTTTTAATAAGAATTAAATTCAAAAGCTTTTCGGTATGCTACAAGTCTTTGCATCGATTTAATAAACAATTATATCAAATACGACCATTTATTAAAATGTCCTATTTGTCCTATTTAAAATAAAACCAAGATATTCGGTTCAAATCCTTCATTTAGGAAGCATTTTGTTATTTGTGCTGGACATTAATTGGCTGTTCGATAAAAGGCAATTGAAGCAAATCCACATTGTTGTCATGGGTAATCAATATGCCTGCAAATTAATTATGATGTGTTAGGCAAATCCTTGACAATCATGCACAGAGCTAAGTTGCAGCAACTGAAGCTCGTTTCACTCGCTTGCCAAAGTTAAACGCACTCACTTAACTCCCTCCATTCAGCTTTAGTCACCTGGATTTGATTCGATTTTGTCATCTGCCCAGGCACAGGCACACATATGTACTGAATATATATGTCCGAGTATCCCCATATCTACATGCCCAACACCAACACCAACACCAACACCAACAACGATTCCTGGCCTTTTGTAGTGGCCCCTTTCGCCTGCGGCAATGCTTCCTGTCTGATGTTGCAGCAGTAAATGTTGCTGTTGCTGTTGCTGCTTTTGTTGTTGCTGCTGTTGCTGCTTGTGTGTCTTGAGTTGGCAGGCCACGTTCTGGTTCTGGTTCTGGTTTCGGTTGCGGTTTCGGTTTGCTGGCTGCGATGGGCGCCTGTTGACGCTTTTGGTTGGCAGACGTGGGTATCAGCCAGGTACCGACCGAGTTGGGTCTGCAGTTTATGGCCGTTTACATGCTCACCGCCTCTAACCGTTTCTCATATCACTTTATTTGCCAGCGGAATTCGCACGCAACTCCCGCGATAATGATGCTCAAGAATTTTTAATAAAAAACTGCCAGCCAAGCAGGAGGATATTTTCTCGTTTTGCGCTGCGCCTGATGAAGGCAATTGGAAGGTCCTTAATGACAGCCAGCCTTTGTGGGTTAAGCAATATATTAATCAGCATATTAATTATGCAGCAAGGTAGTTCAGAATCCGGGCGAGCATGGCCAGTGTCAAAGGTCAACGAACTGCAGCGCCCACATGCAATTGTTTGGGCAAATAAATGGTTTAACCAACTTTACAGACAACATCCGTTGGGCCAGGCAAAACGGCCCAAAGGCGATGGAAAATCGAGTAACAGGCTGCCAGCCAGTCAGCCATGTGACAGGCAGTCAGTAGTCAGTAGTCAGTCGGTCATTATTTCGCACTTTTGTTGCCGCTGCGGAAATTTCACAGCAAGAGGCAGCAGCAAACATGCGACACGTGCAACACCGGAAGTCGGGAGTCGGTAGTCGGTAGTCTGTAGTCTGGAGTCTGGGCAACAAAGATGGAGAAGATGGAGTCCCTGCCAGCACAACAAAGATGGAGAAGATGGAGTCCCTGCCAGAACAGCAGGCTGGTGAAGAGTGTGCGGGAGTCAGGTGGAGGAGATGCACAAGTCGGTACCGGTACCCGGCACCAGACGAAATGGAATTTTAATGATATGAGATGGCGCGCCTTCTGAATATTTTTGCAGGTGAAGCTGCTTACCAGCCATCCGGATGCATCCTCTTTGGCAGCCAGCAGTGCCTCAAAACAGCCCCAATCTCTTACCCTTTGACCCCGCGTAGTACAACCGGCACTTGAACTACGCCGCTTACTACGCTCTTGGCGCTCTTTTTAGTTTGTTTTTCTGCTTATAAGTCCCCGTTTTTTTGGCCTGGCTCTGGCGCAGTCGAGTTGGCCCAAAGAGCGCAAGAGAACCGCTAAGAGAGCCCGTGCTATTGGCAAGCCGGTAAAAATGGAAAGACAAGTGCGAACTTTAACTACAGTTTGTGTGAAAGCATGGTATTCCGCTTGAAATGTAATGCAGTTTATATTGCAGAAATGGGGTATTAACCAATTAAGTTGTAAACTCTGGTATTGAATGAATGAAATCCACTTACACTTTTCGAAGTAGTTTATGGAAAGCACCTGGCGTTGTGGTGGTGGTGTTTGCATAGTTCCGGTGCTCTATGTATTTTAAAACATTTTGAAGTCCTCTTCATTGAAACCGCTTCTAGATATCACAAACACAAAGCACAAAGGCGCACTCACACCATCTCAAACGGCAAACAGCAAGCGCCATGTGCGCCTGGCGGTATGCAATAGTTTCTGTTTCTGTGTCTGTTTCTGTTTCTCTTTCGTTTCCGCGAATGTCCGTGCACGTATGCATACGTATGTACACGTATGGTGGTGTGCGTTTGCGGGCGCGTGTGTGTGTGTGTGTGTGTCTGAGTGCGTGTTAGCCGACAAAGTGCAACACACAGCGCAATGACCGACGTACTCGAGCGTTGACTCGTTTCTGCGAGAACTTTTCTCGCTCCTCGCCGATGGGAATAATGATCTCAGCGTAATGACGATTTTTAGCAGCCAGTAAGCTTGTTGATGCTGTGCCGATGACGTTGCGAACTCGCTCTTTCTCGCTCTCTCTGGCCCTCGCGCTCTCTCTTTCCCACACTCTCTCGGCCATTTTGCGGAAGTTTCAACTCACCGCAAAACGCTCCAAAATGAGCAGCCAAATTGCGAGTTCCTTCCTTAATTGCGCACTCGTATCGTTTATGTTTATGCATTCCCTCCCTTCTGCATTTTCTCTTTGGCCATATAACAGTTTTCTCTTATACTTCGCCTTCGGTTTATAGCACGCACTTTCCCGGTGACGTCACAAGGCTTTCCCAACGCTTTTTCCATACATTCAGTTGTTGTTTGGGCTGCACAAGCCGGCAATGTAAACAAAACATAAAATATATGAATGGGTGAGTGAGTTTTGCGGGTGTCTGGGTTGTTGGACTGCTTCGGATGAGTGGGTGGAATTCGGTTTGGAATTGGGTGGAAATCGGGTGGAAATCGGGTGGAAATTGGGTGACCCCGATGCACTGGTGTTGGTGCAAATTCGGCAGTGCGTGTGCGCTGCGCCTGATGAATGAAAACTTCGAGTGGCCGCGTGGAAAGCGGGAAAACATCTGAGCGTCAGCTGAACGGCCATATGTTTGAAAATGTGCCTGTGGAAGCTTAAAATGGTTTTTGAATACTAATTGACTCAATACTCAAAATGTTTCAATTTTTACGAATGAATTATTTTAGTATTTGTTAGTAAGTAAGTAATAGTAATTGTAATTAAACGTAAGCTAGTTTAGTAATATTTTAAAACTGGTGTTTAATAAATTATTACATATATCATATCAAAGGATTAATAGAAGTAGTGTACATATCAGTAAAAGGGGAACTGCCTAACTGTGCAGGATTTAGTTTTAGCGCTAAAGATAATGACATGAAAAGTACTGAATAATTTAATAATAATATCATTTAATCAAAAAAGGCACTTGTTGACTGCTAACGACTAAATTACATTCATTTTGTTCGATTATAGTGTTTGGTAATTCTTAAGAATATTTCTCCACCCTGTGATACAATATTATGATGTACGGATTCTTCACTTAATAAATAATAAATACAAAATACAATTTTTTTGGATAAGCTTGGTTTTTACATCGAGCAGTTTATTAAAAATAATGACTTAATCAATTCCGTAACAAATTGAGCTAATCATTTGGTATATTGTTATATTAAATTAAAGTACCCCAGTCAATCAAACCAACTTCAAATTGTTTTAAAACAGCACCCCCCTTTTTGAACTCTTTTTTTAAATATTCGAATGCCTTGCCAATCAAGTTAAGTTGAAACCAATCCATGCTTTGGAAGCTTTGGAAGACACAGAGTATCCTGTATTACATTCAGCCTGGCAGACAAATGCAAAAACCATCGACAGGCCGTGTCAGAAAACACACGAAAATCGAGTGAGCCCCAGAGCAATCGCAATCGCAATCGCATTTTAATTTGAATTCTTTCTGGTGAGGCTCTTACAAAAGCCCCCATGCGATGTGCACGGCCAAAAAATGAACTTAAGTTTCGGCCAAGAATCTTGTTGAAGAATTTCTATTTGAGCATTTGTCATGTCTTCGCCTTAGTCTATAAAATATATTCTCGGTGGATGGGGACGCGGGGTGTGTGCAAATATGCGAAAGCTAAATGTCAGAGTCAACCCTTTCGAGCCATTCTGCTTCTGCCTCTGCCTCTGTTTTTTTTTTCTAGCCTTTTCTGGCCGGTGTTGCCGCCTTCGCCCCTTTTTTGGGTGGAAAGGAAAGTTTTTATCTTAAGCTGCGCTGACAGGCAGCAAAGCGGCAGGCGAAGCAACACAAGTACAAGCCGGACAATGGAGCCGGGGGGAGGGGGGGTGGGGGGTGGCCGAACGGAAAATGGGAAATGGAATATGGGCGGGAAAGGACGAGGCGGAGGGCAATGGCAAACGTCAAGTTATAGAAAATGCCAGTGCCTGCACAATGAGAAAAGTGTCATCCGAATTGCTAATCAACTGGCTGATGCTCAGGAGCCTCAAAGAAATGTAAGACCTTCTTAAAAGAAAAGTCTCTGCAACTTTGGTCCATTCAATCATATGAAAATATCTATTTGTGCGAATTTATACTTATTTAAGACAACAAAATAATTACAAAATATTAATATAGCATTTTTAGTTTTTTTAATAATTTAACCAATTAATAAGGACCACTTTTTATATTCTCAAAAGTATCCCAGTAAAAATAACTTGCCTAAGCAAGCTAAACACTCAGCTTTTGTGTGAGTGCAGAAAAGGCGAATGAAACTGGTCTTAGAGGGAGAAAAAATTAAAGGACATGCTGAACGCATTCCTTGGGACACGGGCTGACAGTGAGTGATTTGACCATACCCTCATTTGCGTGCAGCAAGGACCAAGATCCGAGCTCTGGGTTCCGGGGTTCTGGGGTTCTGGGTTCCGGGGTTCTGGGTTCCGGGGTTGCGGGGTTCCGGGTTCCGTGTTCCGAGATCCAGGCACCAATGGATTAATGTGCAAGGATGCGACTCGTCAGGCAGGCCAAGAAAATTACGTCAAGCTACGCAATGGGCCCGCTCTCTCCCCACCACCCCCGAACCTAACCAAATCCAACGCAACCCAACCCATCCGAACCCAACCCACTTTCGTTTTGGAAATCTGATGATGAGAGCCGAATGCTGCGGGCGGGCGACTCGAAGTGGGAGTGACTCATTTACGCGCTGCACTCGAGTTTCAACCGGCAGTCGACGAAGAAGGAAAAACGGGGCTGCGAGAACTTTGCCAAGCTATTTCTGCGCCCAAATGACAGCGAAATGTAATAATGAAAAACTTTTTCTTTGTCAACTTGATGAGTATGAAATTTTTCACAAAAAAAAAGATTAAATAAAATAAAAGGCGAGCAGCAAAGGAAAGGGTTGGGCTGGGCTTTGGGGAGGGGGGAGAAGGGGGGGGGGGCTAGCTAGAAATATGAAACGTCAGGACTGGTCCTTGGTTGGCCTTCGAGATTAGTTATGGCAAAGGAATTTCCAAGCGAAGGCGCACGCAAATGATTGCATGCCGCATTACGCATACGCCCGGTTGTGCGTGGCTCGTTTTAAAATTGAATTTTAATATACAGCAGACACAAAGAGCTGTACATGCGAGCATACGTATGTATATGGCTGGTACTGGTCCTTTTCGTGGCTGTTATAAGCCGGGTTTGCCAGCCACCCCGAAAAAACACATGTTCTGCATTTTTACTTTGTACTGGACCAGCAGGACCCACGGTCCATCATCCCCACCATTTTGCTGCACCGCATCGAGGATTGCGGAATTCATAAGCTATGTGCGTTTGCTACAAAAGTGGAATTTTCGCCACGCCAAAGGATGCCCGCTTACAGGCTTCAAGCTCACAGTTCCCAGTTCCCAGATCCCAGTTCCCTGATCCCGCTTCCTAGATCCTGGGCATGCCATTAACCCACTCGCAAAAAGCGCAAAATCGCTTAAATTATTGTTGCAAGCTGCCAGTGCCAAGTGGCAGGCACAACAGCAACAACAAAACAACAACAACACCAGGAGGCAAGAGGCAGGAGGCAGGAGGCAAACCACCTGGGCTTTTGGCCGCGCTTTGCTTTGAGTGCCAGTTAGCATAACTCCGCAGGCCGCAGGCGAATATGTCTGCTGTTGCTGCTTTTGCAGCTTTTGCCGCTTTTGCTATTCCTGAGTTGGGTGCTGCTCCTGATTTTGCCGTTGCCATTAGAAATATTTCTGCCGCGGCAAAGGACATCCTCCCACCAGCCTGCCGAGCTGCGAACTGCGAGCTCCGAGCTGAAAGTGTCTTTGGTGGGTGCTAGCTATTGCCTAAATAAGGAAGATGTGCGGGAAAACAGGAAAAACAACCACATCCACTACACTTTTCTTTGTTGCTTTAAAAATAAGCTTTAAGAAAAGCGCACCTTGTATTTTAGCAACGAAATGATAAGAAGAGGAAAAAGCGATAGGGATACCACAACAAAACGCAATCTTATCTAACGTATTAGTTCGCTTATCAAAACAGTGGGGATTGCACAGCATTGCGAAACAGGAGAGGGCAGTTCATCAGACAAACATTTATTATAATCAAAACCTATATGTAACTACTATATAAGGAACACAAGTAAAGGCCGCGAATAGAGGGCGAATTATTGCTCGACATCCGTGAATTTGAAGGGGAACGCAATGGCCGGTTCCATGACGAACATGGTCCTGAATGGTCGGCTGGCATCCCGATTGAACTCCACATGGAAATTGCGAATCAGCTTGGCCACGGTGGTCTCCATTTCCAGGTCCACCACTCGCTTGCCAATGCACATGCGGGGTCCAAAGCCGAAGGGAAGGAAGGTGAAAGGGCTGGCCTGCATGTTCTTTCCGGTCTCCGGATCCCTGAGCCAGCGCTCCGGCAGGAACTCATCTGGTCGCGGATAATATGTACTGTCCTGCATTAGCACATTCGAGCCGAGCAGGACAGTCGTGCCCTTGGGCACCCTGTAACCCGAAAGTATCTCATCATTTTGGCACGTTCTCATCGTTCCCAGGCCATTGGGATAGTATCGCAGCGTCTCCTTGATTACAGCCCTCAGATAGGGCATGTCCTTCATGATCTCCTCGTTGAGAAGAGCATCCTTCGTGGGCATGATCCTCAAGAGCTCCTCCCGCAGTCTCGCCTGCTTTTCCTGGTGTTTTGAGAGGCACAGCAGAACAGCCGACAGGAGCGTGGCTGTGGCATCCACGCCAGCGAAGAGTGTGTCCAAACTCATAATAACCGCCACCTTGGGATCGATCTCCATTAGCCGCTGCAGCATACTGTTGCTGTTTATTTTTTCGCCCGCTTGTCGACGCTTTTCCAGTGCATCCTGATTTTCCTTGAGCAGTTTCTGGGCCACGTCCAAACTGTCGTTGAGAGTTCGCATCATTTTCCTGTAGGTGGGCGTCGATACTATCTTCCACATGGAGGGCTGGAAGTCTAGCTTGAACGTGAGCCGGAAGATATCTCTCGAGGTTTGGAAGAGGGTCAATGCATCGGGATTATCGCGGTTTTTCCGTATCATACCCATTTGCCGGTCGAAAGCCACCAGGCTGAGTGACTCAAAAACAAGCCGGCTTATTTCATCGGTGAAATCCTCGGGGACTTCCAGAGTCTTTGGATCGCGAATTTCCTTAATGCTGCAGAGTAAGAATAATTTTATTTAATAAAAAGCTTTGAAAACTAATATCTTACCGCTCTATAAACTCATTATTAATATTCGACAGGGGTTCATAATACATTCTTAGGCCCCTGGGTTGCATGAAGATCGGATTAAGTGCTGATCGTAGTTTTCCCCAAGCGTCGCCTTGTCTGAAATATTAAATCGATTTGCTACCTTGCAACCAATAGTAATAATAGGTGTCATACTCACGCGGCCACCAGTCCTACGATCTCGCCGTAAACGTCTGGTCTAACATGTTTGCGGAAATATACAATGGAGTCCAGACTTTCACGATGTGGCCAAATACCCTCGTTGCGGAAGACCACCTCAATGTCCTTTGTGCTGAAAGTGGTGACCCAATCCTTGCGGCCAAACATTCCCGGCAATATGTAGATATCTCCATAGCGCTTTCGCATTGCAGTGGTGTATTCCGTAATCGAGGCATTTTGGAATTCACCTCCTGGCATGAAAGCCCTCATAAATTGGAATTTGTTGGGGCGCGGAATCTCATCGAAGGCCTTGTTTTCCTCGGATATCTATGAATGGAAATCACTATTATGATAAATCTGTTTCGACTGGATTTTTTGTATACTAACGCTAGATTTTGCTTGATCTCGTGCCAAAACAGAGGCTGCTCTTAAAGATCGAACGGGGCCTACGAAAATCGCCAGAGATCGCGTACTGGCCAATGTATTCATTATATTCCTTCTGGTGATCGCCTGCAACTGAAAGCTCTTTCACCTATGAGGGCGTTCTTATAGCAAAGGCTTATCTCTAAAACGTAAAAAAGAGAGGAAAGCTAATAGCATGAAATGCTTCAAAAAGCAAAACTCTCAAACCAAAAGCCAGCAAACAAAGCATGAGTCTCAGTTTCTTATCACTAAATGGTACAATCACCGTGAATTGCCTACCTCACTCAGCTCGAAATATAAACAAACGAATGTGAGTAGCAGAAAGCCGGTTGAGAGCGTTAGAAATTAAAATACCCCACAGAGAACAAATTGAGTATAAGAGCAAACTTCTGATTAGAAATGTTGAAAAAAAAAAGATATATCCTTAGACTACTTCTTGGACACACCAAAGTGACCCATGAGTATCGATTCTCCCAGCCAATCTACAGGCAATGCAGTTTCTGCAATATTGACACCATAATAATTCCCCACATCCTGAAAATCTCCAACATATACTAAAATTTCGGAAAAAAACTAACATAATCCATCTCCTGTAAACATTCACTGTATATATTTTGTAAATAATGTTGTAACTAATTACTTAAGTAAATATTAAAGAGTCCGGCTAAAAGCCCAAGTTGAAAGCTTTTGTGTAAAACGTCAAAATAAATAAATAAACAAGAGGGAACCCTAAAGTCGAGTACCCCGACTATCTGATATCCGTTACTCAGCTATTCAGCACTGGTAGTTTTTGGCGGCTTATGGGCGTTAGAGTAAGCGTTAGAGTGGGCGTGGCAAAAAAGCTTTTTGAAAAGCGAAAGAATTTAAAAAACTAACAAAAAAGTGAAAAAACAATAATTAATAACAAAATTATGTAAAAGTATGGTTGTGGAAGTTGTGGGCGTTAGGGTGAATGTTGCAAAGGATTTTCTTTGCAGATCGATAGAAACCTACAATACAAAAAAAAATTAAGAATTATCAAAACATTTTTCAAAAGTTTTAGCGTGGCAGTTTTAGGCGGTTTGTGGCGTCTATGTCACTGGAGTCTGGATGCCGAATCTGAACTTTCTAGCTTTTATAGGTCCGGAGATCTCGAGGTTTATACGGACGGACAGACAGACGGACAGACAGACGGACAGACGGACAGACAGACGGACATGGCCAGATCAACTCGGCTATTGATCCTGATTTTCAACGAATCTAGTAACAGGGAACTGCAGCAAGCCACCGGCACCCTAAGTGTACCAGCTAAACACCGGGAGTCTCCGCACCCGGGTGTTTGGAGACACCCTATTTTTAGCAATGACAAACACCCGGGTGTATTGCCTACAGGGTGTTTTTCTGTACTTGCACAAAAACACCCGGGTGTCTGCTGTGCAAAGAAGTTTAGGGTGGGTGAATGGAAACACCCAAGAAAGAGGTCGGTGTAGGTTGATGTATCTAATGTCTTAACAAAAAACGAACTTATGTATTATTAAATAATATATTGTGTATACTATTAAAAAGTATTTATACTTAATTAACACAATTCTATTTCTATTGTTTTTTTTTATCATTTTAAAAATAACAATTATACATACAAAGTTAAATATGGTAATTAAATATTAAAAATTTTAACAAAGCAAATAATATAAGATATAAAAAAGAAATGTCTATTTAAATTTCTGTAAAAAGAATGCATAATTATACAGATTTTGGGCATGATATATTTCGTTTTTCAGTACTTACTGTAGTTTTCTTTTTCGTATGTTACCTACCACAGGCACTCGAATGTCTACCAGACACCCGGATGTTCACCAAAACACCCGGGTGTTTAACAAAAAAAGGCACTTGCCTTTTTCTGCATGTTTGCCTTCTCTACCACCCTTCGTTATGAGTGGCGAGTGTGATCGGTACCCGCGACGTAGGGTGCCGCATTGATTCGGGTGCGCAGGAGTTACCACCCCACCCCCTAATCCTCCACGCCTCTAACTCTGTCGGACACCGAACCGGGAAGACGAACAACTGGAACACCGCATCCGGCCAAATGCTGACTTCGCGTACAAAGTTGCACAGCAACATTGCCTGCGAGGGACCCGGCCAGCCGAATGCTGAAGCGGCACAAATAATCATGTTTATGTTTACATTAAAAACCTATGTACTCTTAAGAACTAAACACTTATGTATAAACTCGAAAACAGAGCAACGGAGAGCTTCTCCGAGACAATAAAATTCAATCTGGTTTTAAACTCGAAACAAAGCAGTCGCACTTTATTCAGTCTCTGAAATTCAACTTACAATATTGACAACTTACAATACTTCCTTGACATCGAAATCCAACGTTGGCAACCTAAGGATCTATTCACCTTCATTATCCGAGATCACAAGCTCCCCCCCACCCCCTTGGACTCACTGATAACTCAGGCACCAGGATATGCATTTTTGCAGACACCCGAATATTTTGACCGGGTGTTTGTATGTACCCGCGATGACCGGTGTGAGTGGCACCCGCACTCAAAATTGTTGAGTGTGATCAGGCTGGCAAAAAATGCCACTCTTGCAGTTCTCTGCTTGCTACGGCAAATATACAACATTATCAGTAGAAATCGAACGGTCGTACATAACATAATAAGTACAACATAAGTATTGGATTTTCTAACATTAAAGAAATAACTTCAAATAAGTTGTATTTTGTTTTAAGGCAACATTGCTGACCTCAGACTCAGATTTGGATATTTCAGGTGATTAAAGTGTATCTTTAACATGTTTGTATTACCAAGAGAGCTGAAACTCTTAGCTCCTCAAGACTTGGCCAAGATGTGCTGTGCTCCGCTGCGGTACCCAAAACAAATTACGCCAGCCAAATGCAATCCAAGAAGAGGCTGTAAATCTTGGCGGCATTGTTGTGCCATATCTGCGTCAGATCCCGGATCCTTTAGTCCTTTGGCCTCCCATGTGCATAATCAGTGCACTCAGGCATTGCACAAAAGGCGCAGCGGAGAACAGAACCCAGTTATGTTCAAGTGTCACCAAGGCTGGCCGCAACTGTCGGCAATAACAAACCCAGTGTCGAGTCGAGTCGAGTCTAGTTGAGTTGGGTCTGAGGGGGAATCCCCCGATTCCCATTTTCCAGCTCTGCTCCTGACGCCAGGAGACGTGTTGCTGCGGCTCCGTTTTGTACCTGCCCACGACGTACATGACTGCCATTGCCCCCTCTCATTGCTTCTGAGTGCGTGTGGTCTCCGGTTGCAGTTGGAGTTGCAGTTGCTCATTTCCCGAGCCATCCCCGCACGGCCACATGGCCACATGGCCACATAGCCGCATGGCCTAAACCAGCTGCCTACTGGCATCTGTCGCCCGACGTATCTCTTGAATTCATTGCTGAATTCAGTCTTTGGCTTCTTCAGCTCCAGCTCCAGCTCCAGCTCCTGGCCCCTTTCGCTTTCCCAGTCCTTTGTTTCAGTGCCTGGTGAAAGGTTTTTAAATTTCGACTGGAGCACCCTTGAAGCTGCCTTTGGCAAGTGGCACAACATCCACATCCTGCCACGGCGCCCATTCCCACTTGGCTGCTGGAATTTCTCACGTGTGCCGGGCGTCTTTTGAAGACCGGGTTCTGAACGCATCAAGCACAACGACTTGAAGTGTTTATATTCCATGCCGACAACTTTATCCACGCCAAAGATGCACTGGGAGAAACGAAACAAATGAATTTCATACAAAAAATAGTAGGGTTAATACTGAAAACTTTAAGTTTGCCTTATCATTTGAGATTCAGTTTCAGGAGATTCGTCTGCCTTCCTAGGTTTTTGCTCAGTGTACTAGTAACAGTAACAGCAACAGAAGCAAAATCCCTGGCAGCAGTATCAAGAACCGCAGAAGCAGGAGCAGAAGCTGGAGCGCAGCAGCCAGTTGCCTTGTTTATGGTAATTACTTCACAAATCCTGCAACTTTTTAATTAACTTAATTTGCTAGAAATGCAGCAACCTGCCAGGCACACGCACACATACGTATGTATGCGTGTGTGCAGCACAACAAAATGTTCCACAAAAATGAAACTGCATTTTATGTGTCCTTAATCCTCCTCCTGTTGGCTGTTAGCTGTTGGCCGTTGGTCATCAAATCAAGTGATTGCCCGGCACACACGAGTGGCACCTAAGACTCGGCTGGACATGTGGTTAACGCTGTTTTTCCATGTCATGTCACCCAGCTGACAACGTTTCGTGTTCGGATGCGGTTTGTGGGCGGATGGATGGTCGGGCGGAGCCTTCAAATGCACACTGCTCGACGCACATTGTCAAAATTCGTCACTCGGCCAGCACTCATATGCATGCAGCGGGTGGTGGGGGGGGAGTTGGACATCCCCATCCCCATCCTCACCTCACCGTCTTTCCAGTCCTGCCACCTTCCGCCTAACACCTGGCCTAATGAGCTGTCAGCAGCCATGGCTGCTACCAACTCGGCAAAGCAACCACAAGATTTTGCAGACACTTCTGGCCAGCACACACACACTCGCACCACTGAACTGGCCGTTTTGTGTACATGTGGCTGGCCCATTGCCCATTGTGTGTGTGTGTGTGTGTGTGTATGTGCCTTAACATGTCTTGATTGCCAAAAACTAAGCGTTATACCAAATATTGCAGCTGCAGCTGCAGCAAACAAAACACACTCGCTTTTGACCATTTCTGTTTATGGACTGCTAACTAATTTGGCCAAATGGATTCTCTGGCATCGATATGGCCATCTAGTCTGTGGTTCCTTTGAGCCGCTAGCAACAATAACCGTGTTTATAAACAGACAAGGAACTCATGCTCACACGTGGCTTTACAGCAAGTATCACAGAAAAGAGTTTTTTTCTTGGGCCTATTTACCAACTCTTAAATCATGTGGGCAGCAGGCAGGCTGAAGTGCCTTGGATCCACATGTTAAGTCCCAGCTCTGCTGCTTTTAGGGTTTTTTAGCTCTCGATGGAACCAGCTAGTGATCCTG
The DNA here is from genome assembly GCF_016746245.2 of Drosophila santomea. NCBI lineage: Eukaryota > Metazoa > Arthropoda > Insecta > Diptera > Drosophilidae > Drosophila > Drosophila santomea. Next base: position 14,193 of record NW_025319012.1, read on the forward strand.
ACAAAAATACTTCTTTAAAGGCTATCTTTATGCTGTACCTCATGCATACATTTTAGCTTGAGAGTAGGCCCTTGTACTTGAGACTTTCTTTGGTTGATGAACCTCAATCAAAATTGGAGGAGTCCCCCTAAGTTTTCGGTGTGATTTGCGCCTTTGAAACTTTGAAACTTTGAAACCCATTCCATATCGAACTCACTGAACCGCTAAATGCCCGCCGGTTAATCTAGGCCCTTCGGCACATTGTTCGTTTGATTGACCGCGACTAATTAATAAATTGTGGCAGTTTCGACAGTGTTTAACTTGGCTGGTCGGCTGGCTGGCAAAAAAGCGATGCCCGCATAGTTGACTTCTCGCACACCCTCCTCGCACCACGGGCATTTTGTTGATTAAATTATAATAAGCGATGGCAGCTCTTCGGAGCGCTTAACCCTCTTCTTCTCTGCGAATTAACCCAAGCCCAAACCCAAACCCAAACCCAAGCCCATAGCCACCCATATAAGTCAACAATTACAATTATGCTTTGATGACCGTATGACCAGCACACATTAATTTATAATTTGTTCAAATTATAATTGCCGGCCATAACTGCAACAACGCACGCCAGTGGCATTTGGGGCATTAACACTAACACCCTGGGGACATGACTAAGCCCCTGACACAGCATACGAAACAAGCTGCCCCGAGTGGGGCCCACACGAATTTAACCTCTTCAATTGACCGGAGCTCAGAGCTCAGGGCTCAGAGCTGGCGTAAGTGGGGGATTGTTTGTCTGTTGACCTTCATGACGTCGTCGGCAGCGGCAAACATCCAGACGACCAGAACCAGAACCAGAACATCCAGATACTCGTACGTACATATGCACACACCCATCGGCGATTGCACTCAAGGGTTGCACTCTCGCTCGGCTGTCAGTCAGTGCTCATCGGGGATTTTCCAGCTGCCCGCATACCCTGTAATCGAATCAATTCCTCGCGACGAACCAAATCCCTGAGAACATTTTCGGATAATGAGCAGTCCCTTTTCGCAATTAATATCACGTAGCTTGCCCAATGCATGCGTGATAAAAGCATTGAATTAAAAGTACCCAAAAAATAAAACACAATGAATATGTACATCTTATGTGCGTTAGCTTCTTAAGGGTGTATTTTAAATTCGGATCACTTTGGTTCATGCTTTATTCCCAGCCAAGGAATGTTTATATGTTAATATTTACTGAGAATGTATTTAAGACATAAACATGTTATATTAAATTAATAACCTCTTTTCAAATGTAAGACTTACGAATGATTATATAAATGTATTTTTCAAATGGTTATGTTCATTAGAGTATTTTTTAATGGTTATGTTGTTCAGTTTTCTTAGTTTAATTCCTATCTGAAACTCTTTTGTATATGTTTAAGGTACAACACTATATAACTCGCTTGCAAGTACTATTTTAAATAATTTAACTTAGTTAATAAGTCTTAGTAGTAGTAGTAGCGTACCTAAAATCATTTCGTTTAATTCTACTAATGTCTACTATGACGTACAGACTCAAACGATGAAACCAAAAACTGGTATCTCTTAGTTGAAAGACTGCGAGATCGTTTAATTGACAGAAGATGACGCATTCGATCTAAATTGAATTATTTACTCGCTCTTTATGAATGAATCGCTCGTAAATGATTCAGTCAGCAGCTGGAAAACGAGTGTGAGTCTCGCAAGCGTAGTGCTAGTGCTAGTGAATATGTATTTTTGGTTCATTCAATAAATGATTATTTATGGGGCAGATAGAGGCGGCTTCTGCCAGTGGGTTCCGGTTAAAAGCCACTCTTCTGCAAGCCGAGCTCATTAATTTTTTTCGAAGCGACCCCGGTTACCCTTCGCATTTGGCGCCCGAGGTGGAGTTCAAATGGCAACCGGGCTGAAGATTTCTCAATTGTCGCTCTGGCGCCCAGGGGGTATGACAATTTAATTAATTAACGACACAGAACTCACTTTCAAGCCTGTGGTGGGCTGGAAAATGCTGCTGCTGTAAGGAAGGAAGTAAAGGCAACCTAGGAGACACACATCGACGACTTGGCCCCACTGGCCCCGTGGCCCCTGCTTATTATTCGGCAACCGAAAAAGCCGCAAACTGGATGTGAGGCAGCCACTTCTGTTGCTTCTCGAGTGGCACCCCCCACCCACTCCGCTAGATGGCGTGGTGGTGGTGTTGGTGGTGTTGGTGGTGGTGGTGGTGGTTTCATCAATCATGGGAAGTAGAAGAAACCTCGCCCGCAGGCGCCTAACCCTTCGATGAACTCACTGAACCCGAATATCACATTCTATGAGGGCCCCTGCCTAATTGCATTATTTGCTATATTAAAGTCAAATTAACGGGGCAACATCACAAGGACCAATACATATAGAATTATGGATGTATGGTGGAATGGTGGAATGGCGGTATGGCGATATGGAGGTAGAGCCACTTCTGAAACTCAACTGGTGAATGTTTAATGGGCATTTGGCTTTGATGTTTGCTGGCCATCGCATTTCCCATTTCGCAATTTCGCCATTTAAGGCAATTTGCATTTATGTTTTCTAAAATGTAGCCATGCAGCAGCAAATAGAGTTATTACATGAAGTGGCCGTTTCGTTTCTGGGAATGGATTCCATTGCTCTGGTCGAAAAATTCTATTTCATAAGCGTTGCATGCCTCAAATTTTACAGCAAATAAACATTCCGCATCGCCGCATCCAATTCTATATGTATCTATCTCACCACTATGTGTGTGTGTGTTGGTGTGTGTTTGTGTTTGTGTTGGTGTGTGGCCATTTCCTCTTGTGCTTGTATTTGTGCTCGCGTTTGTGTTTGTTTTTGCATATCTGCATCCGAACAAAGTGCTGCTCTCGGTTATGTGCCACAACAATTTCGTTGTTTTTTGTTTGGCTTGACATAAATTACAGCGACAGCACGCAAAACTTCAGCACGCATATTTTCCAGCTTTCCAGCTACAGAGTTTTTCAGCTTTCGGCAATTCGGGGCACAGGATACCGAGACGCAGGCCACAGGACCCCGGGCCTCTCACTGGCATTCCCTCCGCACTCGCAGCACAACACTCGCCCTGGGTATACATTTTTGTCAAATTTTGTCAATTTTTAAACCGAGACATATTTCCGCTTGCTAGCCCCGACATGCCATAGTTATGCTAATGCCAACATTGGGTCGAAAGTGGGCGACGAAGTGGATGGGTTGTCACCTCTGGCTTCCTGCGAAATGTGTCAAAGATTCGCCAAACAAACTATGGCAGCAGTGAATTCAATATGCCACACATTGGGCAACAGCAACAGCAACAGCGAAAGGATAACTTGGCCAAAGACGAGTGGCAAACAAACATCAAAGCCTCGTTAAAGAAAATCTTGGCAGAACACCTTGCTAAGAATATATTTCCGATTAATAAACAAATTTTAAAGGAAACAGGATATGCAAATATATAATTTTCCCTTACTGATAACAAGTACTTGTTAAACAATAAACAGTATTTACCTTTTTACTATTAAAGTGAAATATAAAATATGTATGCAAAACTAAAAGCATACAAAAAAATGAGATATAAATGCTGATTAGCTGTAGCCAGCTTTTTATTTGCGTACTACATGCAAACTTAGTGTCTAGTGTCTTAGCGTGTAAACATCAATTTGCGATCTAATAATGTTGTGAATGGGAGGCCAGCAACAACTCCTGAAACGCAGATTTTCATCGCAAGGAAAGGGGAAGTGGAAGTGGCAAGAAACGAAGCATACTTATTTGGGTCACTCACGCTCGCACAAATGTTTTCTCTGTTGTTGTCTGGGCACAGATTGCCTAACAAGTGTGGGGGGGGGGGGGGGAAGAGTGGAGCAAGGACTAGACGGCAATTTGGTAAACAAGTCGGCCACGACTATATTTAGGTGTCCGACGCGGTATGATCATAAAACCCACGCAGAAACAATAAAGTGGACAATGGAATTGCATAAATTGGGACACGAAAAGAGGCCAAAGTCAAAGCCAAAGCCAAAGACGGATTTAGACCAAGTCGCGTATGGCTGCACAATACACATCTTTACGACCCGCCACCCCCGCTTTTCCCCAGTGAATAACGGCCCTTCAGGCGGAAAAACAAATGTGAGCGTCACTTGCAATCCCCATGAATGACTCTTTCGGATTGGTATGCTGTGTAAGTCGCTTTTTTATGACCTCTGGCCCCTCAGATATGTGCGTAAGATATGCGTAGCTGGAGCGTCCCCATCGCGGAGGTCAGGCTGAAGTGTCGTCGGGTGTAAATCATATTTACAGTGGTACTCTAATTGAATTAGGCCTTCCCCCAGCTGCTACATACCATCTATATAGCAGCCAGCGTGAATAAAAGAGAATTTAATTGTACATATCGAAGCATATTTTACTCTTTGCCGCAGATGCTCGGATTGAGGAAATATGCTTAACACCACGAGCGACGTTGGAGAGTGTAGGCAAATTTCCTATCAATTATCTACCTACCTACTTCCAACTTCATTTGTTTGGAAACTGTTAAGAAAATATAAAAACAAGAGAGTTCATCAACTCAGTTCCTCAACTCAAGCGAATTCATATTAAAAATGTTCAATGGAAATTCTCTAGAATAACAATTCAATTAGTGACTCCTGAAAAATTGCTTATTCATTTAGTTGATATAACACCATTTCAACACTTTACTTCGTATCCTTTTATAAATCTATGTGTACGATAACATACAGCTATCTTTTTGATTTCAAAATTTAAATGTTTAGTTTTATATTACTATTATTCAAGACATAAACATGTATCTTATTAGAAAAGGGGGTTCCGAAAATTTTAGAACAAAATTTGTAGAACAACAAAACTAAACCACTTACAAAGTTAGCAGCGGAGAAGTAAATTGTCTGACAAGCAAACCGCCATCTAGGACATTTTAATTGTAAGTCGTACTGTAACGTAAATAAAATGAAGTAAAACTTGTTTCATGTAAAAATGGTCTTTCTACTTTTCCCTGAGTAGGCAGTTTGCATCATTCGTCGATAGGTGTCGCGCCAAATGTAAAGTAAAAGAGTCTGGCAGCACTTGGCTTCTTACTTCACAGTGGGCGAGAAAAATAATTTTACGGAAAAAATAAAATAACCTAAATAAAAAATATAGAATCATATAACTATTATGAAATATAAAGACAATTAAAAAATAGATATCAAAGGAGTAAATTATTTTTAGTTGATTGGTAAGGCAATTAGTATTTCTGTTTATAGAATTGGTTGTTAACTTGAATTTTGATTTTCCAGTTGCATGAATGAGTGGAATTTAGTGGGGAAAATTAACTAATCGCACTAATTGGGGTTTGTTTAGAACAAATCTATTTAAAATAAAATATAAAAAATTGGGTATAAATTTACCCTAAGAAAACTGCTCAAGGTCAGACGATATATTTTTATTTAGTTGATAATAATATCATAATATAGTAAGAAAATTATTGTTTATACATTTATTGAAAGATTTACATCCAACTCTTCTAATGTAATAAAAGAGTTAACAAAATAATGGAAATAATCCAACGAATTAATGATTGTTTTCAGAAAAAACTTGCGATGGATTATTTACTGTATCGCCATAAAAGTTTCGAGCATGGTTTATTCTTTATAATCGTAAGCTATATCGCGGTAATTTATTTTTAATCTGTTGCAATTGAAACCCCAGTTTGGAATCGAATCCATCAAGACTGCCAATCCTAATGGTCCGCGTTGGGGGCAAGAGGTTGGATACTTCCGACTGAAGAAAAATTGCGAGGCTGCAGTGCAACCATTTGGGAAAAAAGACACTTCCCGTTTAAGATCTCAGATCTGAGATCTGAGATCTGAGATGTGGAAAGATCAGAAGGCGGCGCCGCAACCGATCGATTGATACAGATATTGGTGGTGATCTTGTACGATATTTCTCGTGAATTAATTGCTTTGGAGTTTTGGCCTGGGCCGCGTAAACGGTTTGAAATGTAGCTCACGATCACATGTCTCTGGGCCCGAAATGGAAACAAGTGCAACAGACTTTGCCACTTTGCCACTTTGCCACTTGGCCGGTGTGAAATAAATTGAGTAATTAGGCGGTGTCGGAGTCGGAGTCGGGATTTCGTGGCGAGTTGCAAGGAACTGGTTGTCCCAAGATCTGCTAGTTTGCCTTTTTGTCGTGGCAATTATTTGCCCAGTTTAAGTTTGTTTTTATTGCATTTCGATTAGTTTCGAATGGGTTTTCGACATGTATGTCGCAGCTAATTAAAAATACACACCGCGGAATTTTCTTACGCTCTTTTTGGGCGTTTTGGCCCGCCCGAAACGCGCACTAATTCAGTTAACAAGTTAATTTCCAGCCCGTCTGCCTTGGCAACCTTAAATGCCAAAAACCATGGCAACGCGAACTCGACACAACAAAGTTGCCAACAAAGTTGCCGGCGGCCAAAACAAATCGAAACACAATATCTGCAAGTTGCCTTTGAAGTTGAGCTTTTGGTCACGGTCCTGGAAAAACAGCAAGTAATCCATGTACGAGCCGGGAACGGAGCAGATCAACTGCAACGGCAGACTGATTGAATTGCCCACCTTGGAGGTTGTGCGTCCAGGTGAAGGAAATTCCCCACCATTTGCTCAAGAATTCACTTCATTGTCCTGTGTCCTGTGTTCTGTGTTCTGTGTTCTGTATCCTTCGTCCTTCGATTAGCTCCCAAAATGCCCAGCGACGCCAACATTGATTGGTTGCTCCACATTTATTTTACTCGCCGCGAATTCACGCGCTGCCGCCGACTCATCGAACGTGAGCTGAATCGCCATTTGAATCCCGAGTACCTGTACTTTGTCCAGGTGAGATGACGAAATCCAAGGACCAGTGTGATTCGCTTTGGTTAATGCCCGGTGTCTTTTCTAATTGATTGCCTTCGCCAGGGACTAATTGACCGTGAAGAGGGCAACCACATCGAGGCGCTCAGGCATTTGCAAAAATCCGCGGAACTCAATCCGAGGAACATCGAGACCTACAAGGAAATCGGCCGTACACTGTGGGTACCTCTTTTAATCCTCACTCAATTCACATATTTCTTTTTTTAATTATCCAAGCAGTTTTTCATTCAAAGGCGCTTTGAAGGATTTCATTTAAAGCCCAGTTCATTTACTGGATAATTAATCACAATCAGTTTTACTATTCCTATAACTCGTTTTTCGTGTGTTTTTAATCTACTTAGGATTATATAATTGGCCATAATAATGTTGAAGATTAAATGAATGTATGATTCAACTCAAATAATTTCGATTAAGTAATGGAACTTTAACGTTTACATACCCATTTCGAAAGCGGCTTAAAAGCTTGATGCCAACTCGTATTCGTTTCAGCTACATAATGGGCCGTTTTAGCCAGGCTCTGGGCGTTTTTCGGGAGGCGGAACAAAGGAGCAGCCGGCAGGACCACGAGATATACCACTATCTGGGTGAGCTTCTCTATAGAGCGGCCACGACCCAGAGTCAAAAGGAAGTGGCCAGCCAGCAGCAGGACGAGGCCAGGACCTACTTTGAGTTGGCCGTGCAATCCGGCCGCAAACTGGAGAGCTATGTTCGCCTGGCGGAGTTGTATCGCAAGGACAAGCAGTACCAAAAGGCCATTGAAGTCTTAGAGAACTGCCTACAGTTAGTAGTTAATCGCCTGTGCCTCGTCATTTTTTGAATGAATTGTATAAATTGGCCCCTTTCAGCTTGACTCCGGAGAACTCGGAGGTGCTGATTGAAATCAGTGTGCTGTACCTGAAAATCAACGAGACGCAAAAGGCTCACGATCGCTTGGCGGAAGTCGTCAGCATCGAACGGAAATGCTCGCCCAAGGGACTTTTGGCCTTTGGCGCCATTTTGCAGGTAAGTGTGGTGTATGTATTTATGTATTTACGTATTTATGTATTTCCTTTGCCACAATCTGCTTAATCGTATTTATGCCGAATTTGTGTGAATATTCTGTGAACAGTCGCGCAACGATGTCGATGGCGCCCTCAGCAAATACAGCCAAATCGCAAACGCTGAGCCGGAAATTGCCGAGCTGTGGAATAACATCGGATTGTGCTTTTTTAAGAAGCAGAAGTTCATTGTGGTAATGGAATGCCAAGATGGTGTATCACTTGTGCGGGCATTTAAATGTTTAATACCCTACAGGCCATTTCATCGCTGCGCAAATCCGTTTGGCTATCACCACTGAACTACAATGCCCTTTACAACCTCAGTTTAATCTACATTGCGTGTGAGTTGGCCAAAACCGAAGTGCACACTAAGTATTTATGTTGGGGAGTATTATCGTAGTATCAATCAAATTATCCTTGCTTGTGGGCAGATTTGTAAAGGGGGAAATAAATTATATTTAAACAGAGATTACTTATTTTGCAAATATCTCTGCATTCAAGCTGTTGATATGGAAATGTGCAGTCGCCATGTGCAGACATTAGCATTAGCATTCCAGATTTTATTTAATTCACTTGTTTAGTTTGTTTGAATATATAAAAATATTTTTTATTCTGCTCTTTATGAATAAACACAAGAGAATAATGATTTGGTTCTGTTTATATTGCATCTAAAATCAGAATAGTATTTTATAAAACAACGTAAATTCGGAGTAATAGCACTTAAGGATAGAATCACCTCGCAGGTTATCGTTTTCATTAATTCTCGATTAATGGTAGGTAAATAAAAGAAATGATATTTTAAAGCAATAGAAAGAAGACTGTTGGGTATAGATAGGACGCACAGACGGACGGACGGACATTGCCACGTGGACTCGGTTAGTGATCCTGATCAAAAATATACCCTTATACGGTCGGAAATGCTTCCTTCTTCATACTTTTCATACTTTTCAACAAACTTAGTATACCCCTTTAACCTACGAGCTATGGATATAAATAATACTGCGGAGCCCGCAAGCCGCAGGGTTCGAATTGTAGAATAAGAATGTATTCGTTATATATTTATTATTATTTAAAATATGAAAAGCAATTTTTCTAGATGAAAACAAAACCTCAGAACTTTTTGTACTATTAGAGAATCCTTTTGAAATGTCTCCTGCGCTTCGACAGTTTTAGAATTGGCGAATAACTGCTTGAAATTTGGTCGACATTTGTCTTTGTAATGCCTTAGTCAAAGAAAAATTGTTTCGAGCCAACTAAAAGCCAGCCAAATGAAACCCGAGTAAACAGAGACACAATGAAAGCAAACTGCATGAGAAGGTTGAATTTTGGGGACAAATAATCACTCGAGGCGTGCGAGGGACTCTATGGGTTGGGGGTTTTAATAAATTTCCTAACAGTAGCAGGACACATCCGAGCCGAAGGCATTTGTTACCCCTTTTCGCTCCTGCATTGTTGCCATTTGTTGCCATTTCTTGCCACTTCTTCCGTTAAGAAGCATCTGTTGTTTTCTATTTACCCCATCTTGGCTGCAGCTGAACAATACGCCAGTGCCTTTCACACGCTGGCCGCAGCTATAAACCTGCGCAAGGATAATGCCGAGTGCTTCATGCTCCTGGGCCGTAAGTCTGTACCCATGCACTCGAAAAATAAATATGTAGTTCAAAGCTATTAATAAGTAATATTCCCATCACTATTTGCACCTTTAATTATCTACCACATCACTTTCTATCATATAGTGTGCATATAAAAATATATATACGGCTTAACTGCTTAGCGTATCTTATCTTTAGGAAAAGCAGTTGACCAACCTCCCTTTTTGAATGTGTACGCTTTACCTAAAATAACAGCTTCTTCCTCCCCAACCCGCAGTTTGTTTGCGAAAGCTGGACGACTTGGAGAACGCGTTCGTGGCCCTCGAAAGGGCCAGTTCCATGGCAACGGGCCAACAGGGAGCCGGACGTAATCCCTTAGTTGTGCTGAACTTTGCCCTGTTTTGCTACGAAACAGGAAGATTGGCCTTGTCCACGGAGCAGTATAACCGGTTCATGAGCCAGGCCCAGGATCTTCTGCTGCCAACGGAAGTAAGTCGTCCGAAATACCACCATTCCCAGTGGATGTATGCAGTGGCACGTGAATAGAAAAAGAAATTCCACCGCATAATTGGCCAGAAAGTCCACCGAAATTACACCCACGAATTCCTAGCACCTTCGTTACATTGTGGACGAAACTCGCTCGAGACCAGATTTTATCAATCTTAATTTCCCGCAGTACAAGTTCCAAGCCACCAAGCTGAAATCCCTGCTGCGAATCTCGAATCAGGGCAATGGCATCCTGCTGGATTCCGCGGATATGGGGGAACCTGACTTGGGACAAAACCGGTCCACGGAACTCCTGCTGGACGAACTGCCACTGGAGGTGAATGCTGTCGTTAGTCAGAACTAGATGGTAACAGGATGGTAACTAGATGGTAAATAGATGGTAACTGAATGGTAGCTGAATGGTAACTAGATGGTAACTGGATGGTAACTAGATGGTAACTGCATGGTGGTAAAAGCAATAAACGATTCATTTGAATGCAACTCACATCAAACAATGCTTTTGAAAGTGTTCACATTTATTTATAAACAGTACAAGCGACTTAAAAAGTACTCAAAATATGGGTGTTCAATTAGCCAATGTAAAATGCATTGGCACTTTGTTGAAAACCAGCTAACGCCACACAATCAATATAGAATTCTCTCGTAGTTCCAGCTAAGAAGAAAGAGTAACTCGGGGCTCATTGAGTTCTTCAGTCCTCTTGGCATAGCTACAGTTTTGATGATGGATTCTTGTTTTTACATCTTATGGAAAAGTAAATGTCTCGTTTTTGTACAGCTCGCACTGACTTAGCCTATGAAACTTATGTTCTAATACGAATCTGAAACACCAACTGGCAAACTCATAAATGTATTAAATATAAAACGTAAGTGTAATTATTTGGAAATGAAATGGCACTTTGCGAAACAGCCAGATCACAAGCAGAATCAATTTCTAAACCGATCGATGCGCCAGTCAACCCCTTAGTTCTATATCTAAAAGTAAACCTTTGTGGAAATCATCCGATCAACTGATCATTAGTCCCACACTCACAGTTTCTCATAGTTGTTATTTAAGATAGCGAAACTTTTATAAAGTTCATGGTTTAGAAAATGGTTTCAAATTCAAAGCCGGACAAGAACATCTTGGATGTCCCCCACCCACTTCATTCCTCATCCACCCTCATGGATGGATCACATCTAAAGCCCAATTAGACGCAAGTCGTGGTAACACGGGTCAGCCTGGTCATTTCGGTGCTGCCAAAGTGCCGCTTCATGAAGAGCGACCGGAAGGTGGTCCGGAACTGTTTCGACATCAGTCCGTACAGCACGAATCCCACGGCGGCGTTGATCAGGGCCAGCAGGTCCATCAGCTCTCCAAATGGCGGATAGCAGTGGGCGAAGAAGCACTTCTCCATCACCCCGGACAGCAGACCAAGAAGTCCCTGCGGAAACTCCGTGATCAGAAACAGAACCAGCACCGCAACCAGCAGAAGGGTAGTTCGATCGTTGCGGCGATCACAGCGCGGCGGCCTAAAATGAAAATTGTAGACAAATTTATACTAAAGATGGGAAATCACAAAGTATATATCTTACACAACGATAAATATAGAAGGGGATAGGGGAACTACTCTAATATTGTAGGGGCTTTTAACCGCACTTTCAATCTATGTTTGGAAAACGGGTTTTAGGTGTACCGATCCCTGCGACAAAGAACCCTGAACATTGAAACTATAAGAGATTCGACTAAATCCGAGCGTTAGAACGTAGGAAATACTGAGATTATAGAAACTTGTAGCTCACTACGGTAATAGCGAATTCCTAGCCCTAAAGAGGTGTGTGTGTGTACTTACTTCTTGGATTTCGATTCGTTCAGATTAAGCTGGATGGCATACTTGGCAGGATTGTTGTAATCCCTCAGCTTCAAGCGACGCCTCGATGCCTCGCACAACACATGCATGAGTACTGCACTGATCACAATTAGTATGCCGCACGGCAGAAGTTTGATGAGCACGGAATGTATCCAGAAGTTGAATCTGCAAAGGATTTTAAAAGTACCAAAGCAACCACTTGAAAACTGATTTCATGAGGGTCGAGCTTTTGTCCTAAAAGCCTTGAGCATTGCTCCTGCTTTCGCAGAATACATGAATGCTATCAGACTTCTTATGCATGCGCACCTGTAGAGCGCCGAGTCCTTGTCGAAGTAGACGTGATACATGGCCTCCGAGTTGAGCTTGTCCACGTCGTACGTCTCCCGCACCTGGAACACAAAGTACGTGGGCAGGCAGAGGATCGGCGAGAGGATGAAGGGCAGGAGGATCGCCTCCCGGGAATGTGCTAGCAGGAAGTTGGCACAGCCCCCGTTCGGATGTCTGTGGAATAGAGACGGTAACATTTGGCTATAAACAAAAGACGGGGGAAGAGAAGAGAAGCCACATTGCCACAATGATGTGGTAGTCACATTAGCCGGATGTCAGTTCGAATTGCGGATGCGGATTATCATGATGAATGTGAACCGGAGACAAACTCTACATGGATGACGGCGAGTTCCGGGGTAAGTCATGCAAAAGCTGGCCGAAGGATCTTCTCACCTGATAGCCACATACCGCCACACCGCTAGCGTCACTGTCAGTCCAATGGAGATCGTATGCAGGATCTGGGTGAAGTGCATGTGGACCAGCAGGCAAACCGCCCAGGTGTAGCTCAAATCCTTTTCACCTGCAACAGCATCCCAAGGTTAAATAATAAGGAATCACTATTAAATATGAATTTTTAAAATAACAAGATCAGAAAATCGACTATCAGATACTCATTACTCAACTAAAGGAAGTTCTAGGGGATTGCAGATATGCACGCATGTAATTGGGAATAGGTGAGCTTAACTAAGTGTACCATTTACCCTGTTACTATGCAACGAGAATACTAACTAGTCATTATAGTCCAGGTTATAGTGAAATATATTACTAAAAGTATGCTTACCTGGCCCCATGTAGATGTACTGATACGATGTATAGGGTATATACTCCAGCATCACAAACATGTCGGCCACAGCCAGCCACTTGAGAATGTTGTTTATGGGCGTCTTGGCCATTTCCTTTCTGGTCAGGACCATTATGTTCAGGATGTTTGCTATTGTCCCGAAAATGCAAATCTAGGTGATTTAAAGAAACAAGAAGAATCCACATGAAATGCGTCCTTTGTCAAATCGAAACTCTTTCTTTCGACTGAATGCACTCCCCTTGGACACCAAAGTGGATGAATATTGTATTTACTCAGCTCGTGAGCAGCAACTCAACTCAAATTTCGTGACCTTTCGTATTTGCATTTTTTAATATTGCTCAGGCAAGCACAAAATGGCACTACCGAAAACGAAGTTTGTCTCAGAGTTTAGTGAAATTTAATGAAAGCAATAAATCTAAATTTTTCAACTGTATTTCCTTTATTGTATTTCATTTAAAAAGGTGGGCTTTAGACAAGGTTCGAGAAACGGAACAGGCCGTCTGCTTCAAACGCAAAAAGGCTTATGACTGACAATTATAATGAAAAAACTCATTATCGCCTCAACGCCTTAACTATATCTAATATAATTTACATCCTTTTCAAAAAATCCCTGAATGGGCAACCCGGACGAAAACAAAAGACCGAGATTCCCGTCCTCTAATTTGATTTGTGATTTTGATGGTGCAGCTGAGCGCATTAAATAACTTTAATTCGAAAAAAGGATGACTACCCAGGACTTAGGCATGAGTTCAAAGGTAAGAAGTCCCTTACATTCATCAGTGGTCTGTCGGCGAAAGGCTCTGTGAAACTTGGCCTGGCCTCCCTGGCCCATCATTAGTCAAAAGATTCCTTTGTTTTGGCCGACTTTTTGGGTTTCTATTGGGGTTGCATTGGGCGATGTTCCTAATACTCACCATCAGTGACACGTATCCATGGATGCTGTTGTAGGCCCGCAACCAGTTGTATATTTCCCCCTGACAATATCCCTGGCATTCATCCACCTGTGCAGTCATGTTCTTCATCTGGAACTCCTGCCACAGCTTCACGAACTTCTCGATGTCGGTGCTGGTGAGATGGTAGTTCTTCAGGACCGTGTCGTTCAGAGGGGGCCGCGGATTCAAATGGGTATGCCCCATTTGGCTGCCGGTGTCCTGCATCATTGCAGACCGATTAGCTCCTGTCTTGTGATGATTACTAATTAGAAACTGAAACAAGTGTGGAATTTTTATTAGAAAGTGGATTTTGTCCTTTAAGATCACAGCTAACACCTTTCTTCTAAAGCGTTATCAAATATGATTGCCTATTACTTATTTCTTTCAAAGGTTTTCATGTCATCTAAGTGGGAAGTATTTCTGCTTATTTAGCTTAGACTCTGAGTTGCATAAAGGAATATTAACATACAATTTTAACATCTAATTTTCCTTTACTTTGGGTTTATCTATGACGTTTTTTAATTATGGGCATATGGTGTCGAAATTGCTACTGCAGCTCCTCAAAACGATAAACAATTTTGAATGGACAAAGTAGAGCTGCAGTGAGCTGAGCAAACCTGTCCAAATGTCCACCTGTGAATCAAAGCTACCTGGGCGTTGTAGGCAATTAATTGGCACCGCACTTGAATACAGAAGCAGCCCCATTAATACACATACTTTTCGAAAGAACTACACACTTTTTGTGTCTAGGTATAAGGCGACAAATGCTGACTAAGCTAGTAAAAAATAATGAAGGCAATAAGTTTATGATTTATTACTCATTACATTATAATGTTTGTGGAGTCTGTGGAATGCACATTCAGTAAACAATTAAATTCAGAATAAAATGTGAATGGTAAGTGGTAAGTGGTTGGTTGTCCGTCCGTCTGACTGTCCGTCCGTATGAACGTTAAGATCTCAGGAACTATGATAGCTATAACGTCAAGACTTAGCATGCACACTTTTTCACTCTTATGCTTGAATATCCTTCATTAATTTCTTCCAGTGCAAAAGTTATGTTGGCATATGACACTACCACCCCGGATCACTCAGTTGGCCGAATCAGAGTCGACGTGTCCACACGTCGTCGAAGGTGTTGCATTTGGCTAATGGCGCGCACAAATCGAAGTCCGAATCTGAATACAAATCCTGTTCGCAACTCATTTCGCAACTTAAACGCTTGGCCGGACTTCGGTCGATTGCATTGCTCCGTTCAATATGCATATTAGGGTAACTCAAAAATGTCCAATGTAGTTCCACCGAACTGAAACCAACTGCCAGTCAATCCAATGTCTGTCTGCCATTTGATGTTGATCGATTGGCCTTTCGCTTTCGTCGAACGTTAACTTCTGTTGCGTTGTGGGCAATTACTAGTTATTTCCACACATTCAATCAAAATGAAATTGGTACCAAAAAACTCATTTCATTTCGACCATTTCAGTGTTCAGTCTCCTCTACTGGAAGCATCTTTCTGCAACTGCCGATGCAATCAAAGGGACATTTTAGGAGGCAATAATGACAGGTAACTAGGCAATTATTAAGTTCGGGGAGACTCTGGTGAACCAAGCACCGACTATTGGATACCCGTTAGAATAGAAGATGGCACACTAGAACCCCATTGCTGCGATTACATTGCTTGTTGACCACTCTCATTTACCATCGTAAACCCTGAAATCTTAACTTATTAAAGTAGATAAGTAAAGTAAGATGGACATGACTCGATTTAAGCTTTGTTTAAATTTTTTCGCCAAGTTTAGAAATTTTCTTTGTCCCTGCCACTGCACGCAAGTTCCTGGGACTCGCCTCCTATTCACAAAGCTCGTGGCCATGAGCAACATGTCTGAACAGGTGGCGCACCCACAAAGGATACGCCCAAGCTCCCACAAAGGACGAAAAAAGTAACGCCACCAACTGACAGCTGCAGATAAACAGCAGTAGTGCTCCAGAACGTCCTTTGCCGCTCTCGTTCCTCATTTTCCGCCATTTGCGGGGCCGTTAATTAACATTTCGCTAGGCAGATAAGTGTTTTTACACTCAGAAAACTGTATAACGGAACCAATCAAATCGTATCATAAAATATAGCACAAATGTATCAGAGAGAAGTTGAACTCCGTGTCTTTTTTAGTAAGATAACAAAGTGTTATTTATACTAAATTATAAAGATTTGTTGCTAATATCAGAGTAATTGTTTAGAAAACTTTGTTCACTAATCTTCATGAAGAGATATAACTTTCGTAAACTAAAAATATTTTCAAAAGTAAGATAGTAATTGTTTCGAGTGCTCACAGCTGTATAAGTTCGTTTTCTCATTTTTTATTGCCACATTTCCGGCGGAAGTATTAGATAAAGTGGGAGAGCGAGGGAGAGAAGG
The DNA here is from genome assembly GCF_016746245.2 of Drosophila santomea. Classification (NCBI taxonomy): domain Eukaryota; kingdom Metazoa; phylum Arthropoda; class Insecta; order Diptera; family Drosophilidae; genus Drosophila; species Drosophila santomea. Next base: position 30,534 of record NW_025319012.1, read on the forward strand.
ACCCTTATCAGATACAGCTCGGGCCATATAAACCCCGCTGGGCCAATTGGCTCAACGATCCACAGCTTAGCTCCCCGCCGCTTCTGGCCCACCAGAAAGCCCAATTATTGAGGTCGTTAAGTGCTACTACCACTAACTACCACTAACTACCACTAGAGCGCTCCATATCCACTGAGAATCTAGCAAAGCCATACATTTACCTATGACTTAAAGTGTCATTTTCAATTAGACCAGACAAGCGGTGTCCATCATTTGTGGCTGTCGCCGGCAGGCAAATGCGAAATGGTTTTCAGTTATGTCACTGCTGTTGAAGGCATAATGAAACTACTGCCCAGGGCAAATTTACTTAATCCATTGGTTGGCAGTCTTATTTGCACAGCCTTGTCCTGATTTTACTAGATTCCAGACGGGACAAATACCCACTTGTTTGAATACCCCTCATTATTCATACTCAAACTTACATGCATTTTTTTTTTGTGCTGTATTCAAAGATATTGTACCTTCAGGTTGGCAAAATGTAGTTATTTTTCCCAGCTTTGAATGCCAATAACAGGAAATCGGATTCTTTCCATTACGTTTTTAAAAACTAATGCATATTTCCAATTGATTGTAGTGTTTAGCGAGTAATGGAGTTGTTCATAACTCAGATAATCGGGCACATCCACAATTGCTGACAAGTGGCTGCCAGATGGAAATTATTGTTATTAATGGCTTTGGCATTTAGTACTAAAGATGAACACATTGACCACAGCAGCGGCTAATAAATTGAGGCGCCTATGGCTATTGGCACTCAAAGTGAGTACTCCAAATAATTTGCTGAATTAAAAAACAATTTATGTGGACTGGCTATGGCGTTCCGTCGGATACTCAGATACATTCGGCCCCACTCGGATACGCACAAGCACAAGCGCACAAGCACACACATCTATCTATCTATATATCTATCTATCTATCTACATATCTACAAGTGTGTTTCTTGAGTCGCTCGGCTTGTTTGTGCAATTTTGGCTTGATGTGGGCATATTTTTCTCGATGCGTGTGTCTTGTGCGAATTTTACTTTATTTTTGGGCCTAAATAGTTTTCGCCTAATGAGTGCGTTTGACTTAGTTTTGAGTGAGTTTCTAACAATCCGAATGGTATAAATAACCAGGTTCTGGCTGCCAGCGTCGTTAGTTGAATTAAAGCCAGTGGTGTGCGAACAGTTTCAAGTCGAGTTACACATAAATCCTAAATAGACCAGCAACATGAAGTTCACTGTAAGCTTTGCCATAGCTGAGAATATATTTCAAAGAAACAATATTCACTCAAGAATGTGCAATAATCCTTTTCCTTTTCCCGCTCATCCTCGTCAAATACCGATGAAAATGGTTTGGAAACGGCGCAGCTGCTCCTGCTCATCGCCAGCTTGGCCTGCATCCTGGCCGCACCTGCTCCCTCCGCCGAGGAGCAGCAGGAGTCCTCTGTGAAGGCAAAGCGAGGCTTGTCTTTGGGCCTCGGCTACCACGCCCCTCTGGTCACCCACTCGCACTACATAGCGGCCCCCACGGTGGTGCACCATGCCCCAATCATATCGCATGCCCCACTCATATCGCATGCCCCGCTCATCTCCCACGCCCCGCTGATTGCCCACCACCCAGTGTCTTCGCTCTCCTACCATCTGCCCACCTACCACTCCATCCACCACTTCTAATCAGGCGCGCACGTGAGGCGGAGGATCAATTAGACACCATTGTAGTGCAACAGCATTCCCGAAACCCGAAACATTCGCACGTGCATCCGATTTGCTGCCCAAAAAATCCCCCATTGCTTTGTAAATAAACGTTGAAGTCGAACCGTGTCTTAATTCCATTTAAAATGTTTTCAATTAAGCTCTAAAACCACTTTCCCCACTCAACACTCAACACATTTCGCCAAAACTTCCTACTTCGTCAGTAGGCTTCGAAAAAAAAACGCAGTTTATTGTTTTGGAGATGGAAATTGTGTTTTCAAACGTTGCAAGTTGTTTTTCGCCAGGCCACGAGTGAAACTTGGACTGAAACCAATCAGAAATGCAAGTTGTGGCAAGTGCCGCAAGTGGACTTCTAGACCCCCAGCTTGGGGCAGAAGTAATCCCCAGTAGTTAAACACTTCTAGTTACGCACCACCAGCGAAATTATAGACATTAGACTGCCACATTATGGCCAAGATTGTGCAGAACTGCAGTTGGTTGCGCTCTAGAACGGCACTAAGTGCTGCCATTTTGCAGGCAACAGCTCTGGGATCCAATTAAAAGGGGTTCAAAGGAAGGCATTGTGGGTCACTAAGCGCATTCCATGCAAGTTACGACGCACTTATTCTGCACATAGTGAATATTTTAGGAGAGAATCTTACATGTTTGAAATATTTATGATGCAATGGTGTCCTTAGAAACGAGGATAAGCTTAGGGTTTAAATCAATAACTTCCAATTTGTCATTAATCGAACTTTTTATTTTGCCTTTTCGCTTACTTACTTAGCTTGAGAAGTTTACATGTATTCAAAACTTCCACTAAAGTTATTTTGTATTTATTACAAATGTGATTTATTTGCACTGAATTCTTCCTACAGCTAGAGAAACTTAAAATCGTCCATTAGAAATGTTTGAAATGAAATCCGCAAACCGCCAACCGCAAACCGCCGCACCTCGACTTTAGTCCGAGAAGCTGTCGCTCCAGTAAGTGGTGGTTGGTGGTGCTACCGCCTTGAAAAGATCCCGTCCTTCGCCGGGACGGCGTTTGTTGCTGTTGTTGCCGTGATGGCCCATGCGGTCCTCCTTGCTGCGCGGCTCCTGCTTGATGCGCGACTGCTCATCCTTGATGCGAACGGTCTCCTCCTTGTGCCGCTGACAGCCGACGGCCTGGTGACGCTGCAGTCGCTGCTGGGTGAGGAAGGTCCGCTGGCAGCGCTTGCACTCGTAAATGAAGCCGTGCTCGTCGTGACGCTGGGCCATATGGTGCTTCAGTTCCGCGCGCAGGCGGAATATCTTGGGACACAGCTCGCAGCGGAAGTGGGCGCGCTCCTGCTCGTGCCGTTGCATGTGCGTCTTATAGGCCCACTCCACCTTGAACTTCTTGCCGCAAATGGGGCAGGCATGCTCTATTCTTTCGTGAGTCTTGCGGTGAAGCACATAGGATTGTTTGCGCGAGAACGTCAAGTCGCAGTTGGGACACTCAAATGGACCCACTGAAGCCGTCGACGAGGGCTGGTATTTCCTCTTCTGGGCGCTTGAAGGCTCCCCATCGCTGTCCGTGCCTCTCTTGAGCGGTTTTTTTCGAGGACGCCCGCGTGGTCCGGGCTTCTTTTTCTCCTTCTTCTCACTGGCATCGGAGTCGGCAGAGTCGCTGTCTGCACTTGTGGTTCCGGCCACATCGGATACCTTAAACTCATCGTCAAGCTCGTCCTCATCCTCGCTGGAATCGGTGACAGGTGCGTCTATGACCACATAGCCGCGGGGTCTGCGCACTTTATTCTTGCTTCTGGACAAGCGCTTGCGCAGCTCCTGGTCCGTGGTCTCCAGCTGCTTCCTCAGCTGTATGGCAATAGTAAGGCTGCCCATGCACTTGGTGCATATGAATTGCGGCATAAAGTCCTTGGGCAAAATCGAGACATTAGGACAGATGACCAGCAGCATGTCCGCGGGCGTGGCATCGATTTGCTTCTTGAACAGGCAGACTAGCTCTTCCTTGCTGGTGCACACGCGGCACTGGTTCTCGTCCACGGGCTCCTCCTTCTTGCGCTCCCTTACGGGCACATCGGCCAGATCGCCAGGTTCATCGCCAGTGATTAGTTCACCCTCTGCATCGGTGGCGGTCTCGAATTCCTGGTCGATTTCCTCGACTTCTTCGGTGGGCTCCTCATCCTCATCGATGGCGTCCTCGTCCTCTTCAATGGCCTCGTCGCCTTCTTCGGTGCCGTCCTCCTCTTCCAGCTTCTCTGCTTCGTCTTCGTCATCTGCGTCGGCCTCGTCGGCCTCGTCGCCATCCTTTTCGCCCTCGTCGTTCTCATCCAACTTATTATCTTCGTGTAAATGAGTGGCTTCCTTCTCCTTGTCGGTGTCTTTTTCACCTGCCTCTCCGGATATTTCCTTGGAAACATTATCTTTAGCTGCAGCTTCTTGCAAATCCTGCTTATTGCTTGCTTCCTGGCAACCTTCAGTGGCTTTCTCCGGTTGCGGTGCCTCGGTTTCCTCCTCCTGCGGCATCTCGCCATCCAGATACTCCGCCTCGCCCATCTCCGCGTCCCCATCCGCAGTTGCACCGGCATCGTCCTGGAAAATAAATAAAAATACACAAACATACAAATATATATGAGTTTCGCAAGCGTTTCAGGGTCTTTTGAGCCGGGCACACCTCGAGGTAATCCATAATCTGTCCCACGGTTCCGGAGACGCCATCGTCGGCGGAACCCACCGACTTGGCCGCCAAATCCTGCCGCGGTTGCGGTTGCTCTGGGTGCTCAGCACGCTCCCGGGGGTTTTCGCGCTGCTCTCCGTTGGTTTCCGCCAGGGGCGTTATGTCGGCTTCCATTTTCGCAGTATTTTCCTTACTTCCAGAGAGAAATGTTTGCAAGTGGAGGGGGGAGTCTTCTTTTTTTGGCGGGGCACCGGCGACTTTGTCGTTTTTCACTTGAACGCTGCGATTTCTTGGCGCGCACTTGATTTTCGGCTAGTGTTCCACTTTCGTTTGCACAAATTCACATTCCTGGCACTTTTCTATATAATACTCGGCCGGAAAATGCAATTCGAGTTGCAGTTTTTTCACAGCGTTACAATTTTTTTACTTGCAGCCATATTGGATAAGTATAGGTACACAGCTGTTTGTCATCGGCAATCGATAGTTGTGCGCATGCCCACTGGCAATCGATAACGTGCGCACGGTTGCACGGCGGGCGCGTAATTTGAAAAGTAAAGGAAAGTCGTTATTTAAGGAGTGCTCGCAAATAACCAGTTTAGAAACTCGAAACGGAAGTGTGAAACAATAAAAGCGAAAAAAATTTAAGAGAAAGCGCAAAATGTCAGTTGTACATGTATTTCCCTTTTCTAAAGAGAAGCCTACGCGCGTGTTTGCAATAAAAGTGGGTACAAAACATAGGCCACCCCCTTAAACCGCCTTAAAAGCAGCCGCTTGAAACAAAAAGCATGTCGTCTTGACTTTGCAACACGGCGAAATAAAAATTACGTGATTTGCATAATTTTTCACCCGCTGCTGTGCGCATTAATTTGAGTAATGCCTCTTACATTCAGCATCACATTCACCATGCAACACTTTCTTTTTCCTTTTGCCGCAGCACTTAATCTGGCTTTTAGAATTCCATGCCTGAAACGTCCGCAAATGCCCCGTATTACTTGAGTTTACATTCCCATTTCAATCAATTCCCAGCACAAGGAATTCAGATAAGCAAACACATTTCAATAAAGTGGCTGCTCAATAGGGAATAGGGAAAGCTCAATATTTGTTTCAATTGTGTCCGCAATGAAAAATGTCAGCGGAAGTGGCCGAACTTTCCGAATGACACAATCCATTAACGCAGACACTACACTGCACAAAAAGGCTGCAATAACTAGATTTACTGCTTCGAAAATGGGGTAAGTAACGGATTGAGTAATAAAAACTAAAATAACTAATAAAGTAAACGGCAACTTTCGCACAATCAAATCTGAAAATATTTAAATTTATTTAATATTTGTTTTGAAGCATCCTCAAGCATTTGCCAGTAAGAAATAATAAATAAATAAATCGCCTGTAAAATGATGGGAATAGTAACCAAATCCCTCGCTTTTAGAATCTTGAGGCAAAGTGCTTTTTTTATTTTGGACGAAATCACCCTTTCAAGATGAAATTCCCTCGGGCTAAAGATATGTACATATATATGTGAGTATGTTACAATGATTTCTCCATGTACATACGTATATGCCCACAAGGAAGTATGTGTCTGTCTGCAACGAAATGCTGATGCTCTTCGGCATGATTTACGTCGACAATTATCGCAACAAGCCGTGCTCCGGGATCTACTTGACATTAACATCGTTTTACCGGCTAGGACCTTGCACCTCCTGGTCCTCTCCCCGTCCACGTCCTCGTACTCATGACGCCCCTTGGACCGAATCGCTTATGTTGGCGGATGGCAAGGACGCGGATGCTAAGGGGACTCCTAGGAAATCCTAGGAAAGAGATCAATTTAGCGGCCAGCAGTCTGTGGCAGTGATAAAAAAGCACGGCCATGTCAGCACAACACAATCCAACTCCCGGCGACGTCACGCAGTGATTAATTATGCTTGAAAGACAAACAAGCAGCATATGCTCCTGGGCAAGGCTTATGCCTACATACATATATGTTCCTGAACCCAACAAGGATTTGAGCCCTATGCACATTAAAGTGCACATTAAATGGCACATCAAGTAATAAACAAATAAAAAAGTGTATTCCAATTGTGGCAATAAGCATGACAAAATCATTATAAAGCGCATTTGGGATCATATATAAACATTTAATTAGGTGTTGAGTGCTCTTCAGCAGCCATATTTCTTTCACCTGTTTCACGGCAATTACAAAAGGATGTCACCAGCACAACCAATGTTCAGTTACCTAATAAAAAGGCAATCACTTCCGACAAAAAACCCATTCCAATTAAATATTTAAAGAATTAAATATTTACGTGACATGGGTGCGACATGCATATACTCGTACGATTGCCTTTGTAAATAACTATTTCTTTCCAAAGGGAATGATTTCTGAAGAGCGTAGACGAAATCTAATCGTGCTATTTGATGTGTGGCACAGCTTAATTTTATGAGTTCCCCCTTCTTCTTTGCTTTTTAATTTTCCATCTACACTAACAACCTGTAGTCAGCTCTCGAATTGCGAAGGAAAGGTAATTAAAATAAGTCGTTTATTTAGGGCAAATATTAGACTACGCTTCAATTGGCATCTCAATGCAAACACGTGTGTATAATGTACATATGTATGTAATAGAAAAAGAAGACCCCCAGTTACATATGTACTAGCAGCGAGTGGAAAGTTTATTAACTGATAGGACAGGAGGAGGAGGAGAGAAACTTTTAACATAAAAATTAACTTTTCCACAATGGGATTTCCACCTGGCAGCTGAGAGGCAGCCGATCCATCAATATGGGCACGTATCTGACATGCCAGTGAATCTAATTTGCACACGCACATCGAATTCACAAATCCACATATAAATATATAAGTGTATATATTAGCTTTAAAAATGTGCTTTAATTCGAAAGAAATTTCTTGTTCCTGCCAGAAACCCAATAATGTTCATTCAACCCTGATTCAGTGTACTCGTATCTCAATCGGTTGCATGCGTTTGTGCCAAATGATGTTTAATTTTCTTGGCAGTTAAAAGCTGACATGGAAAGGAAAAGCTACTGCAAATTAATTACGCAAAAGTGGATTTCATAGCAAAGTACTAGCCAAGAAATTTGTTGCGCACATGAAATTGGGGTGTCGCTTGGTTTCTATGGCCGAGAAGAATTATTTTGTTTAAGGATTTGTTTTATTTCCGAGCTGCACGCTAATGGCTCTCATAATTAATAATACATTTATCTCATTGTGATGCTGCAGATTACATCGCTGTCGTGCTTTCACACCAACGCTGGGGAGTTTGGCTAATCCGTTCGCATATTACGCATACGCAGCGTGTGGCTGCCTGGCCGCCTTGGGAAATGCAAACAATGTGGAATTATAAGCGGGTGTGCCATCAGTGTAGCCATCACTTCTGGGCAGCAGCATTTGTATATCCCGTGGGAGGAAGTCCACGAAGAAAAATACTTATTTATTAACATATAATTTAAAATGGCCGGAGGGGAGGCGTGTTTACACTGAGCACTTATACATTTTCACTCGCTTGCCATGCTTTTCTCGCTTCGCTCGCTCTTCTAGCTTTTCTCCCTTTTCTCGCTTTTCTCGCCAGTTTCCCCAGTTTCAAGCACACGAAGCTAATATGCTAATATACAACCATGAATAGGGAGCCGCAGTGGGAGTCTGATTTGCGCACGACCCAAATGAAGCGCCTAGAAGTGCAGATAAAAAAGCGCGCAAATACACAAAAAATACAAATATGAATATGTCTAAGTAGCGGCTCAGTTCTATTATTATTAATATGAACTCGCACTCGTTCGATGCCATAGATCACGATTATTTGCGGGTCGGACAGGCCAATATGGTAAATAGGGCGATAAGAGGCTTTACGGGTGCCTCATTAGCCGCCACCCAAACCACAGCCTTACACCCATACAAAAGGTACACATTTCCGTGAACAATTGGCGATTGTCGGGCGGAGGCCTCCATTTCCTCCGGCCAGACACGGATTTATCAGAGCACATGTGTATCCAGAAACGTTCCTTTGACAGTCTTGTCGGAAGGACACGTGTGCTCCTTAACATTATAAGTCTGTATTAGGAGATAGACGACTTCAACTGATTGCCGAACTTTGAGGCTAAGGCACAATTTCACCTCCTCGTTCTGTTTAAATTCCAAATCCAATCAATTTCCATAGACATTGGCGGCGCGTCTGCCCAGAGAATTTTGCATACAATTTGCGGCAATTTATTTTTTTGTTAATTTGCCGCCATGCTAAGAAGGAATTCCCAAGCTCAAGTAATTTATGAAACGAACAAAATACCGACAAATTTTACTTTCGATTGGCCTGCGGCCAAGCGGCAAATTAGGCGAACCGGACCGGTTTGTTTGTATAAATCAACACCTAAAAGCCGCTGCCAACTGCCAACTGCCAAATGATTCCGAACGACAAATAACCAAACGATTCTCATATTTGTTTCTTTCATGTGGCCGGCATAATTTGAAGGCAGTTGGAAAAGCCCAAACCTTCTGAGGCACAACAAATAGAATAAAAGATCACAAAGCAAAACATAAACAGAGATTTTTTAGCCGCACATTCGTACAATGAACTGTCATATGCAAAATATTTTCGTTACGGCAAAAATATTCACAAGAGCGCGTCAAATTCTTCATACTTTTGTGTATGGAACATTCAGTACCTATTCCTTTTATAAGAACAGAAAACGGTTTATTTTGATTGTCGGGTAAAATGATATGTTTACGCAGTTAAGGCTAGGAAATGAAATAATTTCAATGGTATTCTTACAATCTATTTATGGATGATAAAGTAACTCAAGTGGAATATTATGAATTTCATATCTTTTAATTTGATTAAGCCCCCTTATTGAAATTCCAAATTTTAAGTTCATAAGCGCAACCTTTAGCCAAACTATTAGCATTCAAAAAGATTATACATTTGCATTAACTGTTTGAAAAGTATTTTGCATTGTTATGCTTTCCTGCAAGGTGTTCAAAATTCCCGACTCGAATCGTTTGTTCTTTCCGAAACTTGTTTTCCGTCTTCGAGTGCGGACATTCCCCGTATTAAGTATCGCCAGAGAAATTCGTTGGCAGCCAAATCAAAACAAGAAATCCAATTTCCAAACAGCTGCTTCAAAACAAGAAGCTCATCTAAAAATCGCGATGCTGGCTTTCTTTCATCCCGGTTTCGGCGAGTATAAATAGCTGCGACCGCAGCTTTTCCCCGCAATTGGCTACAAGGACAATTTGATAACAAGTGGATTACCAAGTCATAGGACAAAGTTATCGCTCCCAGCTGAATCTCATTCCGATGCACAAGACGCCTCAGATGCCCCAGATGCCAAAGATGGCCAAGTGTTTGCTCAGCCCTCGATTCGGGGAAAAATGCTTCTGTTCTTGGTGGAGCACTTGGGCGAGATGCAATATTGTTATCTGGCGATAGGCCCCACCATCGATCCGCGGGCTTAAAGTCAATGCCAATGTCAACGGCAAGGTTAAAGCCCTGCTGATATTACATATTTGCGTAGCCTCGTCATAAATGCATTTCAGATAACTGCACCGGGGAAATGAAAATCGTCCTAACCCGGAACACTCCAAACCTAGCCAAGTGAAATAAACTGCCGGTCCGGGTCGTAAAAGCGTGCTCATATCGTTGGATATGGACCGTGCTTATCCCACACGCTACCGCACTTTTTTTATCGCCTACACGTTTGACGTAAGCGAATGAATAATTTGTCATGACTTTAACCAGGAAAATCGTAGCCTAAACTTAGGGGAGCCAAATCAAGCCAAATTTAAGGTTTCTGGCGCAATAAATCGTTGAGTGACAACTTTCACTGCAATGCTTTAATATTGCCAAATAAAATTTAAAGGCACAAATTTGTAGTTATAATGACTTTGGCCTCAGTTCAAGGCTCGTTAGCCAAAGTTAAAAGTGGGCTAAGGGTGGTTGGCTATCGTGAATCTCACCAGCAATAAATTAAAGAGCTTACAAGTAGATGCAATAATTAATTATCCCAGAAAGGGATTAATTTTGCGTTTCAGGGAGTCGAAGGGGTTAAAAGCGATTTTAGCTTGTGACGATTTCTATGCGGTGGTATTGGCACTTCCTTATTAATTGCAAAGCAAAAATAAAATGCAAAAAAAAAATCAAATTTTAATTAAAAATGTATTATGTTGCAGTAGGCAAAAAGTAATTATCTCAAAAAGAGATTATATTACATTTCAGAAAGCCAAATTAGAAGCGATTTTAGCTTGTGGCGATTTCTAAGCGGTGATGCTGGCCAATTATTATATTTATTTTTTCCAAAACAAATTTAATTTAAATTTAATGTTAAATTTAATTTAAGATTTATTATATAGCAGAATGAAACATGTAATTATCCCAGAAAGGGATCAAGGGATTTCACTTGTTCCATTTTCTAAGCTGTGGCGTTGGCATATTAATATATTTCTTATTGCCAAACAACGTTTGAATGCCGAACATATATTGGTATTATTATTATTACTATTGTACTATTGTAAGCCTATATTGCACTGAGCAACAGGATGGGTTTCAGCCATGGCTGCATAGAAATTCCTATAGTATACACTAACGGCATCCTTGTTGCAGTATTAAAGTCGAGGGAAAAAATATATTACGTAACATTGACCATTTTATACTGCTATTATCAAAATCAATAAAATCCAGGAAGAACGCAACTGTGAAGCACCTCAAATATTGATCATTCCCTACTCCGTTTTATTTTATTCTCTTTTTAGTCAACCAGTCTTTCATAAGGATATAATGATGGTCTACGTCGCTTTCAAAGCTTGCATCGCGAAACATGAGTAAGCCGTTCGAACTGCAAAGGATTGGGATTTAATACAGAGACACTTTAATCCAGCGAAAAGCTCCTACTAAAAACTTTTCAAACAACATTTTAACCAAAATTAAAAAAAACAAGAAAGAACGCTATAGTCGAGTTCCCCGACTATCTGATACCCGTTACTCAGCTAGTGAAAGTGCGAAGGAGAGTCTTCAACACTGACAGTTTTTGGCGGTTTGTGGGCGTTAGAGTGGGCGTGGCAAAAAGTTTTCTTGCAAGTCGATAGAAATTTACAAAACTGATACAAAAATGAAAAAATATCAAAACATTTCTCAAAACTGTGGGCGTGGCAGCTTTGGGCGGTTTGTGGGCGTTAGAGTGGGCGTGGCAAAAAGTTTTTTAACAAATCGATAGAAATTTATAAGACCAATACAGAAATGAAAAAATATTAAAACATTTTTCAAAAGTGTGGGCGTGGCAGTTTTGTGCGGTTCGTGGGCGTTAGAGTGGGCGTGGCAGCATGATTCGACAAACTTGCGCTGCGTCTATGTCCCTGGAGTCTGTATGCCTTATCTCAACTTTCTAGCTTTTGTAGTTCCTGAGATCTCGACGTTCATACCGACAGACAGACGGACAGACGGACAGACGGACATGGCCAAATCGACTCGGCTATTGATCCTGATCAAGAATATATATACTTTATATGGTCGGAAACGCTTCCTTCTGCCTGTTACATACTTTTCAACGAATCTAGTATACCCTTTTACTCTACGAGTAACGGGTATAATTATAAGTGGAAATATTTCTCTATTTAAAAGACACATGTTTCAAAAAGCTCCAACCACATGCAAAATGCAATTCGTCAAATGCAATTCGTAAAATTTTTACCTAGAAAGCAAGACAACTAAGAACTCATTAGCTTACAGGTTCTGATTGGAGTACAGTTTGTTTCACCACATTTCTAACAACAGTGAAGTAAAACTAATATTTAATTAAAGAGAGTGATGTAATCGAATTTTTAGACTATCAGCTGTGGGAGTGCTGCCAAACACTACCGATAGAAATTGCCAGTAAAATTAAAATATAAAAGAAGAACAACTTGGAATTGTGGTCGTGACAGCTTTTTGCGGTTTGTGCATTTCGCAAGCCAAATAATAACACAAAAATAACAAACATTTTTAGAGCTCTGGTCGTGACATTTCTTTGTGGAACCTCTAGGAGTCAATTGTCTTATGAAGAAAATATACACTTTATAGAGTCACAAATGCTTTTATCTACCTGGTACACTCTTTTCAACGAACCTTTACCTACAAGTAAACACTTCCATGTTTTCAATTTGCAAGCACAAAACGTCAGCTTTCCTTGCTGTACCACAAAATGCTGTACCATAAAAGGATTGTTCCCTTTTAATGAATTTTTATGACGCACTATGAGTAAAGTCTGCACGAAGCAGAAATCGAGATTAAATTCAATGCAAACACACAACCACTTAGCCGGTACAAAAAGTAAAAATTATAATAACATTTTCGGTTTGGTTTTCATTCAGTAAAAGGAAAAACATGAAAATTTGAAATTTCAAATTTAGATTTTACAATATAAGTTGTATACCAATTACTCGTAGAGTAAACCGGTCTAAAAGGCATAGCATGGTCAATGGTGCCATTGTCACAAGATTATTGTAGGATTTAACAACAAGGCATCTAACAACATTGTCACAAGATTATTGTAGGATTTAACAACAAGGCATCGGACTAGAAATTTGAATATGCAGAGTGCAGATTCTATCATTAATTACAAAATGATATGCCACTCATTTAAAAGTCTCTACATGCAGCTGTTGCACCACGTATAATATTTTATATGAATAGCCGCTTGACTAAAGTACAGTAGCATAGCTCTTGGGCAAGAAATAACTTTTTAAATTACATATACATGTGGTGTGCTCTGTGCCCAGTTTCACTTTGACATATATCGAAAGTTAGATACGTCTCTAACACAACCGCAGCACTAATTATTCCTTAATTGGTAGATAGTTTCTAGTTCCGCCTCGCCGGTTTTATTGGCAGACCCTAGCAATTAATTTGTTTGCGTGGTCGCCTAGGTTTTTTATGTCCCTGACAATGGCATTTTACGAGCACTTTTACGACTGCCTCACAGCCAGCATCTTGGACAGCTGTTGAGCTGCCAAAACAAAGTTTATCTCGATCAGGAATTCCCAGTGGAATGCAGAAAACTGGGTGGCAAACTCAACGAAGCCAGACCCAATCAATTGACGAAGACGTAGAAAGATTTCTAGCATGAGCCAGTCGCATAAATTTGTTAACCGCTTTTAAACTACACCGATTCGCATAGATTTGCATTGCAAATTAGGCCCCCCAAGGCCCCTTAGCCCCAAAACCCAGCTTTAGTCCGTATAAATAGTCCGTGACTTACCTGCCATCATCCAAGCCACTCCTAATCTCGCCCACCATCTAACCGAACGGCTTTAATTATGCAAATAAATGGCGCCACGAGAAGCTGCTAGAATTAGGAGACAAATAAACAAATAACATTTTTAGAAATCTGATAAGTATCAATTTCGGACGACAAGTTAATAAAACTAAGTGAAGCCTTGTCAAAGGAACGCTCGACCAAAGAATACCTACTAAAGGCATTTTACCAAAGGTCTATATTCTTTATTAAATAAAAAAAAAAACATCTGCGCAGCCAATTATTCCTCATTTAAGCCTGAAGGGTAGAGCAAATGTACAAAATACATTAGACTATACCAATCTGATATCTGAGCAGGGGATGCACGTGCCTTCACTAAAATTCAATCCATATGGTGGGATATCAATTACCGTCAGACATTTACCATCAGTCAATGACTCCGTTTGCTTTTCCACCAGGTTCACTGGGACTTTGCACACAGACACTTTATCAATATTGTTAGCCGGATGGCAAATTTAAACAATAAAGACAAAATAATTTGTTGGCATTACTTTGAGCTGTTTGCTTATGGAATATGTGATTATTCATTAACGTAAAATCCATTAAGTAGTTACATGGTTGTTTGCAGGTTGAATATAAAACTAACGTCAGATAATTGTATTATTTAATTTTGCAAACGAGCTTAATGCGAATTCCACATAAAATATTAATCACGCATTTATGCAATAAAAGCAGTGACATACAAATGTCTGAAAGTCAATGAGCGGAAAAAAGGGGACCCGAAATGTATGCTACATAAATGGGTTTTGCATAAAATCCTTTCGCACCATCACACGCATTTAAAGGTTTAATCAACCCTACACACGCGCTGGCGGCCAAATGATTTTTACGGTATAAGCAGGTGATAAGGCGTACGAGTATCGAATAAATAAAATTGAAGCAAACTTTTGTTCGTCTTGGATAATGGAAAAGTTGGTGGAAAGCTCTTAAGGTAAGCAGATTGGCAGGCATGTGCGTGTATTGATGGGCATAACGAGCCCCACTGCGAGAAATGAGGAAAGATGCTTGGGCTGAGGACACGCAACGTTAACCTCGATGATGGGTGACAGTTTTCCGGCAATTGAGGCGCATCTCGCCCAAAATATGCCTGCGTGGGCTTACCCATCAAAATTGATGGCTCACGGAGCCCAGTAACTTATAACCATAAACGAAACTGATGCCTACTCGACAATGAGTCCTTTGTTCGTCGGCGCAACGACCGTAAAGGACCGGCTAATAAAGGCAAAATCAAATAACAATCATTGCAATTACACTAGGGACATGTACGGAGCAACATAAACCAAATCTGAACCGACCTGAACCCGTCTGAAAATGTCGAGCCAACAGTATTAGCCTCAGTCGAAGGCACTCTCCCTTCATTTGGAAATCCAAGAAACGGCAACTGTTGCCTGGGTCAAGGAACTACGAGTGAATTTTTATTAAATTCCATATGAATGTATTCTCGGCCAGGGTTGGATGACTTGTCTGCCAAATTCGTTGTTGTATCCCCACCATTTGCATACGACTTAATCCCCTGCCAAAGTCAAGGCACAGTTGAAAATATTGTGAATAATCCGTAGCAGATCGAAACAAATACGCCAGTTTTCATTATAAATTGAGGTAGAGCACATTCCATGTGCTGAAATTAGCTTATAGGTTTTTTTTAACCATTTGGGTTACCCCGACTATAAGATACCCGTATTTTCCACTCCCTACGCGGGAGATTGCATATAAGTTTCACTAGCGTCGGTAAAATAATTGCTGTTAAAAGCTAACTTTCAGATTTTATCGCTATGAATGTTCGTGAGCTTTTGTTTTTAGTTATGTATATAGGTATTATCTTGATAAATAAACTCCAATTTAAAAATTGAATTTGCTTTTGCTTATCAGTGATAGATAGTGTGTGGGAAAACTTCTGGAATCTGCGATATTTGCTTTCATACGGACGGACAGATATACGGACAAATAATTTATAGGGAAATGGTTCCCTTAAGCTGTTACCTTTTAATTAATCTGGTCTACCCTTTTACTGCACGACTAACAGGTGTATACCTCAGCTTCTTTTCCTCTGGTTTTACCCATAAATTATTAAAATTATTGTGGTTGTCATTGTACATAATCGTTGTCATTGTTGAAATAAATAAATGATGAACACATGTTATATAATGATATTCCTCTGAATTATGCTGAGATCATAAGAATTTGATAAGGATTGAAGTCTCAATTTAAAGCACATTTAAAGCCGCGAACTGAGAGGGATATCGCAGAGAAACTGCAAGCGAAAAAGGCGTTCAACCAGTTCAATGCTTTTTGTTCTGACTTTATTTAAGCAATAAAAACACACGCGAAATAGTCTATCATAAATCAAATGAGCTTCCCTTTTATGGAGGGTCGCTAAAACAGTGGGATTCGACATCCTGGCGACACCTGTCAAAGAACGTGTTCGTCCATCCTGGACACCAATTAATCATAAGGGTATAGATCTTATGTATATATACACATATGTATGTATATATACCTGATATATAACGCTTATGGGAGTGTCCACTCGATTGAACAGAAAGTTTTCAAGGAGCGTCCATTCTGTTTGCGCTTTTCATAATCTATTTGACAGCAATCTGGAAAATAGCGTTGCAGGTCATTCAAGAGCAGCTTGGGTTACTTGTGCAACCCGAGAGCCAATACTTTTAGATATCCTGGTGGTCACCAATTGAAACCACCAACATTTATTGCGCAACTCGCTCGACAGTAGAGTAGATAAATCAGATACGCCCATTTCTCGGTCAACCCACGGCATTTGGCGGTTTTTGTTTCTGGCACATGACAGCCGAGTTATGGCTGTACGCAATTCAGATTTATGTTTGATTACATAAGCATCTTGGTCATCTAGAATCCTTTTCTTCATTTTACTCCCGCTCGCCACATCTTGCGAAAAGTAATTTAAATGGCGACGCCATGCTGAAAGTGATTTACGTCCTGTGAATTGCTCATCTTGTCAATTCGAGTTGCCGGCTAAATGCTTTTATTGGTTTTTACACTTTGACTGATTAAAATGCTGATTTGCATTTGCTGATTAATGTTGCTGATAGAAAGTAACCCTCTACGCAGCGAAGTTCAAACGCCCTCTTAAGTTTATTTGATTCAATGTTAACCTGGCGGGGACACAGAGAAAACACCTTTAAGATTCAGAGGGGAAATTAAATGAAAATTTTTCTTTGCTGAAAAAGTCGTAGATGGGTGATTTATTAGAATTATTTTTTGCATATGAGTACTTAACAATCGGTTCTATGCCTTAATCGATTAGACAGGATGTAATCCGTCAAGCGAACAACAAAAGACTGCTTACTGCAAAGTCACGATTAAATTATAGGTGTTTTCAAGGATACGCCATAAATAACAAGGCTGCTTAGAAAAGCCAGCTCGTTGTTTAAGAATTGCGTGTTAGTCCCTTGATGGCCTTATCCTTGTCGAACGGCCCTGCTTTTGCCGATTCATCCAGCTCCGATCATTAATTGCGCCTTAATTTTTGCAAAATAACATTGTCCTGAATGGCATGTCTTCAATGAGTTTCTGGAAAATGCAGCATGTCAAGTGGAAATTACTCACTAATGTACAGCTGGATGGCCCATTAAAGTTAATCAACTGCATTGGGGCTTGCAATATATTCAAGGCAAAGACGATTAAACTTGCACAGGCTAATTAAACTGTATCATATAAATCAGGCGGTAAATTGAGTTTGTCTGCTCGCTGCTCGCTGTAAGCTGGCTGTTTTCCGAGATGGCATCATAACATTTTGGGTTATTAGGAGCACAATCGAAGCCAGATGTGCTTTGGCTTTAAGCCAGGACTTTAAGGGAATTCACAAAACGCATAACCCACTTTGTCTGTCTTCCACAAAAAATTATGCAAACGATGCAGGAGCAGGGGTTGGTCCTTGGCACCGGAAAAGTTGCCAACATTTCTGTTTACCCCCATATCATCATCACGAACTTCGACGGTACTTAACGCTTTGCGATGTTATTTTGTTTCATTTCATTATGTTCAAGTGTTCACTCCGTGCGCTTTTCTGCGGCTTAATGCGGATTTTCGACCTCGTCTTCTTTTCAATCTACGGCGCAGCTCAACATAAATAGAAGCAGTCTTTTTGCTAAGCAAACATGTTCAAAACCACAATCCTGGCAGTCTCGTTAATACATCAGCTTTTTCTTAAGATACACCTGCCGGCTAACAGGGTAAAAAGCCAAAAAGAATGCCGGAATGGGAGAGGATTTGCATAAAATGTTGCTAAGCCCCGCATATAAAACCGATGAAAAGGCTTTTAAATAGTGGTTTCTTTAGTGGGAGTTCCATAATGAACAGTGCAACATTTTTGGAGGTTTTAAGTGTATGAAAAACATTAACCAGCAAATAAAAATTTTAATGGGTTTCCACAAAAGCCAGATAATTTCGCAGAATTTTATTGGAAAATAGAAAAAACTTAAATACTCTTAAGCAAGTCACAAAACGCATAGTTCATTGTTTTATATGTTTACATATTTAAATGTTCTTTGTAATGATTAAGTCCCCAACTTTTTGTAATTAAACATGGAACTCAAATATCTAAATTTAAAGGAGCTTTGGAAATAAAGCCGCTACAATTTGAATTTTACCAAAAATCCCTAATTCAATTATTTGATTTCCTATAGATACCCACATACTTTTGTTAGTTTGTACTTATGCACTTGCATCATTAAACTCACCAACAGCTTTAGCAATTAATTTATGTTTTTATTGCCCAAATGGAAATCCAGCCAAGCAGAAATGAAGACCGAGCTGAAATTTCCTAAATACATTAGTGTGTGGATATTCGTGCAAAACGTGAACGTGAAAAAAAACTACATTGAACGAGAATATTTATAAATTTGTTTACAATTGCTCTATGAAAATATTGAAACGGGGCAGTCAACGGGGAATTTCCAACAGCTACCCCATGAAATATATTTCTCATTTTCTTCTCTTATTTAACACTTGTACGGGCAATCACTTGATATGCGAAAAACCATATTTAATTATTTATTTATTTGGCATGCCATTTCCCTTGGGCTGTCAAAGCGCGGGGCAGTATTTCAATCACTTAAAACTCATCCAGCCAGATCGACAATAGACACGATATAAGTGGGTTGAATAAGAGGCTTTTCTATCCATAAATAAAAATATCTATCTGCCTTCCTACCGATTTAAAAAGCACTGAATTCCCACCGTACACCACGAGAGCCAAAATAATACTGACGGAAAATTGTTGTGTTTTTCAAAAATACAAATTCTTAAACAAACTTGCGCCACGTGCTGATGCAAAACTTTGTCGATTTGAGTTCGGGGGCGTATAACAAATTGCCGAGTGGCAACTTTAGCACCAGCAACATTATGGTCCATTTTGGTGGAACACTTGAATTTCCCTAATTAATTGCTCAAGATACAGATTTTGTTAAGTTATAATGACTCTGAGCAAAGTTCAAAACACTTCAACGAAAGTCAAAAGTTGGCCGCAGGAAAACAGTTCGTTTCGGTCTCTTGTATGTTGGCTCTGAGCAGTTGATAAAAGCGTTTAAAAATAGATGCAACAAATAAATCTCCAAATCATTGGCAATTTATCCCAATAGGAATTCTGGTCTCTTTTTCCAACCAATATCGTTTTGTACATTTTTAAACCTGTTTCGGTGACGTAAGCTGCTTTTAATTTTTTAATCCCTAAACGTGGTATCACATCAGTAATCCGTTTTAAAAAGTTGCTACCTTGCGATGGAATACGAACTGCTACTTGTCTGAACACATTCAGTTCAATAAGTTACCCTGGACGCTTTAATCGATGATTGAAATCATCCCGGCTCATATGGCTACAATAAAATACCTTTAACCATGTCGACATTACACCGTTGAGGGCTGTTTGGAGTAAAACAAGGTTATCTCGATGCAAATAACCAACTGACCATTCAGGGTGTGACAACTGGCTGGCAGCGAATGTAGGTTATCTAGATTAAAAGCGATGTACGCCGTTGAGTGCCTCGACTATCAGATACCTGTGGCTCAGCGTCGGAATTTAGCTGTTGAACCAAAAATACCTTCTGTCCATACCAAACTATTATTACCTAGACTCGTAAAAACAAATGGCCATTGCGTTTTGCAGTATGCAGCTTATATGGAATTTGAAATCCTTACGGAAATGCGGACATAATCATCTATCCACATTTAACGCATATAATGTTGTATAGCAAACACTGATTAAAAGTTATTGTGGGTTTGGCCATAAGGGACTTTAAACAAGAATAGGATGCACTCATCTGTCGTTTCATCATTGACTTTAATTTGCTGTCATTATTACATTTTCCGCTTAGACTGAAAAACAAAAGTACAAATAATTTAAAGATAAAACGCAGTAAATTTTCGATTGATTAAAATTTAGGTAACTGGTTAATAGGGTAAAATACCATACCACTAAAATGTGCTATGTAAGCCAAAAATAAGCCAGCATCAAACGTATTCAGCAAATAGGAGCATTTCACAAAACCATCATTTGTTAGGACCCAAAATGGGAAAAGTAATGTTCTGTTTTAATTAGTTTTTACGAACCAACGTTATGGGTATGAATGTTGGCAAATGCTGTCCACAGCATAAAGCATATTCTCTGTCAATTTGTTTTTACATAGTTAGCTGCAGACCTAAACTTTTGTTTCTTCATGGTTTACTTATTTATTCGTGTTGGCCACTTTACCATGTAATTCGGACTCTTTTCAAACTTATTGTACCACTCGAGGTGACAACTAGCGGTTTGAAACAACCATTTTTGAAAAACAACAATACCGTTTGGATGTAAATGGAATCAGTGAAAAAACCCCAACCTTTACATTGTTTAGATTTGATATATCATTTTACAAAAATCGCTCATTAATCATAGAAATATCTAATATCTAAAGAAACGAGCCAGTCACGGGAATATACGATACATCCCTTACCGGAAATGTATTTCATTTATACTTTCCTAGATCTCGACGCTCATACGGACGGACAGATGGATGGAGATGGCCAGTTCTGTTTCAGTGCTTTTGATCCAAAATATATATACTTTATAGGGGATCAAATCTAATCTCTATAATCAAAACATAAGAATGTTCAGTATTGATACCTTGTTAAAATAAGAATAGTATGTTATAAGTAAAAAGTTTATTTTAACTAAATAATTAATTATTTAACAATTTCCAGATTTAAGAAAATTTACTTTTTAAAATTTTGTGAGCAATGGAAAGTGTTTTCTTAAGAAATGAAATGAAATTCCCAGAAATGAAGAAAATTCCTTATGTTTTCACTTAACAGCAACTCCCCGAACAATGTCAAAACTTTGTTTTGTTGGGGAAAAAATTCCCCTGCCACTGGGAAATCTTCTTAATTGTAAATAGTTCCCAGCCGTGAGGCGCAACAGCCGCTTTCCATAGGCAAATTTTCCGAATTCGTGCTTGAGCTCTGGCCATTTATCTTCATTGAAAGGCAACCCAGGATTCTGCCAAATGGTTCCTTTTCAATTAGAATAGAACCGATGGGGAAGCGGGAGCCAGAACGTAAGGCTATGTGCTCAGTACATTTAAACATAAATCAAACTGCCCCCAAAAAAGAGGTCCTGACATTCGAAGAAAGCTCATCTCTCCTGCAGACATGGGAACGTCGTTTCAGGTTCGTTAGGTGCTAGACAAACGACTTGTTGGCCTGAACACACTTAACAAATGCAGAAATTGATGGCCTATTGTTTCAAAAGAAAAGTTACTTCGAATCGGGAAAACTTTGCGTCAGAAAAGAAACTTTTTGAACACGATCTCTGGGAACTAAAGTAAAAAATGGTTCTGTCTGTGCTGAAAAGTACACGTTTAATACTCCTAACTTGTATACATGAGCAAAGTAAAACAGGAATAAGTGTATATTAGCACCAATAAGAAGTAAAATAAAGCATGCTCAAACCTTTTCCATATAAAAGCACAAAGGAAGTGTTAACCAGCCATATGATATCATGTTGTGTTTTAATAGATACAAATCATTTTATTACCATCAAAAAATAAAGTGATACTTTTATAGGACAAGGACAGTGTCTGCATTTACCAGCAGGAGTCCTCTCCCACACATTTTCACTTTACGGGTTTCACTGTTTGCGTCCTTTCAGCTTAAAATTTCACATTTCCGTCACGTTGCTCCTAATGCCACCCGAAAACGTATCCAACTACACGGTCGTAAAAAGGAAAGCAAATGTTCGGCTCAAATGAAGTGAAGCAAACTATGAAACCAGCGACGGAATTATGGAGAGGAGCGGTCTGATCTGGTCTGACCTAAGTGAACCTCTTTGTTTGGTCGGGTTTTGAGTAATGCCACGATGACAGCCATTCAATGTGATTTGGGTCTGGAAGACTTTCAACGCTCACACTGCGTATACGCATTGAAACCGACAAATGGCATTGGCCCTAATTTGAGGGGGATTTGGCCAACGAGAATGCTATGAAGGGACGGGCCAAGCTGAAAAGTCAATTCAGTGAGATGCGGAAAATAAGCCAATTGACGAGGGCGAGTTCAAGTTTTTATCATTTAATATTTGCGCTGACTAATGACCATTCGGTAATGTCCTTTTTGTGGGCAGGCAAACACTTGACTCGGCATCTTTCCCTTCAACTACACCTATTTGTAATGAATCTGGCATTTGAGGAAAGGCGATTCGGCAGTAGAAATCCCCCTCGACATAAAGTACAATTATCAATGCCCACTGGCCCCATTAGACAATTTATAGGAAAACTTCAGACGGCTAGACGTTCAATGCTAATGAATGCCAGCACGCACCAATAAAACAGCAAATATTCATTGGGGAAAAAACAGCACAACAATTGAATAAAGTGAAAACGGCCAGTAAAACAACAAGCAAACGCGATATAAAGTTCAAAAGCCAACTCCTGAGGCCCTTTGCCAAAAGGTGAGCACCCAAAATGGACAATAAATAAAATTGCTGGTCTGAAATGGGGTGCTAAAAATGGGCACTTTTGCGTTTGAATTTTTTAAAAGCTGTGTGGAGGGGTATGTAAATTGCGAGGAATGGTTCAATTGATACTCAAGACTAAGAAAATAACATGTAAATTCAAATAACTAAATTTAAATAAATTAAAAGTGCTGCATATTGTTCTAACATTTTATGAAAGTAGTTAAATTTAAATACGAAGTATTCCAGGGGGATAGCTTTATAGTATATCTTCATAGGCTTATTATGAGTTACCCATCCAACTGGAAAATGCAATTATTCTGCCAAACAGGAGGTATTAACAGTTCGAATCATTAATATGCCCAAGCACATTAATTTATTGTTGGCGGATCTTTTGGTTTCTGACTCAGGTAAATTGGCTGGTCCAACAATGCGAAATCTTTCGACATAATCATAAATTAACCTTCAACCTTAAAGCAATCTCAAAAACGGAAAAATATCTGAAGAACGAAATATCGGAACAAAAAATGCCCGGAAAAAGCGCCACACTTTGGTAAAATCTCGTGAGATGTATACACGACTATGTTTTCGTACAGTTTTGGCTTTGGGGATGCCCAGTGGGGAAATTGAGTGGTTAGTGGTGGGTGGGTTGGTATTTTCTTATGTACACAGACATCTGCCGAAAGCCTCGAAAATTGTTTATTGTTTACTTTTTGCACTCAACGTCTTGTTGAAAAGCATCCAGTCGTATCAATAATGCGAGACTGGTAGGAGATGCTAAGTGTTTCTATGTTTTTTGAAAGGGCAGCGTAGTTATTTATTTAACTGGTACCGGGACAATATCGCCGTTCCCACGCGAAACTGCTTTACATTTTTATGATTTGCTGCAGTGGCGGCAGCATTAAATCGAGATGGCGGTCGTCTTGACGGCATTTAATTCTTCATTCATTCAAATAAAGACCAAATAAATATCTTTCCTTTCCTTTCCACTGGATGGCGT
Organism: Drosophila santomea; assembly: GCF_016746245.2. Lineage (NCBI taxonomy): Eukaryota > Metazoa > Arthropoda > Insecta > Diptera > Drosophilidae > Drosophila > Drosophila santomea. The sequence continues at coordinate 54,155 of NW_025319012.1, forward strand.
CGTCAAGTGGATCGATTACACCAAATCAAAGCAATCCTATTGTGGCGCTTCTAGTTTCATATTTGGATTAGTTACACTTCAGAAAATGATTTTAAGCAATTTGCTGTTTAAAGCATATTAATTTTCAAGGAATATGCCAGTGTCCAACTCTAAACTTACAGCAATAAGTGAGCAAACTTAACGATGAATACTCCCACTTCTCCACCTCTCATTTATGCAGCTTGGATTACTTGATTACATGTCAGTGGCACAATATTTATGCAATGCCATGTTAGTAGCGCCAAAACTGATTACTCACTGCTGTCAATCCTGTAGTCCTGGAAGTTTAGCAGCCCAGCAGGAAGCACACTAATGAGACAAATCCCTTCGATGGCCTTTGTTCGTTGACGATGGCGATATTTTCGTTGACGGAAACCAATCATTGATCCTGTCGCGACAGTTGAAGTCCTTGTGGCCTGGCTAATTAACTCTGGGCCACTGTCGTCATAAATTGCACCACTGTCCCCTGTCTCCTGCCCCCTGCCCCGTGTCACAAAGCTAATGCCCGAATTTAAGGCACATAAATTGGTATTAAGATGGGCTGAATTCTTTGGACTGAATTCTTTGGACAGACTTTTGGGTAAGTAGGAGCAAGAGCGTCATGCAAGCATTACTTATTTAATTTAGACTGTGCCCCTGGTAATTGGCGATAATGAAGTCGCTGGACGGTCAACAGAGCTTCCATCCAGACCCGGTTTATTATGCAATATTAAAATGCCACATGGCGTGCCGCAAGGCTCGACTTATTAAAAAACATCAGGGAAACACAACAGCGATGTCACCTCATGCTGGTGCCCCAATGTTTTTGAGTGTGCAATGCCTGGCGCCATTGTGTGTGGCAGGGTTTTTTGTCAATTTTTCATCTACATTTAATTTATTCTTTTATGTCCCGAGCGTGTTGCTTTGATGTGCCCACAATGGCGGCGCCGCAAATTTTTGCACCCGAGATACATAAATACAACTCAAGCATTCCACAAGCGGCAGCCACATGAACTGTGATCCATGTGTTCTATCCCGTTGAGTGCGGCTTTGCTTTTGGGGCGGTTTTGAGATGCCTGATGCGGTCGGGCATCAATTTCCTATTGTGGTAGGATTTCCGCCCTCAGATTGATATTTTGTGTTCGCCCGAATTCCCATTTGGCCCCAAGCGTGGTCAAGTATACATTCATCCAGGCCCAACTCAACCCGAGGCATCGCACCCGCACTCCGCAGAAACCCCATTAGTTATGCATATGATCAATTAAATACAGAACATTTAACAGCAGCCATTTTTGTTGTGCGACGGCAAATAGTTTGCCCCTATTTACCGAAGCATAAAAGGGCACAGCGAATCAATCAATGTGATAGCAGAAAAAATGCTTGTTCATTGAAAAATCCCATTCGCTTCTTGGGGTGTTGAACAAGAACTATTATAACATTTTAAATCAAAAGATTGTGAGGAAAACCACATATCTTTACAATATTAAGTTCAAACTAAACATTTATAAACAAATTACCAAGTAATTCTTTCCAGAAACGTTATATTTCTTTATGCAAATACAGAGGTGAAAATTGTCGTCACTAAAATGAATCTGTTATCTTTACAAGAAAATTTTCTAATGAAAAATGTCACAATCCTTTCCCACCCGTTTACAAAATTAATTAAAAACATTGCAATATGTTTCTATTTAAACAAATAAAACGTATAGCTTCGATCGTTACAGAAGAGCCTGAAACAAAATCTCAGCACAATGAAATCATGGAATTATACAAATTATACGTTTTTACTCCTTTTTTACCCCAGTAAAAACAAGAAAAAAGGTTACGAATTACCCACCAAAAAAAATTCGGATACAAAAATGCCAGTATGCAAATTAGTGTCATATTTGAGAACAAAACCAAAAAGTAATTAGTTACATTGGATGGGCAATTATCAATCAATTAAACTGATTCCCAGAAAAAACTCAAACACCATTTTTCAAGGACCTTTTTTCTTTCAAAATAAAGGTATGAAAAACATTTTAATTTTTTCACCAGAAATTCATTCAGACATCCGATTACTGCTTATTTTGTGCACTTTATGGAAATTAAAATGGATGATATTTAAATTTGGTGATAATTGAACATTATTTTTATGGCACTCACATTTACGTTTTATTTCCTGTGCTGGTTTAATTGGTTGAAATGGCTCTGTTTAGATTATAGAATATATTCACACTTTTTTTTAAACAATGTCTAGAATTTTTAATAGGCAGTTTGTATTTTTTTTTTTTACTTTTGTAGCTTTTTTCAACCGGGTTTCATTAACTTTTCAAAAAGGTCTGTTCGATCCGCACTGTGATCCTTTCACGCGCTCCGTTGTTTTCCGACTGCAAGTGAAATTCCGACGGACAGTGTTCATTTGGCGCCAAAGTGTTCGGCAACTCGAATTTCCCCTCCTTCCAGCTTCCAGTTTCGAACTGCTTTCGCACTGGAACTGGAAGGAAGGCCTTCTAGCCGGCTAATGGCGCCTGCGCCATAGGCATCCAATTGTAAACAAAGACCAGCTGTTCGGACATCGTACATATATTCATTTTCATTGACGATGGAACGTACATACAAACATACACACATAGTATGATAAATTGGGGGGTAGTGGGGTTAACTCGGAACATAAGGATGAGTGATGTGATAATGGTGAGCACCCGAGCGGCCCTAATAAATATCAATGATTTGTGAAAATTCCTAAAGGAAAAACTACATCTTATTGAAAGTCGTTTGAGCCAAGCATCGCATCTCCAATATGAATTTAAATTGAAGGGCGGCGGGTGGCAAACGAGGCTCAAGGCCACGCCTTTTCCTTGTCACTCTGGCTGCGAATTCTTACAGCTGTCAGCCAAAATCCCATCCACTTGACATCTCCAATGTTCTGCAATGTGTTCTTTTCCACACATATTTTCGCCAGCACTTAATTTCCTTTGAAGCCGCATTATTTCAGCCTTTTGACACCGGGCGTTACGAGGCGTTACGGCTTGAACAGCTTTCGACTGGGCCCACAGTGTCTGTCTGCAATGAATCGGAAACATTAATGGCTGCCTCGCCGCCTTGGAAGGCTTCATTTAGTTCATCGAAAATCTTTAAAAATCAATTTAAGTGTATTACTATTACTATTATTGGAAAGGAATGAATCAGACGATGTGCATTTATGTGCTTAAATATACCACAATACCGCTAGGCATACATATATAAATTTATATATCTTATGAACAAACTTTAACTTGCAACATTTTTCGAGATATTATTTGGAACTCTGAAAGACGCTGAGGATTAGAAAACTTGTATTCTTTTTAAAATATTTTTGTAATTTTTTAAACCAACTAAGCTGACTATTTAGCATAAGTACTCGAACCTGTCATCTAAAGTCGAACATTTTCAAGATTCCCCTATCAGTTAAACAATTACTATTTTCCAATTTAAACCATCTTTCCTTTTCTTTACACTGAATACTGTGCATTTTCTAAACCCTTTGCTCAAAGTGATTTAAATTTTAAATAAAATACATTTTCACGTATTCTTTTTTGTTTACTTAGTTATGTATGTTTAAATATTTTGTTTTTCACACTTTATATGTAATTCTTTATGATACTTCAATAATAAAACGTCTAAAAGCAAATAAAAACATTTTTGAAAAATGTTAAACATCTTATTCTTATCTATCTTATTTATCGCCGTTCATTATTACAACAAATTAATAAATCGCCTAATTAAATGCTTTTTCACACAAGACCTACATTAACATTTGACATTGCATACTTTTGGGCATCCAAAAGTATTGCATCTTATCTTCTGTGTGAAAAAACTTAAAAATGTAAATTAGAAAACTGATAAAACTAGGAAAGCCAAGGTATATCAACATGCATTAAGCCAAGTAATTGCCGCTTATCTGGAGTTTCTGCTTTTGGAGCTTAAGCTTTGGCCGCACACAATAACAGTACTGATGTATCTGAACACCACTTGCCTCGCTCTTTCGCTCCCATTTTCGCGTCGAAGAGAGCTCACTTTGGGTGCGCTCTTACTGCCCTCTCTTGGCGCTCGGGCTTGGGGCTTTTGGCTTTTGGGGGCCTAACGGATTCTCGCTGACTCTGTTTGTCCGTGAACGCCGACGTCGACGCACGCCTCTCGTTTTCGCGCGCTTCTCGCACTTCTCGGTAAATGCGCAAAAAAGCCAGCAACGAAATCAAATCAAATCAAATCGCAACGCATGGTGAATACATGTCCGTTTTATTAATAGATTCCGCAACAGCCATAAAGCGCATATTTCGAAAGAGATATATAATATATATACATACATATATATAAATATATGTAATAAAGTGAGGCCCTCGATGAAACAGTGTTGATAAGAAGTGTACACACACATGCACAGCGTATAAAACTGAAAGAATTCGCGGCGCGCGCGAGTTAGTTGCTAATATTGCGTATACGCAGGGTCTGCCAAAAGTAATACACATCAACCTAATTCAACCTACCACAACAAAAAGGGGAACTCACAAGCAAACGGCATATCAAAGCGAACATTTTTCAGCTGCGGATTTTTTACACAGCGAGCACAGGACGCGCCTACATGGATTTATATAGCACATTTACAGCAACCAAGGATACTGAGACTTGGGCAGGATAGCAGCGATGCCAGCCAGCGGGTTGCAATTTCCACCAGGTCGACAGGCAAGCGGCATATCAGGATAATACCAGGGACTCGGACATCATGGCTCCTCTATTTGTCTAGTTGGCAAATACCAGCGAACCGGGAACCAGGCCACACACACACACCCCTCGTCGTACACTCGCTTACACACACACACACACGCACGCACCCGCTCACACGCTCAGACAAACAAGGACGTTTGTCATTGTGTGCGTCAAGGACGTAGACACACGTACGAGCTTTGTTGCTGTTGTGCCATACAAACAGACCAGAACCAGAGTCGCAAGTGGGCGTGCCAGCGGGTAGGCGGCCTCTGATTAAATATACATCAGTCAAGCGCAAGGATCCTAATTTCCAGCAGTTGTCCTGTGCAAAAGGACATAGCACACGGACAGCGGACAGCGCCAAAACGGGACACTAACTTTCGAGCAGGGAAAATGGCGCGACGCAAGGGCAGCGGTCGAGGCAGTAAGTACATTTTCCTGTTAATTATTCAAATCAAGCGTGAGTTCGAAAATATGCCAGCGAAATTCCGTGAGTCTACTCCTTCTCAAAGACCAAGTTTCCACAAAGTACTTACAACGAAAAGGGACTGTTGCGAATTATACACATACAAACGCAATATCTACCATTTCTATGATGACTTCTCATAAAAGAGAGTTCTTAAATCCTTATAATTCCTTCTTCCATTATAAGATCGAACTCTTCCAAGTCTCAATAGCATTAGGCTTGAGCTCAAGGACGTCGAGTCTCACAGCTGCCATATGGCAGGACAGTAAGTCCTTGCCTCAAAGCAAAGAATCTCGTCAAGTGCAGTGATTTTTTCATCGCGGCTCAAAGGAAAAACATGTAATTAAGAAAGTACGTAGTGTTCAGCCCCGCCCCCACTCAAAACAGTTGGCTGTATCTATAAGATATATTTTTTGCATTATTATTTGTGCCATGAGTGCTCCACTCGCGAGTGAGAGAAAGAGAGAGAGTCAGTGGGGGAAAGAGAGAGGGGGCATGCATAAAACATGAAACAACAGCGTCAGTAGTCACTTTTCATTGCACTGCGCCCACGCCCAACCACCCACAGCCCCCTTATCATTTCAATTCAGTTGCGTTGGCGCGCGCGCTGCAAAATGTTGGGGATTCCCTTACGTAATCCCCCAGCGCACACAAAAGGCAAACAAACAAACAGGCACATACACAAGCGCACACTCACAGTCTCGGGCAGCGGCAAACAAAACAAAAACACAAACACAAACACAAACGAAATGGGCAAAAGAAAGGGGCAGAAGCCAGAAACGGAAAAGCGGAGAGCTGAAATAAAGGAAAACAGAAAACGGGTGAAAAGCAGAGAGGCAGCAAAACAGAATGCAGAAAACCGAAAACAGAAAAGCAGAAAAGCAGAAAAACAGAAAAACATAAAAAACAGACTCAAACAAGGCAGCTTGTTTGCCAGCCAGTCGGAATCGGAATCGCCCCTTGTAAAATGGGCTGAATATGATGCTCAGCCAGCGTCATGAACTTTTGGCGCAGCTCACCCGCTCAACAGGCAGCTAGCTCACAGATACGCAGCCACAAAGATACGCAGATACAGAGATACAAAAGGCACACAGTCGCAGATACTCGACTTGCACATCCACAATCGCAAAAGCTGAGATACTTTGCGTCACGTCACGCCGCCTGTTAGTCAAGTTGCTCTGTGCGCTGCGTTACTCATGCCACAGTTTGAACCTATTAAAAAGCCAGATACTTTCTTATGCCCCCCACCCAGCGCCATGCCCAGATACTTTTGCCAAATGAGATACAAGTGTGCTGCCTGGCTTTTGATATATGCCAAGTACTGTTCGCTGGGCGGATACAGTGCACATTCCCAGCGTTTGATGCCTTCTGCGAGTTAGAAGGCAACTACATGTTTAAAATGGATTTACTTTTCATTTCAAAGCCGATAAATATGTTCAATTTGTTCAACCAATACATTTCATATTTGATTCAATTAATAGGTAAAATCTTGAGCGTTTTGTGCTTTTAATATTGCTATTTCAAAATATATCATAACTATCTTTTATCATTTTATACCATTTATGTTTGAATAAATCACAAAGATTTATATCGTTAGTTTATTTTTATTTGTCATACTGACTCCGCATTAATATTGTTTAATGACCATCAAAAAACTTTTAAGTAATGTTTTCGGGACTTTATCTAAAACATTTTGATTATAGAATATTATTATTATTAATATTATTGAGAAATTAACGCATAATTAAAATTATGCGGAATTTTAGATTAGCATAGCAGCTGAGGGCCTTAAGCTAAGTTATAGAATATGTTTACTTGAAAATGCTTGAAAGCTGGAAATTATTTCAAATTGTTCATAAAATTTATAACATTCAAATGAAAGGGCTTCCAGGGAATTCCCACTGTAGCAAGCGCAACAAAGAGTTTGGGCCCAACTTGACTTCAAGCTGCCAATGGGTTTTGGTTTTGGTATGCAGACGACTTTGGGTATGGGTTTGAGTATGGGTATAGGTATGGCAATGGGCTTGGGCTTTGGCTTGTGTTTGATCTCTGAGGTTGGGGAGCTGGGCCGAAACACTTAAGCTGGCTTTGGCTTTGTCTTTGTCTTTGTCTTTGCCGTTGTCTTTGTCGTTGACTTTGGCTTTGCGTTGCCAGTGAGTTCGCCGTAATCTCTTTTTTTGCCTTCGTCTAACGACGTCAAAATTGAAATAGACTTTGCTCCTTTGCTTCGCAACCGTGCTCGCATTGCCTTTGCCTTGGCTCTTGGCCATTGTGGGGATAATTTATGGCAGGGAACTCGGGGATTCAGGAGTTGGGAGTGGAAATGGAAATGAAAATGGAGGAGTTGGGTGAGGAAATCCCACCCACTCCCTGCGGCTGGCATTTCCCCGCACTTTTATTTGAGAGTATTTTCATTCCATCGCTACCTTTGTTGCCGTTTCCCTTTGGCAACTTTGCTTGGCCCGCTCGCATTCCATTTCCTTTTCGAATGAAAAAGAAAAGCATTTAGTTTGCGTAGTTTTGCCTTTCAGAGGGGTTGCTTTTCATTATGCCTGGCAGGAAGGAAGTGTTGCAGGGCGTGGGCTTCGTGTTCGGAGTCCTCAAGTGCTGGGTAACTGCCTATGTAGGTCTAGGTGTGGCCTAAACGCAGCCCATTTCCATTTGGTGATTGCTCTGATTCCGTTTGTAGCTGGGTATAAACTGGTTAGAGCGAACTTAATTTGGCTTCAAGCCAGATCTTAGACTTTGATGTGCGTACTGAAATCGTTTCATTAGATTGATTCCTTTTTGGTCTAATGACTAAAGTCTTATTGTTATTGATTCATTAACTTAACAACTCAATACTCAACCCATATTTAAATTGGCTTTTAAGCTATGACATAAGGATTAACTAACCTTGCTTAATCCAATTCCATTTCCAAAAATCACGCGTAAGGCACGCAACAATTCCTAACCGAAAACAATTTCCTGAGTCACAGTTTACCCATTCTACCAATTTGGTTTGGCCCTCCCTTTTTCCCTTTTCGGTCATATCATAGCCGTAAACAAACACTCCACTTCAGCTTTTCCTGGGACGCCTTTTAAGCAACTGTTGTGGGCAGCCACGCCCAGAAAATTCTCTCTTCTATCACTCCACCCGCCCACCGCCCCTCGGCCACTAAAAAGGTCATGGCAGCGGGGAGAGCAACAAATAGGACCCAAAAAACACGAAGGAAAACAAGGAAAGCGGCGAAAATAAAAGGGAAATAAATAAACGTGAACTGAAATCCAGGGCCCAACTTTACCTATGAGTTTGAGCAAAAATAAAACCCCATACCTGTAGCAAAAGGACCTGCCACACAGAGCGAAAAACGTACATGCTTGCAAACATACATATGTGCAGGGCAATGGCAAGCAGAAAAAATAAAAACAAGAAATTAAGGGAAAAGTTGGCAGCTGGCAAAAAAGGAAGGGAAAACCAGGCACAACTCGTGTGAGTGCTTATTTGTGTGTGTGTGTGTGTGTGCGTGTGTGTGTGTGGCAAGCCTCTTCATCACCCAAATACATGCACACCACCCACACATCTAAGGCGAGTCTATGAAAGCGCAGGGCTTCCCCAAATGATAAAGTTTTATTTGCTTTTGCGGGCGCACATTGGTTTTTTTTGTGTTTTTCAGCCCCTGCTTTTTTTGTTTTTGTATATTTTGTGGGGCAGCTGGCGGCAAAGCAGCCAGCTTCGACGTCGACGTCGACGCCAGCAGCACTTCTCCACAATAAAACGAACATTGAACGATGATGATGACGACCAAGATGGGGGTGTGGGTGGGTGGCGCTGGGTGGGGTTGCGGATGGGGATGATGACGCTGCCACAGAAAGGCGAACATTAAACCAAGTCAACCAACCACTGGGGAATCGCCATGAGGAAACGATGAGGACAGTGAAGCGAGCTGAGGATACCCCATAAAGTGTGATACATTATAGCCAGGACATCCAAGCATTTTGGGCTTCATTTGTGTCTTACACTACATATACAAGTAAATGAATCTTCCTGTGAATTCTAGTGAATAGATTAACCTATTCCTGTTGCGCTAATAAAATGTTACGAATTGGAAACTGCTTTACATCCATATCGTTATGGTTCAGCCCTTAGGCAAAGATGATATTTTTTGGTTGATAATTACTTTGAAAACTTTGTTATTCCCCAGCTACGTTGATAATACCCGTTCTTTGAAACTCTGCTGGGTAGCGACAAGCTTAACACAAATGAGTAGGCAAATGAGAGAGATAGAGCAACAGGAGTGAGCGAGAAGGTGCCAAGTGGAAATGGCGGAAAATGGGGGGTGTGACAAGGAAACGTGAGCTTGGCCCCCTTAACAACCCGATGTGTCACGGGTGCAAGCCTTGTTGGCTGTGGCCAATGTGAGTTGCTGGTGCACTGAAAACAAGTGCAGTGTAGTATGCTTGCCAAACCATTATAAAAGTAGGCAACGTTTTCTGACTAGTGGCTTAGATCTAATATTCACTGAACACCTTTCTAAAGGCTCTCAACAATCTGAATGCTTTCACTAGTTAGTATATGAAATTTGAATTTCTGCAAGCCTTCTCAATTTTTTAAACAAAAGTTTATAAGTGTTAACTCCTTCCTTTTTTGAGTAATTTTCGTGAAAAAGTGTTCCCCATTTAATATTAATGAACGAGATTCATTTCTCGCCGTGTACCGAGTTGTTGCTCTGGCTGAAAGCAGTTCAGCAGCAACAACAAGGGCCACAGCAACAGTGAGTGAGTGACGGCAACGACCGTGAAAGGCCATTTGCCCTCCACTTCAACCCTCCGACCCCCCCGCCCATTTGCGACCCACAATGGGTGTGCTAAACACGCTGTAGTCCCGTGTGTGTGTGTGTGTGTGAGTGTGGCAAGGATAACCTAATACAATTTTTGTTTTTGTTGCCTAAGGACGTGCCGGAATTCGTTCGTGTATCTCTCGATTGCTTCGTCATGGGTTCGCTCCCAGCCCCAATCCCCCATCTCGGAGAGGCCAAAGTGGCGTTTCCTACGTCAGCTGCCTAGATTGGCGACCCCTTCTGTTGGAACAGCTGGCTGAAAAGCATTTCCCTTGTAATTGAAGTGCATGATTTGAAAAGTATTGCCGTTCTCGGGCGAAAGGGAGCGATGGGAATATTAAAGCAGAAATCTGGTTAATTAATGCTGCGGATCTTCCATGAAATTTTGAGCAGCCAAAACGTGTAAATAATTCCTAGCTATTATGCATTTTCAAAAGACTTGCAACCGCTATTCAAACAAACACTAATTAATGGACAAATCTAAGTCAGGGGATCATGACCAGAGATTTCGGATTATATATGATGTCTCTTCACAGAATTCCCAATTAATTCGAACTGATGGCTACACTCTTTGTGGAAATCACCAATTACGTACTTGATTTTACGAGTGAAGTGAACTGTTTATTTTCGTTGCGATTGATAACCTTTCCGCAGCATAGGTCAATGCTAAATACGGTCATTGCGTTTGTTGTTTATGCGAACTCAGAAAACTTGGCCAGCTTATTGAGATAATGGGCAGGAGAAGTCAACTAAACTCTAATCAAATTTAGTTGTTCATGAAGCAGTATCGCTAATTTAGCGTTCATTATACCCATACTTTTGCATTACACCCAAATTAGCAGTACAAAAATAAAAGTGTTGAAGACATGCTTTGTTTCCAGATTCTAAACAATGCGAAAAGACAAAGTCGTTTACCTGTACCTATTGAAACATACGCTCTAATATCTATTTCAAATTCGCTGTTTATAAATGTAAATATTTGCCTAATAAAGATATATGTATATACTATTCAACTAAGTAAGCTGAAGCGTTTTTGGTTATCTTTATACACAAATACAAGTTCGGTAGTTCAAACACTAAAAATTTCAGCCAAATCAGCTGCACAAATAGACACTTTTTAAAATAGCGAACCGAAGAGGTAAAAATTTCGTTAGAAAACTAAAACGAAATACGGACATCGTTCATTCGCCTCAAGTGTCACAGAAAAGAAACTAAAAACACTACTTTTCTCTAATATTTATTTCGTTCTTATTTTCTTCTAATTTCTGTTTGTCTACGCAGACGCACACAAACACAGGCACTTAAAAAACGAACGTGTTGAATTTGGGTTTACAAAAACAAACAAAACACAAATATGCAAAGTCAGAGAAGAGCAACAATAAAACACACATAAAGCAAGCAGAAAAAAAATAAAAGCCAAGAAAATGAAGCCCGGCATCACGTCATACCGGTTTCAGTTTAATTCAGCGTCGTCAGCTCGACTTGGCCAACGTTTATGCATATTGTTGCTGCCTCGTTGTTGCTGCTTTGTTGCTGCTTTGTTGCTGCTGCCCCAAAAGCGAAGGAAAACCGAACCAGAAATATGGGGGAAGCTCACGAAAGAATGAATACAAACACACAGGCCCAACACACAGAACAAGAACCCAAAGTCCGGCACATCAAGAGACAAACACGCGCGCACTTTGGCTTTGGGGCTAGCACTTTGGCAGCGGTTTGGTTCGTAAATCGGTTTTGGGGCTTCCACGGGGGCCAAAGTGACGCGATTGTGGTTGCAGTTGGCTGCTTTAGTGCACGGCGAAAAACCATATCGAACATTGTAGTTCTGTATAATTACTTTCTCGAAAGTAAATACATATTCTGCTATTTTACACATTTCAATAGACTTTTAAATTCCTAAAGATCATGTTTATAACTGGGTATATCAATTGTAAACAATATTATTGCAGATTACTTTTAAACACGTTCTCATAGATCTTTACTGACCCTTCAGAGACTTTAGTTGACTAAAAGCTCTTATCTTTGCAAGGCTTTTTATGCTTAATGGAAGATTCTCGAACGCTCTGGCTTAATTAGGTCTTCTAAACCAAAGACCCAAATTGGGGTTGATACGCCGTTTGCTGTGTTTTCATTCGACTTTACATCAAGTAAACCATCAAATTAAGAAATACCACATTAACCAACTACCCAACTATTTGTCTCGGTGTACCTGCTTTACAATGCACCAATAAAAGCACGTTCTGGCACTGTTAACCTGTTTCCAGCGTCACCCGATTTGCGGCGGTGCTGCGATTTAGCCTGGCTTAAGACTTTATTAAATCGCTCTCCAAGTTGCGGTGGTGCTGGTGGTGCTGGTGGTGCTGCCGCCGCACCCACTCGTCCAACAAGCCCAAATATTAGCACACAGAACCGCCTGAGTGACAGGTAGTGGTGCACAGTTGTTGGCCGATGATTCACCTGACGGGGCTTACGAGTATACGAGTGTTTCTATCAAGTTTTTCGCTGCGCACCGCTCAACCAACCGCCTATTGGCCACTTCAAACGGGTTTTATATCATCTTTGCCTTTAGTTCGCTCGGCTCTATCTTACTCACCGCCCGAGCTAACTTCAAATTATCGCAGCCAATTTCTTGGAATTTCATTTTGGCCCGGTGGGTGATTAATCGCCGTAATCAATACATTATCAGCACGTATCAATTTATTTTGAAGCCTGCCGGTCCGTAAACGCCTCAAATGCACATTTGTTGTTTGCCCATGTTGATTTGGGGCTATTGGCAGACTGCATGTTGCTCGGAAGTCAATGCCTAACTGCGATTGGAATTCACTTTGAGTTCGCCCACTTGGTTGACATACGACCGTAATGAGAAACCAGAAATTCGCAGTCAAACTGGGACACCAAAATTGACTTAAAGGTCAGATTGCTAGACTTCAATATACACAAATATAAATGTTGAATTATCAATCTAAAAACATGTAAAATTCAAGTAAGACATCAGCGATTAAATTAACCAAGTACACAAATTTCGGTCTGTTATTAGAAAAATCGAATAATCCCTAAAGGAGAGTTTAAATCAAACACATCCTCCCCCCAAGGAAAGAAAAAGAAATATGTGTACAAAATCGAAGCATAAATTCTCACACAAACACACCCATCGAACTGAAATTCGCAGAAGAACGAAAAGATGATTTCCGATAAAAAGTTAAGTGCCCCCAAAAGTCCAGAGGACAAACAAAATCGAGCATCAGGGGCAGGTTGAAATACTCCTTATGTGCACCTCAAATATGATTACGATGCAGTAGACCAGGCTAAAAGAAAGAGACGACTGCCGGGGGGAAGCGAGAGGGCGAGCAGGTAAACAAGGTTACTTCGTCAGGTAGTAGTCCCTACTCGACGAGGCTGCCCAGGGATAGAATCAGGCAGAACCACAACCACCGAGGCGAGCACTCAACGCCCGAAAGCCCAAAACAATAAACAACCCAGGATCGCAGGCGGCGAGACAGAATACGAGATACTTACCCAGAGCGAGAGGGATAGTCTGCAGTCTCCAAAGGAGACGGGTTTGCCGGCTCCGGCTCATCGGAAACAAAAAGGTTCTCCACACGAGAGAAGACTGTGGACATGAAGAGGGTCGCCACTCTCAAGTTCAAAATCGGGCATCATCGATAGCACCAACCATGTGCACTGAAAGAAACACTTCTCACCCACTAAAAAATTCGAGTAATTATTCTACTGATTCATAAACCGTCATAAACGAACAACGAGCGAGGTAGCTATGCACCTTTGAAGTAATTCTAAATTTAAAAACTTAAGTGATACTTTTACTAAAAACATATACATATTAAGTGTGAGAAGTGACCAAAAGTATGTAGTTTTGAAAAACATTTTCATTTGTTGTTTCAGATTTACATCTAAAGTCTTGTTCCGAACTTAAGTATCTGGTGTTTGCACCTTTTGCCACACATACGAATTTGGTTTTTATCTGTTATTTCTTTCTTAATTTTGCATCTGATGTGCGCCTCTGGTATGCTTATCTATACTTTGTATCTGTTATCTGTGTGTCTAACTTGTTGTATCTTGTATTCCTCAGCTGTTTTGAAAGTGACAAACTTGGTAATGAATCAGATTTTAAGTGCATCTCAGGTGCAGTGTTGAGGGCAATCATCAGATTTTACAACTGACGATCAGTGCAATTGTGATCTGATATTTTTCTCGGTGTGACATTGATCGGCTGCGTTCTGGGTTAAAGACCCATGCATGGCGATGGTGCAATCCCCCTCCAACTGGCAACGTCGCCATCTCCAACTGCGACTGTCTGGCGACGATGTCGTCTTGTTGTCTGGCGACGGCGGCGATTTCAAAGCGATGCAATCCCGGGATGCAATTGGAACTACGAAATAAAGTAAAGTGTGGCCCTGGGACGGAGGAACCCTCCGTGTAACGAATGCTCCAGAATATTCAGCTCAACTTTGAATTACTCGTTACAGAAATATTATGCTTTCCGATGAAGAATGAGCCGGCCAAAAGTTTTCTTATGTAAAATACTTGCCCAGAGCTTTCAGCTAACAGGATTCTGGGAAAATAAATTTAAAGTTGAGGGGGGACACAAGACAATGGGGGGATTTCTGGGCTGACTGGGCTGGGAGGAATAAGGGGAACGGGAGGAATGGGGCCTGCAAAACTTTATATTAAACGACAGAACCGCAAATTCGCTCTCTTTCCGTCTTTCTCTTACACGCCGGCCCTCTCTTTCGCGCCGTGGGCCATTTATTGAAGGAAGTCACGTTACAAATGTGGCACGTAGTGCGCCCAGCACGTCGGGCACGTCGGTGAGGCGCCAGCATTTAGAATTCTGTTTATAGACCGCTCCACGCACAGCCATCTCTCTCTCCCTCTCTCTTTCTCTCGCTCCTCCCCCCTCTCATTCACTCACAGCCAATCCCACCCCCAAGAGCCCCACGCCCCCTTTTGCGACAAGCTCGTGCTGCAGATACAATCGGAGCGAGAAAGCGAGTGACGGAGAACCGAAAAGTAAAGCAACGTCAAGTGCTGCGCGTATCTTACAGGTACAGTGAAATACCTGGTAATGAAATATGCCACATGTTGAAAATTGTGTTGGAAAAACAGTGTTCTATTAGGTTGCTAGCTTAGTACTGGTAAAGTAAGAGAATTCCTCAGCATTCGATGGCAGCGCTTATACTTTATACTTACTTCATAAGCAGATTATCCATGTAGCACCTCTTGCATAAACCCTCTAAAAAAGACAATTTTTTAAACATTTATATAGCGAATAGGTTAACAAATAACTGACTAATCTTACAAAATCGTCCTTATTAAAGATGTGCCACTGTACCAGAAACAGCAGACATTGTAGAAGGTGTGGAGGCAGTTGATTGAGGATTCTCCCACACACACACACACACACACAGGGAGGAATAGCACACAAACACACACACAGAGGCAGACAGATTTCGTTTTTGCGCCTTTTCTTGTCGAACACGAAAGTTGGCAGCTGTTGCCGTTGCCAGGATGCTGCGAAGTTCGAACTTGGCAGCAACAGATACTTTTCTTTTTCGCTGGAACCTGTATCTTAGTATCTTTCGCCGGGCAGCAGATACATATACAATCACAATCGCTGTGCAGAAACGAAATGGCCCGATACACACACACACACACACGGGCCAAGAGGCAACAATGTTACCATGGCCATGACGTAGTCGTCTTGGTGTGTGCCCGTGTGATTTTAGCCAAAGTCTCTGGCTTTGCTGTGCTTTGGCTGGTGAGCTGTAATTTATGTTAACGCAGATCGAGAAATAAATCTTTATTTATTTTTCCCCGACTTGTTGTGGCCCTTTTTTATTTTCCCTCAAGCCGAAGGACGCGATAAATTTCTGCACAACAGGGCCAGCTTGAAATTGCGATTGCCTCGATAAGGTCGAAGGATACAGACTATGTATGATTAGGTACCTTTTCGGACTCGTCATATATTATTTATTGAAGGAAAATAAAACAAAGTGAATAGAAAATATACATACATATATATAGTTCTTATGTATATTTCCCTACCAGACACACCCATTTAGTAGGTGTCAAAGCAATAAGTAGAAAAGTTACCAAGTATCTTATTAATTACCATTACATTGAATTTAAGGTGAAGACCTGGTGAAGAGGCGAGGCAGTTTTAATCGGGCGACTAACGAAAAAAAGTACACGTGAAATCTTATCGCTTGTGAAACGGAGGCAAAAACATATACTAGGCAATTAAGGCACGGCCAACAATAATAACGACAACAACAACAACGACCGCTAATGATAATCGACCAAGAACAACAACAATAGACAGCCAGCAACAAATAGATTGAATATACATTCTGCTCAAAAGAGAAATACAGGCAGCTCTCTTTCAATTTATGTTTCGGTTTCAGCCAGGGAATTCAAGTGAACCATTCAAAGGAAGTTAAGCATAAAAAGTGAATAACTTTTCATAATTGCGGTGTCAGCGATTTGGCATTCCATTTTGCGCTCATTCAACTAGACGAGCATAAATTTAGACGTTATATATTGTGTATAAATGCATGAGTGTGCATCAGCGCGCAGATTGGTGATGTGTTATTATACCCGTTCCTCGTACAGTAAAAGGGTATACTAGATTCGTTGAAAAGTATGAAACAGGCAGAAGGGAGCGTTTCCGACCATATAAAGTATATACATATATTCTTGATCAGGATCAATAGTCGAGTCGATCTGGCCATGTCCGTCTGTCCGTCCGTCTGTCCGTCTGTCCGTCCGTATGAACGCTGAGATCTCAGGAACTACAAAAGCTAGAAATTTTAGATTAGGCATACAGACTCCAGAGACATGGAGTCGATTCATATTGCCACGCCCACTCTAACGCCCACAAACCGCCCAAAACTGCCACGCCCACACTTTTGAAAAATGTTTCGATATTTTTTCATTTTTGTATTAGTCTTGTAAATTTCTATTGAAAAATGTTTAGATATTTTTCCATTTTTGTATTAGTCTTGTATATTTCTATCGATTTGCCAAAAAACTTTTTGCCACGCCCACTCTAACGCCCACAAACCGACTGTCAGTGTTGAAGACTCTCCTTCGCACTTCCACTAGCTGAGTAACGGGTATCAGATAGTCGGGGAACTCGACTATAGCATTCTCTCTTGTTTTTGTACCTGGTACTTAGAGATCTGTTGAGTATATTAGTTATCTGTCGAATAGGGTTGAATGGAACGCTCATATAATAAGTAAATGACTGTTTAATACTTATACTAATAATAAAGGCGAAACGCAAAGATTTCTTATTAGGAAAACCAATTAGATTATCTTTTTGCATCTAAAAGAAAAATTCAAATCTCTAGCAACAACAATCTTTTTAAGTATTCACCTTTTCGGGAAAACGCGAGCAGTTTTAAAGCAAGGTATTTCTCAGTCGATACATCAAACTATAGTTTTCATACTTGTTTAAATTAATAGTTTCTATCAGCATTTGATTATCACTTAAAGCGCCACCAGTTGAGCACTCTTCCACCATTGTTGGCCTTTTATCTCTACTTTTCCCCAATTATCTTTTGCATAGTCACATGTCCTTGCCCACCCACGCCCCTATTATAAATATATGCATATATATATATGTGGGATATACATATACACTTATGTATAATTTTGTTGATATTGCCGCTTTAAACGTTTTTGGCGTATTTATGCTAATTAATCATTTCGACATGGGAATTCCAGCGAAATTTTAAGATTCCAGGAAGTTTGAAAAGTTGCAAATTATAAAAAAGTAGAATACATCTATGCCGCTTTTAATTATATGCATATTGATGTTTCGTATTAAGTTCTTGAAATATTCATATTATAAATTTTTTTTAAGCACACCAATATTTTCACTTCATAAGAGTTACCACTTTCTCTTTAAAGCACACAACATTTTGCATAGCTTTTAAATTTTTCATCCATTTGAATATAAAATACTCGTAAGGGATATTCAGAAAATATGCAAAAGCTCTTAATAAAGTGGCATACGTACTATGTATAAAATGCAGCCAGACTGCAGAATAACAAACAGAATTTGTAATTCGCTCTTGAAGAGGGCGGAACTTTGTTAAGTAAATCCTTCTCAAGTTTTTGGTCTTATTGGGATTAGCTATGCCCCGAAAATGCATACTAAAATACTGCACTCAAGACAAGTAAGATCTTCGGAGTCGAAAGTTCTTTCAGAAGAAATAAAACAATTAAAAAGCAAACCCCGTTGAGTAGACACTTCAGCTCACAAAGATAGAACTCAATTGGTAGATGGTGCAGCCACAAAGTCGAGTCACAGGAATTCCAGCACTCTGCTCCAGTTGTTCACCATGTCTGGGAAGTCAAAGCCATTTAATTGTCGGGCTACGACTGTGTAGTACCCCTTACCCCCTCGGCTATGGGTTGAGCCAGTCCCACACGCACATGGGCGAAATTCTTGGCATAGTTAGGCAAATAGTTCCATGTGGGTCGCACTCTAGATACTCACTTAGCCACGTATATATGTATGTACATACATATATATATCCAAGACCCCGCTAAAGTCCCAGAGCCAACTTGAACAGCTGCCCAAAGTTGGCTGTCTGTAGCCCATGTGCATATCCATAACCATATTCTTTTCTATATCACTTTGGCTGTCTTTGTCTTTAATAAAATGTGCCAGCAGCTGCAAAAAATTGGCAGGCACAAAAAATGCTCGAAATGCACTTTTTTGCCATTAATTTATATTTGGGTATTTTAGCTCCTGTATTTTATTGTAGCAGCCAGCATACAGAAAACAACAATTGTTTTCTGCCATATTTAGATAGCGGTGTGCCCAGAACTTGTCTAAAAAATAAAAAATAAAATGCAGCAGCAGCAGCAGCAATAGATATTACGCAATCAACAGGCAAATACGTCACACAGTGAGTTGCGAATGAAATTGAAAACGACGAGAAACTCAAACCGATTGCGGGTGTGAGTACTCATGAATAAATATGTGTGTACATATGTGAGTGTAGGCCGATTTGCCATATTCCGTCGTTTCCAATTGAAATTTTATGACTGAGTCCGGTCCCAATTTTTGTTTTTTTTTTACAAACTGTCATCAGATGATTTGCCTCTAACACCAATTTCTAAGGAATTTCCTTTGTCGCAAATCATAGGGGGAAAAGGGAGTTCCTAGAAACAAATTTAAACGAAAAAAATCGATTAAATTATTTTATATACATCCTGCTCTCTTAAACACAACTTTTATACATTTATAAAAGCCTTGACCTGATAGTTTTTAGTTCCCTTTTTTCAAGCTACAAGTTGAGCAAAGTTTAGAGGAAAAATCCCCTCTTCCATCTGGAAGCAATCTAGCAGTTTCCCACAGAACACATCTCTGAACGTAAATAGCCAACAACAAATGGCTGAATCATTGCATTGCCAGTACTCGGTATTCCTAGCCCCTGAAGGAACATTACTCATACGCCCCACTGGCTATGATCGCATCGAATCGCATCGCATTGAATTGAATCGCTTCTCAGCTGGCTGAGCTCATGCGCCCCAACGTATGCGTAATGAGCCGCAAATGTTAATTGTTCTATAAACATTCGAGCCAGCAATTAGTAAGCCATCAACAATAAAAGCGAAGACCGCGCGATGAGAGGCTTCCCCCAATCACACACAAACACACACACACACACACACCGAAAAGCACTCACATTCACTAGTGAGTAAACTGAATAAGCTGGTAAACTGGTTGCAACTCGTAACCAGTTTTCTCGAGCAAAAATAATTCAACCTGGTGCAAGAGCCAAAGAAAAAGGGGCTCAAAAGGCGATGACGACGACATTGCCAATTTCAATCTGATATGCACACAGAAAAAAACTGATACAAAAACAATTCAGATTTATTTCATATATTTGCATTAAATAATATCTAGCCTATTGTAATATTGTTAAAGTGATCTTTAATATAAGTTTGAAGCGCCTAAAAATCCTAAAAGTATTAGTTGAACCAAAGACATCTTAATTCGGCGCTTTGGATATTTGGATATTTGGATATTTGGATTTGGACTTTGGCTTGGTTTTTTTTTCCTCCACACTTGCGACATCTTTTCTCTCCGTGTGGCTGCTGCTGCTGCTGTTTTGATGCGCATGTTTCCGCTTTGGATGGGAAAAAGGAGAATCCGCAGTTAAAGCCAAAGTTGGTCGCCAACAAGTCGCGGCCATAAACAAGTGCGGCGGCAGGTGGTAAAAACGCTGAAACTTGGAGATGCGATTGGAGATGCGTGTGCAATCGGTCCGCGTTCTCGACTTTCGCGGCTACCTGGCCAACTTCTTTTCCGTTTTCTGCACTTGGCCGGCCAGGTTTCTTGGCCACCAGCTGGCTGCCTGTCGGCCTGCCTCGCATTGCTGTTTGCCTGGTGCCTGCTTTAATTTGCATGCAGGTTTTTTCCTCTAAATCTCGCTCTTGTCACTTGTCTCTCTACTCTACTCGTTGCGTTCAGCGCAATCTGAAATTCTAGCCCGTTTGGCTTGCATATTTACGGGGGCCTGGTTTTCGAGAGGGGTTCAGAATTCTTGGCTTATCGCTGATGCGTTCAAAGTGCAGCCACTCGAGGCGATTTAGTTCGAGTGCCTTACAACTTGTATTCTGTATTCTGTAAAGTTGACCACAACCGATAAGCAGTCGCCATAGCCCATTCAAGAAACCACAATCGTTACTAAATGCTCTAAGTAGGTTATTTCCTGACACAAAAGAGCCTATTAACGTCTAGAACATGTTTATTTTAAGATTAACAAATGTTTATTCTATAATTTCTTAATCCTTGGCCAATTACAATTACTTTTTTTTCTATCGTTAGTAAGCCCACACTGTCATCAATTCGGAAAAGTGCGTCATTCGAAAGTCTGAAGCAACTGCTGGGAAAAACGAATCTGAAAGATTTTCATCGGAAATGCTTGTTTGTTGTATACTAGTATACCATTCGGTGTATTTTTAGTGCCTTCATTGGGAATTTCGCCACGAATTGGCATCAGCATCTGTAGGTATTTTTGGGCACTCGTCAATGCGTTTTTCACGTTCACTTTGCGCTTAAATTCAGCAAAATATTTCAAATTATATCGGTACGCGCAGAAAGAAATTCTCCCACAAGCGTGTGTCTATTTTAAAATTAGCAAAGAGCGCAACCGAATTGGCTGGTAAACATTTTGGGTGGAAATGAAATGGATTTTCAGCTTGGTTTGATGGCCTCCGTCTGCCGCCAGTTCGGATTTTCCTTTTCCATTTTCTTGCCCCCTCCCCTGGAAATTGGCAACAGTTGGCTCTGCTTCTTCTCGGTTTTTCCCCCACGCCATTTGAATACTTTATTGACGATGAAGTGTATAAATGTGTATTTGTGGGTCAGATGTGCTTTCCTAGTTTCGATTTCCCCCCACTCCCTGCTATTGGTATTTTCCTGGCCTTCGTATTTAACGTCACCAAGTGAAAAGCCAGCGGCAGTTTTGTGGGCAAGCTTTGTCTCAGACATAGCATTGAAAATGCACTTGAAAATGTGTACTTTTAATAGTGTTTTCTTATATTTTATGTTTCTTATTTTCAGAATCTACGGTGAATTCCCGCAAAAGCGCTTTGGAATCGGTGCGAGAAAAACCGAAAGGTGAGTGTAAAATACACTTTAAGAGTGGGAAATACCCATGCCTTGTTCAAATATTTTCTAAATCAGTAAAAGGTTTTGGTTAGTTTGATGTTAAAATGATGTCACATAAAAACCATGACGCATAAATGGAATTTACCACATATAAATTTCGATTAACCCCATATCTGCGCGTTAATTTCAAATTTAGCTTTTTCCATTCCCAAGTGTGTAGTGTAAATCTTTTTTCTTGTTTAGCTTTTGGCCTGATAACTCAATCAATTTATTTACGATGATTCAGGAAACGCTGGCAATCTGTTGCCAGCTATCGCAGTTTATAAACCAATGGCACATTATAGTCCTAGTTTTCAATCGAATCTTTAACATCTACGATAGAGAAATGTTCCCGTAGATATACGAATGACCTTCAGAGGTCTACGGGTATCAATAAAGTTTCCTGGGAAAAAAGGGGGAAAAGTAATGCTTATCTTATGGGTAGTCGGAGTGGGAAAAGCAGATGGGCTTCCACTCATGTCGAATGGCGTTTAATACAGTTGTTATGGGTGCCAAGCACAAAGCAATCTCACAGATACATAAGCGAGTACTTAGCAATATTGATAAAGTGCGTGCCCTGTACATGGGCATGAAGTAATGAAATAGAGCCGATGAGCGCTCGGTGATAAGGCCAAATGGCGTGATTCACGACAGAGTTCGTATGCCGATACTTGTGGTATACACATATACATATATATATATATATAGGCGAATTCAACTCTATATACAAATCGGCGACAATACAGTATCTGCGCACCTCAATATGTGTGTGCAAGCGTAGCGTATCGGAGAAGATTATGTGATTATACTCGTAGATACTTTGCCCAAGTCAGACGCATTTCACTTTCATTCCGATAAGCCCAAACGTGACGTAGATGCCAATTATAAAGATACCACTGCGATAAAGTTAATGCGGTGGCCAGAACTTTACCTATCCAGTTCCCGAAATGAGCCCAAAGTATCTTAAAGAAAACGAAAAGCCGACAAAAGTCTTCTTAATATATATGGAAAGATAAGTACATTTAATAATTTAAAGAACTTTGCTAACCAGCATAGCAAATGTTAAGTGTCTTAGACACACCATTTCAATTGTATCTCATTTACGAGATCAAAGACGCATTTGTGTGAAGAAAACCCTGGCAAGGATTTTCACCAGAAGTTTCCTAGGTCATCTACAACTACCTGACCTGTAGATGGGTGTAATTTGAATTTTCTGCCATGCCAGTTTTAATTGCTTCCAGCCGAAAAGTCTGACCTGTAGGGGATTTAGGCCCCTTGCTATTGGCCTAGCGCCAGGCTTAAGTGCGTCAAGTCAAGTGGTCGAGTGAGCCCCGATTATATCCCTTTGCTGGCCGGGTCTATTGATGATTTTATGGGTTTTACCCGGGAAATTCTAGTGCTCGGCATAATGATGCCATTCCGTCTGATCTGGCCATATTGTGTTTTTGTTGCAGCCATTTCGTTCCGGCCAGGTAAGCAGCTAGCAAATCCATTGACGCAAGTGATTAAGCTGTCTCGGTGATGTCTGGGCCAGCGGAAAAGCAGAAACGCAGAAACGCAGAAACGCATAGGTAACCGATTCAATTAGCTGACATGTGAAACTATAAACAGCTGCTGGCGTATGCAAATATGCGGCCATGATGTGGCCAACAGCAAAGGGAATAGCAAACAAGCCCAAAATCCCAAAAGCGCAAGCACTTACTGCCAAGAAAATCCGGTTCTGATTCAGATTCAGCAGCAGCGAGTTCAGATTCAGATGCAGATCCACAGATATATGCGTATGGGCGACAATCAGAGAGTCTCGGAGATCTGAACATTCCAAGGCATATTTTCGTTGGCGTCACTCGTCTGCGATCGCCGCGTTTTGCGTTTTATTTACTGCTCTCGGTGCTTAATATAAAGCGATTTTATAGACGCTACAAGTACGCCGACAAGCGTCGTGCCGAAGAATGTGTACAGAAGTATCTGTATTTGTATCTCTGGCCCCCGAGAGTGTGTATCTCTATCTGTATCTGTGCAAGCAGTCGCCAAACTGGCGATTCCCAATCAGCCGGAGCAACTGCGGCACCAGCAGCCAGAGGCATCGACTCTCGGACTTGTGTACACAAACTTGGAAAACGGGTACTAACGAATTTGAAGTACCCTACGAATTTTGGGTTAACAGCTAAATGGGTTATATACCTCGCCATTCCGAAAGGTCAATAATATATCAGCAAAATCATTATGAGGAAAACTCTATTTAAAATTTTCCTTAGGCCAAGACATATACTTTATTTACCTATCGTTTTGCAAGACCGTTGTTATAACCATCACAAGAAATTATTTTAATTTCTGGCCATTTATTCGTATAGCACTACGTTGCTTGTATTTCCTTAATTGCGAATGAGTACAACTCACGGCAGATGGAACTGCGTGTATATGTAAATTCCACTTGATTCATAGTTTGCAGCCCTCTGGGGCTTTTCTGATTGTTGTTATTGGATAGTTGAGGTTGGGTAAATAAACTAAAATAACTGAAATCCGCACTGGGCGGCTGTTTTGGCCGATTATTCCACCTCAGTCGGTGATGTGTTACGCACACCGCGTTTTCAGCCAATGTTGCGTGTCAACAAATGAGCAATCGACAATCGTATAATGGCCAAGTTAAGCGGCTCCAAACACCAAAAGCTCCGCGCGGTCAATTCTGTTTGGGCCCACTATGTATATACGAGTATACATATAACGTCGAAAACTTGTAGTTGGCAGTTGACTAAGGTCTGGGCGTCCACGTTTATTTATTCAGTGCTGACGCATTCAGTCACTTTCCAATCGAATCGGATCCACTATTATAGTACCACCACCACCACCAGGCAGTCTGACTAAGAAACTCTGGATTCAATCCGATAGCCTTTTCTGTGGAAAGGCCACGTACTGATAGTGCGGATCGAACTGCTCAGATGGGGATGATGTTATTGGAAATCAGCTATGAATTTACAGAATAATTATAGGCTTATCTCCTTATAGTGCCGTGTTCTATTTTACGCCCATCAAGTGGTTTCTTAATTCGTTGTCGATTATTTTAGATGATTTGATAATCTGTTTCATATAGTCACCGTGAATGAGCTTTGCAAGTTGTTTTCAACTCAATTTTGGTAAATTATTGTAGATGATTTATTAAAATATTTTTTAGGACTAACAATCGTATTATTTTTAATACTCAGAACTAATTCTAAAACAAATAACAAATTAAGAGATATTTATAGGTAAGATGGTGCCCCATTCCACACTTTATAATATTACTGGACCTCTTGATAAGTAAGGAGTATTAATTCTTATAAACATAACTTGTGCACGTTCTTAAAAGAAATTAATAGGCACTCGTTGGCAAATGGGAATTCCGTCGATCAACGGAAGCATTACTCGTAATTTCGGACACTCCCAATCCGGCCACGAAGTGCTCCCACCGGAGTTTCCCCATGACAACCGGATAGTAGTGGTGCCCCAATATAGCCGCAAATGGTCTGGCTGGCTTTTGCAGCCCAGTTCGATCAACTTGGCATTGGGTCTAAGCGGCTTCCAAAATCGATAACGCCCCTAACTATGCAATGCGTAATTGGGCAGGTTGTTATGTGCCGTGCAATTATATGTGGAACGGAAATCGGTTTAGGATAAGCTACTTATTAATGCTGCACAGTAACAATTGGGCACCTTAATATACATGCAACATTATTGCACTTGAACAATAATAACTTGTCAGCATGTAACATGTGTTTTAGCAACCATCTCTTTATTTTACATCTATTCAATAGTATTGATTTAAGCAACTTTATAACTATATAAAATTAATTTATATAAAAATATAATTAGATATATAGATCTTGATAGATAAATGGAAACTTTGAAATTCCTGATAAATTTCCTTGTACATAAAATGATAAATATTTTTCTCCGTGAGCTTGCCAATGGCAATCAATCCTGCGTCGTTTATCTCAAAATAGCTCTTTTTTGCACTGTGCATTCAATTAGTTTTGATTGTCGCTTCGCTTATGTCTCTCGCACGTTACTGATGCTCAATTAAAGAAGTTCGCTCTATTGATTACGTTTAATGTCGATGACGAAGACAACCAACCAACCCCCCTTCCCCTGGAACTCCCCTGGCACAGTCCCTCCGCCCCTGAGCTCCCCCTTCGTGTCGAGGAGCCTCCTCCTCCAGTTGGCGACTCCCAAAAGCGGTTCAAGTGAATGGTCAAACCTGTTTGCTCTGCGGACAGCGGAGCGGCAACATCGAATCGTGGGCAGTTGGGGGCATGTGCACGAGCGGTAATAATAACAAAGTTGGAGCCGCCGAGCGGCGACGGCAACGGCGACGTCGCCAGCATTTGCTGAACGGCTGAACGGCTGAACGGCTGAACTGCTGAACGGGCCAGACATGATCACGTCGCCGTGTTGTGTGCTGCCGTGTTGTTGTTGCTGCTGCCCAGCTCTCTGATTGTTTGCGTTGTCTGTCTGCGCCGGAGTTTGGAGCCAGAGGTGCACTGGCAGAAAATCTGTTACTGTATATCTTGATTTTAGTATGATCACTTAAGATTAGAGGTCAGTCTAGCTAGCTATTTCAGCCACTTACATAAATCTGAATCTATGTACATATCAACTAAGTCTAAATAGCTGCTTTAGATTACCTATATTATACATGTATCTATATAATATATCTATGTTTGTATCTAGGTACATACATATGTATCTATTGTTTTCAAGAATTAAGAAATCGTAAATACAATTGAAGTATTAGTTGTAGTACAACTTTTTCTGCCTGTGTGGGACTGTCGCCACTTTGGCGGCACTGGCGATCGTAGCTTCTGGTTGCAATGTTTCCAGCGTCGCCCCAGCCGCTCTCCATACCCCGCCGCACCCCCCTGACACCCGAGAGGCCCCGACTTCCCCGACGTGGACTGCTTTATGTAGCGCTTAATGGTTTCATTTGGCGGCTGAGCAGCGTTTCCCCATGTGTGTCTGCGAGTGTATCGATTACCCAATGCGTGAATGAGTAAGAACCCATCGGGGGCGACGTACGCTGGGTGTTGTTCTTGGTTTGGTACTGTTGCCTGTGCTGCACTTTTGGGGCCGGCCACTTGTGCCTATTTATGTTTGCCAGACTCGCAGATACTTGCCACTACCACAGACGCACAGCAACGCGCACAGACACACAGATACACCGACACAGATGCCCGGTTAATTGTTGCCGTGCAGCCCAATTGCCGATCATATGCGATGGCTTCGAGTGACTGAGAGTGTGTATGTGTGTGTGTGTGGGTTTATATTTTTAAATCAATCGATGCGATAGACGTTTTATTGCTGTAATCAATCGTCGCGTGCATGTGGCAGCGTCGCCTGTTCGATTAATCGTACGAGTTCGACCACGAGTACCAACAACTGGTATTACACAGATACGGATACCGAATGCATGCACCTAGAAATACTTTAGATACAAGCAAGTCATTGCCATAGTATTACAGTTCTTCAGTACTATTTACATATGTACATATACATATGTATGTACATATGATACAATGTTGCTGAAAAGCACTAAGTGGAAAGTGTGAAAACGAAATTAAATAGATTTTCTAAACAGATCAGATAATTTATTGTCACTATCAAAACCATCATAATCTTATCAAAAGTCTATTGCACGATAGGGAAACCATTTCGTTATGTTTCAAAATATAATTCTGATGTCACAGGATGAGCTCAAGCTTCATATGACAATGAGCAATTTCTTTCCGTGTACATTTCTAGGCGTATGCAGACTTGTCTACGTGTATACCTATGTATGTATGTATGTATGTATGTACATACGTGTTGCTCTAATAGATGAGTGCGTTCCACTCGTCCTCGCTTGATTGTGTTTATTGATTAGATTGTTTACCTTTCTTCGTGATATCATCGGCGACCAAGTGCTAAGCGTTATCGTACGTCAACTGTCCAAATAAATGTACATCTGAGCACACATCGAAAACTATTCCTATAGAATGGAATATATACATATACATGTATGTATGTACATACACACATACGTATGATGGATTTTCCATATTGAGAGCGCTTGTGTGAGATAGTTCTTATCGAATCGCTTCCGTTCGATTTGGCACAGAAAGTTTCAGACTTCGGGGGACTTTCGGTGGTTCTGATACCATTGTTGTTGCCAAGCTCTTTGGCCAATTCGCTGTCCTTATCGTAGATGGATTTTTAATGGCTGTGGGAAAGGGGAAAGTGATTTATGAAACGTTTTTACGGCTGCCACAATTTAATATCCATATCAAACTGATTTTATGAACAGTTTAATGGGTGCACTTTTGGTAAATTCCCTTTTTTATTATAAATGTTAACCACTTATAATATATGGAAGGTTTAATAATTCTAAAATAATACATTTTCCTTCAGTGTACATACATATGTATATCGGAAATTAATATTCAAACTACTTCAAAATAATTGTTGTTAATTGAATGTGGCACCTATAGAGCCGAGATCAATATGGAACCTCGCGCTTTGCAAGTACCCAACCCAAAAACAATCTTCCACTATAAATTAGCAAACAAAAACTGTACGCTGAAAATTGCGCAGAGCGGGGGAAAAAGAATATCAATTGTATAAATAAACACCACAAAAAGGCAGCGCAACAGTACGGAACAAAAAGTGCAAAGCCAATTGATCTAATAAGCCAAGAACGCGGCGCTCACTTTATGCGCTCTTCTTCTTTTTCTATTTTTTTGCGTTTTGGTTTTTATTTAACAAAAGGAAGAGCAACAATAACAATAGCACATTTTGCGGGCGGGCTTCCCTCGCGGCAGAAAAATACGCAGCGAAGTACAACAAAAACCAAAAAGAATGGTATATGGGCTGCAGTCGCCGAGGATATACCCTCTATCTATCTCTAAGTCTCTTTCCTAATATCATCATTTTCAAATAACTTAGGGTTTATTTTAACATCACATTGAGCTAATATCATATTTGGCGAACTTTTTATCCTGGTATGGATTTCAGCCGTATATCAACTAGCATACCTTGCAAGTACAGGGTATTTCAAGAAGAAGCCGCAGGAGAGTAGGAGGAGGAAAGTGATTTTGCTCATTTCATGAAGAGAGCGCAACAGCGCCATATGTCTGCTGGCGCGAAAATCACGTTGGTCGAAAAGAGATGGCAGGCCCTCAAAACACTACAGACGCAACAGTCTCGCTCACACACACACTTACTCACACAGGCACAGTGACGCCGACGACTTGGCGACGCCAGTTCACTTGTTGTTCTTGTTGTGTTCTGTTTCTCTCTTTGTTGTTCTTGTTCTTGCCGGTTATTGTTAATCACTCGCCCAGGGGCGGTTCACTCGTTGTGGGGTAAGTTAACCAACCGTTGAATGATGCAACGGAATAATGTAAACGGAAAACCATATGCTAGCCATTGAGCATAAATACCTAAATGGCTATAATAAATTGTGATTTTGGGTGCAGTGCGCGAATTGATCCACAAATATTTGCCCATACTGTGACTTTTGATTGAGAGAAACAGTTGATCGGTTTTATTAACCCTTGAAGGTGTATTTAATAGCACACCATTCGCAAAAGGTAAAGCCTTTATATGTATAATATAATAACAATGTTTATCAATTTTAAACAATAGATCCCTGATATCCGAGTTAGAAATTTAGGATGATTATCAAAGGAGAGGTGGCACCTGACTTATGCAGCTCGTTGAAAATCTACACTTTCGGTCACCCAAGGGTTAAGCGTGGCTGTCTGCTGCGCTGCTCGCGTCGCTGCCGGCGTCTGCGGCGAAAAAAAACAGTCGAGGCCCGCCATTCTTCGATCTTTCGTCGTTCGGTGTGGTTGTTCGCTTGTTCGGTGCGGCGTGGCTATTTCGTTTCGGCGGTGCAATGAATTCGAACAAGTCGAAATAAACAACAACGCAGCGCACAACATAAACAAAAGGCAGAAAAGAAACCACAAAAGAACGGAACATACGCGCGTGTGTTTGTGTGTATATAATAGTGTATGTGGGCGAGAAGTGCGAGTGCAGCCGCCACAACAAGTTTTGTATTAATCAAATTAGATCATAGCGCGCAGAAGAGTGCACAGCGAGAGCAACGAAGAGGAAGAGATTACAGCGAAATGAATGTCATAATATGCTAATTAGCTGTGGTGCAAAGGCGAAAATAGCATACGAAAACACGCACGGAGTCAAAGTGCAAGTTTCAAAGTATCTCTCTTGAAAAGTAAAGGAAATAGAAAAGATAGCGAGTGAGTAAGTGCGTGCGAGTGAGTGAGCGAGTGTGGAAGGAATTCCAAGAAAAACTGT
The DNA here is from genome assembly GCF_016746245.2 of Drosophila santomea. Taxonomy (NCBI): domain Eukaryota; kingdom Metazoa; phylum Arthropoda; class Insecta; order Diptera; family Drosophilidae; genus Drosophila; species Drosophila santomea. The sequence continues at coordinate 84,204 of NW_025319012.1, forward strand.
GAAAATTCAAAATAAACAAAAGTCGAAAGAGCGATCCCCCGCACCCCCACCCCCCTACAGAATACAATACCGAAGGAGAAGCAACACAAAAACAACACTCAAATCTGGGCAACCCCGCGGCCGGGCCGCAATATCTCTTAGATTAGTGTTAGTTTCTACAGCAACAAGAACAGCAACGTGTGCGGGTGAGTGGATAATATCTGCATTGGTGTGGGTAAAGGTGCCTCGACTGGTGTGCGTGAGGGAGCGGGAGACCATGCTGCTTGGACTTGAACTACTTTGAGGCGTTTTACCTGCCGTTTACCTTTACCTTTTCGTAAATTAAGCCGGCGCCAGGATACCTGGCTAGGTAGAAAGACAAACAAAAGGCTTGCAACGTCATTGACACGCCAGCAGCGGCCGCAGCAACAACAACCACATCTACTATGTGCAACGTGCGCAGCAACAACATCGATACCAACGCAACTTAAGGTGGAAATCCACTTAAGACTGCACCACGGGGCGTTCAGACGAAATACATAGCTATTCCTGCTGCCACAGTGGAAACTTCTAGCATGACACCAATGTGCTGCAAGCTGCAACACCTCTATTCCCCTTGAAATCTTTAGAAAATATGCCACAGAGTCTATGGAAAGAAGGCAAAACTAGGGTACAGAAGCAATAAATCTTTAGAGGGTTTTAAAAAAGTCCTTAAGAACCCTCGTAGCTCCAGCTAATATTTGCTAGCTCACTCAGAAATTAGTTTGCCAAATTCGAAGCCCAGAAGTTTTTTGTTCCCTATCGGAGTTTCACTGTACACATATCTCGGGGTCTTAAGAATGCTCTCAAGTGTTTTGCGAACAATTAAACATGCAACTGTTATAATACGTTCCGCCTTTGCTGCCTGTGTGCCGCTTGTGAGTTATGAGGAATGCCCTGCCGCCTGGGGAATGACGACACATGTTTATCGACGAGGCAACCCCTAAAGAGCAGTCATGACCTTGACAACAGAGCTACAGAGCAACAAATACTCCGCACTCACAGGCACAGCCACAGCCACTGTTACGGATACAGATACTTTGGGTCCGAGTCTGGAAATCTGTTACTATTTTTTTCACGCCCAATGCGCATGCCTGTGCATACATTTCATCGGCTCGATTCGATTCGATTCGAATCGAATCATTCGCATAGCCCCTCAGGAGTTGCCTACGTAAGCGCATTGAATTTATCAAAACTGCTGTATTTATGGCTATTTCTTTTTCTCACTTTTTGCAAATATGCAAAAATTCACAACGCCGCCAACGTATTTCCGTCCTTCAAATGCCAAAACGCCAAGACAAGCAGAAAGAAAAAAAAAAAAGAAAAAAGTTTCAAGAAAGAACAACGCACACAATTTGTGAAAAATTATTTTGATGGCTCGGCGCTGGGAAACATTTTTGTTTGCGCTCGAATGCACGATTTGGAGATTTCGTTTTTTAATCGTTTGTTTTGGTGGCCTTTGATAGAGCAGAAGTATTTATAAACAGTTTAATTTAATTAGCCCCGAAATACAAAGCATAACGTGACAGTGAGTGAATAATTTCAATTTTTTCTTTTACGGCGCCATAAAATTTTAAAATATCAAGAATGTTTCAGAATTCGTTTGATGGGGTGATATTGAATTATGATCGTTAAGGGCTGCGTCAAATTGCATAATCGAAGTGATTCGAGATTTCCATTTGGCTGTCATAAAGCAAACTACAAATAGATAATATTTAACAAAAATGTGCTAACGCAAAAGGCCAATAGAGGCAACTAAAAATATTTATGCAGATATATAGACGCCAATGTGTGTATATATAGCCGACTAGTTTGCTCTATACTGTCTACTGTCTAAAATAAAACACTTGAATGTCGTCTTACGTAGTTGGAGCATTTAAAAATACTTTTCTAGCAAGGCGGCGCACCAAAACAAAATTGAAAATCGAAAAAATCACATTCTATCAGCCAGCAAAGCAAAGTCAAAAGTCAAAGACAGTGGAAAATAAAATAAACACAAATTATCGAACGATTTCTGTCTGCTTTTCTTGATCTTCTGCTGTGTGTGTCTTCGCTTTGTGTGTAAACAAAAAATTGTTGGCCTGGCAATTATTTAACACTTCTTGGCCACGAATTCCTATATTAAAAAGGCTTCTCATACAAATTTCGCAATGAAAAAGGAAATAATTCGATTTTTACTTTGAACTTAGTTTATATTTACGATTATCGCGCCCCCAAGTAATAACCATCATAATATTCGAAAATATATGTTTGTCTTATTTGGAAAATTTTGGTTTCGAAGAAAGCCTTTTTCTAACTTTTGCTTCAAGCACTTAAATAGTACATATATAAAGAAAGCAGATCTTTCATAAATTCAATGCCTTATTTAAGTAAAAATTTATGGAAACTGCTCCCTCATACAAATCTATAAATCTATAGGTCAAACCTAAAAAATGCTAAATTATATTGTTTAAGCTGTTTTGTTGCGCCGTGCCAAAAATCAATTTTGTTTATACATATTTTCACCTACGTACATGTAAACCCAGGGACCTTGGCAATCGAAAACATTTCAGTACGAAACGAACATGATTTTTACTCTCAAGAAATTGTACAAATTTTCTCTGTTGACGTCAAAGAAAATTTGGGAATTTCCGTGCTAATGTGAAAAGTGTATAATATGCCGAGAATTTAGTTGTGTACGGCAAATCGCTTAATGTATTGCTTACTCATTTGGCGAGAGATAAACGAAATGGATCTCCTGCAAAGACGCTTGTATACCTTACCAAAATTCCACCAACATTTCTTATCTATTTACCAATTTCCGTAAGCGTACCTTGACCTTTCACTTTCCACAAAACAATCCACGCCCAGTCGATTGATAAGCCCCCAAAATCGCAATCTATTTCTCTAAAAGTACCTCAGATTAGCCAAAGGACGTCAGAGAACTTTTCGAGAATTGTTTTCGCCATTCCCCATAATATATCGTCTGTTTGGGGCTGTGCTTGTTTATATCAATATTCTGCACTGGAAACCCCTTAAAAATAAGAAAATGAAACTGTTTACCAACTTGGCTCGAATCGTTTTCAAACTTATCAGCAAATGGCAGTTCTGCTCAAAGGCAAGATGTCTTTGTCCCAGCCTTATCAGTTCTTGGACACTATGGGTTGACAAGAGGCTTAAGTTAGCATCCAAATACTGTACAAATAGTTAAATTCGTTTACTATAGAAGTATAACAAGAGTGGACGCTATGGTCGTGTATAAATAAAAGAATACATATTAGAAAACATTTTAAAGATTTCCCTATACATAAAAATCGTATAATACTAAAACAAAGTATGTTACAAAATATGTTTTGGTCAAAAGATAAACCGTAATAATTCCTCATATATGTAAAGGCTAGATGGTAGGGTATCAATCTATTTTAATGCCCCACTTAAGTAGTCATCTTCTATCTTCTGTCAAGAGCGATCGTCTTTCTCTCTTTCCTTGCGTTCGAGAGCGCATGCACTCGCTCTTTAATCGCCTTAATTTGATTTCCTATAACACTTCAGCACGGCTGAGTGGGCAACAACAATAACAGTGAGACACGGGTACGTCACAGCCGCCTACCCTTGCCCCTCAACCACACCATACAATTTCCAAAGCGCTTATCAAGCTCTTCTGTTCGCCTTTGTGTAAATGTGTGTGTGTGCATGAGTGTAAAATATTATGGCAGTGTCCAAGCTGCAACAAGAAGAAGAAAAAGACGACGACGACTAGGAAGAAGAAGAAGAAGAAGACCGAAGAAAACAAGTAGGCGCACTGAAATACACGCACACACACTGAAGCTCAACAAGCTAAACTCGTTTTCAACCACAACATCGGGTAAAATTATTAAAATTTTTAACTTGATTCATGCTCATGCCAGCAGACTAGCACACTCACAAATATACATATACAGGCATATGTACGCAAATAAATACGGCAGCAACAACGATATGGCGGCGGGTTTCCTCGTTTCTTATGAATTGACTCAAAAGCAGCAACAATTCCCCGACAGTGTTGTCAAGTTGTTTGGCTTAGTCATGTTCGCGAGCGAACCGCCAGTGGCTGGGTGCGGGAGCGGGAAGCGGGGGAGCAATGGCTCTGACTGTGGGGCTTCGTCGCCACATGGCAAACAGTCCTGCTGCCATTGACAAGTAGCTAGACCCAAAAAAAGCTTAGAACACCTACCTGTAGATAATTAAGGGAAGCCGTCTAAGAATAATAAATAATTAATAAATTATAGCGTTCGAATTTTACAAAACCAGACTTGTTTCTTAAATGACATTCCATGTCCTAAATGATGTCCCATACGATTGTCCCAAATGAGCTACAAAAGAGAAGTTTAGCTATAAAAAAGTTAAGGTGAAACACAGATGGGCAGATCGTGCTGAATAAGTGGATTGGGCATGGAGTGGGGGTTGCTAATGGGGTTTCTCTCTCACCTAAAGCTAATATGGCAACTCTGGCCTGCTCTCTCTCTCTCTCTCTCTCTTGCGCGCGATCGGTGTGCGCTGTAGCAATTATTATTTTATTATCACTTTTTCCGTTGCTTCGTTTTGTGCTTCTACGTTTTAAACGCTATTGTTGTTATCGCGCTGTGCTTTTTATCCTCTTTTTGCTTTCTGCTGCTTTTTTTCTGCCTGGTGCTCCCCAGACCTTCCTTAGTCAGCAAAATTTCGCATATTTGTGCGGGGGAATGTGGTCGACGATGGGGTCGTTTGTTTGTGTGCGTGCGCGTGTTTTACAGAGCGCACTTTTGTGAGAGTGTGTGTGTGGGGTACGTAATCAACAATAGGGGAAATAACAACAACTGCAACAACAAAAGCAACGTCTGACTGGCTGGCGACAGTCTTTCATTTCGATTCGTTTCGTTTTATTTCGCTACGTACTTCGCGTCACCTGTTGTTGTTTAATTTTTTATATTTTGTTGAGTCTTAATTTTTGCTTGATTTGATCATTCTCAGTGGCTGCCGCAAAGTCAAAAGCTGAACAAAAAGAAGTGGCGACCCTGTGCTTACATTTGATTGACAATTGCGAATGTGTGTGAGGGGATTGAGAGCACATATGTATGTTTGTGAGTGTGTGTTAGTGTGCGGGGGGCGACGACGAAGCTGCCGCAATTATTTGATTATTGTACTTTTTTTTGTTGCCTGCGCTGACGTCGCGCCTCTTTAACACTCAGTACCCGAATAAGTACGTGGGTATACTGCATTCTATATATATTATAACATTTATCAAAAATCGTGTAGCAGGAAATCTTTCCACCCACCTATCGTACTTTTAATAAATACATATGTATTTTTCATACTGGAAATATTTCAACTACCGAATATTTTGGGATATAGACTTTTTAGAGCTTTGTAAACCCTTTCAGTTACTATTTCCTACCTAAACTTTTCTACGAGTATACCTTATATAAACTGATATTTTTGTTAATAAAAATTCGTATGCAGAATTCAAAATCGCAGAAACCCAAAACTTTTAGACCGCTTACATATGTATGTAGTAATAACTGTTACTGCCGCTCAAGGGTATATTGTAGTCGACTAGTGCGGCTTTGGGCTTGCTTGTTGTTTTTGCCCCGTTCGGTCGCTTCTTCGTTTTCTTTTCGCACACACCACACACAAGCACACACGCTGAGCACACTCTGAATGAATTTCGCTGGTCGCCTCGTCTAGTTGCCTTAAATGTTTCAGGCGCGTCGGTTGTCGATTGTCGCCTTTTCGATTTCTTGCTATTCGCGCCGCCAGATTTTTCTCGCCGTGCACTTCCAATTGTTGCGCTTCGCCAACGAACAACAACACCAACTATGCAAATGAGCGGTACAGGCCGAAAAATGCGTGTGGTCACAATTAAACTTGGGTATGTTCCTCTTCACCGTTTGTGCCGTTTCGTCGTTTTTGTCGGGCATTTCGCCTTTCTCATTTCGCCGTTCGCTGGAATTTCGGAATCTTTTCCGCGAATTTTTGACGTATTATATGTACATATACATATATGCATTTTTTGTTCGCTCTGCTCAACCGTTGTAAAACGCTGCTTGCTAATAAATTAAAAACAATTGCCAAGTGGGCGAGTGCTTAGTACTTTTTGCTCTGCGATGACGTAGTCGTCATCGCGCGGATTGAGCGAATGACCGAATGACAGAGTGACGGACTGGCAGACTGACAGACTGACCGTCAGACAGATGTGTGGACTTTGTGGCGCCGTTGCCGCACCTCGTTGATTTTGTTATTTATTTTACATTATTTCACTGGTGTGGGTGTTTCTACATACATAGGTATGAATGTATGTATGTATATTCTCGATTTGGTTTTATTATAATTTCGAATTTGAATGCAGGCAGTCACTCAGTCAATCGCGAATTGCACTTGTGACGTAGGCGAGATAGCGTGTGCTCAATATGAACAGCGACTTATCAGCTAACAGAACGGGCTTTTCTACACAGGAACAATGGTAACCCCAGCACTTTTCGTATGATTCGAAAAACAAACAAAAACAAAAATATGATTTAATATATAATGTGCATATGGTGATTAATCTACTTGAGATCTTCATGAAGTTTGTCGCGGAATGGATGGACCAACGCGGGTGTTAATAACCTAGGATTAGGTTTTTATTTTATTTCATTTATTTTTGGTTAAAATATCTTCCAATTGCATCCAACTTTTAGATCTTTATAATAGATACACTTTGTAGCAGTGTATTGAGCCCTATTCGATTATTTATTGCACTTTGCACAGGGGTAATTGTATTTCGCCTGGCTCAATAAAAATGTGCATGCAAATGAAAATGCCAATGCAAATGCAGTTCCAGTTTGTATATTGAAATACATATATACATATGTACATATGTATGTATATAGTACGTTCCCATGTGTTTCGCGTTCACTTGCCGTTTTCACGCCTCAAAATGCTGGCAAACAGGCGTAATTAGAACCCCCGATCGTTAAACAAAAGTTCGTGATAAAGAAAACGTCGTATTGATATTGACGACTACGGCCAATGGATTTACGTGGCTAGCAATACACTAAACGGTGTAAACTAACGATCTTTAAACGTCACGCTGCACTTTGCGCTTCTTGTTTGCACATTGGGTATCTGGTAACTGGTATCTCGCATACGGGTATTCTTGCTGTATTTTGATTGCTTTAGTTTTATAGGCGCCTACTTCTGATTAGGTTATCTCCTTTATAGCCGCTTGACTTTATTATATTGTCGAGACTGTTGATGGCATTAGTTTCGCCAGTTTCTGCTGTATAATGTAGTTTACTTCGTGATTATGTACAGTTGAACTTCAGTAGTTTCTATCGCAGCGAATGAACACAAATGTGAATATCATTTCAAAATTCCGTTTCTGGACTATACTTTAATCTTGCTTTCAGAGCTATGCGTTTTGTTATTAAATTTTGTTCTGCTTATTAAGTCAAAATGCTCATTCTGGCTGCTCCGCGTTTGTTTTAGTAGCAAGAAACAACACATTCCTTGTAATCGCCACACATTTTTCAATTGTGGCGCAGTTGGCGCCTTGTAATTTACCCACTCACTCGTTTTATTAATAATTCGAGTGCATACACATATGTTTGTATTTACTACACGTGATTATGTAATTAGGATTTGGATCCCCGAACCATGAACCAATGAGTTGACAATCTGATAGTGGTCAATCGACATCTATGTACGTATCGGATAACTGACGTCAACGCGTCTGCACTCCGGCAAATTGGCAATCACTTGGCTTACAATGGGGATCGCTTATCGGGGCGCTGCTTCTGACTCAGGCGCACGATAGTCCCCACTGATAACTGATAATGAATCTGGCAAACACACGTACCGAAAATACTTACCGCCTCTATATATACATATGTAGAGCTTGGCATTATCAATGGAACTTTTGGGCAGTTTTTGTCTTTTTTTTCATTATTTTTTTGCGGTCGCACGGATCGAAAGCCTTATAGCCAGCCGTGCTGATAACAAATTGAGTAAACATTGGGACGCGACGAGAGTCGCTGGGATCGCATAATGCCGTATAATGTGTATAATAATAACGCTGAATGCTAAACAGTCGCAGTCGAGTCAATTAACGCGACCCAACTCGGTTGCCAGTGAGCTTTTTTTGTTCAGTCTGTGTGCGATTGTGATTTGAGAACTGCCCGGCTTACTAATCGCCCGACAGCCCAGTCATATAATACCATCTATGCAGACAGTGGGGCTCACATGAATAGCAGCAGTTTACAGTGCTCATTTACTGCTAACTAAAGTGAGACGGAGACATTTTGTAAAGATTTTTGAAGATTTCTAGGTCGATTGACAAACAATAAATTACTTAAGATTTTGTTAAATGAAATGTTTTCAAAGCGGAATCCTTAATCAATGGGAGCAAATGGAGTATTCAAGTACGCACTCTTTCTATTTGGCAACACTTTGTAATCCCATTGCTAATCTCACCTGCCTGCCAGCAGCTTTATAGTACTGATACGCACTGTTGTCACAGTGCGCACATGTGTGCACGAGCGGTGATAAGAAAGCCCCCAACAACAAACGAAACGCCAGAGACACCAGTCATTACACTTCACTTGTCACTTTTCTTGGATTTTTGTATCTTTTGGCCGCCTGTCTGGTTTTCGGCAGGTGGGGCCTGAACCCCAGCTAAGTTGGGAATTCAAAATAGAAAGTTGATAAAAGAAACAAGGCGAATATATGTATGCACATACATATGAATGTGTGCATTCGTATATTTTTGCCACTGTGCTTTATCGATGTTGACACGTTCACAGAGTGGGAAATTGATTTTCAATAGCGCACAGGAATTCGCGAGCTTGTGATTCACCTGGCGGATTGATCGCCATGGAGAGAATTAGCGTGCTCCGTATCTGGCATTCTCGGCTACGCGTTGATAAGATTGAGCCCCAATTAGAGCTGATAATGGGGCTCTAAATAAAGGTATACTACATGGGCAGGGAACACGTCTTGGGAAACCCAAAGGCAAACCGCATTCGTACATCGGCTAGGGGGAAAGAGTCTATTAGCTGAAAGTTTAGTGAAGCATGTATTAACTGATATTAAATATATTTATAATCATTTGAAGCTTTGCAAATTCCCATATGTTGTTGATTTCTACCGGACGACCTAGCAGGAATATCAATGTATAAATGGGCTTATCATGACTGTATCCATTAGCATTGCCATTTAAATTAAATTATGCGAAACACATTGAATTAATTTGCGTTCTTTTGCCTCTATTCTTCCCCTTTGCTATAGATGAGCCCACTGCAAATACGTCACAGGATAATAAATTCGATAATAATATGGAAAATGCAACCACCACAACGGCCAAGCATTACAAAACCGCAGGCAAACAGTACAAGACCAATAAAGTGAACAATACGCGACGTGCCACAGCAGCAGCGGCAGCAGCAGCAGCAACAACAACCACATCAGTAACAACAGCAGCTACGCCAACCAAGAAGCGGACATATCGGGAAACTGCAACAGCAACCACAGTCACTCAGAGATCCACCAACAAGGCCAACATTGCAGCAGCGGCAGCAGTTGCACTGGCAGCAGCAACAGAGGCAACTGCAACTGCATCAGCAACTGCAACAGCAACAGTAGCAACATTAACAGCCTCTAAAGCGGCAGCAACAGCAGCAGCGGCAGCAGCAACAGATGTTGCTAGTGGCAACAGCAGCACCTGCAGCAAACTCAGCGCAAGCTCACGAGATAAGCTAGGCGAGGTGCCGCTGCCGACTGGTGACAGCGCGAACCACATCATCAGCAACAATAATAATAATAACAACACAAATAATAATAACAACAACCACCACAGTGATAATAGTATTAGTGAGAATAGTTATGAATTTAAGAGTAGAGATAAAGCAAGTCTAAGTGATAGCAAAATGACGCTACAACACATGGCAGCAGTCAGCAGCAACCAGGAGCCAGTGGCTCCTAACGTGGCCAACACGATGAGCAACTCGAGCATCATCGGCAGCCAGCAGACCACCGTAAATGCCACACCCGCCACCGATGAGGCTCCGTTGGGGGATTGGTCAAATATTTCACGCTATCTGCACAAGAAGTTCAAACGTTTGGCCAGCACCACCGAGGTGGAGAGCGGAAACACGACGAATGGCGGCGGAGCACTGCAAGCTAGCGGCGATGCTGTTCGCACCACATCGCTGTCCTCAAACAGTTCGCTTTCACCACCACCACCAACAACGCCGCTGTCCAACGGTCACCACCTGATGACCCAACAGCAAAGCCACCAGCAAGTGCAGCAGCAGCAACAGCCGCTGCCGCCGTCGGTAGCAACACATGAATTCAGTGCCAATTTTGTAAATAGCAATCATGTCAATGCCATTGGTCATGAGGAGAGCATCATCAGCAACAGTGGCTACAAAGCGGCGGGAAGAACGCGAACGCCTCTCACCAACAGCAACAGTAACACGAACAGCACCAGCATCAACAGCAACCATGCAGCACATGCCGCACTGTCACCGGCCTCATTTGCGCAGCATCAGCAATTAACGCAGCCAACAACGGCAAGTCCTGGAATTCCAGGCGGAGCAGCGCCAAATCCTGCATGCGAGAAGTCCGGAAGATACGTTTGTTCGTACTGTAACCTGATCTGTGCCAAGCCCTCGGTGTTGGAGAAGCACATACGGGCCCACACGAACGAGCGGCCGTATCCGTGCGACACGTGCGGCATTGCGTTCAAGACGAAGAGTAACTTGTACAAACATTGCCGCTCCAGATCGCATGCAGCCAGAGCTCGGGGCCTGGAAGTGCCAGCAGATGCGGACGATGGCTTGTCCGATCAGGATGCAGAGCTGAGCAACAGTAGTTCAGAGTTGGTAAGTTAAATAGTTGAGATTCCTATCGGAAACATACGTAATTCCTGACTTATTGCAGCCGAGTCGCGCTGGTTCGCCTTACGACGAGCCCATTAATTCGCCCACACCCTCACCCTCCACTCTGTCTGCGGCCAAGAGTGCATACATCCAACAGCCTCCGCTGCCCACTTACATGCAGCAATTGCCTCTCGGCTCGCCGGCCGCAGGAACATTGCCACCCACCACAGCGGACAATCACCACTCGGCCACTGCCCAGCATCGCCAGTCGATCGACTACAAGCCATATAAGCCCAAGTTCCACAATGCCTCGTTGTACTCCTGCAGCAGTAAGGAGTTGCAGCAGCAGCAGCAGTTGCAGATGCAGCAGCAACAGCAGTTTGCGCAGCAAAAGCTGTCCATTCAGCTTCCTCTGGTGCAGCAGCCGTCACTGGCGCATCCCACGCTTTCGCCAAGCACGCAAATGAAGATGAAGCACCACATCAACTCGCATCAGATCCAGTTGCAAATGCAGCAGCAGCAATCCCTGTTGGCCCAGCAATCACTGCTGGCCGCCATGCCACCTGGCGGGGTGTATTACCTGGGTCAACCTCCATACTACAACCAAGATACTGCGGCTGCCATTCACCAGCATGCGTTAGCCATTCAGCAATTCCAAATCCACCTGGCACAGCAGCAGCAACAGCAACAGCAGCAGCCGCACCCGCCGTTGGTCAAGCCGCCACCACCAATGCAACAACCTCCAAGTCTCCCGCCGCAACAGGTTGGTTAAGAACGATTGTTTTTTAATGAGATTAATGAGATTAAATATAATATATATTTTTTTATTGCTTACAGTTGGTGCGTGCCAATAGCCAGATTTCCAGTGTAGCAACAGCACCTGCCACTCCCACGCCCGCCGCCAATCTCAGCAGTTTTGCCAGCTCAAGTGGTGGCAAGCAAGTAGTGAGTGTTTCATTAAACATTTATTTTCACTGCAAAACTAAAATTGACTTCATCCTTTTCAGAATGTGGCCAAGGTGCAGGAGCACATTTCCAAGTTGATCTCTCAAAATGAAGCCATAGTTGAAAACAAGGAGATATTGCTGCAGAAGAAGTACCCCAAGCAACTTAGTCGTTCCCGCAGTTTTAACAATGCCAACAGCAATAATGCTTCACAACACGGGAGCAATCCGTCGGCATTGCATGCAAACAACAGTCACAACACTAATGCACAGATGCCAGAGCGCGAGACTAAAGCGAATTTGGCACAGGCCATCTTCCAGAAACAGCAACAACAGCTTCAGCAGCAACAGCAGATAACCCAGCAGCAGCAGCTCGAGCAACAGAACTACTATACGTACATGCAACAGCAACAGGAATGCCAACAGCCACAGCAACAGCTAGAACCTCCAAATGGGGTGCTTAAAAGGAATTCTATTTAATGACGCCTGTAACAACTTCCTCCCCCGCCCTCCCCGTTGCCCATGCAAACAATGCAATATCGCCAGGACCCTGCCACACCAGTAGCAAAAATTGAGCAACTACGGCAGTGCCTGTTATGCCTCTTAATTTATCAGCGAAGCCACAACCAACTCTGGTAACTGTTCCTGTGAGTTCATTGTCTACCAACTCCCTGCCACCGCCTGCTACCAATCCGACTAGTAGCTCGAAAACTGCTCCACCACCTGCCCAGGTGAATAACTCGATAATTAAGAACCTACTGCTTAATGCTCGAGGATTAGCCGTGCCGATTGGCGAAGGCGATGATGCTGTTTATTCGTGTCCCATCTGTGCGAGCGAATTCCGCAGCGCGGACGATCTGAAGCTGCACAACAGCACTTACTGTCAGGATGCGAGCTCCAGTGCCCCAATGAGCCCAGCATCTTCGCCCTTCCGCTCCAACTCTATCTCGTTGAGTCTACCGGAGCTAAAGAGCCACATGGCCAACTCAAAAAATCCGTTGTCTCTGGCTAAGTTGGCCTGGTCGCAGTTAAAAACCAAAAGGAGCAGTCTGGTTTTAAGTCGCCTTAGTGCGGCACAGACACCAGCAAGGACATCAACGGTAACAGCTCCCACTGTAACTCCTTCTGCCCCAGCTCCTACTGTAGCCACAGTCAGTGCTCCATCATCAGCACCTGCCCCCCAGATTGAAGCACTGCGCTTTGTGGATGCACCTCTACCATCGCCTGGTCCATTATTGGGAAAAACTCCCTTAGTGGACTATGCTCAGCAAAGTGCACCGCGCAAGGCCCAGGATTCTGTGGTAATCACTAAAATGCACGAGGATCGGCAATTCGTGATTGAAGCTCAGCCCGCCAAACGCATCAAGACTACCGATTTGGCGGCTGCATCCTCCTCTCAGCAACCGACAACTTTCAACTTTTCCTTTAATAACCAGAATAGCAGTAATGGTGCCGGAGTTGCAGTCCTCCAAGGAGGAGCGACTGCGCAGATTCACCTCCTCGGGAGGCAGCATGATTCCTATTTCGGAGTGCCCTGACTTGGACAACAGTCCCAAGATGATCAGAACCCCGTTGCTGTCCGGTGGAAGCTTCCAGGATGTTTCAGTCAAAGTCAACAACGAAACAGGATCCTCCAGTAAGGAGCGCAAGCTGATGGCACTGGTCAGTGGCAGTGGACTTCTCGGCCTTAGTTCAGGTCCGCAGCACTTTCAATTTCCGCCCATTAATTCGATAACTGCCTTCAATCCGCTAACGCTGCCACCGATGAGCGGTGGAGATAAAACCACTCCAGTAACACCAATACCTCATGTGCCTGGAATGCCAGGACCCGGTAGTCTGACACCACAAATGCCGCTACTGCCGCCTCCACCTCAGCAGCTACAGTTACCAGTTCCCTCTAGTCGAGTTCGCAGTCCAAATCGAAAGCAACCCAGCCCTCTGCTGTTGGGAGGAGGATCCGGTGAACTGAAGGCCCTATCGCCATTTGGCGGAGTTCAGAATGTGCCAAGCGAATTCAGTCGACAGCCACCAACTCCAGCCCAGCGACAGGCTCTGCAATGGAACAGCAAGGAGACACCGAAGAAAACACCATTTAACTTTCTCCGCATGGCTGATAATGTGAAGACCTCTGAACCTGAAGTACGGCACTTTAATCTGGAAAATGTTATTGCTGGAAAACCTCAAGAGTTGCCTCTAACACCACTACATGTTGATACTCCTAACGGAAACCCTGCCGAAGAGGCCGGTCCGGTAGCCAGTTCCTCAGCGTCGGCTAAGTCCAAGTTTCTGCGGCCCACTAGTTTGCCACTGAAACCTGGTACCTTCACTCCTAAACGCCATCATGGCATTACACCGACAGCCAATACATTGCCGCTGATCTCGCCGGAGACCCCAAGGCCGTCCAAATCCTGTGTGCAACTGTATCTCAACGGACATGCCTACACATATCTCGGCCTCAAATGCAGCACAAAGATGTTTTACTGTACGGTGAACTGCCCACAGCCTTCGTATGTCGCGGGAATGCACAAACTTTCGATGTATAGCGTGTGGCAGGTGTGCGAGGAGAACCAGCCACATCCACTTGGATTCAAACTAAAGCAAGTTATGGCTCTCTACGACTCCCGTCAAAGGATGTTAGGAAATGACAGCTCCACCGCTATGGCTGGATCGGGAAAACTTAGCTACAATTTAGTCGCTTCGCAGCAAATCGTGTCCTCCCCCTCGACGTCCTCCACCAGCAGTGCCTTCTATCAAGGGCCCCTAAAGGCCCCACCCACTGTCACAATTGCCGCGCTCAGTGAGGCAAACGTGGCGGCCAAGGCGAATGAGGAGGCACAGGCCAAAAAGTTGGAGACAAGTCCGTCTGGGCAGCCCCTGGTGGGTGGCTACGAGTCTCATGAGGATTATACGTATATCCGGGGCCGAGGAAGGGGAAGATATGTGTGCTCCGAGTGCGGAATTCGCTGCAAAAAGCCGTCGATGCTTAAGAAGCATATACGCACTCACACGGATGTGAGGCCATTCACATGCAGCCATTGCAACTTCAGGTTAGTTTATAGCATTTTTGGTGGTCTTCAAAGATTGCTTATTAGAAACTTTGTTCTATTCCACAGTTTCAAGACCAAGGGAAACCTGACCAAGCACATGCAATCAAAAACTCACTTTAAGAAGTGCATTGAACTGGGTATAAATCCGGGACCAATGCCACCCGACAGCGAGTTCTTGGATGTTGATATGGACTTTGACCAGCAGTCATCCACTTCGGCTGGAGGACGCACATCATCGATGGCTGGGGAATCTGATTCCGATGACTACAGTGATAACGAATCTGAGAGTAGTGGTAAGAAAAAAGGGATATACACTTTTTTGCCCAAATTGCTGATTCATTAAAATCTTTTCACAGATACGGATGAGTCCAAGTCCCGACTAAAAGAGCACGAAGCTGCCAGAGGCCTGCTCTCGTTATCAATGACGCCGCCAATTCCGCAGAGCGTATCGCCTTATCCACAGTTGCAGGATACACCCCTACCAGCGGCTAGTCCTGCCAACAGCATTGGCTCTTCCGGCTCGCAGCCTAAGAGATTAGTGTGCTCGTTCACTTCGCCGAAGCCGCCTTTTGACTACCAGAAGCAGGAACAGTATTACTCCAATCCGGAGGAGTCCAAACCGAAACGCAGTGTGGCCAGCGAGGAGAGTGCTCCCATGGATCTCACTAAGCCGCGCGGTTCCATCCTATCAATTTCCCCCTCACCTGTTCCGCTGCCCGCCCATGATCTTCCCAAATCGCAGGCCCAACAGATGCACGATGTTATCTTCGGCACCTCCGGCAACGAAAGCGGTTTCATGAAGACTCTGATCTCGGTTTCGGACAAAGTGCGGATATCTGCCGAAATGGAAGAGCAGGCCAAGCACGAGGCGGAGGGTGAGGATGTTCAACTACAGACCTACATAAAGGAGCATGCACTGCATCAAGCCAAGATAAAGCAGAGTCAGTTCAGCCGCAGCTATCTGATCAACACTCTATACACAGCAGCATCGCCTGTAATCAGCAGTAGTAGCACTCTCTTTACCACCAACAGCAGGCCCGTTATGAGTGTAAATGCGGTTCCTAGCATCGAAGTTCACGAAGTAAAGACACCAGAAGCCACTGAACCACCTCGTAGTGCACCTGTAATGGCTGCAGTTATTCCAACATCACTTCCTGCTCAGATTGGCCAGGAAGAAAACGAGGAGAACGAGATCAAACCGGATCAGGAGAAACCTAATGTCGCGGAACCACACAATGCCAATCTGCCTGCTGCTGTGCAGCAACCGGATGTCAATGATTTTAGTGGAGTACTTGGAAATCCGCCTGCACCACCAGCAGGATCTGTAGCTACTTCAGTAACCACAACAACAGCTGCACCTGTCCCCCCGTCATCCACTGCCAACTCAACTCAGCCAACCCAGCGTACTGTGATTGTGGGCGAAGATGGCTTCAAAAGCTCCACTCCCACTAGCAAGAGCGCCGATCTCCAGCATGTATCCTATGGCAGAGGAGTGCCGCCAGCACCCATTGCAGGCGATGCGCGTCCCACCTGTACCATCTGCGCCAAGACGTTCCAGCGGCAGCATCAGCTGACCCTGCACATGAATATTCACTACATGGAGCGAAAGTTCAAGTGTGAGCCATGCAGCATATCCTTCCGCACGCAAGGGCATCTGCAGAAGCACGAGCGATCGGAAGCGCACAAAAACAAGGTTATGATGACGTCGACTTTTGGTGTGCCAACCACCTCGAACCCGCGACCCTTCGAGTGCACCGACTGCAAGATCGCCTTTCGCATCCATGGGCATTTGGCCAAGCATTTGCGCTCTAAGACGCATGTTCAGAAGCTGGAATGCCTGCAGAAGTTGCCCTTTGGAACCTATGCAGAAATTGAACGTGCAGGCATTAGTCTCACTGAAATCGATACAAGCGACTGTGAAAACTCGTTGATATCACTGAAGTTGCTGGCCCAAAAACTGCTAGAGAAGGATCCAAGTAAGCTCAGTAGCTACACCACACCCTCTGGAATGATGCAGCTGGCCCAGGATGCAACAGGTCCTGTCTCGCAGGATAGTGCGTCCGAGGATGGCTTTAGTGCCGCCATTGCCTCGGCTATAGCTTCGCTGGACAACGACAGTGCTGGCAACACACCCAAGAGAGCCAGCTCGATGTCCGAGGATGAAACGGTGGCCAATGGCCTCAGCAATAGTCTGAAGCGTCGTTTACCGGGCAGTTTCAGCAGTACGGGCGAGGAGAGCGATAATCCACCGGAAAGCAGTGGCGAGAAGCGGGCTCGTTCTGGCCAGGAGCTGCCTGTTCCCGTGGCCGTTCCCGTGGCTGCTTCAGCAGCGGCAAGCAACTGACAGTACATGTACATGCTGCAGCCCAGCTGAGGTTATCAGTATCCCGCGGTCTACCACCGGGACACCAGTCAGTACGGCATCTACAATTCCAGGATCGAGAGCCGCCATGACCAAACCACCTCCAACGAGCGCATATCAAATGTCTAAGCATATCGCATTTGGGCACACACACAACTTATTCTAGCTAGCCTATAAGACCCACCACTCTTTGATGATAGGACCCACTAATATTGGGCCAATCGCGAGTAGTGATCAAACGATAGGGGAGCCAGATAAGCGAGTCACCTATTCCAGTGTAAACACTCTAGGGGGAAACCCTAAAATAATCTTATACAAAGCCTTTTACGGTGTTAAAAGGAAGTCACCCCACACAGATCGTTTCGAACTGAGTCTTAAGTATTTAGGTTAAGGAATCGTCATCAGCTAGCCCTAGTTATAAGCCAACCAACAAGCACACTTATAAATCTATATTACTATATAAACACTTAACCATAATTTGTTTTCGAAATGCATAAATGCAAAAACTCCTGAAGTGCTGTGAGTCTATCTACAACTGTAAAGATCCGAGAGCGAGAAGTGTGTTATTTTTAAGGCCTAGCCCCAAAAATAAACCCCCAAACCGAACCAGAGCCCCCACAGAAAGTATATTGGTTTTCTATGCCCAGATCCAAATTTAACCATCTGAAAATCACGTAGTTCTTCCTTATTTCAAATTGTTATCACACCAAGTTGTAACGAGAAACTAAGAGCGGTTAATGAGAAATGATGTACACACCTAGTTTTGTTTTAATTCTTTAAACAACGAGACCACGAGACTCATTTAATTGTTTGTTTTAAATTTGTATTTGGCAGAAGAGAAACGAAATGATGAAAATTGCTAACTGTAAATAATCAATATGTTGTCATATATGCATTAAGCGGTAGGTTAGATAAACAAACTACACAAAGTTGATAGAGATAAATGAAATATTGTACAAACTGCTATGGCAAGCGCTGCAGCAAATCTATATATACACATAGATATATATATATATATTTGAATGTATGTATGTGGTTAAACAACAAGAAAATGAAGTGATCTATTACATTATTGTAAAATATATCAAAAAACTGAGAAAAAAACAACACAAACAAACATAAAATCTTATACAAAAAAAATGACAAAAAAATAAAGAAATCAATGTGAATATACAACGCTTATTTGTTTATTGTTGGTGAATCACATCAAAATCGGGTTTGAAAGTACAGATATTCCTGAAAAACAATATTAAATATAGTTGTGGAAAATTATATTTTTTAAAGCATATTACCAGAAGGAAGGCTGTCCCCAGTATCAAAGCCCGCTCCTTGGCGGTTAGCTTGACATCACTAAAGTAAATATTCGTAGTGTACTGCGACTTGCTGGCCAGCCATTTGTGGTCTATGGAAGCCCTCATATTGCCGCCTGAATGGATCTGGAAGGGAACAAAAAGGCTGTATATTCCGAATATTCTGAAAGGGAACTTGAAATTCATTCAAGCTCATATAATATTGTTTTATCAGTAAGTCAAAGGTTGTACCGACCTTAAAGTAACACTCTCTGGGCAGACAGAAGCAGCAGAATCCCGAGTTAGCAGGACCCTCCACACAAAATACTGGTTGTCCCGTGGTTTCATCTTCGATAAAGAACTCTGGCTGCATGAAAGTGGGTGACTGCACCACTCTACCCAGCACATTACCAGGTGGTATCCAAATCTCCAGACTTTTTGGCTGGCAGCACAGCGATCCTAGGGCTAGTTTTTTGCGGAACACCAGAGCTTCCTGGTGCGTTTTATCCAGAAGGTGCATCTGAAAGGGCCGTCCAGCTCCCCAAACTAGGCGATTCTTTTCTGTGGAGCTCTCGCTGGCCGCGAAGATGGCGTCGCCCAGTGGGGATCGCACCACATATCGGTTCTCCGAAGAGACAGCTGTCAGAGCTGCAGAGGGGAATGGTATATTAAAAACGATTTTGGACATGGTTGGATTAGTATTTACCATCATTGAGCTCAAAGGTCTGTTCAATATGTACCGACGGCAGGTCTGCAAGGCAGTCGTATCCGGAAAGTGGGATGAATGTTCGGCCCGTAACCGTGGCAATCGGCACCGGCAGCGGATGCGAGGAGCCTCGGGCCTGGGTTGTGAAGTAATGCTGATATGGGAGTCGTAAACTGAAGGCAAACAGGGAAGTCATTTATAGGCCATTTTCCAATAAGATAAATAAGCTGTTAATATTATCAATTGAACCTGTTAACTGTTTTAAAATAGAATAAAATATCAAGTTGAATTCGATTGAATGAAGTTATCCAGCAGTTATCCAAAAATACCTCTGAACAATGGTACCAGTATTGAATTTATTTGATGGTCATATAAAAGTTTAGATTAGAACTGTTGCAGTTCTTTGGTTTTTCAAAACCTAGGCCCATGCCCATAAACGTGTTATCACTTTTCTTTGAACAGGGAAAAGTTGGTGTAGGATACAGCTAATTTCATGGGTATGGGTTCACTATCGAAAAGATCGCTGGGTTCGGTTCGATCGCCCCAAACAAAGGCACTTGAGGTCTGGGCCGACCACAACAAAACGCTGGCCGATAAGATATAGCCAACCTGTAGTCGCATATTTGCGTCGAACTGTGACACACTCGCTCCCAATAATAATTAATCCGGTGCACCTCTTATCAGTTGGTAACAAGTCGGCTGCTCCTTTGCGTGAGTGATTCACTTGCTGTTTTCGTTAGTTTTCGAAACCCATATCCCTTGATTACCTCTCGGTTCTGAGGGACTTGGCTGCTGAGCCACTCGGATCTCACTGTCGTATTGCAAAGTCCGCACCGCGTCGTTTTGCAACATTTCGCCAGCAATTTTCAAACTTTTCTGACGGCGGTCTAAATGAAATGGATAACGGTGGTTGGTGTGGCAGTCGCGCAACAGCGGGAAAATGCTTTGTGTGCATTGCCTGGTTACACTTTTTGTCGCGGATGCTTTGAATATTTTATAATAAAACAACATCATATTTACAGTAAAATGTATTTTGTAAGCCTGAATTCATTACAATGATGCGCAGTTTTCTATAAATATTGTTTTGTGCGGCTAAACGGTTTAAAATTAAATATATTTCCCTGCAGAGCTGCCACCTATTTCAATCAGTTAAGTAACGTATTTTCTGCACCTACGATATATACTAAATTATCGGCGGAAAAATGTGCTATCGCACTTAGGTCATACCAATCCTTACGGTTTATTTTGTTCGCAGCAAAACAAAAATAAAACCAATTTTTGAAGAAAACAAAATTTGTGTCGTGTATTCTCGAAATACATTCTGTCACCGTGTTCTTCGATCGGAGTTTGCTAAATGAGGTGGCGACGAGCAGCAGGTGAGCCATGAAAATTGCCACAGTGCTGGCCATTTGGCCTCTTTTCGACCATTTGTTGTTGCGGAATTTTTTGGCCACATTTCGGGTTGTTTTCAAATCGGTTACTCAAGGGGTTGGAAATGCCTGGAAAATGTGCGCAGCCGCAGGAGCGGGAGCGGCGTAAACAAATGCCAGTGGTGCTCGGTGGGGGCTAATCTCTGGAGCGCGAATAGCGACAGTGTTCTCTGGGCCATCGGCGGAACCAGCTAAATCGGCGCAATCCGTAGGAAATCGAGCGATAAGCGGAGCGGGTTCAAGTGCAATAATCAATAAACGTGCTGTTCAAACATCGCTGCTGGTCGAAATAGATAAAGATAAAACCCAGTCGATTGTGAAATTCCTGCTCGATCGGATTCGATCGGATTGAAAGCCTAAATTTGCTCCCCTTTGGCTCCACTTTCGATGTAATCCCCCAAGCGCTTCTGGTATTGCCAACTTGCACTTTCTCCCTTGGACTTTGGGGGGTGGTTTTCGGCCGGAAAAATCCATGAAAAGAACCGTCAAGTGAGCCACGCTGGTGAAAAACTGCTGGGAGTGTTAGTTTCCGTTTGGGGCACCAACAGAACGCGGCATGTCGCTGGAGGATCCCTTTTTCGTGGTCAAGGAGTAGGTGTTCGCGATTTGGCAGATGGCAACTGCACTGTTGGTGGAAAGTGCCACCTTACTTATACCTCTGCTTTTCTTTCCTTTCCCTGCGCACCCCCACAGCGAGGTATTCAAAGCTCTGAACAAAACCCGCGGCCTCTATCTGCGTTGGCGGGAGCTGGGCGAGAACGGCGGAACGGAGGCTGAATGGACCACCACCGAGCTGCGTAACTCGCTCCGGAGCATCGAGTGGGATCTCGAGGACCTCGAGGACACTATCAATATCCTTTTTGCAACGTTCATTGAAAAATCAATTCGTTACCTGGTACTCAACGGCATTCAATTGCGATTGCTTTCGAGACTTTGGTTTATTTCCGCCCAAAGAATAAGAGATTCCATTTGAAACTTCTAAATGTGCTTTTTAAAGATTAAATTTTACTCTTTTCAGTAGTCAAATATAAAAAAATATATATATAGTACATATATCTTTAGGTCGGTTGAACCGACTGTCTTGGTCACCAGTGTCCCAGGTTTTCTCCTTAACCCACACCATTTCGACTCATACGCATCGTTGAGAAGAATCCAAGCAAGTTTCGGATCGACAACCGCGAACTCTCCAGCCGGCGTCACTTCATCGACAACACTCGCGATGAGGTCAAGCAGATGAAGGATAAGATGAGCCTGAACCGGAGTCGGGACAGAGACATCACCGCACACCAGCCGCTGCTCGACAACGATCGCCAAAGTCCCAATCACAATCATTCCATTGCCATACCCAACTCGAATTCCAACTCCAACGAGTACCATCAGCATCCACACAACGATCGCACTTACCTCGTGGAGTGTCCCAACGGCAACTCGCTGATCAATAGCGGCAGTCAGGTGGCCAATACCATAGCTGGAACCATGTCGGCGGCAGCGGCAGCAGCTTCCCGCCACAGTGGCACCAAGTACTCCAAGCTGGAGAACGCCCTGGACAGTCCAAGTCACTACGGGCAGACGCATCACGGCGGCATGGACAGCCCGAGTCATAGGTACGTGGGCGAAACGGTGTCCATACAGCAGCGCATGATCCAGGGTCAGGATGAGCAGCTGGACATGATCAGTGATTCGATTGGAACCCTGAAGACGGTCTCGCGGCAGATTGGCGTAGAGCTCGATGAGCAGGCCGTGATGCTAGATGACTTCGGGAACGAGTTCGACACCACGGAGTCCAAGTTGGACACGACCATGAAGAAAGTTGCCAAAGTCTTGCACATGAATAATGGTAAGTGGTGCGGCACTTGGGGTATTCAAGGACTATTTTGATTGAAATATTGATGAAGGCTAAACGCTTCAGTGAACCACAATCAAAATTAGCCTTTGAATACTTCTGTAACTGTTGATTCCTATGATTGAACTTCATCATTTTTTTCTCGCACAGATAAACGACAGTGGGCCGCCATTCTCATCCTATCCGGACTGTTATTGTTTGTGCTAATATTGTTTATTATTTTGTAATTGCTTTCGTTGTTTCCAATTCGTTTATATTTATTGTAAATTAGATTTATTTATGACTTAGCTCGATTTTGAATTCGGGCCCTTAGAAGCAAATCAAATGATGATTATTAAAACGATTTATCAGCCAATTCCATGTAAACTCCCTTGCTGTATATACACGGAAAAATTTTAACCAGATTTACTACCAGCCTCTATATATATATATAATGTAATTCCAAAGCTACGGACAGATGATCATGTAAAGTCAATGTAGGCGGGTAATAAAAGATAACTAACTACTTATATACCAAGTTCTCCAGAGTTCTGTCATTCCCTATTTGGCCAAAGGATACTGCAACTGACCTGTACATACATCGAAAGATATATCTGCATATATATATATATATATATATACACACACAAAATGGACCTACCAATATCAAACGAGTTATTTAACGAAGAGCCTTAGGAAATTCCTCTAACCAAATCTAGCAAAAACTTGTATGCAATTGAGTAAATATATATACATATAAATTAAATTCCTAATTTAAAGCTAAATGAGGTACTTCTTCCGGGTCACCTAGAAATACTTTACGAGTGCACAGAGAGAAATTGTAGAAAAAATGAAATAAAAGCGTCCAAATGGAACATATTGATACTAATTGTATATATCTGTAAGGTTTTAAAATTATCTTAGAAGGATAGGCATTTTACATATCATCTTTTGAGAGATAATTTCGAATGCTTTGTAAATTGAATTGTATAATGCATTTTTCGCTGTGCACAAGAAGGGGGGATCGGCCCCTCCTCGTGTTCTCTCTACGCCCCAAAACCACTCGACAACCCACTCGATTTGCCCACTCACTCAGCTGTGTTGGATGCTTTTGGTCAGAGCTTTTGGCGAGCTTACAGTCTGCGCAGGGGGCACAAGGGCGTCCTCAAGGGGGTGCCTTCGAAAGGCTGGGAACATAACCCCTCCGGAAAGTGCCGACTACGCCACTGGACGCAGCATAAGCACACGGGCAGAGCGGCACGTTTCCATGTGATGTTTTTGGATTTCGGCGTTCAGTTTTGTTTGCCTATTCCGCGGAGCTGGAGTTTTCCCAGCAGCTGGCATATAGTATACATATATCTCTTACTATCCCGGTAGAAATGTACAATTGTTGAATTACTTCGGCTGAACAGTGTCCAAAGTTATTTTGGTGAGTGGCTGCGCGCAGTGTAGTGAACATACCACCCATTTTCACCCCCAAATATGCAGTAACGTAAAATTCGACTTCCTCTCAGATGTTTGTCGTTGTTTTTCCCATTGTATAGTTTTTGTTGTCGCCGAAAACCTTGAGCGAATTGTTGGCCAAAAATATAAAATCAATGTCAAACGGAGGAAGATGGATACCGCCTCCATTGTCCCCCACTTCCTCTCGCTGGCCGAGGTCAGATTTCAGGCAACCGCCAGGTAAAACCAGCTGGTCCGGTTGGCTAGATACTCCTTCTGGGATTTTCCTCCCCGATTTTCCCACCGGTTTCCCTTTGCTGCCACGGCTATTAATAGATTCATGCAGCCAGAAGCGAGCGAACATATTCGAGACTACATGTGTTGGTGGCCCTGTGTTTTCCTTTGGACGACTGTGTTGCTCGTGGTTTTTGGTGTTGGTGGGGGGAGCTTTTTCGAAACTCTTATCAAAAGTCCGAATTGCGGGCATGGGCATGGATTCGTTATCGGAACAGATGAGCGAGCTTGCCGTTACTTTTCAATCAAGAGACGTACTTTCTATTGTCCGGGTGATCAAACTCAAGTGATCAAACTCAAGTGATCAAACTCAAGTGTCTGGAATTGCAGTGCACCACTTCCATAGGCAAATTCTTCTAATGCACTGTGCGCAAAAGGTGGCAAATAACTTAAACATCAGTACTCAAAAAAATGATACATGTCATTATAAGATTATAATGTTAGGCTACTAGTACTGTCGTTGAAAATACCATATTATATATCAGCAAGTACCTTGCGCAGACTTTTGTTTATGCAGTTTGTATCGTATTATATGATATGTTTATTGCGAAATCAATTTACAATGCTATTTTTGAAAGTGAAAGGGGAAACAGAAAGCCATATCTGTGAAAGCACAATGGGAATATTGAAAATCAAATTAGCCTAATTGTTGTACATTTGCAGTGGATAATAAGGCAAAAATCACGTACGGAGATCAGAAAAATCAAGGAGACTAGACATGACTGCGAATAACTGATTGCATTAAAATTTACATAGTTTTTACACCAAAAGTTTTAATGGTAATTGTAAGATTACTTTGAAACCAGTTTTAAAGATTTTAAAGTTGGATATAGTTTTTAAGGGTTTACCAATATGCATTTGCCTAAATAGTGTGTCTTTAAAGCGAGCCACAATTAATGCGCTTTCAAGTATTCTAGAATTTCTTCAAGTGTATGCTCAATTGCCAGCAACCCACTTACCCACACTACCGCATTCGAGCTCATGGTGTTTATTATTTAATTTGCGTTTCTCCTGTTGCTCTGCTACCCCTTTATTTCCAAACCAGATTCAGTTACCCGGAATGAGTGGCGCACAGCGGAACCTGGATCGCAAGATCGTTGTCATCGGAGCAGGAGCCTCGGGCGTGGCCTGTGCCACCAAGCTGCTGGAACTGG
Source organism: Drosophila santomea (assembly GCF_016746245.2). Lineage (NCBI taxonomy): Eukaryota > Metazoa > Arthropoda > Insecta > Diptera > Drosophilidae > Drosophila > Drosophila santomea. The sequence continues at coordinate 109,566 of NW_025319012.1, forward strand.
GCTTCCAGAATGTGCTAGTCGTGGAGGCGGAGGATCGCCTAGGTGGCCGCATACACACTATTCCCTTTGCGGACAACGTCATTGATCTGGGTGCCCAGTGGTGTCACGGGGAACGCGACAACATTGTGTACGAACTGACCCGGAAACAGGAGGAGGAGCTGCTGGAGTCGACGGGTCCGGTGTACGAGAACTACATGTGCATCCGGTCCAACGGGGATGTGGTTCCGGAGGAGGTGGCCAGTCGCCTGAAAGCCATCGTGGGTGATTCACTGGTCACCCGGCAACTGGAGCTGCGACACTGCAGCGGCTCCCTGGGCAGCTATCTGACCAACAAGTTCTACGACACTCTCCGACGCCCGGAGAACTCCGACATAGACGCAGAGATGGCCAGGGAGTTCTTCGTTAATTACCAGAAATTCGAGAACTCCGTCGAGGCCTCGGATACGCTAGAACAAGTGTCGGGACGCGGTTACCTGGATTATTGGGAGTGCGAGGGCGACATCCTGCTGAACTGGAAGGACAAGGGCTATGTGGAGCTTCTGCGACTGCTCATGCGCTCCAGAGAGTTGAATGTGGAGCATGGAGTTCTGGAGCAGCGCCTGCTGCTGGCCACTCGTGCTCTGAAGATCAACTGGAATCGGAACGACGGACGCGTGGAGCTGCAACTGAGCAATGGAGAGACCTGTATAGCTGACCATGTGGTGGTCACCGTTTCACTGGGAGTTCTCAAGGATCAGCACCGCCGACTGTTTGAGCCACAGCTTCCGGTAGAGAAACAACGTGCCATTGATGGTCTGGCCTTTGGAACGGTCAACAAAATCTTTGTGGAGTTTCCGGAGGCATTTTGGGCCGAGGATTGGACGGGTTTCACCCTGCTCTGGCGGGACGAGGATTTAGATGACATACGCGGCACTTCTCGAGCTTGGTTGGAGGACGTCTTTGGCTTCTACAGGGTGAGCTATCAGCCGAGGATCTTGGCTGGCTGGATAACCAATGAGAGCGGCAGGCACATGGAAACCCTTCCCGCAGATGAGGTCCAGGCTGGAGTTATGTATCTCTTCCGAAGATTCCTGAAGTGGGAAATCCCAGAGCCCTCGAATTTCCGCACCTCCGCCTGGTATACGAATGAGAACTTCCGCGGATCGTACTCCTATCGATCCATGGACACGGAGCAGCTGGGAACGGGAGCACGGGAGCTAGCCCATCCCCTGACCGTGGTGGCCACCACTCCGGAGAAGGAGAAGGAGAAGGACTCGGAGGACGAGGCGTGGCAGCAGAGTCGCTGTGATAGGCCCATCGTCCAGTTCGCCGGCGAGGCCTCCAGCGAGCACTACTACTCCACGGTGCACGGCGCAGTCGAGGCGGGATGGCGGGAGGCCAGACGACTGGCCCAGTTTTACGGAATAAGCGTGTCCCGATCTGGGACTAAATCGCTACTCTAGCTGTAGGCGATATATCGTAGTACATGTATAGACGACGGCGATACCTGACCCAGTTATACGGGTGGATGTAAAATTAGAATTTTGTCTTCGCACTACAAAAACAATCAAGGAAACTGATCAGTACATCCTGGATAGACTTCATATGCCTAAGCCACTAGTTTACACATTTGCCATAGGTTAGCATAGGTGACAGATTATATTTACGAGTGTATACATATGTACGTGAGCATGTCAATATGTCAACAAGTGGGCTGCCCAATAAAGCTGTGTTTAAGTCTTCTCTACCCTAAATAAAGCTTATGATGTACATACATCACTTCCAATTCATCATAGCGTACAAAGGACGCTTCGCTCTCAATCGCATTTAAAATAGTTTTTATTAGTTTCTGACTTGTTTTCAACAATTTTCACTACGTTTGGGTGAAATCAGTTTCCGAAATGAGACATGTCACACAGAACTTCACATTGTATCCAATATGCTCTAGTTAGTGAGTGAGTGTATATATGTACAACTGAGATACAATACGGTTAGCATTAGGTTTACGGGGGGATTAACTCTGTACTTTGATTTCAACAACGTGTAATGCATACATTTATAATTTAGTCATTCTTTGAACACAAATAAATTTTGTACAACAAGTTTTATAATTTAATTGTTATCGTACTCGTACTCGTAATCGTAAGATAGATGCTGGTTGAGTTTAAATTTCCTTCACTTTCTGTCAATTATTGTATTCATTTCTTTGTTTTCACTGTTACGCAAAAAGGTACATATCGTGAAAAGGACTAAGGCCGGACGGGATGGCCAGCAGGACCGCCTACGGGTAAATAGTGTCTCTTCTCCGTTTCTCTAGCAGATTGCTAAATTCGTATGGCAAAAATACTTTGGTGTTCTTCAACAAATTGCATGAAATGCTTCTCCACATTTGGCAACCGATCTACTGCACCCACATGGATGGTGCCCATACTGGCTCGTTCTCCAGGCGCTGCACATTCTGGACCAGCTGCTCGAAGGCGTTGACCAGTTCTCCGTTGACCAGCTCCACGTCGAAGAAGTGTCCGTACAGGAAATCTATGCGTTCCGCTGACTTGATCATGTCCTCGAACTCTTCGTCCGTAAAACTCCTGGCATTCGCCTCGTCGAAGGTGGACTTGGCCCGCGCCTCCGTTCGCGTGGCCTTCAGGATGTCCAACTCTGGGGGCTTCACATGGATGAGGAACGGCTTCAGTTGGGCTGTGCGCAGAGTCTTGATCGCCTGGTAGTGCGGACTCAGCACACATACGCATCCGGCATTCACAATCGACTTGACACTCTCCGCCGACGTTCCGTACAAATGGCCCTTGTACTCGCCGTGCTCCACGAATTTGCCCGCCTCGATGTCCGCGTCCATTTTCTCGCGGGCCACGAAGATGTACTCTCGTCCGGGCACTTCACCAGTGCGCATTGGTCGGGTGGTGTCTGGGAAAATGAATAGGTTTTCTATTAGCTTTGTTCAAAAAGAGGTTTATTTGGTCACTTGTTCATTTCTTACACAAGTTCATTTGGTTAATTGTTATTTTTTACACTAGTTCATTTGGTCTCTTGTTCATTTTTTACTCTAGTTCATTTGGTCTCTTGTTCATTTTTTACTCTAGTTCATTTGGTCACTTGTTCATTTCTATACTTGTTCATTTGGTCACTTGTTCATTTCTTACACAAGTTCATTAAAATCAAGTGAGCAAACGTAAACCAATGATGAACTGGTAAAGTAAACATAATTAAACAAACAAAACGAGTGGAGTCTCAATACGATCAGTAGCCGCGTGGATTACTTACACGGCACCGGACTGCGGAACTTCTCGGGATCCCGGGCTATCAGCCGGCGGCGCAGTTCATTCCGCCCCACGCCGGGAGCTCCGATGAGCACGATGGGCCTGAAGACTCCGGGCCGTGGATACAACTTGGCCACCTCCTCGTACGTGGCGATCTGCTCGCGGTCGAAGTCGTCGTTCTCTGTCAAATCATACATGATCTTTTTAGTCTTGGGCTGGCGGCAGGAGGAGGTGCTGCTACTCGCAGGCAGGCGCGGGGAGCCAGGTGGGGTGGTGCATAGTGAGGCGCATGATCCGGCTGGCGATGGCGATGCATGGATGGGGCCAATTGGAGTTGGATTCAGTGTTAGATGAGGGGGCATAGATGAAGCATGAAATTAGAGCAACTTTAGTCATGGAGAGAAAATGAGCAGCGAATGCTATGGAACCAATGGGCTGGCAACGTGGAATGCTTACGCTTCGAGTCCAGATCGGTGCCGTTCTTCTGTGTACGGTCGTGGAGGATGCGGCGCTCCTGCAGCGCCCGACTGGGAATCAAGCCGGCTCTCGCCGAGCGCTCGTGCTCCTTGCGCGCCTGCCACCAGTAGGCATCGTCCTGGGCCACAATGTGAAGCACATCGCCGCGCTGAAAGGCCAGACCCGCCTCCTTGCACGGGATGTATGGATCCACATCCGGATTGTAGTCAAAGTGGGCCCGCACCCGCACCTTGGACTCGCGCTGGGCGCCCTTGTTGTCCGCGGGAACCAGCTTAAAGGTAATGGTGCCCTCCGAGTTTTGCTGCCAATATAAAGTGTATTCAGTGGGTTTGATGGTAGGTGAGAAGAAATCTATAAATGCAATGTTATAAATACTAAGCTTACTTACCAGTATTGTGAGCACATCGCCCGGCGTCTTGCCCTCCACGTTGATGTTGTTGACCTCGATGACCTCGTCGCCGACGTGAATCAATCCGGAGCGATCTGCAGCGCCGCCGTGCATGATTCTGGCGATGATTATCTTGCCCGACTCCTCGTCCGTTTTTATAGTGGCGCCCTAAAAGTAGGCAATGTGTGTTATTTAAGAGCCAACAAAGTGCGCGTATGTGTGCGTGTGGAGTGTGTGTGATTGTGTATCTGTGTGGAGTGCGGCTTCCGATGTTCCAGATGTTCGTGTATCTGATGGATGCGTCACAACGGCAACAACAACGGAATGGGAACAACGGATGGTAATGGTATCGTATGTGACATGTATGTACATGTATCTTGGTGTGTGGCCAGCTTCCTGGCTGTTGTTTGTGGTTTTCAGTGCTTGGCGAATGGGTTTCTGTTTTATTTCTTACAGTGGACATTGTACGGCTATGGACATTCGATTACTTACAACAATTGGCTCCGCACTCTGTGCTCCTGCCTGTGTTATTTTTTATACATTTTTCGATTTTTACATTTTTGGTTAACAAATGCATATTTGTTTGGTATGGGCGAATTCGAGAAATTGATTCGATTTCATTCGAGTTTAACAAAGGCAAAGTTGACAAAATTGATTAGCATTGAAAAGAGTTGACATGGAGGCGATTACAGCAGTAGAACGAGTATGAATGAAGGCGCAGAAAGGAGCAGTTGGCAATGGCGAAGGCAAAGGCAAAGGCGAAGGCGAGGGGTAGGCGGTGAAGGTCGGGGCGGGGTTCGGAAATGAAAGTCGATGGTCGAAAGTGGACGGAGGACGGTGGAAAGCGATGGACAGCACAATAGCACAGCGATCACGTCGATGAGATAGGCATGGAAATGGAAAGCGCTGGTGCCACTGGACGAACACTCACCAGGGGCTCGTTGCTCTTAACAAGCTGCACAATCTTGATGGTCTCCTCGTCCTCGTCCATCTCGACAGGCGCCTCTGGCAGGTGCGGGTAAAAGTCCTTCTGGGCAATCGCATCGTGGGCGAACAGGAGGTGCTGGAATGAAATGAAATAATTACCAAAAACGCCCATTTATGAATGTAGTTAAAAAAGGGTCACCTGCAGGTGGGAGTCCTGCAGCAGGTGGAAGGCCTCCTTGCAGTCGTCGTTCAGGTGACAGTGCTGGGACAGCTGCTCCAGGACTTCGTACAACACCTGGGCGGAGGTGGAGAGCACGGGGGCCAGGCGATCATCGCGACCCACTTTGGCCACCTTCGTGTGCACATTGACCAGGGCGTTCAGTTCCTTGGACTCAAGCAGGGCCTTCAGGAAGTCGATTTCCTGGTCATTGGACAGATTCTCCGACTCCTTGAGCGTGCTGATCAGTTTGGATAGAGCTGCGCAACGAAAGGGAAATTAATCATTTCGGACAGCCTGAGTGCGTCAGTCAACTCACCTGGATCCCAGTTGATGTCCGATGCCATAACTGCTTCTAGCATGTCACACCGCAGTCGACGAGTCACTGTCCTTGCTTATCCTTTACAAGTTATCCTTTGGCGCCGTTCCTATAATCGAGTTAACAAAATCGATATGGGACTTTAACAACAACCGGAGAGCGACTCCGTAAATTTGCGCATAAACATGTCAACAAGGGGCAGCGGGGCCAGGCCGACGCCAAATGATAATTCCAGGCTCAAGGCTGCCACCTCCCACCTCCCACAAACCACCCACACCCCACCACCGACCTCCCAATAACCATAAACACCATAACCACCCCCACGTCATAGAAGCGACTACTTTGCGTCACTCGCCAAAGGACACCAGACACTGGGAAATGTTGCCCAAGTTCGGTTTCGATATTAGGATACAGTTCTACTTCTACAAGTCGAATATAAAGTAGTACATAAAAAATACAAACAAAAAATGCAGATATATGACGATAAATATTTGTTGTATATCTTTCCAATTTTCAGTTTAACTACTGTTTGACTTTAGGAAAGATATGTGGCAAACTTAAAACTTAGTTGTAGGAAACAAATGTCATATTGAATCCCAAGTTCCGAATTATAATGATTGTATTCCATGAGGATGTAAATGTGCTTTAGCTTTTTGTTAAGATCTAGTTCACCATTTTTTACAAACATCTTAAAGAGGTTCCACTGTGTGGTTACCATAACAACAGTTTGCGCCTCGTTGACCCCGAAGCATTGGAGTCGGAGAGGCGGGGATCCGGGGAGCCGGGGAGACCCACTGACGACACTAAGTCTAAAGAGCTCCCGGGCAGCAGGCCGCCAATGCAATTAGCTGACATTAAGCCCGGCCAAGTGGGGCGTCCGCTGCTGTTGGCCGTTGGCTTCTGGCCAATATGGCCGATATGATTAGAGCAGGCGTTGGATTTATGCCCACTTTCATCTGCCCAGTGGCCCGGAATGTGGGCGCCCCTCGTTGCAATCTGCACTCCATTAACTGTTCAATGACTGCGCATCCTGTTGCCGTGCTGCCGCGTTGCAGGACTGTTCTTGGCCAGGTGCCACATTCCATGAGCTCACCAACACGCTGGCCTCTTGCATGACCGGCGCTCATTAGTGTCACGTTTTGCGGAACGTGGGCGGTGATTAGTGTCAACTGAGTGGCCGCTTCTGGAGCCCAAGAATAGCGTCTCAAGTGGGGCACTTGCATGTCCTTCAACTTGCCACGGCCTCTCCAGTTTCTGCTTCCCTATATGGTAATGCGAAAAACGCACATCTTGGCCCTCCGACACTCTCCGAAACCTGGCCAACGACCTTGAACTACATACTCGTCGGCACTCACAGCCACCCAGCAAAAGGACGAGCTAAAACCGTTTTCAGGGTTTCAGCTGCAGCGACGTCAGTGCGTGGGATCCGAGGGTTGCAGCCCCATTTGAGGGTATCTTCTTCCAGAGGGTGGTAAGTTTTAACTACGGGATATCACAGGATGCTTAAACTACCACCAGCGTGTATACGCACTTCTTTCTTACATCAATTACAGTTTACTTGTACAAATAAATGTTTTTTAGGTAAAGCTGTTCGCTATACAATTTGTTGAGATTTTAAGGACATAATTTTGTGTTATTCCAGCTAGTTAACCAGTCTCTTTTGTCAACATTAAGTTTTCGTCGTAAAATAAGTGAGTGATATTTGCCAAGCATATATGTGGAATATGGTTCATATATTGCTTTCTACGAATTAAGTTATAGCCGATATTCTAAAACTTACAGAGATGGGCTAGACTGTAGTTGTCAACTTTTGACTTGGTAGAGGTACGATTTTGGTTAGTTTGGCCGTACTTTCAAGGCAATCCCCTGTGGGGGCTGTTGCATTTGCCACACTTACTGCTGTCAATCAGCCAAAAGGCAAGCAGAAGCCAAGAAACCGACTGAAGCCTGGCCCCAATCACACTAATTACGCTGAGTAATGTCGACAGGGGCCAAGAGGTCTGGCCAAATGCAGAATAATGACGTTGCTCGGGGTTCGTCAAGAGACAGTCCTTGTGGCCAGAAGATAAGGCAGGTGCCAGGACTCAACGCCCCCCAATCACTCCTTCTATACGGGGGTAATTGAAAACTCCAAGTAATTGCAACGAGGGATAATCTGGTCATACTGCAAAGCGGTGGCTTAAGAGAAAGTCCAAAAGACATTGAAATCGCAGAGAGAAAGAGAGGCAGCTGAGAGAGTGTTAAAAGTTTTCCCCCGAGCATTCAATTAACAACAAAATCTGGCCAGAAAATAGAAGAAAACGAAAACGAACATTAATTCGAACGGAGATTATCACCTGGAGTTTTTCTGGGCAGTTGGCCAATACGAAACAGACGGTTTTCGGTTGGGTCCCAGCGTTGTTTTATTTTTAAATTTCCACTTCACTCGCAGACACTCACGCACACACACACAGAGGCACAAAACACGGCATTTCTGCTATTTTTGCTATTTTTGCTATTTTCGCTATTTTTAGGCCTCTTATACTGCGCACTAGCTTAGTTAACCGTTTATATCTGGATATCCTTGGATCCCACTACAGCACTTCACATTCAGGACTTGGCAAAAGGATTATCAAGGTGATGGCCACCAGAGTCCGCCAGCGGGAATCCCAGAACGGCGAATAACAGGAGCGGGAGCGACTGCACACGATGGGCAAAGAACAACGTTTAATGCCAGGAATTCATTTCCACGTCGAGGGAACTGCCATCTCGCGAATCTCTCCAGCTCTTTGAAGAGCGCTGAACTCGGGTCTCTTAACACTTGCTCTTAGAACTAAATCAACATACTATTTGGTATGGGATGGTTTCGTATGTTAAGGTTTTTAAATTGAATTAGTGTTTAGTCGCTTAAAAAAAATAAAACTCTTTTATTTATCATTTAAGCTTTATGGTATGGTTTGATATGCTAAAGTATTGTGGATAGTTGCATTAAAAATAACACAAACTCTCTTCTTTTCAAAATTTGTTGCATATACAAATCTAAAGGAAAATAATCTATATATTTAAATAGTACATCCCTTTCTTGTCTTTAAAATATTTTTTATGTTTATTACAAAAATATTTTAAATAATGTCGTATTTACTCAAAAAAACTGAAAACCACTGTAGGTCTCTTTACAAGTCAAAACAAGAGTGAAGCCAATTCAATTGAAAGAGCGTGGTCGCGAGATTCTGAGTAAGTGGAACAACAACGGAAATGAATGGGACGAAATGCACCACCGGAGAGTAGGAAATCTAAAAGTGGGAGAGCACAGAGCGCCAATTGGACTTTTGCTGGGGGTGGAATCTGCGCAGGTCAGCAGAAATGCAGAGCGGAAGAAATACAGGGTGTTCAGGGAAAAGGTTCGAGGATTATGTTACCAGATTTCAGCATAGATTTAATTTAAAATCAAAAGCTTTTGATTAATTAAACCCCCAATTACGTTTTTCCTACATAAATAAAGTCTGGTTAAAAAAAAACACATTTATTGTGTTGATAAAAAATATTATTAAACTTTATAATATGCTAATATTTATCCCAGCAGTCCGCCGCCCGCTACGCCCGCTCCTCCTGCAGCACCGATTCCGGCGAATCCTCCTCCAAATTTCCTGTCGTACCGGGCGCGGTATCCACCGCCGAATCCCCTCGCCCGCACACGGTAGCTCTCCTTGTAGCGTCCAAAACCTGCACCCGCTCCGACTCCACCACCAATGAATCCACCTCCTCCGGCGAGACCAAGAGCTTGGGGCTGCTGCTGGATGAGGGGCACCTGTTGCACGACGGGAACCTGTTGAACAACGGGCACTTGTTGCACGACGGGAACCTGCTGGACTCCTCCGATGCCACCCACTCCGCCAATGGCTGCCACTCCTCCGACCGCTCCGATTCCACCTCCTCCCACGGAAATGGCTCCAGTCCGCCAAGCTCCGATTCCCAGCAATAGCAAAACATGCACTTGAAGATCGCACCTCATCTCGGCTGAGTGTCCAATAACGATGTGAGTTACCTTAACTAAAATCACCTGGCTTTTAATGCCCAGGCCAGCGACCTTCAGACCACAAACGATGACGATGCTGAGGTGTGAACCATTACCCAGTGGGCAAAACCATGATTCCCCCAATAGAGCTGCCAAAACATAGATGTGGCCTCAGATTTGAGTTATGGGGATTTTTGACTCGGGCGCCCCAATACGCCAATTGGATGTGCAAACAGTGGCCACTAATTAATTTGCATAAATAAGCTGCTGGGAGTGGGGCAGACCATACAGTTAACCCCATCATGTTGTGGCAAACGGTCTACCTGCTCGTCTTGGCGTGCGCCGTGGTCAGCACCACACCAATCTTCTCCAGCAGCGACCAGGAGAGCATTAGAAGACCCCGGCACATTGGAGGATTTGGAGGTGGCGGAGTCGTGGGAGGCGGCATCGTGGGCGGCGGCATCATCGGCGGCGGAGGAGTAGCTGCCCCCATAGTGGCGGCCCCCGCTATTCAAACAGTTCCCGTTGTGTCCACTGTGCCCATCATCACCACTGTTCCCGTCGTATCCAGCATTTCTACCGTCCAGACGATCCCCAGCTATGGCTATGGATATGGCGGTGGTTATCCCGTCGGAGGAGGACTGGGCGGACTAGGTGGAGGATTGGGCGGACTAGGTGGAGGATTGGGCGGACTCGGTGGAGGATTGGGCGGACTTGGTGGAGGCGGAGGCTTCGTTGGCGGCGCTGTGGGTTTTGCCAAATTCAAAGGCGGTTTCATTGGCTAGATGTTTCCGAATAAATCCGAGTGTTTCATGAGACCCTCTAGTGTAAACAATGAATAAACAAAAGTGCTGCGAGATCGAGTTTCATTTTGCCGAGTGTTTGGAGTCGACAAATTCGATGAGCTTGCATATTCCGTATTTAACTGCTTGTTATTTCTGGAAGAGTCTCTCGCTGCTATTTGCTTCCATATATATGTCGAATATCGCGCGAGGCGAGGCGGATGGGCTTTTAAAGTGGTAAACAACAAGCCATCAAGCGTCTACAGTGGGTCAAGTTGGCTGGCCTAAAGAGCGGACTCCCATAGTTGGTTATCGAATTGCTAATTGTAGTCTTTATGGGCGGGTTGATACTTTTATTTGTATTTAAAAAGTCTTGTCATTTGAAATCAAGGTGGTAGTGCTGACATTGATGTTCTGAGATTTTCCCCCATGTAATGCTAGATTATCCAGCTCAAATTTAAGTAATTTGGCACATTAAATATAAAACGTAAGCATACATTTTACTCTGACTGTTATTAGAATAACCTTGCCTCATGGGCAGTTCGTTATCTTGCCATTATGATCTAAATCAGTTGCACACCACGTTACAATCTAGATCTCGTTCCACTGTTGCCCCACACTTCCGCATCGTATATCATTTTATCTACACACTAAGATTGGGTCAACCTAATGTATTTGTATAAGCGATTTTTGGGTTTTTTTCAAGACGTCGATTATTCTCGCCGTCTTTGCCTGGCTGAGATTGAAATTAGACGAAAAATGTAAAAAAGACACTCAATGGCAATCAGCAAATGCCAATGAACCTCCTTTGTTTATGACACCAGCTGCTGGGTGTTCTTGGCAAATGTTTGGCTATAAATTAAAGCCCAGCTGGGCGATGAATTTTAGTATTTGACGAAGCCCGCAAAGGAATACGACATCGAAATGGATCACAAGCGGATATTATTTTTGTTCAGCATAGCTGCCCTGCTCCTATGTAATTTTGTAAGCGCCGATGAAACGGAATCGGAAGTGCTGGCAGAGGAGCCGAGCTCCACCCAGCTGCTGGCGGCCGGGGAAACTGCCCAGGCTGATTCTGGAGATGAGAACGTTAGGAAAGTGCGTCAGTACTTCGGGCCACCACCGTTTGGACCTCCGCCACCACCTTTCTTTGGGCCACCGCCACCACCGTACTACGGCGGTGGTTTTGGTGGCGGATTCGGCGGTGGCTTCCAGAGAACTCGAGTGGTCACCCGCACCCGTTACCGCGGTCGCGGTGGCTACTACGGCGGTGGATTCTACGGCTAATCAGCTAGCATGGATTCGATTGTGCAGACTTTGTGATACTTCTTTTGTGCTGCCCCTTGGGGTGCAATAAAACTGCTTGCCTTATGCAAGTCAATTCAATCGGTTTATTAGGCTTTATTAATAACACGTTGGGTTTATGGCGAGGGAAAGCTGGGATCGGAGGTGTTTATAAGGGGGCCACTGGGCTAAGCTCCAAAAATGTTCCGCTTGTTGCTGCTGTGGATCACTGTGGGGCTGGTGGCAGCTCTTGATGAGCGGGAATTCGATCCGCAGGTGGCACCGCCTCAAGGTTCAGGTGCGTTACTTATTTCCCCTAAAGAAAGGGTATTTAAGGGGTCTACTTAATGCCCTTTCCAGTTCCAAAACCCTATCAGCTGTGGCGAAGTTTTGCGAGTCAGGTGCGGCTTGTCTTCAGTCGCTTTCAACCGAAAACACCCACTCCGCCCACTGTTAAGACCAGGACGGGCATAACCACCACTACTTCCGAGCCTGAACTGCAGTTCTATGGAGCTCTGAATCCCATTTACCAAACAGGAAACTTTTAACATTACTTAACTAAGCTTTATTACGAAATTCTTAGACTATATTTTGGGTGAGTGCTGCTGCTTTAGCGGAACTTCTTGCCGAAGAGGCTCTTGAAGCTGCCGAGTCCACCGAAGCCGCCGCCGAAACCGTGTCCTCCAAATCCACCGCCAAAGCCGTGTCCCAGACCACCGAATCCTCCCTTCAGGCCGCCGAGTCCTCCGAAACCTCCAAACTTGCCGCCAAGTCCTCCCAGTCCTCCTAGTCCTCGAACCACTCTCTCGCCCTCCAGTTCATCCACTTGCGGCTCCTGATCCCCCTCCAACTCCAAGAGCGTCAGCGGTTCTCCATTGTCCAGATCCACAGGAATGGCCAGAGAGCAGGAGATCACGGCGATCAGAGCGAGACTCAGGGCGAGGAACTTCATGTTAGTGCTTCTCGAAGGGATTCAAACAGATTAAAGGCAGCTGATTGGTGGATGCTGGCTGGATTGGTACTTAATACCAAGTGCCATGACAACTAGGTTTATATACTTCTGGCTTGGGACTTGGGCTCGTGCGAAGAGTTGCTAATTCGCAGTGTCAACAGAGTGTGGACCCAGCAACGGCTGCGATCTGCGATCTTGGCCAAATATACTCGAACTTTCATTCATCCAAATTTTTGTTAGACTTTTGGGATTGGTTATTGGGCAGTGTGGTCTTTGAATAAGTGCGTGTGTGCACATGGCTGGGTTTGCTCAGGTCTTTAGCTTGGCCCTAACGATAGTTACATCATGTTTGCCATTGCGATTACCAGGTTGATGGTCTTGAAACGTAATCACGATGACCTTAGACATTGTTTTTTTTGCCCGAGATTTATTTGACTCCACTCGATGTTTAATAATTAGCGTAGATCTTCTGAATATAGTCAGATTATCACTGATAAGAGTGAGTCCAGATTTTGCTGACGCGCGACTTGGTGGGCTAAAAATAAAAGCAGCTAGTTTGTGTCTTAAGTCTTTTGTTTATTTCGCTAATTACTAGATATGAATACAGATTTGCTTAGCACCTAAGTAGTGGCCTATTGCCTCCAGTGTGCGTCACGCTCACGTGCTGCCAGTTTTTGTCTTCGTCTCAGATGTCTCTTGTAGTATTTCGCATTGACCGTATGTTTGGGATACATAGATACAGGTTTCTGGTACCAGAGCTTGGAAGACTGGCGATGGCGATGTTTGCTTCTCGGTTCTGGGATGACATTGTAGCGGGTTTTTCTCACTTGATCCGGCACAAAAGATCTTGACCAGGCTATGGGGTCCAGACTGGCATCGTAACCAGCTTCGTTAGTGGGCCACCACGGCCTGGCTTCACAGATATCCATTAAAAGTAGCAGGATGGGTAGAACAATTAGAATGCAATTCAACGCGGAGTAGTTCATGGTGCAATGGTTCACTGAGGACTGCCGCTCTTTGACCTTACAACCCGGGTTCTTATACCCAGCTGAATACACACCATTATCGGATTAACCCCGGCATGTCGAGGAACCCAACTACCTGCGTAACTTATCAATGACCCAGGTACTCAGATAAATGCGTTGCACAGGCCAACAAACCACTGTGGATCGTAAATCAGAGCGGGAAACGGTGCCCTTATCTGTAGGGGAAAATCGATGGAATCGAAAATGTTCTATGGCTCTGCGGGTGTAAAGCAGCATGTTCGTTTCACTTTCAAAACTTGTCATCCTGGCTCCGTTTGCTAAATTTGCCGAATTACCAACCTTGCACTTGACACCTGCTGCTTAATTAGCGTTAAAAAAGAGATTCCTCCGTTTATATATTGCACGTTGTGTTGAAAAACGAGAGTTGATGTGTGACATGCATTTACAACTAAGGTAAACTCAGACAAAAGTGTAAAGACATTGTATGAATAACAGCGCTTTGATAAATCTGTGGTATAAATGTTCTTGTATTTATGGAAAATAAATAAAATAAATTAGCTTATGAAGTATGGAACTCCTAGAGAAGCTCTCTCAAAATCCTGGGGCATATGCCTGCATGTTCATGCGCTGCAGGAAGCCGCCGGATGGTGGATACAATCCTTGCATGTTGACCTGAGGTGCTGGATAAGGTCCCGGGTTGGCTCCACCGAATGCCTGCGGGGCGGGATACAGACCCGGGCTCACGCCACCGAATCCTTGAGGTGCTGGATATGATGCGGAACTGCCGCCAGTCAATCCCTGAACATTGGCCATATTGACAATATTGTTCAGCGATTGGAAGTTGTCTACGGCCGGGTTGGGCACAAATCCATTAGGCAGCTGGGTGTTAGGATACATCAGGGGGTTTCCATACATGGGTGCCACGCCTGGATAGCCGAATGAACCAAATGGGTTGAAGCCAGGAACCGATCCTGCCAGATTGGGATCCGGATACGAAGGATAGGTGTTGGCAATGTTCGTCTGCAGACCGGGAACGCCATTTAGACCTGGTGCAGGTGCCGGCGAGAGGCCAGGGTAGATCAGACCCGGGTAGTTGGGGTACCTCACCAACTGGCCACCGACCGAGCTCAGGGCCATCTGGTTCATGGGGACACCCAGGGTCATCGACATGGATTGTGATGCCGTCGCTGGAGTCACGTTGGCCACCATCTTGACATCTGGATCCGTTGAGCCGGCCATCTTCAGCTGACGCTCCTTGCGCACATGCTGATCCTCGATATGATCCTGTTCCCAGTCCAGTGGCTTGGACTCCACCGTGCCCAGGAGGAGCAGGGAGAGCAGCAGAATGGCTTTCTTTGCAACAAACTTGGTCATTTCGGTAGCTATCTCAGAAGGCAACTGTTTGCTTCCGGCTCGATGAAATCCCCTTTTATGCCGAGGCCGATGGTGAAAACTTTCTTTTGCAATTATCCGCCTTGGTTTTTCGCTTAAAGTGATGCCTTTTTTATGTTTTTATGGCGGTAAAAGTCGAACACTGCGGCCCACTGAGCGCCCTGTCTTCGGTTTTGTAATCTCTTTATAAACAATTCACACTTTTAGCCTAATGCCCAAGGCAAATAAGGTGCGAAATGTCTCAGCGCACGGAGTTCGCCTTGCAGAAAATCGCTGCTCACCAGATGAGTCGCCGATATGTGGGTATACATCTTGTATCTTGTATCTTAAGGGCAAAGCGGGGGCGTTCCAGTCTGAGGAAGAAACCAAGAGTCTGGAAAGCCAGTTTATCATACAGCCTAAAGGTATGCTACAAAACAAATGCCATTCGATTTCTAAGTTACTTTCCGATCTGTCTGTGTAAAGCTGTTTATACCCGTTACTCGTAGAGTAAAAGGGTATACTAGATTCGTTGAAAAGTATGTAACAGGCAGAAGTAAGCGTTTCCGACCATATAAAGTATATATATTCATGATCAGGATCAATAGCCGAGTCGATCTGGCCATGTCCGTCTGTCCGTCCGTCTGTCCGTCCGTCTGTCCGTCTGTCCGTCTGTCCGTCCGTATGAACGTCGAGATCTCAGGAACTACAAAAGCTAGAAAGTTGAGATTAAGCATACAGACTCCAGAGACATAGAAGCAGCGCAAGTTTGTCGATTCATGTTACCACGCCCACTCTAACGCCCACAAACCGCCCAAAACTGCCACGCCCACACTTTTGAAAAATGTTTAGATATTTTTTCATTTTTGTATTAGTCTTCTAAATTTCTATCGATTTGCCAAAAAACTTTTTGCCACGCCCACTCTAACGCCCACAAACCGCCAAAAACTGTCAGTGTTGAAGACTCTCCTTCGCACTTCTACTAGCTGAGTAACGGGTATCAGATAGTCGGGGAACTCGACTATAGCGTTCTCTCTTGTTTTGAATTTAAGATTTATATTTATTTACCACCCATTCGAATTTTAATTTCTAGTTAAATTTGTAAATTGTTTCCTTTTAATGATCATTTTATTTGCGTTCAATAAATAATAGAAATAGTATTTGTAAATCCTTACAAGCTAGACCTGTTCAGTTTCCCAGCTTTTCCATAGTCTTTCCATTGACTAAGTGGCTAAATGGCAGCTCCAGATTTATTTGCCGAAGCTGTCGGTGTAGGCGGCTCGTCTCGCATCAGCACGAGCCTGGCGAACGGCCAAAGGATCGTCGGCCAGGTTGTGGGGGGCATAGTCCTCGGAGTCGTAGGACCTGCGATTGCTTCCACCGTATCCATGTTTGCCGTAGACTGCGCTCTTGGGATAGCAGATGAAGTAGTCGCCCTGGTAGTAGTCCGCACTGGCTCGCTTTTGGCGCACTGGTTCTCCGGTAATGTCCGAGGCCGAAAAGAATCCTGGATCCTGTGTATTTTCAGCGATGGGTGCTGCCTGGATCAGGCTTAAACCGAAGATCACGGAGATCGCAACGATGGAGATGATGCACTTCATGTTTATCGGGTATTTGTGTATATTGTTGGATGTGTTGTTTTTTGGTTTGGAGATTTTAGCTGAGCTTGGCTCGGTATATCCACTGCTGCTGGAATTCCTTTGGGTTCTGTGCCTTATCTGCCGTGCGCCGTTGCCTTTTATAGCCGCAAATCTTCTCTGATAAGCGCTAATTGTTATGGCAGACCGAGTCGCCCAGTCAGTCGGCCTGATCACAGTGGTGACAGTATTGGGACTCTAATTCGATTTGTCGCGCATCTTTTGATTTAATTAGCAGGAATAGCACCGCACAACATTTCCGTCAATGTGGTCCAGCCTTTTTGGCCAGCCCCAAGCTCACGAATCCCCTCGTGTGACGTCATTTGGGGGCTAAGCCCCGGGGGGAGGTCTTTTCTTACGTCTTGCGGTTTAGACATTTCGAGACTTTTGCGTTTTGTTGCGGTAGGCACCGTCGAAATGCGGGTGATTCAACGATGCGAACTGGCCCCTCAAAATATCAAAGAAACAAATATTCATCATCAATTAGGCAGATCTTAGAATCAATGACGTATTAAGTCGAGCTGCTTTAGCCTTATAAGCTTACCTTAAAATCTTCTACGGGATTAAATTTAAGTTAGCCAATCTTTGGCAGTTTACAGAAACTTAACATAATTAAATAAATAAATATTTTATGAAGTTAGGTAGTTCTGTGATACTTTGCTGCTGTCTTATCTTTTGGAAGTGATAAACCACAATATAATTTTACCGCAATCAGTCTATAGCGTGATTGAACATTTTGCGTGTTCATTTTGGGAAATATTTCGAAGTATTTTAAAAGTGTCCACAATTGAATTCAATTTGGTTTAACTCACGAAAGGTTCAAGTAAGTACACATACCGATTTGACGTACTACAAAGTATTTTTCCCACATTACATAAAACAATGCAAATTTGTTGTCGGAAATTGCTTCGTGGGGGAGGTGCTAATTAAGTGCACTATTGAAAACTCAGAAATAAACATGAATCATGTGGACAACGTGCCTGTTTCCAAGGAAGCGAATTCCACAATCGAGAGTGCAAAATATTTGCTTTCATCAATTAGAAGTCGTGAGTCAGAAGTTTGCCACTCAGCATGGAGTTCAACTCCTCTGGTGAAATGTTGTGCCAGGAACTTGGGGGTAATTTTCCATTGAGAAATCGATCGCAAGGTTGATCGGGGGTGCATCAAAGCAAAACCGCAAAAACCCAGTCCCACATATCTGAAAATGAATCGAACTAGCTTTTTATTGACTCGCCAATTAGTGTGTTGTTCGAAAACAGGTTACATTATCCCAGACTTGGCGATTCCTTTTTGTTGTGCAAGCATTTCGCAAAAGTTATCAAATCTGGCCATCGAAGCTATTAACAAAAACCACCACATTTGTGGTCCAGATGTGCTATTTTTAATTAAATGGCTTAGAACCAGCGGAATCTTACTACTGGAAGATTTTTCCTTCGTGGGAAAGGTAGTATTTCGATTGTATTCGTGATCGATTTCATTGATTAGCGTTTCAGGACCGGTTCCATTTGATTGCGCTGTATTTGCGACTAAGTGCGTAAGCGATCGGACACGCCCTTTACACCGAAAGTCCCTCAATACCCACCCATAGCAAAGTCCCATGTTTTTGTTTTCGTTTCGACAATTCTCTATTTTTGTCTCAATTATAGCGATTAATTATTTTATTTACGTCCCCAACTGGAACTGGCTGAAGCGGACGCCGAGGCTGATACACTGCCTCCTCCGTAGCCTCCACCTCTGGGATATCCGCCATAGCCGCCACCAGGATAACCACCGAAGCCACCGCCGCCAAACCCGCCGCGGCGGAAGCCACCACCTCCTCCACAACAGAATCCTCCGCGTCCATAGCCGCCTCCACCAAAGCCGCCTCCACCAAAGCCGCCGCCGCCAAAGTGACGAACGGCCCTCACTCCAGTACCATCATCGATTCCCGGCTGTGCTGCAGCATCCTCCAGTGTGACCTTTTGTTCCTCCACAGGATGGCCGCTGATTATGACGAAAAGGACCGAGATGACGAGGACGAAGACGAGGACAATCAAGAGGCAAACTTTCATATTGGACGATCAAAAACTTTCTGCAATAAAATCACCTTGGGTTTCAACTTTTATATAGGCACATAAACCGGGGATCTACCCTTGGAAGAGCAAGTGTTCTATAGCGTAGTATCCATTCAAGTATCATTAGTTACACCCGTAGGGCAATTATCATTTTACGCTGATGATTTCACCAAAACTTGAGGTCAACGGAAATCCCAGACACGTCGAAAACAAACCCCCCAATTCCTCCAGAAAGCGCAAAAAATTATAAAAAATTCTCAATTACACTCAGTATAAAAACGTGTGAATTATTTACTTCGTACCATTATTGTAAAAGGCAAATTTTTACTTTGGAGTTAGAGTTGCATTAAGTATGTCTTTTTCACACGGTTTTCTAAAATAGAAAATACTTTGGAGTTAGAGTTCGATTAAGTATGGCTTTTTCACACAGTTTTCTAAAATAGAAAATATTTTATAAACATAATTTTTTTCTGTGTATATCTGCACCATCTCGTTTTGAGACCAGCCCCCAGGAGGGGATTTACCTCTCCTACGGTTGAATGCAGACCAGTCAACACATTTTGAGCGATCGGTGAACCAAGATTGATTTTGCGCAGTTAATTAATTGCATGCTATCAGAGGTTGTTGGATTCACTTTACTGGCTGAGAATGGTTTCTACATTTTCCTAAAGTTTCTGGGCGCATCTTAAACCCGTTTGGTGACCGGCATTCGAGTCATTCCAAAAAGAAGCGTACAACGATGATCTACAGATGAGCCAGCAAAACGAAATAAGCGTAACAGTTTTTAACACAACAAATCGTGCATCACCATCAAAAACAGGTTGGGAATAAGAAACATATAGTACTTTAAGTACTTAACATTAAGTGTCGTGGGACTCTCGCGTAAAAAAAAAAAAAAAAAAAAGGCACTCCCTCGTAAATTACATAATATTATTACATTCTAACTTGGCTTTCAACAGCAGGGGCAATAAATATTGTGGTTAAAAGTTCCGGCTACGCCGTGTACTTTTAGGGTAATAATAATATTCATATCTTTCGCAGTACTTAAACCCAGTCATTGTACGATGAATAGAGCCAAACTGATCTTTGTTTAAAAACAAAAAGAGGAGTTTTTTGTTAGCCCTGAACCTTGGGAAACCAATATAGTTAAATTCTATAATTTATTGTTTTCTACAATCGTTTTACTGCTCCAGACCTCTAAGATGATGGCTTATTGATAATGCAACTCTTAATATGGGTAGCTAGGGACATATAGCTCTAATTACAATCATCATCTATTATAATAACATTTAAGTTGTGTTTTATTTCGCCATGGTCACTTCTTTGTAAAAATATGAGGCTAATAAATATATGTATTTATGTAAAACCACGCGTGCATTAAGTGGCTCAGATGGTTGACTAACTGGCAGATGTCTAGCCAGACTTAATTGAATTAAAAGGCAAAGATTTCCATGTCTGGCGAAACTCAGATCAATTAGTGCCAATTAATAATTCGAGACGTTCCAAAGCACCTGGAAACAGAAAACAGAAACTGGGAAGACTACGCTCTTATACACCGCGTATAAGATGATTCACAATCTGTCACGCGAACGCCTAGTGGAATACACCCACTAAGCTGCGAATAGATTTCCAGCCGCTAATTAACTTTACTATTGACAATCTGTATTATTATAGCCCGCGAATGTAGAAGAAACGCCCCCGGTTGTTGGCTTTCTGAATGTGAATGGAGCAACGGGCCAAATGCGAAAAAAACCCGCGGAAGTGAGCGATCGAGTTAACGGTGTGAAACAGATTGCTGACTTATTTGGCCAACTTTCGGCAAGGTCAATGTCGGGTGTGCTCGTCTGCAGACTGGGCCAAAACAAGATGATCGCGAACTGGGCGTGAAAGCCGCCTGGCGCCAACCAGTTGATGACGTTCTGGCCAAGAGTTGCGGAGTTCCGCTCGGCCTGCGATCATTATTCGAAGGTGCCGAAGGTCTTCTGGTTTATTTTTTGCACACTTATTTGGAAATTCATCCAAGAACTCCGTGGTATAAATTATTATTGGGTTTTTCAGTCGGTCCCCAGTTGTTAATCTGCATCTGGCTGTTACGGTTACGAAATGTTTCTACGCGCGCGTTTGGCTCTTCTGAGCCTTCTCTTCCTGACGGTCTCCGGTCAGAAGAGTAAGGTCCGAAATGATCGGCCTCAAGGCAGGACCCTGGGACTATTGACGCCTCTTTTACTGGGTGGTGGGGGACCGCTCTTCGATGTACCCCTGCCTGCAGGACCACCCATCGGACCAGGTGGCGGATCCTCTTCTGCAGCCGGAGGAGGCACGCAATCGGACTCCTACTACGGCGGCGGCTATCCAAGCTACGGGTACAGACCCAACTACGGATACGGATATCCCAGTTACGGCTATAACTCCGGATACCCGGGCTTTGGCTATGGCTACGGCCAGAACTACTACAGACCCAACTACTACAACTACGGTGGATACCAGAGACCGCAGTCGTATTATGGATACCGACCCACTTATAGCTCCATTGGAACTGGCGCATCTGGCGGATATCCCTCGTACAGCAGTTCAGCTGCCGTCTCGAGCTCTCCTACAACATCGGGAGCAGGCGCAGTGTCTGCAGGGGGAACCCCACAGCTGTCCACCGCTCAGCAGGCCCAGTTAGCCGGCATTTTGGGCCAGGCCCTTGGCAGTAGTCTACGCCCTCTTCTCGCCAATGGGGGCGGGGCAGCTGGAGCGACAGGAGCGGGCGCGAATCCGCAAGCCCTGAGCGGTCTACTCAGTCTTCTGGGCTAGGCCGTAAATATATCAGTATTAACTAACAGATAGAAACGTTATTGATAAGGCATTAGTTTCTCAACGAGTGAATTTAATTCATAATTTTTATAGCGAACTCAGAATCAAACTACATTCAAAAGCCGTTCATGGTTTTTTATTTTTTATCTAGTTTTAATGATTGTTTTCCTTTTATGTTAGTCTGATTTCTTTATACATTTTCTTTTATTAAAAACAAATTTTTCTCTGTTAAACTTGAACTTCTGTTGGGTTGCACAGCATAATTCATTTTGGGTTTCATTCGAGTGCTCTTAATTTTGCAATCCCTGTGTTAATTGATTTTATCGTTGGGTGCTAACCATTCCATTTATAGTGGGGTCAGGGCTTCACAACTTCTCGTCTGCAAGTTGCCAATATGTAATAATTAGAGGCACAAGAACTGCACTTTTCGAGGTATAAAAGGCAGTCCAGATCGCAGTTCACTTTAGAGTGTAAATAATGGACAGTATGCAGCTCACCTACTTCTTACTGCTTGTAGTAACTCTCTTAGGATGCCTTTTGGCGAGTCCTGTAAACGAGGATCCTGCGGCTGCAGAAACTCTAGATGATGTGGCTGATTTGGGTGATCAGGAAGCAAAGGAGGGCGATAGACCAGCTCGGTGGCTAGACGGAGGTTGGGGAGGTGGCTGGAATACAGGATGGGGCGGTGGATGGAATGGAGGCTGGAACAGAGGGTGGAGTATATCCTACAGTCCCTGGAGAAGCAGCTACAGTAATTATTGGTGGTAGCAAAGTTCAATTACAGTAGCTTCCCAAAACTTGGTGCTAACTTTTGAATGAAGTGATGCAAAATTATAATAAAGTTATGTTAAAGTTCTTTGAAAGCTCTTGAGTTCCAAATAAAGCGCATTAAGTTAACAAAAAACCAAAGCTTTAAAGAGCTTCTTAATAGCCAAATTAAAAAACAGAAAACCATTTCAATTGTTTACGTTCTGGAATTTTATGGTATCGAATAAATCTGTGAAACGTAAACAAGAACCATTTAAAAAAGTAAACAAGAAACAGGAATGCCGTTCGATTCTTTGGATCTCTGGATTGAATAAAAGACCGCAGCTCTGGTTCCGAAAATAACAGTTGCACATAGCAAAGATCCAAGCACAATCGAAGAAATCTATCCAAGAAATCACCTACCCAAAGTACGAGTATCTCCAAGATGCGTCTTATCCTTCTCACCATCGTTGGCCTCCTGTGCCTGGGCTATGCCTTCGCCCTGAATGGAAATGGAGCTAACTTGGAGGAGCTGGCCAATCTGGGAGCAGGCCATGCCGAAAGCGGAGTGCGAGAGGCTCGTGGCTATGGTCATGGGAACTACGGACACGGCAACTACGGACATGGTCACGGCCACAGCGGTGGTGGTGGTGGACATGGACATGGTCATTATGGTCGCTAGTCTATCCCCTGATGTGCATCCCTTAACTTACCTTAGTAACCCGATGTATTCAAAAAAAAAATAAAGTGTATGTTCACTTGAGATTGAGATTCGATGTCTTCAATAATATTTGGAAAGTCTTAACATTAAAACTGTGAGCCAATCCGAGCTTCTTGTTCGAGGAATTATATTATGGAAAAACGTATTTACCTTATACGATACTGATATGAAAAGTACTTATGCATCGTTGAATGACAAGTATTAGCTGACTTTATAGATTTAAAATACCTGGTTAGAACCTATGAAATGAAAAGAAATAAACCTAGCTGACTTGGTAAATTTAAATTAACTGGTCGAAAACCGCAGTAATTGAAGACTTTTTAGAATGACAAGCCCTGGTTAAAACCTATGAAATGAAAAGAAATAAATCTAGCTGACTTGGTAAATTTAAATTAACTGGTCGAAAACCGCACTAATTGAAGACTTTTTAGAATGACAAGCCCCTTTTCTACACTAAACTGAGTTAGAAAAGCTTTTTTTGAAAAAGCTCAAGAACGTCGTAATTAAATGTTGTGGATTTTAAGTTTATTCACAAGTTTATTCACATATCTATACAAATTAGTAGGCGTGATTTTTTTTACTCGCCCGGGCTAATTTGGGCGAATTAGTTAAGTGGTTGTATTTTGTTTTGAAAAGCATTAGACACCATAGGGTATATTTCGATGGGAACCTGTATGACTATTCAAGTTCAACGGCTTACACTCGTAAATTCCCAGTTGTTTACTTTTTAGACTCTAGATCAAACAAGGTGATCTTGACATTCATTAGACAATAGACAGCTTATTTCCATATTAATAATCCTTTTTAATAACTAATATGTTAAATGGGATTAATAAGCAGCAGATTCGTACTTTTTATTATATGTTTATAGGGTATATCAGACTCTTTTAAAAGTATATAACAGGTGGAAGGAAGCTTCTGTCCTTTTTTTAATTTTATTATTTGGGTCAACTATTTCGTTGTTGACTTTACACCCAGGCATATCTCGTAGCTAACTAATGGGTATCTGATAGCCGATGAAGTCGACAGTCTACTTAAAGATTTGTTGATACAAAACTTACACGTAACTTATTACTTGTAAATGGAAAGATTTGTTGATACAAAACTTACACGTAACTTATTACTTGTAAATGGAAAGATTTTTGTTGTGTTTACTTTGCTTCGCTTATTATACCCGTTACTCGTAGAGTAAAAGGGTATACTAGATTCGTTGAAAAGTATGTAACAGGCAGAAGGAAGCGTTTCCGACCATATAAAGTATATATATTCTTGATCAGGATCAATAGCCGAGTCGATTTGGCCATGTCCGTCTGTCCGTCCGTCTGTCCGTCTGTCCGTCTGTCTGTCTGTATGAACGTCGAGATCTCAGGAACTACAAAAGCTAGAAAGTTGAGATTAGGCATACAGACTCCAGGGACATAGACGCAGCGCAAGTTTGTCGAATCATGCTACCACGCCCACTCTAACGCCCACAAACCGCCCAAAACTGCTAAGCCCACACTTTTGAAAAATGTTTTAATATTTTTTCATTTTTGTATTGGTTTTGTAAATTTCTATCGATTTCTCAAAAAACTTTTTGCCACGCCCACTCTAACGCCCACAAACCGCTCAAAGCCACCACGCCCACACTTTTGAAAAATGTTTTGATATTTTTTCATTTTTATTAGTCTTGTACATTTCTACCGATTTGCAAAAAAACTTTTTGCCACGCTCACTCTAACGCCCACAAACCGGCAAAAACTGTCAGTGTTGAAGACTCTCTTTCGTACTTTCACTATCTGTGTAACGGGTATCAGATAGTCGGGGAACTCGACTATAGCGTTCTCTCTTGTTAATTTTTATGGACAATCTAACTGGCATTTAGCTGCCAATGCATTTCAGTAAAAAACCATAAAATAAAACAGGTCCCAATTGTTGACAGTCCACGAACCCTAATCGAATGATCTATGTATGAAACCACTTACCAGCAGCATCCCGACAACTTTCGCAAATGAGACGTTAAAATTTGGAATGATTCAGTAATGACAGTCCAAAAATTACAAAAAAAAGGTACACAGAATAACAAAGAGTGAAAAATTTGTGTGGTGAAATATAACGATACAAACCAGAACCCGGTCAAAAAAGCCCCTAAACAATCGCACCTAGCGGCCAGGTATATAGTACACACACAGTATACTATAGTATACTATGACAAGAGGTGGTGATGGAGCTATATGGGGGGGTTGCGGAGAGACACGACTCATCGATGCGTATGAGAACAGGAACGTCGAGCGGCGAGATCTTCGCATATAAGGCCTGCGATTGGGGCGAACAAGTCATCAGTTGCATCGAGTCTGTATCAGCAACCCATCGAATCAAGCAGAAAGCAAGATGCGTCTAACACTTCTGGCCCTCATCGGTGTCCTGTGCCTGGCCTGTGCCTACGCCTTGGATGACTCCGAGAACAACGATCAGGTGGTCGGACTCCTGGACGTTGCCGATCAGGGAGCGAACCATGCCAACGATGGAGCCCGAGAGGCGCGCCAGTGGGGCTACGGCGGCCGAGGAGGCGGAGGATGGGGTGGCCGTGGAGGATGGGGCGGTGGAGGATGGGGTGGCCGTGGAGGATGGGGCGGTGGAGGATGGGGCGGTCGTGGTGGAGGATGGGGCGGTCGAGGAGGTGGTTGGTATGGCCGATAGAACCGCTGACATCGCTGATCACGCCTCCGACCCATCCCTCCACTTGCCAAGTCTAAAGGACCTCTTTTACTGATGTCATGGCGTGAATAAAGAACTTTGGAGCATTTAAATTTCGGTTTTTATTTGGTATGCCTAACTGGAGGGAGTGTTCAAATTAGAAAACCATCTGGAGACGTCGGATTGAATAAAAGCTAATCAGATGCCTGGGACATTGTGGTTTTCTCTCAATGAACTGCTATCTGTAATGCATTTATATTTGATTTGATTTGTAATGGTAGGCGTCGCCACAACAGAAAATAACTAAGGTAATACAAGTAATGTACGTCTAACGTCGTCATTAGTGTCTGACCTTTGCCTATGCCACTATCGATAGTCTGAATTCTGAATCTTTCGGACGAATTCGACTACGAAAACCACATCCCGTCCCGATGCACCACTTGTCACATCAGAAGGACACCCTCCCAAGAGTTTGAAGGGGTTATTCAGGATGAATGAAGTAATTTAACCTAATTTTCGATTCGTGTTCTTGAAAGGGAGTCAAGCCGAGGTGGTGCCTAGGCCTGTTATTATGTATACCCTTTAAGGGGTATATTTATCCTGAACACCTTTTTCATGTATGACGCCCCCACACTTTACAACTGACTGGGGTTCAAATATTAAACAGAGAGGTTGTTCAATAATTTCTATATTTACTAGACGAAATAGGCCTAACATGTGGAGTTCCTGTTTGCCATAATGGAACTTTGGCAATGTTGAGTTAGTCGAAGATTTGGCTTTCCTAGCTTGTGATTAGATTACAGATCACAGTAATACTAATCGTGTCGAAGGTTTCTGAACGTTGGCGCAATACCTGTTAGAAAAGTGAGATTATCGCCTTAAGTAGCCAAGATCTTGACATTAGAACAAACGGGCATTCATGACTGGATGGATATATATAAATCCGCAGACAACTCCCAGTCCCACAACTTATAGCTTTCTATATTTCTGTAATGACAGGCGACACAATGGCCAACAAAATTACTGCTTTACGAAATTCGAACCGTAATATAGTTCGTTTTAAGAAAAAAACACAGTAAAAAACTGCGATAAAAAATCATATTTACCGTTCAGAAGCTACGAGTGTGAGATTTTCCCGTATAAGTGCAGTCGTCCAGTCGAGGAAGCCATCAGTTGCACTTAAGTTTTAACTAGCAATCTATCGAATCGAAGGAAAGCGAGATGCGTCCAACACTCCAGACCCTCATTGGTGTCCTGTGGCTGGTCTACGCCTTCGCCTGGGATAATACCGACTACAACTATCACGGAATCGAGTTCGTGGACTACGCCGACGAGGGAGCTAGTTCCTATAGCGATGAATCTCCAGACTGGGATTTCTTTGACTTTTGGAGGCGGTTGTTCGACCGTTAGCGTTCTGACATCGCTGACCACGCCCCTGTTCAAACCCATCACTTGGCGGGACATGTGACCCTCGGATGTCGAGGCGTGAATAAAGAACATTAAAATTTAACTGTGTTCTCATTTGGTATGCCTGAAGAGGTGTCAAACGGAGGTATCATTTGGGCGTGCCGTTATACCCTCGAAAAAAATTATTCATATGTATACAAGGATTTAGGTATGCAAGGACATTTTCAATTGCTGATACTTTCTCGGGAAATACTTAATACCATTTCCCAAGACCTCAGGCTAATTTCATTATTTGGTTATCCAGCAATCCTAACCAGACTACAAAAAATACGAAATCCATCTGTATTAAGCATTCGTAAGTGTAGTGAAAGAAGGCAGGGTATTAAAGAGCTGGGCTTGCTCATCCGAATTTTATTCATTCCTGGTCAATGGAAAGGATTAAAACGCCTGTGTCGAACACACTTGGCTTAGTGTGAGGCCGAGTTAACCCTTGTGGACATGGACAGTTTCCTGCAAGTGCAGAAGAGCACCATCGCCCTTCTGGGATTTGATCTCTTCAGTGAAAACCGCGAAATGTGGAAGCGCCCCTATAGAGCGATGAATGTGTTTGGCATAGCTGCCATTTTCCCCTTCATCATGGCGGCCGTGCTCCATAACTGGAAGAACGTGATGCAGCTAGCCGATGCCATGGTGGCCCTACTAATAACCATCCTGGGCCTGTTCAAGTTCAGCATGATACTCTACTTGCGTCGCGATTTCAAGCGCCTGATTGACAAATTTCGCTTGCTCATGTCGAATGGTAGGCTACAACTGATAACGCCCAGAATGCGTAACTTGCAATCTATTATTTTGAAGAGGCGGACCAGGGCGAGGAATACGCAGAGATCCTCAACGCAGCCAACAAGCAGGATCAACGCATGTGCACTCTGTTCAGGACCTGTTTTCTTCTCGCCTGGGCCTTGAATAGTGTTCTGCCCTTTGTGAGGATGGGTTTCAGCTATTGGCAGTCAGGCCATGCAGAGCCCGAGCTGCCCTTTCCCTGTCTGTAAGTACAAATGATACACACGATGATCAAATGTTCAGTGTTTGTTCTCAAAGTTTTCCCTGGAACATCCACATCATCCGCAACTATGTGTTGAGCTTTGTGTGGAGCGCGTTCGCCTCGACAGGAGTGGTTTTACCTGCTGTCAGCTTGGACACCATATTCTGTTCGTTCACCAGCAACCTGTGCGCCTTCTTCAAGATCGCCCAGTACAAGGTGGTCAGGTTTAGGGGCGGCTCCCTCAAGGAGTCACAGGCCACGTTGAACAAAGTGTTTGCCCTGTACCAGACCAGCTTGGACATGTGCAGCGATCTGAATCAGTGCTACCAGCCGATCATCTGCGCCCAGTTCTTCATTTCATCTCTGCAACTCTGCATGCTGGGGTACCTGTTCTCCATCACCTTTGCTCAGTCAGAGGGCGTCTACTACGCCTCCTTCATAGCCACCATCATCATTCAGGCCTACATCTACTGCTACTGCGGGGAGAACCTGAAGACGGAGAGCGCCACCTTCGAGTGGGCCATCTACGACAGTCCATGGCACGAGAGCTTGGGAGCTGGTGGAGCCTCCACCTCGATCTGCCGATCGCTGCTGATCAGCATGATGCGGGCCCATCGGGGATTCCGCATCACGGGATACTTTTTCGAGGCCAACATGGAGGCCTTCTCATCGGTGGGTGAACAGCTTCCATTGCGGAGACTTCTAGATATTACCTCTCTCTGCTACAAGCTAGATGTATACCATTGCCCAACTTTCCGTTTTCAGATTGTCCGCACGGCGATGTCCTACATAACAATGCTGAGATCGTTCTCCTAACTGGTTTGTGGTTAACAAGGCTTCGGATTGATTTTTGTGCAATTTTTGTTTTATTGCTGAGCATGCGTTGCCGTACGACATTTAACAATCGATCTTACGTAATTTACAAATGTTAATCTCACACGAAGTTCGTTAAGCACTAAGTAGAATGTAGAATGTAGAATGTAGAATGTAGAATGCGAATTGGCTGTAGAAATGCACAGATGAAGCACGAAGGGAGTGAGATTTGTCAGGGGCGGGATATAAAATGGAAATGATTCTGGGTGGGATGATGACCTCCAACGAGCAGCTGCTCCCTCTCTATCTGTTTCTGGTTCACTTTCGGCCAGCTCGGCACTGGCCCCCAACGAAAAGATTGCCAACTTGAGCATGACGATGAAGAATTAAAACACGATTCTACCACGGAGCGGATTACTTGAAGAATCTTCCGGGAGCGGCGGCGGCGCGAACTGGAGGCGGAGTGGGTATGTGGGCACCTTCGGCGCGGTATCCGTTCTCATCAGCAATGTAGGTGATGGTGTAGACCACGCCATCGGGTCCGGTGTACGAGTAGGAGCCCTGCATCACCTAGAGAGCAGTGAGACAGAGAGTTTCAGCACCGCCCATAAGTAGGCTACAAAGTGGTGCATGCTGCACCGAAAACCAGACTCACCTGAGCCTCGATCTGACTGCCCGGGTTCTTCAGATAGCCAGCCTCATCCGCTCGGATTCCGTTGCTCGTCTCGTAGCTACAAGTTTTAAAGATACAAGTTAATTCTCAGTGGAAGTCATGTTGCATGATGTATCAGAGAAAGGGTAGTAGTTCTGCGTAATAATAAAAAGCAACTGGAGCACCTGGAAAAGTCTCAGAAAAGTAGGTGCTATGTGTTTTTAGATTTTATATAAATTACATTACATTCCCTGCAGATAATGTTCATACTGTTCAATTTTTAACTCTATATTGAAACTCAACATGATAATATCAAAATGACTTTCATATTTGAAAATTTAAGATTAAAAACCTTGATTTTCTCGATTCCAAAAAGCTTCTCACACACCAAGCGAACCTATTCGTTCCGATTATATTCTTACGATGATTCTAAATGCAAGTGCTGCACATTAAGTTAAGTTTTTTCATTGTGAGATGACACGATTTTGTGGTACCCATTCAAAGTCCTGGAAAGTATTCCATGTATTCCATGTATTAGACCCCACTCACTTGTACTGATAGGAGCCATCGGGATTCTGGTCGAAGTTCTGCTTGAGGATCACCGCGTTCGCGTCGAAGGAGTTGCCGCGGGGTGGGGGAATTCCGCGTTGTGGCTGGGCCTGAATGAAACTGAGGCAGCAGAGGGCCAAGACGAGGGCTGCGAAGGAGGCGTGGGTGAGCGTCATGACCTTTAGTGGGCGAAATAGAAGGCGGGGAACCGCGCGGCGGTGCGGTGGTTAAATAGAGTCATAAGTAAGTACTGCAGATGAGGTGCGGTGTTTGTTGTTTGGTGTATGGTTTTCAGTGTTCAGTGTTCAGTGTTCAGTGTTCACTGTTCAGTGTTCAGTGTTTGGTGCTCGATTGAGATGCCCCCGGCGTTGTCTTTGAATGTCAAACTCGTTGCTTGGCAATTAGTATCTGATATACCCCGATTGGCTTTTGCGATTTGAAAGTTCTGCGAAATTATGATGGCAATGATGGTGGGGATCGTGGGAAAAATATCCAAAAAGAGGCTTCGATTCCAGGAGATTGCTTTGATTTTGATATCCTTTATGCAGGATCAACTTCACTTGTCTCTGCACTCGTTCGTAACTTTTCGCTTAAGCTTGAGCTATTTGAGCTGTGTATATGTGTGATCCTGTCTTCAAGGGTTCACCACCGCAACTAAAACGCAAACTCACTTCGGATTCGCGATTTGATAGCTGGTACTGCGCTGGGAGGCTCGTCAAAAATGCTTTGACTTGGCTGCAGTTGCCACAAACGTTTTTATACCGAAATCGCATTCACTGCAGCTCAAAGCAGAGCAGCGGCAGAAGCAGAAGCAGCATCCGCAGTCAGATGCAGCCAGATGCAGTGCAGCAGCCCAGATTCGGCGGCTGGAAGGGCAGGAGGAGCCGACGACCGGGCCGAGCGGGCCGAGCGGGAGTCGAAACAAACAGTGTTTGTCTGCTTGACAGCAACAGAATCGGAAGAGCTGCCGTCGCTGCCATCGCTGCCAGTGCACCACGTAGCGTATGCGCAACGAGTTTCAAATGCAAATGGGCGTTGCGCATACGCCGCGTATGCAGCTTACAGCTCACAGCTCGCAGATCGCAGTTCTCCGCGGTGTAATTTATGTGAATTAGCAATGCGAACTTCATTTGATTAGTGCCCCCGCTGGATGCTCGGCTGGGTGCAATAATTCGTTAAGTCAAATATTAATTAAAAGATTACAGATGTTGCAATTGGTTTGGATTTGATGAATTGGCCATTTGGCTATTTGGCCACATGCCTGCCAATGAGTGGAGATCGAATCTCTGCCAACTGACATTTGAATGGGCCGCGGGATGGGGCGTAGCCAGCTTGTCCATTTCAATGCATCGTTAAAGTGCATTATTTGTCTTTGTTCACCCTATGTAGACCGGCTGAGCCTGCCCTTTTAGGCCAATTTCGCTGACCAGGTCGACCAGGCACCAGGCACCAAGCAACTGGCAACAGGCACCACTCCCAGCTGCACCAGTAACTCGCTCCCATTTGGCACATTTTCGCCGGCCGGCTAAGGCTAGTTTTTTTTGGGGCTTAAACTTTAAACTTTCCAGCGTGTAGGAAATGTCAGTTGCAATTCATAAAAATTACAGCAATAACTGCTGCCAACATCCAGCCAGCTCGGCGTTGGCAGATGATCACGAACATGATGAACATCGGCCGAGATTTTAGGCAAACTCCCTACTCCCTACTCCCTACTCCCGCTGCCCGTTGGTTTTCCCTTTCGTTTGTTTTCCATGTTACTTGGCCAATTTCGCGGTTGCCCGCGTTTTGCTTTGGCCTTCGGGCCGCTTTTCAAATTGCAGTTTTTCGCCGAGAGGAAGAGTTGTGTGCCGCTGGCTCATGGCATTCTTCACATTTGACATACAATTTGGCTTACTCACTACTAGCCGATGTTTTTTGCACACACTCACGGTGGCCAAGTAGTTTCCCGTGTGATGAATGATGACTGATGGATCGCGTGCGATTCGAATCCGAAACCGATATATGCACTCGTTTTAAGCGCACCTCAAATGTACTATATCTTAATTTATGCCCCTTTGTCTGCTGGAGCGTGTAGCACTATGCAGCACTATGCTAATCGAGTGCAGTTTCCTAAACATTGGCAATCAATCAGCTTGCCTGGATATTTCGGGCACTTTAAGTGATGGATTGACTGCCAGCGAATGCGAAACAAGTTTATGACGTGTTTCGGACACGAAGATCAAGCCGTCTTGGCGGGTTTTTTTGCGATTGCTGGAAATTCGGATAACCGGCCCAAATCGATCTCATTACAGTGGCCCACCATCATGGGCTTTATCACTTGACCTCTGTTTTTTTTTGGTGACTTACGTTTTAGCCAAGTCGCTGAATCACAGATACTCGTATGCAAATGGTGTCGTTAAGATGTGAGTGTTTTATTAAGACACATTCTGCGTGCTTCCATAGAATTTCTTTTGTGTTTTTTTCATTTTTTCTTTCGTTTTTGTTTTGGGTATATTTCTGTATTTTTCGGTTATGGCGTAATGGGACTGGAAGATGCTAATTCGCGGCTGCTGCGCACATTGAACGCCGGTATATAAAGTGGATGGAAGATGTGGTAAGCCAAGTCGTCCGTCGGTTCCCGCCAAGAAAGCACCAAATCTCCCCCTCCACTCTCACCAACCATCACAAAAACAGCCACCGAAATGTTCAAGATCGCCCTCTGCTTGTTGGCCCTGGCCAGTGGATCTCTGGCCGCCAGCATTGGCCAGGTGGACAGCACCACCGAGAAACGCGAGATTGTGCCCCTGCTGAAGTTCGAGACAAACAAGAACCCCGACGGCTCCTTCCACTTTAGCTACGAGGGCGGTGACCAGTCCATGCGCCAGGAGCAGGGCATGATCGAGAACGCCGGTACCGAGGACGAGGCCCTGGAGGTCTCCGGCATGTACAGCTACATCGACGCCGATGGCAACACCGTGGAGGTGCACTACACAGCCGGCAAGAACGGATTCGTGCCCATTGGCACCATCATCCCCAAGGAGATAACCGAGCTGGCTAAGTCAGCCGCCCTCCTGCCCAAGGTTCCCGAGGATGAGCAGAAGTACCGCAAGGCCCGCTCCCAGGAACTGGAAAAGAAGGAGGCTGCTGTCGAGAAAGAAGCCGTTCCCGTCGAGAAGGAGGAGCCTTTGGTGGCCAAGGAATCGGT
This sequence comes from Drosophila santomea, assembly GCF_016746245.2. NCBI lineage: Eukaryota > Metazoa > Arthropoda > Insecta > Diptera > Drosophilidae > Drosophila > Drosophila santomea. The sequence goes on from NW_025319012.1 coordinate 142,798, forward strand.
TGTGGTGGAGAAATCCGAGCCCCTGCCCGCCGAGTCCCAGGTGGTGCCCGTCCAGGTGGTCCTCGATGCCGTGCCCGAGGCGGAGGTCAAGAGCGCCATTGCGGCTGAGACCGAGACGGAGAAGAAGGTTGAGACCAAGACTGCCTAAGCTCCCCTAGAAACTAGACTACCCAAGTATTGTTTAATTTAAAACCAAGTGCGATCTAATTTAACTGGCTAGCAATAAACCGATTCCTTATCTGAAATCCGCATCTTTCTCGATTCGAATGGAGCGACAGCAGCTGCATGTGAAATGCGGATTCCGTGCTGCATATAAATACTTATCATAAATTTCGCTTTGGTTAGTGCTAATTTAAGCAGAAAGCTGGCCGCAGAAATATTATCTCGCCGACATCGAACTGTTGGCATGACGCTCATGGCTCATAACTTTATTGCAGAATATAGAAGGATTAACAATTGACTCAAGCGAGAACAGATTAGTGAACACAAAGAAAATGAAGATATTTCGTTGATTAGTAATCCGGCAAAACAAAATACTGGTAATGGAATACATACAAAAGCATTTTAGCAAAAACATTTTTATGGATCTCATAAAGCTGGCCTTTATTAACGACTTAAAATACTTTTTTTTTAAATCAAAGTAATGGCGCTTATTTGTTGCGCAAACCACATAAAACAATATTTGGCAACAAATAAACTGCAATAATCGAATAGCGACACATTTTTAAGAGTTCACAAGTTAAAATTGTCATAATTTGAAAGAACTTTAAGAATTCTCTTATTTTATCAGCATTAGAAAGCCTAGGGATTTCGATCAGCTCTCAAGAAATAATAGTTGGGGGAATTGTATAGCGAGTTCAAAATGCGTGAGGAAACCACTTGCTCCATGGTCCACGACCTGCTGGAGTCACAAAAATGCAACTTTGTGCGAAAAACATCGGATTGCCTAATCAATATGAACTTGTTTAACTATCTGGCATGGCATTACTGCAAGGTGGACGTCCGAAATAGTTTTAATTCCTTCTGGAGTGTGTTGGGCATGTTTCTGATTGCCATTTACGTCTTCTGGATGATGCAGATAACCATAAAGAACTAGTGAGTTGTTTATTGGCAGTGATGTGAAAATGGTTGAATATTCTCCCCCAGCTTTTGTCCCACTTTGATGGTGATCGCAGACTTTTTGCGAATGAACGAGAGCACGGCCGGAGTGACGGTTCTGGCCGTTGCAAGCGGATCCCCGGATTTCTTCACGGCAATCGCCTCGAGGATGCAGGGCTCCAAGTACTCCTTCCTCGCGTGCATGTCGCAGACCATGTTTCTGCACTTCTTCGTGGCCGGACTGGTGATCCTGACCAAGCCCTTCCACATGCAGCCAAACACTTACCTGCGGGACTTTGGTTTCCTGTTCCTCAACACGGTCTACATGGACTACATCCACAAGCGACCCCAGGGTATCAGCTGGGTAGCTGCGTTGCCCAGTGCCCTTATCTTCGTGGGCTATGTGGTGGTGACCATCGTTGATCAGTACTTGCTGATTGCCCGCATTCAAAGTGAGTCCCTTTTTTTTGTTATTAACAAACTAAGCTCGAACATCATTTTCTCCTTATCAGAAATGGAGCAAAGACAACTGAATGTGACTGAGGCGTTGCAGCTGGAGGAACTGAAGCCGCAGAAGGAGTTGCCACTGACGCGCCCGCAAATCGATCGCTCGTCCATTGGTCACGGAAGTCGAAATAAGCGGCTGTTCCGGCAATTCTGGAACACCGTCACTGAATTTGACAAGGATCGCTTTCAACGTGGAACCCTCCTAGTGAAGCTGTATCTGATAGTGAAGCAGCCCATCGACATGCTGCTCAGACTACTCGTACCAAAGGTCGACATGAACGCGCCTCTGTACGGATGGTCCAAGCTGCTCTTCAACATGCAAGTGCTGCTTGTTCCCACCTATATGGCTTACATCATACGTAAGAGGCTACCTAATCCTTAGAAAGACGGGACTCTTTCACCTCACGATCCATATTTCAGTTCGGGGGTACAGCGTTGCGGGTGTGGCCGTCTATATGATTGTGCTCATCACCATGGTTCCTGTGGCTATCATGATATTCTTTCTCACGCGCACTGACACCCCGCCCATGTTTTTCAGGGTAAGTTTTCGGTATTTCTAGCGCATATTTCAGGCACGTTCCCAAGTGTATAAACGGTTTCACCTTAATGACTAAGAATATTGCTCTTAACCTCATATTGGCACATGACTATATATGGGAATGACTACAGAAGTAGGCTAGTTTTATCAGTTAATCTCGAGTAACTCATCTCCGATTTAACGACGTCGTCAGATATGACAAAGATGACCAAATGGAGTTTAACTTGCAGTTTACATCTAGCATGGGTTTCCTGGCCGCAGTCTTCCTGATCTTCTGCTTGACTACCGAGGTGAATGCCATGTTTTTTACGATGGCGACCGTACTGAAAGTGAGCCAGGAGTTCTCGCTGACCACGGCCATTTGCTGGGCACTGAGTAGCAACGACCTGGTGGCGAATCTCTCACTGTCCCACCAAGGCTGGCCTCGCATGGCAATGACGGCCACTTTCTCGGCACCAGTATTTGGTGGGTAGTCATGGCTGATATTGCAGAAGGCTAAATGGGTATTCCTTTCCCTGCAGGATCCTTTGTGTTCTTGGCCATGCCATTGGTGGTGAACTCGTTTATAGAAGCGCCCGGCAATATTTTCGTAAGTAGCACAGTAAATGTTGCGATATTACGTTTTTTAAGGGATAAAGTTAAAGCAGCCATCGGAAGGTAGATTTGGGGAGACGGTTTGCATCTTCCTGGAGGTCGGAATGGGCTTCTCGATGCTTTCCGTGCTAACCACGAACTTTAAACTGCGACGAGCTTGTGGCTTTCTGCTCGTTACGTACTACATCTTCTTTCTGGGAGTTCTAATTCTTCTGGAGAAGGGCGTGATCCATGCATACGGAGTGTAAGCAGGAAGGCGACTTATACTGCGAGTCTGAAACCTACAAAATACGTATGCAAATTGAGAGATGATTTATGCCTCATTATATAACCAATTTCATTCTTATGTTTCCCTGTTCGTTAGATCTTCATTTCGTCTTTGATTCGAGCTAATGGACGATGTTTAAGCGTGTAATGATGTATTGAAACAGGTGTCTCTCTCGTCTGATGCCCCCAGGGCTCACTGTACCACAAAATGGCCAAACGTGTGCTCAATCATCCGACGTCCCAGACTTTGATACTGTGCCACGTTTGGATCTTGTTTCAAGGTCTTTTAAGCGGGGTATGTCCCTTGTGCACTGAGACAAATCATGAACGAAATATGGATAATACCTGAGGTGAAGTGCAGATACAATGATTTTTTTCAACTTAAGATAGCTTTACTTTGTTCCCACTTTTCTCTGTGCATTTTCGCATGCTAATTAATCTAAAATGTATGTCCCTTGTGCACTAAGAAAAATAATGAGCGAAATATGGATAATACCTTAGGTGAAGCGCAGATACAAAATGATTTTTAAAATATAAGATGGCTCTAATTTGCACCCACTTTTCTCTGTGCATGCTAAACAAACTAAAATGTGCAAATGGGTGAAGTAAATGTATGCGAATTGGAAGAACACACAGACAGATTAAAACAACTCTATCGCAGTCGCGTTGGTTTTTATTTTAGTTTGCCAAGTGATAATACTTGGGACTTGGGACTTGTCGTTTATCTTACTAACTTCTACGAGATCTTATTCAGGAAACACTTTTTAGGGCTTTTCCGCCTTCACCTCCTTGGGCAGATCCTTGGCTGCCTCAGCTACGGCTGTGATTTCCGGGTTGATAATGCTGCCGTAGGGAACGAAGCCGTTCTTTCCCGCCGTGTAGAACACCTCCACCTCCTCGCCATCTTCGTTTATGTACTTGTAGGATCCCTTGACCTCCAGAGCCTCCTCGTCGGTACCCTTGTCCACCACAACAGCCTCCTCGTTGCGCGAGGTTCCATCTGCAGACGCGTAGGCGCTGTCATAGCTACCATCCTCATGCTTGATGATCTCGGACTTCAGGATGGCCACGGGTTCGCGTTCGGGCTCCACGGGAAGAGCGTGACAGCAGGCCACTACCACGGCGAGGACGAAGAAAGGAAGCTGCAGGAGATCATAATATAATCACTCATTATGCTGTCTTCGAGTCTGCAAGTCCCCTTCTATTTCACATTCCACTTTAGCTTATAATATGCAGTTCATTTCGATCTATATCCTCTTTTGGGTCCACTTACAATCTTGCACATTTTGGTTGAGTTTTTGGGGAGCGTAGAAAGCGAGAGTTAAAGCGCGTGTGAACTGGAAGTGGATCGGCCAGTTGGCTTTTATAGCCACTCACTCCTCCATCAGTATTTCGACCACATCCAGCTCTTGCGGCTCTTTCGCTTAAACATGCTAAACATGTTTGCATCCCGTCCGCAAAAGCTCCAATAATATCATTTCGTCTCGCTCCAAATGTCAAGGTCTCGGATGGGTCAGTTTTCGAGACTGGGCTTCGAAAATATGTCGCTATGCTGGCGGCATCTGAGTCACATGGCGATCGATGACACCGATTATCATTCGGCGGCCACATTAACGGCCTCTGCAACTGCATAACTTACACGGCTTCACCCACTCGCCAGGTGCCGCGATTAATCAGTCGCACCTCGCACTTCACACCACAATCTACTCCACACCAATCCCAGAAATGTGTAAAATGTCAGCTTCGATGCAATTTATACTATGATCCACGCCGGGGTGTAGCCCCTAGCCCAGGGCGAATATCTATCTATCTCTCTAGCTATCTATCTATCTATCTATCTAGCTATCTGTCGATATACCCATATCAGTAACTATCGATCGAACATCTTCCGCTGACAAATGGCTCGATTCAGAATCGCGATGGGGTGCATCAGCAATTTCATTTACATTGCGGCGCCATTAATTCAATCATCGCCAGTTCCGGGGCTAGATACTAACGATCGTGTGTTTTTTTCGTTACGTACTTCATGGGGTGATAAATACTAATTCATTTCTTGCACCCAGCGACATTTGGCTGCGATCTGGCAAAAGGGCAATCTGCGCTGCTGCCACAATTTATAACTTTGACGGCTTAACTAATTTCAAAGATCGGACGCAAATTAAATAGCTTTGCGATGAGCAAGGGGATCCAAATTCAGCTGTTGGACTTGACACACAAAAAAATGTATTCATTAAAATTATACAAAACCCGAAGACTTTCCGTAAAACGTTTTTGTATGTCTCTATACCTTTTTTTCTCAGATATCACAAAATGTATCTAAAATGATAAATGATATTACTTAAAGTGTAGTTTTTAAACATTTTATTAGCTTAAAGTTGGGTCAGTGGAGACGAATATCGTATCACTCTGCGCAGATAGTGAATAAATAGAATAAGATTATAATAATACTATTTTGCAACTATTTTTTTCTGTGTGGCGCTCCTTGGAGCCCAAAAGCCGGGCATTCGCCCCTGTATCGCCGCTCGGCTCTGGTAATTGTCTGCCTAACATTTTCAAGAATGTGCGCCCATCAAAGATAATGGCTCTATGCGAAATGGTTTATAGGCTTCCCCTTGGATATATACCGAACATGAGGCAGAAAGCCACTCTTGTCCGCCGTGTAGCGCACCTCCACCTCCTGGCCCCAGTCGTCGATATAGCGATAAATACCGGACACCTCGAGTTCGTCATCGGAGCTCTTCGAATCGGAGCTCCGGCTCACTATGCCCAGCTCCTCGCGGTAGGTGCCATCTGCGGTCTCGTACGAAAATAGGTAGGAACCCGAGGTGAGTTGTTCGGCCACCGATTTGAGGATTGGCACCGGTTCGTTAATGGAAGTACTCTCAGCGGGCGAACTCCACAGCAGCTGGCAGCCAGTCAAGATCAACAGCTGGAAGTTCCCAAAAAAAATAAAAAATTAAAGAAAAAACGAGAAGAAAAACGATGTGGAGTCACTTAACGCCAGGGTATTCATGAGCCATCCGCTACTTACCAATGCGAACATGATTTATGCTAATACTAAGCGCGTAGGAAAGATTCTGCGCTTTTTATAGCACTCCGTTAGACGATAACCCAGTTATAAGGAGAGACATTTCTCCACCCAATCAGTAGACAAAAGTTATGCAATCATTTTTATCCAGATGCTTTTTAATTGAGGTCAGTAGAAAGTAGCGGGTCGTGTTTCTCGGATTTCTGGGGTTTGTTGAACCGCAGATTTGCAATTCAAATGGCCATTAAGAAGTGTGGAGAGCAGGTAAACTGTCATGTTTACAATGCAGATAGCATCACAGCCACATGTGAATCGCGTGGGTTCGTGGGCTCTGCTCGAAAGGTGCAGCAGCTAATAAAATTTGTCACAATTTGGCACTGCGGCAATTTGTGGCAAGCGAAAGGCGCAGAAATGGTAACGAACGACGGCTCCACCTGACTTCTACGTGCCTTCTACATGCAAATTCCAGCCAGCCACTTTGATACAGTGGGTGGGCACCTCTGGGCCTTTGAGAAGCGGCTAACATTTATGGCAAACGGCAAGACAAAAAGAATTCAATAATAATTTCCAGCAATTTCGCAACTGAGCTGCGCCACCAGCAGCAGCACCACATTGCGGCAGAAGTTGCATTTTGGCATTTGCCTTGGCCCGCCCAGTTCCAATTTCCAGTTCCACTTGCCAAAACGGCCAGGCTCTGGGGCAACGTGTTAATAAATTGATTCTTGGTGGCTCCCCAGTCGCTGAGTTGGTTTAAATCCCGCGGAATCAGGTACGACTGCAAGCCTGCACATGGAGAAATAGTTGTGGAAACCGAAGGCGCACTTTTGCCATAAGATTTTATAGAAACATCCTATATGACATAGAACAGCTTCGAAATATAAAACCCATTTCAAATGTATAGCATTCTTGATTTTCTTAATTAACTATAAAGATATACCATCGCACATTAAGCTGTGCGGCGTTATTTGCTACTTGATTGTCTGTCTTATGTAAAATAAATAGAAATTATATATTTTTATGTGACGTAACACCTTTTACCCCCATAAAGTGATTTATGAAAATGTTTCAAAAACATAAAGAACGCAACTGTTTATTTGAGGACGTGATGAAAGGGCCGAAACGAAGCAGTTCTATTTTTTCGAGTGTGGCTTTGCAGAGCGGCATTTGACGCGCCTGCCACAGAAGTGGAAACTCATTAATGAAGCAGCCGCAATGCCGACGAGGTCATAATTCAGAGCTGCGACACTCTAACCTTTAGCCAAGATCTGCCAGCCGGAACCTGCAGATGGAATCCCGATCCGCAGTCTCACTACGCACTGCCACAAAGTGAATCAATTAGCCCCGCCGGCGGCCATAATTTCTAACTAATGCAATTCGCATTTGCAAAATGTCAGGCGCACTCTACAAAGTAAGAAACATCTAAACCATCTCGAAGCGGTGCAACTTTCTGGCCGCAGTCAATTAATAACCGTCGCCTTTGCCGTCCGACTTTCAGTTGGATTTGGGGCTAAGGCCTATAGCTCATAGACATGGTTCACTCGGAGTTGGAGTCGGAGTTGGAGTCGGAGTCGGAGTTGGAGTCGTGGGAGGAGTGTCCGACCCGTCTTTAATGTGGTTTGCTCATCGGCCAACAACCACATTGTGTTGTGCGCTTGTTGTGTCTCACATTTCTGCATAAATTTGGCGGGCCATTTTTATGGAGCTCCCCGCATCTCGTTTTCCCGCATTTTGGAGCTTTGTTTTATGACTATTTATACCCCAAGTTTGCGAATTATTCAAATGGCAAATCAATCAGGCAACTGTTAGCCAATATGGGCTAAAACATATTTATAATTAGTACTTGACACTTAGTTTTATTGCTGCTTATTGGGTCAAAACATTGTACAAGCGTAGGCGTCATTTTACATTAAAGATAGCAACCAAAAAGATTGAAAACAAGGGGCTTGTGATAACCAAACTAGCAGAACATTGAGCTACTTAACAAATTCCCACGGTCGCTGATTTGACTTCCCATATATGGGCTATTAAACTATAAAATGTATGGTTTATGCATCTAAAATATAACCAAAATAGCGCACTCTTGAAAATCATAAGCAATTAAAAAGTTAAAAAGTAAAATAACCATTTTAATTGATAGTTACAAAAAGAAGAGCAAAAGCAGCTGAAAGTAGGTAACCAAACTGTTTTAGATCCAAAGGAGTTATTTTTTTTGTATCTTAACAATTTATGTTCAAACTAAAAATATCCATTAGTTATTAAATTGTCTTGCTTGGCATGTGCTAAAGTTTCCAAGAGAAGCGTATTAAAATACCGTTGCGACCCAAAGAGGAACTTATTTGGACTTTAAATATTTATGTAGCTTACTTTTCGGCTCAGCTTTAATATTTCCTAACTACAAATTGCTAGTCGTCTTTTAGGCAGATTCCCAAATTACCAAGGCACCTTCAGCTTAACTGACACTATTCGCATAACTTTCCATCCAAAACACAAATGATGACTTATTCTGGCGGAAAACGAGATACAAGCTTAGATTTAAAAATAATCAAATTCTCGCAATTGCGTGGTGACCCATAGCCCCAACGCGAAATTTGACCTCGCATCGGATTGAAAAACATCCACAGAATTAGCATATGCAATTATAGATGGAGCTGAACATGAAACAAGACATGTTCGACTTTTAATGGCAGCTCGCACTGATGACAAACGAAAATGTATCTGTCAGATACTTGGCAGTTACAAATGAGTGATGGCGACCACATCACACCTAGACATGAGCAATCCCAGTCGCACAGAGATGATGATTAACCCCACTGGAGCGTGGAACAATGGAACACCCCGGGCCCGAAAAGCTCTCAAGCTATCCTGGGGATAGGCAGTATCTCATTTGATTAGTATGCCATTTGACAAATGATGTTTGTAGGCCAAGTTGAGGTCCGACTTCCACCTTGACCAAGGGAAATTGAGGGGCTATCCACTGTCAGCACATAACTCAAGCAAACACCTTCGAGGCAGATGCGAAGACAAGTGCTGGAGCAAAAAGAGCCAGAATTTGCATATGGGGGCCGGCTCATAAACAAGTGCGCGGAAGAAGGCCGCTGGGCCACCATGAAGATATCAATCAGCCCAGGCCCAGGCCCAGGCCCAAGCCGAAGCCGAAGCCGAAGCCGGAGCAGTAGCTGCAGCCAAACGAAATTCGTTTGTCCTTCTGTCAATGGCCGATAAAAAACCAATAAAGCTGCCACCCAGCGGCTTGTTAACACGCAGATAAATTACACTGGCCGCCCGCGAGATTGCCATCGAGATGCAGTCAGAAGCCGATAGCCAGGCCAGGGCACAGGAAGCGGTTGATTGTTCTGACCATAACTGAGCTGAGCTTTAGGGCCTGACGAACCCCCAGAACCGACGATCGAGATCCGCATAAATACGGCCGCCGGTGGGAGCCGCAATTGCAGTCGTGGCACGGCTTTCGATCAGTGACTTCCAGTGGCGGCAACGGATTTGCTTCGGTACGCGATTGAATCTCTCGGCCTCTCAGCATCACCAGTGTTTCCCAGCTCCCTAAGTGAATCGTCGGGTTTATCGAGCGTGTAATTTGTGCTCCGTTCGCGAGATTTATGATCCACGGCACCTGCCCACTGACAGCCTAAATGTCGGTACCCCGTGCCCCTCGATTCCAGCACCTCCGCTGGGTGGCCTGTCTGCTGGCCAGCCTCTGGTTCTCCGCCAGCCAGGCTCAGTTACCTGGAACCGGCTTCCAGGGACAACGTCCGCAGGTGCCTCCGCTCCAGCCGCTGCCACAGCCGGCCAATCCCTTCCAGCGACGCCAACCCAATCCCGTTCAGGGTCAGGGCCTGTTTCCTGGTCAGCGGAATCCCCTGAACTCACTGGCACCTCCGCTCACTGGAGCTGCTCTGCAGAACCCCTATACCCGCTACAACCAGTACCAGCAACAAAACTACGTGCCCATCACCGCCTACCAAAACGAACTCAATCTGGATGGAAGCTTCTCCTACGGATACTCGTCGGCCGACGGAACCACTGCCCAGGCACAGGGATACGTTAAGAACTTGGGGTATGGTGAGGGCGTCGAGGCACAGGTGGGTTTGCTGTTTCTGTTTCCATTGATCACGAACCTTTTGAAGATGGACTTTTAAATGATCCCACAGTAGAGATTACTGCAAAATTGTGTCCTTCTCTTAAGATGCGTTCGTTGATGTGTACAACTAATTTTTGGGTTATTCTTTTATTAGAACAAGTTTCCAAACAAGAACTCGGGTAAATTATTTTCAAAAACCTAACGACCATTAGATTCGAATTTGGACAGAATTTCGTTGCAATCTTTTCGGCGTAAAGCTATCTAAAACTACAAAATGCATTTCATGCTTTTGGGTGCTGTTTTTCAACCGCTTTATTTATGAATGAACAGGTAATTCAGGGATCCTACTCGTACACCTCACCTGAAGGCACACCCATCACAGTGCGCTACATCGCCGATGAGAACGGATTTCGAGCGGAGGGCACGGGCATTCCATCTACCCCGCAATACTTCGCGGGTGCCCAGCCCTATCAACAGGGCTTGCTGAATCCCAACTTGAATCCATACCAGACGCCCTTCCGCCAGCTGCCACCCCCTCTGCCCAACCCCCCCTTTCGTCCCCAGATTCCAGGACAACAGCCGTTGACCCCGCTGCAACAGCAGCAGCAGCAGCAGCAGCAACAGCTGCAACAGCAACGCGGATTCCAGCAGCAGCAGCAGCCAAACTCCGGGCAATACCAACCGGATCAGCCGTTCAATCAGCTGCATTCCGGCAACTTTCCCGGCCAGTATGCCGGTCAATTTGGCCAGCAATCGTTTGGCAGCAATCTGACAGCGCAACAGGCACAACAGCAGCAGAATCTCAACCAGCAACAGCAGCAGCAACAGCAGCAACAGCAACAGCAGCAGCAGCAGCAGAAGGAGCAGCAAAACGAGCAGCAGCAACAGGCGCTAATCACCCAACAACTGAGGGGCAGACCCAACAACCTGGTGGATCCCTATGGCTATAACCAGTACGGCAGACGCTTCAAGAAGTCGCCAAAGAAATAACAACGATTTAATGTCATTCAAACGGTTGGTTAGCTTAACGATGTAGTCGCAACTCAAAGGCATGAAATACATGCATCTGAAAAGTCAAAATGCTGGTTTTAATTTCCGCAGTTCACTGGGGCAAAATGATACAATCAAAGATACAATTTTATAATAATCATTTATTTCGATAGTTGCACACACACATTGTCAGAGTAGAAAATCGAGGAAAGCTTATATAAATAAATTATTTGTTTAGTGAAAGAAATTCTTCGATGTGAGAGATTTGATTGGCGCTTCGGAATTTAATCTGGTGTTAATAGCTATAGCCCGTCTGAGGATTGAACTCTCCGTTTCCACGACCTCCGCCCGGCGCTCCCGGCGGAGGTGGAATGTATTGCGATCCGGTGCCGGGTGCTCCTCCTGATCCTGGTCTGCCTGGCGAGCCGGGTGCTCCGCCACCAGCTGGCGGTGGAACGTACTGGTTGCCAGGCAATCCTGGACCTGCTGGACGTCCTCCGGCGCCTCCTTAAAAGCAAAATAAAACGATCGTGCTTAGATGGGCATTTAACTTATGTAAACAGATAGATTGTAATTATTTAAAGCAGTCTTTAAAATTAATTATTATAATCTGGCGACTTCAAAAGGACCGCTTTAAGCCAAAATGTTTTATTCATGAATGATCGCTACTAGATCTTGGGTAAAACAACAGACCAAGGCTTGGCAATGGAAATGTGTGGGAAGACAACTGGTTAAATACAGCTCTTCGCTGCATTTTCTCATGAAGATGAATGAGACTAAGCTTTGCAGTTGCAATAAGCCACACAGATTGTAAGAGCCAGTTGATGCATCTAATGCTTCTTACCTGGGCCACCAGCACCTCCGCCATAACCTGGTCCGCCTGGAGATCCTAAATTGAAAAAGAGAACAGTTATTAGTTCCCATCAACAGGTTGTCACAAAGTAGGAACATAAAATGAACTCTTAGTCACTGAAGCCAAGGATACTCACCGGGTCCACCGGGTGCTCCTCCAGCACCACCAGCTCCACCAGCACCACCAGCTCCACCAGCACCACCGCGACCACCGCCTGCGCCAAAGCCGCCACCACCTCCTAAGAAATAATTATTTGTTTAATTAATATAAAATGTAAATTGCGCAGTGTAATTAAAAGAGGGATGGTATGTTTAACATCATGCCTCTAAGGAGATATATTAATCTACTCACCTGGAGCTCCTGGAGCGCCACCACGACCGGCTCCTCCTCCGTATCCGCCACCACCACCTACAAGATAAATATGATGCACTTAACACCTGTAGTTGGAATAATATTATGCTAACTTACCTTGACCGCCAAATCCTCCCCCACCAGGTGATCCTAAATTAACATTTTCTTATTTTTCTTAACAATTTATATCATTTATATCATTAACTCACCTGGAGCTCCTGGGGCACCTCCGCGACCAGCGCCGCCTCCGCCTCCGTATCCGCCTCCACCTCCTACAAGATGAATGGATTTCATAAAGTGGATGTCCGGAAAGTCTTATTATAACATACCTTGACCTCCAAATCCGCCACCTCCTGGGGATCCTGGAGCTCCTGGTGCTCCTCCACCACCACCACCGCGACCGCCGCCGCCTCCATAGCCGCCACCAGCTCCTCCCTGGCCACCATATCCGCCTCCGCCTGGTGATCCTAAGAATAAGCAATGGGCTATTTTCAAAATCAAGTAAATGATATGATGAACTCACCGGGAGCACCAGGAGCACCGCCGCGTCCGCCGCCACCTCCGAATCCTCCACCACCACCTACAAAGTATAAATAGTTTCAATCTGAAACACACCGAAAGGCGGAGTTACATACCTTGACCTCCGAAACCTGCTCCGCCAGGTGATCCTTCGGGTGAAGAGAGTAATAAGTTTCGAGTGACTATAGAGTAACACTGTTCGCAAACTTACCGGGAGCTCCTGGTGCTCCACCACTACCGCGACCTCCGCCGCCGCCGCCGCCACCTCCATATCCGCCGCCAGCACCTCCTTGACCACCGAATCCGCCTCCGCCTGGTGCTCCTAAAATGTATGACGAAATAAAAATAGAAGTATGTAAATACGGATCTTCTGTAGAAAAAGTTCACATAAGAAAGCGGAAATAATTGACTTACCAGGTCCTCCTGGAGAACCGCCACGACCACCTCCGCCTCCTGCTCCTCCATAGCCTCCACCACCTCCTAAAAAATAAATGATTTGCTTAGATCCAAGTGTAATCATGGTGTAAGTCATGTCTTACCTTGACCTCCAAATCCGCCGCCACCTGGCGCACCTGGTAATTAAAAAATAAACAAAGTATAGTTTTAAAAAGTTTACAGTTTAAAATTTTAAAGACTCTTTCGCTTACCTGGACCTCCAGGTCCTCCACCGCGACCACCGCCGCCTCCTAAAAATAATTATTGTAAAAGTTAGGAAGTAGAAGTTAGCAAAAGGCCCAAATGCAATTTGAATAGATATCTTACCTGATCCATATCCACCACCACCACCAGCTCCAGCTCCACCTCCGCCTCCGCCTCCACCGGATCCTCTTCCTGCGCCACCGCCTCCAAATCCTGATCCGCCTCCATATCCCGAACCACCGCCTCCGCCGCCACCTGCGCCTGCAAACAAAAGTGCGCAATGAAGTGGTAGGGAAATGTATTGTCTTCTTGCATAGATACTTACCCTGTCCTCCAGGACCTCCGCTGTATCCCCCACCCGGCAGAATGGAGATGCCCTGGGCAGCCAGAGATTTGGCTATTGCTTCCGGAATGGGCGGTGGAGTGGGCAGGGCGTTGCCGGAGGGCACAAAGCCATTCTCATCCGCCGTGTACATGATCTCGACGAGTTCGCCCTCGGGATTTGTGTAGGAGTACGAGCCCATCACGGAGGGGATTTCGTTCTCAGAGCCCTTGTTCTTGACGGTTCCCTCCTCCTGGGCCTTGATACCATTTCCGGTCTCGTAGCTAAAGCGGTAGTTGCCATCGCCGTCGTTCTCGTTGACGAAGGAGAGAATCGGGATGGGAGGTCCAGAGGCTGGTGGAGCACCACTTGGCGGACTGGGGCGTGGAGCAGGAGCGCCAACGCCACCTCCACCTCCACCGCCAGGAGCAATGGGTCGTCCGTTTGCGAAGCCACCTAGTCCGTTGTTACCACCTCCCCCAAAGCCGCCAGCTCCGCCACCACCCGCTCCACCGGCACCTCCCCCGAAGCCACCAGCTGGTCCACCGCCGGCGCCTCCTCCATAACCTCCACCCGCTCCGCCACCACCGAATCCTCCACCGCCACCACCTCCGCCGAAGCCACCTCCTGGTCCCTGGAGCCCTGCTCCCGGACTGCCGCCCGCACTGGCCGCACTTGCAGGTGGAGGCAGGTAGTTGTTATCCAGCTTGGCTGCTTGGGCAACCACCAGCGTCGTGACCACCAGAGCCTGAAAAAGATCGATGCAGGTAGGGATTGCCTGGTAAGTTCACAAATTTATGCAAGCACATGGAAAGTTCATCCGAGTCTAGCATTTTCAATCGCGATCCACGCTCTCATTTGGCCTCAGGCAAATCTTCTTATTTTATGGCAAAATAAATACCAATGAAAAATCATAGAGGTGGCTAATTGTTCAAGAATTGGCTCTATAACTTTGGGTAGTTCATAAATCTGAAGACGACATATAAAAATCTTTACAAATGATGAAATAGTTATTTAATGATCGCTATAAAAAGTGGAATTTACTGCTTAAGCAAGTTAATTTTTAACGATTTTAAATGTCTCATTTGGACCTACGTTCTTTTTACAATTGAAGATCATAGGAGCTATGATAGTAATCATTGGTCATAAATGTTCATTTTAAGTTTAAAAGCAAGTGCTTAAAGGTAACTCATATAAAACAACATTTTATCTACCAAATTTGAACGCGAAAAGCCTTTCCCAAACCTCAAAATCCAATAAGAACCTTTAGTTGATACTGTCGTTAACTAAGCCCTGTTACATATCGCGGCCAAGTGGGCATCATGACCCCGCTCGGAACCTCCAAAGGGGTCAAGAGTGTAGCCAAAAGTCGGCCATTTCATCAATGAAGCATTCGGCCATTGACAGAGCGGCGCAATCCGATCCGCTCACGTTTTCCATTGTTGCATCCGATCGTCGTCGCCCATTAAGGCTGCAAGTGCAGCGCGGACTCTTGACTATCACAATCGAGCTCATCATTGTCTCAGCCTGAGGCGAACTCTGATATTTATGGACTTCTTGTTAGACAGAAGACGTCTGAAGATGCAGCAGCGTGTGAACCGAGGGTCCGCAGAGAATCGCTGGCAGGGAAGGTTAGGTAAGCGGAGCGGAGAGGTTGGGGCTGTTCCACGAGCTACGAGTGTCAAGTTGAAGTTTAAACCGTTTACGGATTCCACTAGGCCATAAACACAACAGCTCCATCGATTGGCGCGATGATGAGCTCACTTGTCGCCACAGCCGCAGTCGCATTGTCGCCGAGCATTGTAATAATGTAATATTGTGGAAATTCTGACATTTGCAACACTGACTCATCCGGCGACTGTGGCACATGCAACTGAACAACCAACGCCTGCCCCTTCGGCCAGAATGCCTCGAGGAGTCTGTGGGAGCCTCTTGGAGTTCGTGACCACCTAGCAGACATCTTCGACAGCGTTTCGCATTTCGCAACCGCAAATATAATTGCGGTAATTGCAAATGGGCTGCCAATTGGGTCGCCACTGCTTCCATTTCGATGATCTGCTTTGGAGGCGGGTCGGCCACGACCAAGATCCATCTTGGGCAACTTTGCGTGCCATCTGCCATCTCCGATTGCAAATGGGCTGTTAATTTATGCGTTTCGCGGGAATTACTCGGTCTTTCCAAGACAATCGGATATGCTAAGTGCAATGGGGAAACCCTTGGCTATTTAGCACTCCAAGATGGGACACTCCACTGGTCTATTGTTGGAACACGTTCTTTTTCGCGGAATTTAATGAGTTGCTAGGTTGAGATTGGACAACACACTGCTTAAAGAATAATCGAACTTCAAGTTTCCTATAAACTAATATTTTCTTGAAAAAGCAGCAAAGTTATATTCGACATTCCTTTGCCATTTTCATCCTGATTTTTGATGAGACAATGTCCTAAATCAATCGTTTAAAACATTTATTCTAAGGAAAAAAGTGTGGGCGTGGCAGTTTTGGGCGGTTTGTGGGCGTTAGAGTGGGCGTGGCAACATGAATCGATAAACTTGCGCTGCTTCTATGTCTCTGGAGTCTGTATGCTTTATCTCAACTTTCTAGCTTTTGTAGTTCCTGAGATCTCGACGTTCATACGGACGGACAGACGGACGGACAGAAGGACAGACGGACGGACAGACGGACATGGCCAGATCGACTCGGCTATTGATCCTGATCAAAAATATATATACTTTATATGGTCGGAAACGCTTCCTTCTGCCTGTTACATACTTTTCAACGAATCTAGTATACCCTTTTACTCTACGAGTAACGGGTATAAATAGCTCTTATGGTATATTCAAATATTGAAATACACATACTTAATATTTCAAAATTATTTTCTGATTTTACTTTTTAGTCGAGGTTCCTATTTAAAAAAGGAATATTATTCAGGATAAATTTGTTAAGCTCTTTAAAACAATTATTGTTATACAAATAGAGTTACAAAGGACTCTGCAAGCCGAATCATTTGAGCACTTGGATCTTTTAAACTTTCTAATCCATAGTCCCTTTTCACTGTCACCGAACTTACCCACTTAAGAGCCATGTCAGCAATCTTGATTGTTGAATTCCAGTCGAGAACTAGTAAGAAGAATCCTTGGCGCACACACAAATTATCCACAAATTAATGTATCCACAAAGCTGAGGTAATCCACGTGAATCCTTTGCCGCACCAGCGATGCAGTGACTCCGCGTGTCGTGTTGTGGCTCCTCGAATGTCACGGTACTTGTGTGCCGATCGCAGCCCAGGTTCTCCAGCTTTTATACTTGGTTTGGCGCCAAATGCAATCAAATGGAATGGAATGAACGAAAACTGCAGCCGGAGCTTGCCGCTTGCCGCTTGCCGCTTGCAGCTTGCAGTTTGGAACTCGGATTTGAGCGAGTGCTGAGATTTTGATACTTTATGGCATTTATTGCAATCGTGTGCAGCTGTGGTGGTGGTGGTGGCTGAGTCTCCGTTTCCAGCTGGGGCAGAAAACAATCGCACGAAAAAGGGAGGAGGAGGTGGTGCCCCTCATCCGCGAGCCCATGCAGTTCGACTATTGTCTCAACGGCGGCATCTCGTTTACTCAATGTACCTTGTCTTGTTAAACAAACGCTCTCAGCCACATCTCTTCTCGGTTAGTGGGTAAAAATTAGCAAGCAACTGCTGCTGCTGGTGGTGCTCGTAAATTGGATTCCAATCGAAACCCTCAACGCTCGAGCGCATCATCATCATTCAGCTTCAGCTTCATCTCCATTGAATTGCACGTTTGGGAAACCGTTTTAATGCGCTCGGTGTCAAGAATCGCATATTGAGAAGTCTGCCCAGGCGGATGTCAATAAATCTGACACTCAACACAATCCGCCTCGATTTGAGCTCTTTCACAGGGCGTCCAGGTCCAGTCTTTGACCTTTCACCTAATGATTGGGTAAAAACTGAAAACTGGCTTTAAAGCGGCAATAAATACCACTAATATCGACACCCTCCGGCCGAAAGACTAGGCATTGCGCAAAACGAGTTGCTCCACTTGGTGGCAACATTCAACATCCCACATCCAAACCCCAACATCCCATCGATCTGCCCCAGCCCCTTCTCCTTTTTTCGTAAACTTTTCAGAAAGGGCAGTTGCTTCTTTTCGCTGCTTTTGGGAAAACTCACCGAATGTCGCGGCGGCCAAGTTTAGCGTAAATGCTTGACATCTTTTGGCAACAAGGAGAATGCTCATTGACATTTGCCAGCCACATGCATAGATGGCTGTAGGTAGCTACATGGCTGTTTGGAAAGGCAAAAATCTAGCAGGTTGTCAGTGGGCCTTATTCTGCTTGGGATGGTCACAGCTGTGCGGACCAGAACGCCAGCCAAGTGGCAAAAGGAATGTGCACGCACTGCCAGCGATCGGGCAGCGATCGCGCCGAGAATGTACTGAAACAAAGAACTGCACATGCATCTGGCCACGTTGCGTATGCGCAACATGCATCACTCATACGTCGGGTGGCCTTGCCAAATTAACACACAAATGAGCAGACGGCCACGCCCCTCCCAGCCCATTGCACAAACATCGAAATTTAATAATAATCCGCACGCCAGAGGGCGGCAATTATGATGACTCAACTCGGATGCAGATGCACTGCAGCCATAGAATGTTTGCCGCGCTTGGGGTTTTCCTACTCAAGCAGTTCCTGAACGAGCGGATTATTTATAGCGTAATTATGATTACTCAATCGTAGAAATAAAATACAAAACGTTTATTCAAGCCTCGGGTGTTGGGGGTAGACAATTTTGAGATGCGATGGCTCCACAATGCTTACTCGCCAGTCATCATCTCCATGAATTCTGAAAATGAAATTAGAAAAAGATAATTAATTGAGTGGCGAAAACTCAAAGGCGTTCCAATCGTGGGTTGAATAATAATACTAGGGCTGATCCCTACCAAATAGTACATCAGAATTATAACAAAGATACTTTTATTATTAATGCAACATACTAAAAGAACTGAAGGTAATCCAGTTCACTACACTATCATTAATCCTAATACCTTAGAAAATGTCTGTTAAATACTGGTACACAGATCGCCCAATTATAAAAGACGAAAAATTAGAAAGTAAATTGGTTTTGGAATGGGAGTGTTGAAGAGCCCCTTGAAATCTGGGGCAAAATGTTCTGCTTGTTTCTGAGTAAAGATCTAAAGAACTATAAATAAAGAACCACAAGGGCGTATCCCCTCGTCAGCGGGTTGGGGGCGGGGGGCTCCACCGCAACAAATTGATATAATTTGTGTGGAAAATACCTTGGCAGGGGGCCAAGGAATCCAAGATCTTTATCGCCCGACTGACGGCGGCTAATTGGTCCGCGCACTTACCATCAAAATCAACGGTGCCAGAGCCGTCGGAATCGATTTCCTCAATCATGATGTCGAGCTCCTGTTCGGTCAGCTGGTCATCCAGCTCCTTGAGGATCTCCTTCAGGCAGGAGGTGGGAATGTAGCCATTGCCCTGCTTGTCGTACAGGCGGAAGGCCTCGCGCAGCTCCTTCTGCATGGCCTCGTCATCCTCCTCCACGATGAACTTGGCAGCCAGCTGGACGAACTCCTCGAACTCCAGGCGACCGGATTCTGCGGGAGAATTGGGTGGGTTAGCTTGGATACAGCGCGATATAGGACTTAAGAATACTTACTGTCCTCATCAACCTCGTCGATCAGCTCGTCAAGGATCTGCCGGTCGAAGGGCTGACCCATAAGACGGAGGATATCGGCCACCATTTCGGTGGGGATACTGCCGGTCTTCTGGTGATCGAAGCTGTTGAATGCCTTCTGCAGAACGGCAATCTGCTCGGGGGTCAGGTCTTCGTCCTGAGGAGAAAGCATAGAAATGCGTTCAGTGAATTTTTACACATTACATTGTTTGTAATTTGGTATAAATCCGTGATAAAAAAAACGGATTTTCTCTGTTGCATAACACTTTTTCAAGTGCAAGGTGTTTGCCCTAAGGGGTTTCAATAATCCAGTTGCACTCACAATGTTCTCCATGTTAAATCCTGTGCTAGTTGTTCACCAGATCGATCACCGCTAACGACTGAATCAGTTCCCCACTTCTTCATTTAGCTCTTGAGATTCCCAGTACAAGGAAAACAGAAAACACCCACACACAACGCCAGGCATTCCAAAAGTAACAAGCTAATTTATGGTTTTCAGCAGCATTTCGAAAATAAAACCAAGCGAAATAAACAAAGGAAGTGAACGCGCACACAAACCTGTGGAAATCTTAGAATGTGTTTCTAATT
The DNA here is from genome assembly GCF_016746245.2 of Drosophila santomea. Lineage (NCBI taxonomy): Eukaryota > Metazoa > Arthropoda > Insecta > Diptera > Drosophilidae > Drosophila > Drosophila santomea. The sequence continues at coordinate 162,900 of NW_025319012.1, forward strand.
TTCGTGGAGCGAAAAAAAGGAAAATACGAAAAGCACTGTAAAACCATTGAGCATTGCCGAATTTACTGCGCCTGGCCACAGAAACCCGCACCACCAGCACCACCAGTGCCACCACCACCAAGAGCAGACGATCCACATCCACCCACCCAATTCGACTTTGTAGTGGTTTGCTAAGCTTAACAGTGACTATTTTTACCCAACACTGCGGGAAAATCACTATCAGATTCGGAGGGAAATGGAATCATTCTAAATCATGCTGATGATAAACCTGTTTCAAATGCGCTGTCACCATCGGTTGAAATTAAACACGCTTAATGACGACGCTTAATAAAAAAGTCTTAAATAACCTTAATCAAAAAAACATCTCTTTTTATACTTTTACGACCGATACTGGTCTTGGTTTTTAGCAAATTAAATAACATCAAACTTCAAACTGAAACTTAAAACCAACCCTGTTCTACGGCTTTAGCTTTTCGGTTTCGCTTCTATTTGGAAATTTGCATACGGAATGAGTCAGTCAAATTCCAAACGAAAGTGGCAGTACTTCAGAAGTTGCATTTCGCTCAGTGTACGCTTAAGTGGTGCTCATTAAAATATGTATCAAATATCCCCTCATAATTTGATTAAATCTGATCACATTTTCCAATTCACTGCAGTGTCACGCTTTATGAATCAATCACGCCGTGCCCATAAAATCATTTTATAACTCGACCAAATTAACGAGCAATTAAAAAATCGACATTAATTAAGAGGATGGAATGATACCACACACAGACAGCGAAACTCGCACATGGAAATATCAAACGAGCAATGTGTTAAAACATTTTTATAAACGATTCGAATATTGTCTTTTGCGATTCGGTTTCCTATTCCCATACATATACTCGTATGCGAATATATTCAGATTTAAATCAGCCATATTAATTCTCGCTTTGTTTAATGCCATCCATGATAAGCAAATTGATTTATACATTTGAATAAAATAGCCGTTTGCGTGGCACACATTTTCTGAATAAGCCAACTTATTTGTTTATGTTGCTTTGGAATATTGGGAAAATTAAGGAAACCAAATGTTGATTTCCAATTATGACAGCGCCAGCCAAAGCAGCCGCCAAAAAGTTGACGTCACGCTGACATATTGACCATTTGTTTATGCTCTTATTAATTTATTAGCAAATAATATATATGAGACACGTTTTTCAAAATGCCAGGAATTAGTAATGGCCAACAGCTGAGCTGGAGAAAGGAATTCTTGGCGCCGCAAAGAATCCGGAAAATGTATGCACTTCTTCATTGAGTTACACGGAGGAAACGATATGGGTTTTGAGCGTTGAATGGGAATTTAAAAAAAAATATATAAACGAAAATGGCTGAGATAGTTTTTTAAACATTTTAAAATTCTGCATGTAGCGACTTGACCGGGTGCACTTCGACACTACGTGGACTGCCGTCCCAGTGATACACGCCTAATTATAATGTACATATATTATTAAAATATATTGAAAAATATAACGATTTTTAGATGTTAAATACTGCTTACAAATTCTTTAAACATATGTTGTATGCACATGTTGTAAACATGTTCACCTAAATCGCACTTAAAATTCTACATTTCTAAAAACTACATTTTTATTCTTATGTCAAAATTTAAGGATAGAATTGCACCAGCATTTTTCCAGCAGTGTTGGCACATTGACATCGCCCTCTCGGCATCTCAATCCATCATCGTTGAGATGATTTGAGTTTTCTTCGCTTGCCATCCGTCGGGGTTTCCATCTGTCTGGTTTTCCATGTTGTGCTTCCAGAGCGATTAGCCTCAACGACCCAGAATCCGAACTAGAATCCAAATCAGAATCATAATGACGATTTGGCGGCGAATCGGTAACCGGAGCGCAAGCTTTTCAATGTTATTTTGACATTTGAGAGCCGACGAGGCTTAGCCTTGATCGTCGGCGGATCGGCCACTTTAGTTACCTCGGATACTGCTAGTTTTGCCCCTGGTTGCACCACGTAATTTACGATGGCATTCACTTTGCCCGTCGACGTCATAATTGCAGTGGCACAATCTGCATCGCGCAACTTAAACGGTCGCATCACTTTCAAAGACCGAAAGCCTAACATTTGCTTCGCAAATTATGACAACAAAGAGCCTGATTATCCCATCGCGATCACGTGACTAGATAGGGATTGCTAAATGTCTTCACACAGAAAAAATACCTATAACCTTTCCATTTATTTTGAGCTCCAAATGTAGCAAGAAGCCCCTAATAATTCTGCTGGTTCCTCGCATCGTAAACAATATAGAAAGTGAAAACTCTCGGGTCGACCCCAAGTTCAGGGGCAGCTTGGCGGATCAACAATGACCATCTGTCAGATCTAAATAGTACGTACTAATATAATTCATTCGTACGGTTGAGCCTGACAAACTGGTTTCTGTCCGCTACTGAATTCGTATGTTTGGATGCTCCGTTTAAGAAGCGTTGGTCCTTTGGTAAGAAGTCAGAAGTCTAGCAATGTAAATTTCAACACATTTATTTAAACAATTTATTGCTTGGGTGGGTTGGCGGCAATGTACTCCAGGCCACGCAGGATGGCCGCTGGGATTGGGGGTGGGGTGGGCAGAGGAGGGTTGGCAGCCACTACTTGGTAACCGTTGGCATCGGCAACGTATTGGATGGAAACGGGTACACCTTCGGGAGATCGCCACGCCTGTTCTCCCTTCACCATCCACTCTTTACCGTTAAGTTTACCCTCTTGCTTCACATCGACCGAGTTGTCCAGCTGAAGAGCGTACTGAAAGTTGTCCACATTCACTTCCTGCTCGGAACGGAGAACATTGGCGTCTTCGTTGGCGAGGGCGACGGCCAACAGGCAGGCGAAAGCAATCTACAAAGATTGTAAATAATCAGCTAGTATCCTGAAAGGATCAAGTTGTGATAAAGCCACTTACGAAGAACTTCATATTGATTGTTGGAAGACTTGAGAAGGCTTACTGATATCGAACTGGAACTTCTGCCGGCTTTTTATATGATTTCTTCATTCTGATGCTAAACTCACCTCTGCCAGTGGCGCCCAAGTTCAAGTCCGGAGACGCGTAGGATTTAATTTCATTAATTATGCATAAGAAAGACAAAATACATGTTTATGTGTTCCTCGTTAATGCCGTTCAGTTAAAGATTGCAGTGAATCCCATAACAAAGCCCAAAACAGACGGAAGACGAGTTTGACGCGTAGACATTAACTAACTATGTGCCAACTATTAGACACATTGTAAAGATATAATTAATTCTCGAATTATTTTCGACAAAATATCAAATTATCATAATATTTGGCTACGGCTAGACAACCAACGACCGGTTTGCGTATCTCTGGTGCGTATCTCTATTTGAGTCTAGCTTCGAGCGGGCACTTGGCCGGCCCACCTTGACATCCCTCCTGAGAAAACGTATGCATCTGATATATTATTCGCTTTATTATTCGTTCAGTATTAATCTACAGCTAGGCAGTGCCGCTCATCAATTTCTGGACAGCACGATCGAACTTCCTGCAAATATTAAGGTGATGTGTGATTCATAGAGTAACATATTTATTAATTAGGGAGAAGACCGCTTACTTGGAAGTCAGCGATTCGCCGGGAATGTAAAAGGGATTGCATACGGCATCTGTGTAGAGCAAGTGGAGATTTCGGAAGATCTGGAAGATACAAAGAGTATGAGGTATAAGGGCTTTCAGTTAGGTAGTACTTGGATACCCACCGCTCGCACTTCGTTTTCCCGAAGAGCAACGTTGCTGGAGTCGATGACCACTATGAATTTCACCCGAGTGTTTGTCACAAACCCGTAGCTGGAATGAAATCAACCATTCAGTTGCGAATGCACCAGCATTACTACACCCAAGTACATTTTGTGGTTCTCCGTCGAGTAGAGCAGTCCCAGGTACAGCTCCTTGGACTCCGGAGCTCCCTTGCCAATCAGACACTTCTCCTCCACGACATCCAAAGCGGCGTTTACGTGGTATTGCAAGTCCAGTTCCTGCTCCATGTCGGATGTGGTCAGGTACAGGGGGGCATTCTGTGGGAATTCGTAATGCTACTCATTGTACTCAAATGGATAATAAAACTCACATCCTTGCCAATCACAGCTATGCAAAATGCCATATTTTGTTATTTCTGGGGGTTTATTTGTTTACTGTTCGCTAGAGGCGGAAGCAAGTCAGCTGATTTGCCCCTTATCGATAGGACAGTAATCGAAAGTGTGGCCAGGCGCGGGGACACGCAGCAGGAAAAATGTTACCATAACTGATAAGAAGTGAATTTTATCTATACTTGTTGTTAGTTTGTTGTGTTTTGATTTAATTAAATTCCGAGGACCTGTGCGAGCGAAAAACAACGAAAATTGATTTGGCAGCCATTGCAGATCGGCTTAGCACCCTGCTGGAGATGGCGCTCCAGATAGCGCAGAACAACCGCGACGGCCAGCAGCTGGTGGGCGCTGATCAGGGAAAGGTGGAGGTGTACGTGCTGTTTGCAAACACCACATACCGCACCCTGGACTTATACTGGGTGTGCGAGCGGGATCGGGAGAACATGTACCTCACCCTCAAGCCCTTCGAGGAGGTCCGGGTGAACACGTTCACCACTCACAGCTGGCTGTTCCGGGACTACTACACGGGCGAACGAATGCACGTACGCTCGCAGAGGATCTTTCAGCCGATCCGGGTGCGGGTTCCCAAGAACCAGCACAGTCCGGACCAGCTGGTTGACGTGCGCAGCGAAGTGCTGATTCACTTCCCGATGAGATCGTTGCGTGAAAACTGCCTATGGCTGGTTGCCCGCTGGCTGATCCGGACGAGCAACGCGCCACGGAGGATTATCCACGGATACCACATACCCTCGACGCTGAAGCAACAGCTTCTCAGCTTGCTCACCTGCATCGAGTCCTATTCCCGAGTGGCAGGCACCCGACGACGGCGTTAGGAGCACGCGCACTCTTAGTTGTTAGTTAAACGGGGGGTAATCATTTTAGGTGCTGAGAGACAGGCTTGATTTCCAAATAATTTAATAACTTTAATTGATTTTCATCCTGGTTTTCGATTTTCGCTTATTACTTATGTACAAATTGGCTGGCATAGAGCTCTTTACAAGTTGGGCTACTACCATTGCATTGAATTTTCTGTATCTTTAACAGATTACTTATACCTATGTTCTATGTAAATAATTATGTATAAACCTAATGTGAAACAAGTGTGAATATTACATACATATATGCGCAATACTCTAGGTCTAGTTGCTTCAGATGCAAATACGTTTTAATGGTATGTCTGCAGTTACTCCTTTGCAATGCTTATCTACGTGTGTCGCAAGCTTAATTGTTATAAGTCTGAATCTGAAGTACATATTTATTCCTAACGAGAAGTGAACAAACAAAAGTACTCCGGTGCACTTTTAAATTTAAAGTTAACGATCGTACAGATTCTCCTTGAATGTTTTTGTCCACTAGACGAGACGAAACGAATCGCAGTTTAACTCAAATACATTGCAAAATCAACTTATAAAAATATAAATTGTTATCCGATCTGCTCAATCGCGTTCTCATTCAATAATGCATCGGTACTGCTTCGGTTAAGCGGGAGATCACTTGCCAGCGTTTAATACTTGCGCGTCACGCGCTCCAAGCTATCCCCGATCGAACCTATGGGGCGGATATATATAAGCACAACCCTTGGTTAGGCAATGGCAATTGCAGAAATCAAGTATGCGTTGTGTTTGTGAAAGGTGTTCTTGTGTTGGTCTATGCGTGGGCTCTCTTATTTACCATCGTAGTTGAAATTCTGTTTGGTCTTGTACTGAAACGTAAGATCGGTCGACTGCTTCCAGATGAAGTGGCGCACCGTACGCAAGTCCATATTGGGGTCCACAACCTTTAAGGGAAGACTGTCACCAAGGGCCTCTCAAAGAGATTTGTCCATCATCTTACCACATCATTACACCACAGTTCAATTCGTTCCTCAGCTGGCAGTTGGGATCCCTCTGAATTAGCATCGCTCTGGCTATTCTGCAGTGAATTAGCATTGCCCCCACTTGGAGTAGTTTCCGCATTCAGCACCTTTTCAAGCACGTGCTCGCAGACCTTGCGACACTGAATAAATTCATTAGCCACCAGACGATCCTTAAAAGTAAATATATAAAACGTGCTAAAATGAGTTTTGCGTGATGTCAGGGACGTCTACCTTCTTCGTTCGTTCCGGCTTGGTCATTTGCGGGTGGGGCTGCAGGAAGAACGGTATTTTGAGGAACTTGGGAATGTTCTTCTCGATTACCACGTCAGTCACCCACTGTGGCGCTGTTTCATGGAGCAGGGTACTTTCGCTATCGCCAGCCGCATCGCGTACTAAAAGTCGGCAAACAGTGCGGCCGCCCACTTCACTGTTTTATTAAGCCAGAAATTTGAGAAATTAGTTATGGTGTAGATAAGGTTATATCACGAAGACTAACCTAAAGATGACGGGCGTGTGCTTGGGCACTTGGAAGTAGCCATTTCCGTGCATATCGGGTTCCATTTCGTTTGGTGGTATGCTATGCGGTGGTGTCCAGTACTCTAGCAGTGCTTCTAGAAGCAGTTTGCCATAGTTGATCTATAAGAAACCAAGCATATTAATAATTGTCATTAGTGGAATATAAGTTTAATGAGCGAGGAACCTTAATCTCTGTCGTGGGATCGACGCACTCCGGCAGCCCAGCTTCTATGGAAACCCAAGCAGAAAAGCAATCGACTTCCTCTTGGCCTAATACAATCGTTGGCATCTGCAATATATGATTAAGTTAAACAAACTTAAGCTCCAATAGAGCTTAACTCACCCCGGTTTTCAGATCAACAGTGAACCAGTTTGGAATGTAAACCTGCTTATTACGCTTCTTCACCTCCGCTTCGTAGTCAACGGCGCCCAATTGCTCTTTTTTGACTACTCTCAGCACATCGTACACCACGACCTGATCTTGTGAATCCTTGGTTATTATATAACGCTTGTCGTTCAACACCGCGCACTCCTTGATGGCGGCACCGCCTTTAATGCAAGCCACCTCAGTGCCGCCCTGTGTCCACTGGGCGTCCATTCCGCCCGAGGAATTCATTGTACATCTGTCGTACATGGGCAGCTTCCAGCAGCGAATGTCCGAGTTCCAGGTAGTGGCCCACACCCCAGTCTTGTCTATGTTGTAGCCCAGACTAAGCACGGGCGCCTGCTCCTCGCACACAAGCGTCTTGTTACTGGGGTTTCGCATCTCGGTTACAATGATGTTGCGATCCCGGCTGCCGGAAATGATGTACTGGAAGTTTTCGCTCATCAGCAGCGACCACACGCCCTCCTTGTGTACGTGGATGGTTTGAACACAGCGCTGCTGACCCAGGTTCCACACCTTAATCGTGCCGTCGGAGCTGCCAGACACCACCTGGTTTCCATCGGGCGAGACCACCAAGCAGCGCACGTTCTCCGTATGGCCTCGCAGCTTCATGCTGCGCATACAGGTGCGGGGATCCCAGATACGCAGTATATTCTCCGTGGATCCGCTCACAATTACTGTGCCCGATGGGTTCATGGCCAAGCTGTAGATGGAGTCCTTGGACCCGGTTAGACTAGAGGTGGTAACCGTGTTATTGCTCGCCGTGAGGGCGGTCAGTGTGTTCACGTCCCACAGGAAGATGGCCTTGTCGAGACCAGCGCTGGCCACCTGCTCCCGATCCTTGGCGTATGCCAACGCCTGCACGTAGTCGCGATGGGTCCGCAGGGTGGACATGCAGAAGCCCTTCTGGGCGTTCCACACCTTCACCGTGGTATCACAGCTGGCGCTGATAACTAAGAGTCCGGAAGATTGGATAATATATAACTGGGCAAACTGATTTGTGGATCTGAAACTCACGGTTTCTGCCATTGCAGCAAAGTACTATGTCGTTGACCCAGTCATTGTGGTGCTCCATCGATTGTATGTACTTCTCGCTGGAGTCCGTCCGTGTATTCCACACTCGGATGATGGCGTCGCGTCCGGCGGAGTACAACTTGCCGTTATTGGCATCCAGCTGCAGTGCGTTGACGCCATTCCGGTGCTGTTTCTCCTCGGCGTCCCGTATCACGAAGGAAACCTGTCGTCCGGCGGTTTAATTAGATTAGTTTGGGCTGAAGTGCCCGCTTTTTCACCTCTCCGTCTTCAATTGGCGCACTCACCTGCATTTTCTTACGTGCCTGACAAGTTTTGTGCGTCAACATGTCGTCCACGGATATGCTGCACTGTGGCTCTCGGCGATAACTCTGGACTGGAGTGCTTCAGGAGCTGGTGTTGTTTGTTCTCTGCTCGCGGGGCGCGCACATTCATCGACGTTGCTTTGGGGCGGCAAATATTTACTTTTTGCAAATTGAAATCGAGGAATTTCCAGGCTACACAACTATAATTTTTCGCACCTATTTCGCTCTCTGTCTCTCCCCATTCGGTCCTCCCACCTCTCTGTCACTCCTCCACTCCTTCTCCTGCGCCGGCTGGTGTTGCCACCTGGTTTCGCACACCGTGCCGGCTGTTCAACAGAGTTGGCACTTCTTGTTCAGGAAGTTAACTCGTTCCGGAACCACTTAAATAATAATAAATACCATACATTTTATTAAATCTACTAAGATGAAGTCCAGTTAAAAACAATAAATAAATTAGAGATTCACCAGGTTAATTTCACCGGGTTAATTTTTTGCTATTACGCAATACGCCAAAAACGACTCACATGCGCGTATCAAGTTTAAAAGACATGTTTTCCTACACTCACATGTACACTCACTGTCAGATAGGTTTTCAGATTACGAACTCTCAAACATTGACATATATGGGTCAAAACACTTACATCTTTATATACATATCTATCAGAACCAGTGATATTCAATCTGCAGATTGTCCGCGAAGACCGGCATAACTTTCGTATCTATCACGACTTGGCAACCCTGTTCTTTACATAACAAGAAGAAGAAGACTCATCGACCCCATCACACCGGGATCCAAAAATTAAGTTGCATTTTCATCGAAAATAATGGCCGGCACACAGTCAAAAGACGCCTGCAGCATATGCGACAAGGTGGGACTTAAGCCCTTCACCCGGGACAATGTGTTCAACTACTACATACCGCTGCACGGCCTGGTGAGCTACGGAGCCCTTGCGGTCAATGTTATGAACCCCCAGATCGTGCCCAAAATCCTGCCCAAGAAGGACCTGACGAACGTGTTCCTTATCTCCGCGGTGGTGGGCAGTGCCTTCTACATATACGGCCGACCCCACCTGAAGGACGTGAAGAACAACAAGCGAGGTGCGTACGCCCTGCTGGGCGCCACCCTATTCTCCATGGGATCCGTACTGGCCTGGGCGCTCATCAAGTCCGCCCTGCCACAGGACAACGCGCTGCTGGCGACCCTGGCGGGCTTGGGAACTGGCGCCGCCATCGTGAAGGTCGGCACTGATTACATTCAGGACGTGGACAAGCTGCAGAAGAACTAGGTGATCTAATCGATTGAACTGAACTGAGGTATCCGAACCCAAAACTGGGTTAGTACTGTAATTGCTGTCTTGGCCGTACATAGCTCGTAATGCAATATTATCTCCCGCATATTTGAATAAAATTATACTATAAACCGGACGGAGCGGTGTGTTTTGCTGTCAAGAGATAATGCCGGGCGTAGATTGAAAATGTTTTGCGTTTATTTTAAATTACATTTACCTTTAATTGCCGTCTCTTAACTGCTAGTAATGCTTAACAATTGAATTGTTTTAATTTATGTTATGTATGTGTGGTATATGCGTTACCTTTATTAATGGTTACTTCTTTTATATAAAAACATCCATTCGGAACGTTTTTCTAACGCCAATATGTACATTCTTGTCGGGTTAAAACATTCTACAAATTGCCTTAGCGACTTTGAATTGACGACTACTTTATGGTAAATATATTCTTTTTGTATTGCGAATCATACACTTTAAACTTATTTTAAATTCTTGTATACATACTTTACAAACGCTCAATGGTCGGACTTAACTATCAATAAATCAGTAAATATATATACCATTATATATATTAAAAAAAATCATTGAAAATCGTTGCAACGGTTATCTTCGAAAGGAAATGATTTTCGCGCTGCAAAAAATTCGAATCAACTTAGTTATTAATACATATTGCATTTACAAAAGGTTGCTCATTCGCACAGCATCTAATGCGGGAACCTCCACAAAAGGGGAGGAACTCGCTGCTGCCGCTGTGCAGAGAATACTATTCTAGTACAGTAGTTACGCTCTAGGGCCTATAAACAAGATAAGCATTATTGGAAGATGCAAGCGATTGCAAATATGCAAATATTGCAATATGTTTGCGGACTACATTACAAAATCAACAAAGCGCTAAACGCCTTCGCGCGAAGAGGGATGCAACAATTTAAATTACATTTAAACTTGGCCCGCCTGTTCAACAATAAAACCGATGTGTGGACTTGCCCACTGACTGGATTAGTTGCCCCCGCTGCTGCTCTTCAGCTGCACCCCCAGAACCTCCCGGAGTTCACCCAGCTCCTGGGGTCCCTGCATTAGGCGTTTGACGCCTCGCGGCAGTCCACGGCACGATGCCAGGTTTATTGAGCTCATATTTCGACAGTTCGTCAGTATTTCCTTCACCGCCTCATCGGAAACTGAGGAGCCGCACAGATTTAAATGACTGCAGGGCAGAAATAAATTGAATTTAATTAGCACACAATACATACATTAGTTCAATATATACTCACGCCATCGGCGAATCTCTGCCCTTTTCTGCTAGAGCGCGCAGCGCATTATCGATGGGCTGCTGCATATTCGCCCATGCTAGATCCAATTCTATGAGACTGTGAGCCCACTTTGAGGCAATGAGCTCCAGGCCCGACCTGCGATGGGAAAACTTTTGATTAGAAGGAGTTTTGTATAATAATACCAAATAAACACACCCCATATCCCGAGTGACTGAGCAACCTGATAGGAATAAGTGTTTGATATCCCAGGCAGGTAAGCGGATTAGGCTCTCGTGCGTCAGCCGTGTACAGTTGCGTACGTCCAATAACTTTAGCTTGGAGCTGCTCTTCAAGATGCGCTGCAGATGATCGTCGCTTATGATGCGCGATTCATCTGTTAAGGCAGCCACGGAAAGTTCTTCAAGCTCTGGGAAACCGGGGGAGTCCATCTACAAATGCTTTCTTTTAGTACATATTTCGTAAATTGAAAGGCAAATCTTACAATTTCCTGCATTGATGCCGTGCTTGGCGTTATATGAGAGTTTGTCACACGCAGGACCTTTAGCTTCTGGCAGCCACGCTGCAATTTCTCAATGTGGAGTACACCGTGAGATGTGGCCTGAGTGGTCACGTTTGAGAGATCCAATAATGTTAGATTCGGACAGTGCGTCTGCAACAGGTAAAACAAGCCAATAAGCCATAAGAAAGGTATTGTAACAGCGTTCTACATACCGAAAGAACTCCGACTATTTGTGGTATTCCCGCTAGACGATTGTGCGCCAAGTAGAGGTGCGTTAGGCGGCTGCTCATAGTCTGTAGTGCATTGCATAGAGAGTTTACACCCACAGCACTCTTGCTGGCATTCATCTCAACCTGTGCGATACAAATTTAAATCAATTATAGCTTCACAACCACATGCCACAACATACATTGATGGAACTTAAGTCCAAGCGCTGCAACTTGTGCATGTTATCCACCAAATACGTAAGATGATCAGAGGTGAAACCCTTCCAGCCGGAGAGCGTAATGCCTGCAAGATTCGGGCAACCGCTTGACAATTTGGCAAGGAAGCAATTTATGTCTGATATTTTCCAATTGGCTAAAAGAAGATATTTTCGAATTAAATGATAGTTTCAAGCCTATACTTTTCAACTTACAAACATTCAAGTCTGTACAGGCACTGCAGCGGTTATCGACAAACCACTTGAGCTTAAGTTCGGTGCGATACTTCTCCTTGACCCATGTGGTAAGATCCATGGTGCGCCACAGAGTAGGCCTCAAAGAAACCTGTCGCCAGAGCGAGCAAACTCTGCCAAGGCGAAAGAGGGTGGGCAGGCAGCCCTGTGTATCCACAGCGTGCTCAAAGATCTGTAAAAAGCATTCATATTAGGCACACAATTTATATGCCGCCTGATTTTATTCTCACCCTAAAGAGCACTTCCTCGGGTAGCTTTTGAGCCCAGACACTCTGCTCCACTGGCTCGCCAGCCTCTGCTTCCGGACTCGTTGAAACCTTCTTATCTCCGCCACTACCACCTCCTCCGCCTTTTTTCTTGCGTGGCTCATACTCGGCCTCATCGCTGTCCTGTTGCTTTGGTTTACGGACGCGCTTGCGCACCGTTTTTAAAGGTGCGGGAACTGCAACTGGCGGGGATGTGACACCAGCAGATGCGCCTTCTCCGGCATCAGATTTCTTGATACACAGTTTGATACCCACCTTGTTGTCGCTGATTTCGCTTTCGTACATGGGCAGCGCCTTGGGTTTACGGCATCGGGATGCACGTGGTGACGTAGTGACCGCTTTGCTGGGCTTCTTGCCGCTGAGCGGTGTGGAGAGTGGTTTCCCCGACTTTGGTACGGAGCCATTGACCGCTGCAGCCGTGGCCTGCGCCTGCACCTGAGGCGGCGGAGCCGATGACTGTTGCTCCGCCGCCGGCGACCGCTGACCTTCGGAGGCTGGGGAGCAGGACGTCGATGTTGCCGTGTTAGTCTCATCCGTTTGAGTCTCTGACTTGGGCGGTGACAGGATGTTCTCCGGAATGACGGCCGTGCTGCCCGATGTGGCGGTTTCGGCGGCCAGCAGTTGGGGCGGGGTTTGTGAGGGCGTCGAGGGAGTGAGTGTGTTTATGTCAACTGTGGCAGATTTCTCCTTATCTAACAATTCACTCTGCTCCGACTGCTCAACACCAGCTTCATCTGCCTCCACTTCCATAGCCGTTTCCGCCGAATCTTTGGCGGTGGACACTTCAGCTTTCTCTTTTACACCATCTTCATCGGACACCTTGGTCTCCTCCACTTGAGAAGATAGAGATTCGCTCATCACTCCACTCGCTCTTCTGCAGTTAGAAAAGAGTACAACCGTTACTACCTGCTTTTCAATGGAGAATTTACTGGTTCCGTTATATTTTCAATATTATCTGCTGTCGCAGTTTCTTTTAACACTGGATTTGATTTTTCTATTGCCCAATGCATGGTTAGTCTCCGACTCCTACATTAATGGCCACGGAACCACTTAACAAAAAAAAATTTTAACAAACATAATATTTAGTAGGTGCACTTTAACTAGTAATTATACCGATATAGGATTATCAGGAATAGACTTCCAATATGCCAAGTTTTTCATTTATTGCAACAATGTCCTAACCGTTAAAAACGCACAATTTGAAATTTTCTCATTCCGGCCGGGAAAATCGATGCAAAAAGAACTCAACCCATTTTGGCGGTTTTTCACGGTTTCCCATTCGTCCCCGTTCTCAATAAGAATAACTCTCTCCTCTCCAAATTCAACATAGAGTCGTAAATCTCACCTGCTACAACGTACATATATATTTTTGTTTTTATTTTTATTCGTTTGTTCGCTCTTAATAAACAAGTCGACCGCAGTTGGGGTCGCACCGACTTGTTAGTGACCTGTGCGCACACTCCGTTCGAGTTCCCGCCATAAATCTCGGTTGTAAGTAAGGGGTGAAAGGGGCGTTTTGGAGGGATCTGTGCAGATAGGCAGTTTGAGTTTCCAGGGGGTTTCCTGTTTCACTATGCTCTTCCTTTTTTCGCGGCTCTGCACTTCACTTATTGCATACAATGCTCGGTGCGACGCGTGCAGGGTGCATAATCGGCATTCAACTCACCACTTGGAAGAGAGGTAGGTACACAAATGTATGTTATCTTCCGAGACACGGGTCGTTTCGCTCGCACGCACTGCGGTACTGTACTGCGCGGCGGTGTGTGAACGGTGCAGCACTACGTGTGTGTGTTTGAATTATCCGAATCCGATTCTAAAGATTTTTTCCTTTAGCGTTTTGTGGACACTTTAGGCTTCTTTTGCTCCCCGAATGGCCGATTTCACACTGGTGCCGATTACTAGAGGCACTGCACTGCATTTGGTCACGGCATTAGCCACAATTCGTACATTTTAAAGGCGCACAATCAATTAAAACTTTTTTATTTGCTGCAACGAACGACGTAGATAGAAAGCTGGGGATGTTGTTGTTGTATCGATACATCACAACAATCGCCAGTGGGACCAGGTCAGACAAACACAATAAATGCTGCACTTGCGGCTTGGGGTGGCAAGACCTTGACAGAAGCGTTAAAATTTGAACTTGCGCCGCGGGGAAACACCCGTAGTTGGGACTCCTCAGTAGGCGTAATCCAGATTGGCCACCTCGGGCAGCACGGTAAGATTCTTGTGCACCTCCAGCCAGCGCTTGGCATCGTATGTGGTCTTGGCGTACGTGCGTCCGAACTTGTAGGTCTCCCCGGGAACGTGACCCGCATAGCTGGGCACCATTCCGCTGTCCTCATGGTAGACGACGAAGTGTCCGACGGGCGGGCAGGTGATGGCCGGCCGGCTGAGATCCTGGCCACAACACCACGTGTCCCGCTTCCGCTTGTACATGTAGTCGGAGAAGCTGCACAGTGCTCGGTTGGTCAGCACCTTGTTGGACTCCCCGAATCGGGTCACTGAATTGGGAATGTGGCCGGAGTAGCCATTGATTATGAATTTGTCGGGATCTTCATCCTCTAGGAAGTGCGGCGATGTGAACTTGCTGTAGCAGAGTTTCCCCGTTTTTGGCGGACAAGCCTCGTCCTTAATTCCCTTGGACACTCCGGTCACCGGGATCAGTGGCGACCGGTAGTAGGTCTGTGGGAGCAGTCTTTCGTTGATCTTGCGGTCGAAGAGACCGTTCCCGCTCTCCAGTAAATCCCGATGCCTGAGCGTCCGCTTTTCGCACCGATACCACTCCATCAGCGTCTCATGCCGAGCTACTCCAGCGGATGCCGCAGCAACATAGCGCTTGCCAATCTGACTCACTTTGTTCGGGACGAAGCCGGCGTAGCCCGGCAATATGGGATGCCTGTATACGGAGTCCACCAGTCCCTCACGAGTACGCAGAATCTTCAGCTCCTGCTCTGTGGGATAGTCCTTAAGTCCGCGCTTGGCATGAATTGGAGCCACTATCAGTTCCGGCGCGTGGTAAATACAGGGGTCTATTAACAGCTTGTGCGTCTGCCGGCCATAAGTGCGACCCACTCGGTCCCGATTCTGGGCGCAGTGACCCGTGTAACTAGGATATACAGCACCATCATTGATACATTTATCTACCAGTGGAGCAATTCAGTTTGCTTACCCTGGCACCAAGTGCGGCTCCGGGGTTATAGCGTGATCCATCCTGCTAACTGTTTAAAATTTATCTTGCACAATTAATTTGGAAACTTTAGGAGATTTACAATTGTTTTATAAATGACTTTATATTTACAATGAATAACAAAGGCCTCAAACGACAGATAAATAAAGAAAGCTAGATGTGTTCTATAAGGAAACTATTGTCAACCGCAACCTATGGAATCCTGGCATCAGACTCCAGCTACCCGTAACATTTCCTTGATGCTTACAATCTTCTCGCGCGGCTTTCCCTTGGCTTTTCCCGCTGCGCTCTCAAAATCATTGATTCGCTGCCAGCCATCCCAAGTAACCACTCGTTTGCCATCCGCATCGTATCCTGGTTTGGCAGAGCTGGTGTCCAGAGCATTCGCGTTTATGTCATCGCAGATGGCTTTGGCCACCGCAAAGGCGCCGTTCATGGTGGTCACAATAACGCCAGTGGGTCCAGTTCCTAGCCAGCCAGCTACATAAAGTCCAGGGTCAACCTCCGCCGAAGCATCTTCCTTGAGGATTCGACCATCAATGTTGTGAACTCGGCCGCGTCGGTTGTCGAAATTGATGCCCGTATCCACGCAACTTGATTTGTAGCCAATACTGCGTAGGATTAAGTGCGATGGAAGACGCTCTGTGGAAGTGGTGGGCACTGCTGCTTCCTGCTGCAGTTCCGTGACGGAAAACTCCATTTCCCCTGGCGATATCGCCTTCGGAGCGCGCAGAAAGATGGGCAGGAACTGTTTAGAGCCGGAGATCCTGCCCTGCTCCTTTAAACTCTTAAGCATCAGTTCGGTTAGTCTCTTGCGAGGTCGCTGAAGTTTATCCAGCTGTAGGTCAATGCCTAAAGATTAGGATAACATTGTAAATAAATAGGATTTCGGCGATTCCACAATTCTTACCCGAGAAATCCTCAGAACGCCATCGGGTGTCTACATTGGGAAGCTTAAGCATCTCACGCAGCTCCTTGATGGTGAAGGCGGCCTGCAGGGGACCACGTCTGCCAACTAGGTGGACTCGTTGCACTTGGCTGCGAGAAAGCGCTTCCAAGGCGTACTCAGTTGTGTCCGTACTCTGCAACAAAGCACATAAGAATGGTGGATTTATATTTTATGGGGAAACTCACCGTCAGAGCATCCAAGGGACTAAGCAGCAACCTAGCTACATCCACAGCCACGTTGCCCTGACCCACAATCGTGACATCGCGACCAGTGAGATCGGGAGCTAAGTTTTCCGCACCCGGCAATCCATTATACCAGGCCACAAATTTCCTGGCTGATATCACATTACCCTGCTGCTCGTTCTCCAGCTCCAGCTCCCGATCTTGGTCCGCTCCGTAGGTAAGGAGCACGGCATGATATCGATCTCTCAGCTCCCGCAGGCTCACATCTGTGCCCAGCGCTATGTTGCCAAAGTAACGCAGACGCGGATGCTCGGCGGTCTTGGTGAAGGTGTTGATTACGTTCTTGACCTCCGGATGATCGGGCGCAACGCCAAAGCTGCAATGTGCGATTTGCATAATGGGACAAGTCGTTAGTCGATAAGTGCGATGGAATGCCGTGCACACGCAATCGTGTGCGGATATAAGCATTTGATTTCGGAGTGGGAGCCACAGTTTGGCTGCCAAGATGCAGGTGCTAGGCGGCCCTCCACTCAGCTTGTGTCTTTTGGTGATCATCACTTCGCCACTGATTGCAGCCAATCCCCTGTGGAGTCTTGACCAGGTGGGAGGTATGTATCTATTACCCCTGAATTTCTCGCAAGGATTGCACACATTTCGCACCCTTCAGCCTACCTCAGTGGCATCTTCCGCTCCGTTGTGGGTCCACTATTTGGCTTTGGCCGGGCAGCCAATACCACCGCCTTATAAAGCTAGTTCTGCTTACCGCACCAGTCCAAAGGGAACCGGCAGCTTCTCGACCACATCCACTACGCAATTGTCCAGCTGCTTGAGGATCAGCTGGGCGGCATAGAAGCCCGCGGGCCCGGCACCCACAATGCATATCCGCTTGGTGGGCGTGGCGCCCTGGATCACCTGCAATCGAGCGGAGCTCGTGTGGAGGCCACGTCTCAGGATGTTATGCCAATTGATGCCCATCGTGGACCATTCGCCGGTTTTGGCTACTGGGACAGCAGCTTATTTTCGGATCTTACAGGGAATCAAGCTGTTTGCTGGTGATCTTATAAAAGTTGTTTGCTAACGATGATTTTTTAGTTTCTCGTTATCTCTCGAAAGACTTTCTTCAGCGCTCCCCAAAATACCCAGCGAAATCCAACCAAAACAGTGTATTTACCCGATTTCGCGTTTTGGTAACACTACGTGATTTTGAGTTTATTGGCTTTTCACGATTTTCCCGCTTATCACTGTGTGAAATATTCCACAGACGATCTTCTTACAAAGCGTCTTAAAATTCCGCATTCTCTGCAAAGTAAACCCATTTTAGTGAAATATATATGTACATATATTACTCTAAACAAATGTTTAAGCTCTTCTAAAGTTCAAAGTAAAACTAAGTGAAATTATTTTTGAAATGTGCATTCAATATTCAATTATGGTTTGGCATACCAAATAGATATAAGTTATCTAAACAAAGTGACCTAAAACTAAATTAATTGTATTACTCGAAAAAACAATAATAAACCAAATGTGCTTCATTTGACATGTGAATTTATATGGTTCAATTTCTATCTGCCATTTTCTGTTGGTTTCTACTGTATACGATTTATTTCGGGTGCTTCTGTAAGCGTAACACAGCGAATTTGATTGGCTAATGGTGAGCTAGAGATCCGAGAGCTCGCTCCTCAATCGTGATTGAGGGCCAGATGACGCTTGGCGTCGATGGTGGAGCGGCCGTAGGTGTTGCCCACACGGAATTTGTTGCCCGGAACGTGGCCGCCGTAGCGTGGAATCATGCCGACCACCCGCGGATAGATCACGCCATTGGGATTGGCGAAGGAGCGGCCCACGCCTGCCTTCTCCACGGGCACCCACTCCGCGCTGCGGATGAAGTGCATGTCGTTCTTCGGGTAGCACCATCCCTCATCCGGCAGGTGGAAGTCGAAACCAAATCCTGGTGGCACGTGCACAATTTAGATTGATAGAAACCCATGGATTAGCTTCACTTACGGCTGGAATAGGACATGTTTTATATTTCCGCAAAAGTTGTTGATCCCTCGGAGTGTTGCTGCTTAACTGGGTAGCTGGAAACTGAATCTGACTATTAATAGGAGGCCTGACAGGAGAAGCTTCGACAAAACGACCCCGTTTCCCATGACAACGGAGGCCAGGATTACCCGGATTGCCCGGATTGCCCGTATTGCCATTATGGCAGCAACAAGTTAGGTCACGACACCGATTTGCATTTCCTGATGCCGTACTTTAATGGCAATTAATTCGACTCCTCGTAACAACACAATTACCGTGGCATTTAAAAGAGTTATGGGGTACCGTTTATTTTATTACGTTTACTGGCTTATGATTTTGTCATTTACAGGGCGATTGTATTGATTAACAAGATGGAAGGCTCGGGGCCGGAAAGTACTACGTCAAGCTATCTTCGCCTCCATCTCCATCAGTTGGACTTCTTGGCCTTCTTCTGCTGCTTGCTCTTCAGTTTCTCCTGCTTCTTGAGCTCCTTCTCCGTCAGCGATTTGTACAACTTGTAGCCGAAGAGGGCTGTAATGCGAAAAGAAGGCAGACGGTTAATAAGCTGACTTGGTTACGTCTTGAGATCAAGGGAACTGAGACCGAATATGGAGACCAGGAGAAAGATCACTGCCGACACTATGGAACTGGAGTAGGTCTGTGCGAAGTGGGCGTGCTGCACTATTCGCTCCTCGATTCTGCCTATCGTCTCCTGGAACTTGTCCTTCATCTCGGCGAGAAACACATGCCGATCCGTTTCGGCCAGGGACTCCAGCTTGCTCTGCATCTCGCCGATCCGCTTGACCAGATCCATTGAGAACTTGCTGCTGGGCCCCGTTTTGGCCACGATCGATTCTACGGCCTTTTTCAGCTGCTCGATAACGCCGAGCTCGTCACTGGATCCCGACAAACTCATGTTGCGGAATTTTCGGAAAAGGGTCTAGGTGTCAACTACAGGCCGGCATGGGTCTCTGGCAAGTACTGCCTATAGGGTTCCACTCTATCTGTGTCTGCGGTGGATCTTATCGAAAATCGAACGCCTATAAACGAAGCAAACATTCTAGCCGAGGCTCGTGAGTGTGAGTGCTTAGAGTGCTTAGGGCCGCCTCCTAAACCTTATCGCCTTTTAACCAGAAACCCAGGTGGGTGCGGATACCGCGCCCGATAGGGGTTAAACGGCAGTGGCTCGTTCCGGAGGACGCTTACCAAAGACGATGAGTATGAGGGCCAGCATCACGAAGAACACCAGGTACTCCCGGGAACTGTGGCCCGGATGCCCGTACTGGCGCATGAAGTCCTCCGGCGACGGCGGCTTCGGGTTAAAGATGCTCTCGCGGAGCTCGGCTCGCTCGTCGTCCGAAATTCCCTCCATGCCCTCGACCAGCTTCCAGATCTCGTCGGCACTGGGCATCTTAAAGTCGGAGTGTCCGGGCTCGGGGCCGGCAAAACCACCGGCTCCTCCAGCCGCAGCAGCAGCTGCCACGTCCTCAGCGAATGCCTGCTGGTTCACCGGATCCTCAGCCATGATCTAATCTCTGTGTGCGGCTCTAATTTACGGGCTGTGTTCTGTGGGCTCTCGCCTTTAGCGGTTCGCGTCTGAATGGATGGTATATAGGAAATCATGGTATTCGGTTTATGGTTCTAGTTTCTGCACTTCAGCATGCTACTGGGGGGCAAACAAAATCACAGAAACAAACAACGTGGCAAAACAAAATTTTGATTATCTTTAACACAAGTTTGACACGCGGCATGCAGAGATAATACCGACTAAAGCTATTGTACAAATCACATTAATCACTTAAACTATGATATTTTTCCCCCCAGATCACACACTTTCCAATGCTAACTAATTTTAGTTAATAGATCGCCGGTGCTTACGTGCTTTGGCTTCTGCGGTTTGGGAGGACTGAATGAGTCTCTCTAAAATTTATATTAAAATCAATATGAATATAAGCCCGCACTCGTGTGTAATCAGTCGCTTGTATTTCATTATTCCCAGATATGCCCAGTAGTTGACTTTTCGCTGCGCTTTTCGGTGTGCCTCCTGCCTTCGTCAGCATATTTCCAAAGGTGATCGCGAAGAAGTTGGCATTGTGGAGAGCATATGGGTAGAGTATATGCGATAAGGGAGAGCCACTAATCAGTGCCGGACAGACGAACACATAGAGTCTCACTCGCGAGAGATAGATGGCTTCGATGTTACAAGATAGCCACAAATGCTCACGCCCACAGTTCCTCAACTCGAACTTCCCGAACTGTTTCTAAAGAACTTAAAACTCATAAACTTATAAAATCCAAAGTTCCAAGCCAATATACATTTTATATCGGGATCATATCCCCAATCTCGCCCCCTATAAAACATTACCCATGCCCATATACAAATGACTTTCCCAATAAAGTTACTTTTGGAACCAATATGTCTCTTTGAAGATCTATGCGAAAATGTGCTAGCAACTCTTAATTGATTTCATCGAAAGGTGCGTTTTTCGGAGGAGGTTTGACTGTACAAGTGGGACCATTGATTGGTGGCAGGTCGATTCCTTATCAGAGGGCCATTATCGCTCTCGAGAACCACAAACTTTTGGCTACGTACGCAAGAAAACCGGAATGACACGAAGTGGCCAGATAGAACACGTAGGACCAAGTTGGCAAAGGCAATCAAAATGGAAAGTATCTCAAACCAAAACAGATAAGAACGAAAAACCAAACATCCAACAGCTGTGCACTACAAACGGCTAGCAAGCATTCGACTAAGTTGCTCGCTTGGTGAAAGTCTTTCGACCCATTTAGTCGCGGCTTCGCTACGACTATAAAGATATTACATGCATAACACTGGGAGGGGATGGGTCTAAGGGGGGTAGCTAAATGTGGGGAGGGGGTCGGCCGAAACTCACCTGCCAGGGTAAAAACAACAACTGCCGGCACGTAGAAGGCGAAGTCGGGAATGGATTGCTGGAACGGCGAGCCGGCGTCGGTGAGGTCAACCATGTTGGATCACTGCAAGATTGTCTGTATGTCTTTGGAAGAGCACTTGTGCGTCTGCAACACAATTCGGGCGTTCCGCTTGCGACTTTATCTCAACAATTACGAAAAAAAAACGACTGGGAGAAGAGGAAGCTGCGATTGTCAGACGAAAATGTTGTACTCCCTACGATTCATCGATAGATTGCAGACTTGTATACGGTACTAAGCCAACAGTGGCCTGGTCCCACTAAATAGCCGATTGAAAGGTATCGTTATCAATCGTATGGCGCAAAAATTTAAAACTCGACGAGCAAACATTTGTTTGGTGCGTACTTTTAGTAATAACGGGCAAAACATCAATGTAAATGAACATTTTCTTAATATTTTATTGTGTCTCTTGTAGTCTATTTATATGCAATGGGAGATAATCTGAAAACCTGCCCATGTTTTGCCTCAGATACTTTTATATATTGCAGGTGTGATCGTCAGGTAATTTTATCTCTATAATTGCCTTTAAGTGATTCAAAATTAGATGAATATAAAAAGATAATTTGGTTCTTATTTAATGACTACTTTTTATAAATGTATATACATTGTACAAGCACCATCCCCATCAATTAGGGATGTTAGGCACCCAAACCGCACTGCGTCACATAGGCCTTGGCCAGAGCACACTGGGCATTTTGAGTCCACCGATGAGCGGGGCAGTTCTTGAAGTACTCCATGTAGGTGCACCCGAGGACGATGGCTGAGAAGGGGCTGCATCTTGGTTGTTGCTGCTGGGGCTGTTGCTGCTGCGCCTGTTGTTGCTGCTGCATGATAACAGCCAGTCTGCGCTGCGATTGGGGCTCACACTTGGAGTAGGCCATGGTCATGGTTTCCACATAAAGGGAATCGTTGGAGAACTTGGATGAGAGATCACTGCGTATGTTGGCCAGGTTCAGTGTTTGGGGCCCATCGATATACTTGGAGGAAGTGAGGATGCACTCAGCGAGGCACTAAGTAGGTCATTTATTATGTAATGTAACTTTTAAATAATTCCCAATTATTTTAGATTACTCACTGCTGCCGTGTCCAATGATGGAGGAGCTGCCTTCTGTCCATTTGCTGCTCCTAAAATCCGCTGTGTGCACTGATCGGCAACCTGGTCGCGACCCCCATCCTTGCAGCAAAGTGCTGGATCCTAGAAGAGTGTGAAAATACGTTAACAATCTCCTTTAAATTCCAGAAAACCAAACTGAAAACCCACCACTAGTTGCGGCGGTCTTTGGCAATCAATAGTGGTTTGGCCATATACTAGACGAGTATATAGGTTCAGCAAAGCGAAGATCACAAGATGTTGACTGGGCGACATAGCTGCGATTGAGTGAATAAAATGACTGATATGAATATGAAGTCGCACGGCCCATTTTATATCCCTCACGCAGCTCCACATCTAATGGAACGAAAAGAGTAATGGCCACTTAATAGTGCCAGCCACGCATGACCAGAAAAGCCCAGCAAAAGTTCATTGTTGCAATCTGCTGCTGTTTGGGGCCAATGTCATAAATAATGTCATGTTTTGGGCCATTGACATTGCAGTAAGGTTATAGTTCGTTATATAAGCATAGAACGTTCTTCGGTCAATTAAACAGCAATTGCCGAAAAAGCTGTGGTGCTGGGAAATGCCGCTGCAAAGTGTGTCATGGTGTTCGAAATGAGCAATAATTGCGAGTTATGTTTAAATTCCGGTTAAAGAACATGATTGGGCTTCGAGTAATTTAATATTTGTGAAATAATCAATAGGCCAAATGGATTTCAATTTCGAGTTTTGCCGCCCAATTAATGCATCAAGTTGGCAGTACCAGCATGAAGAAGCGTGAAACGATTGCTCAGTTATCGATAACAATGGACGCGGGCACCAAAATGTGAGTAAAAAATCATGTTATAAAAAATATGAATTAAGGGTTTAATATTGCTTATTTCTCCTAGCTTAGTTGTCGGCGATGTGCGAGGTCGCTTCAAGCAACTATTTCAGCGCGTGGAGCAGGTCAACAAAAAAGCGGGACCCTTTGAAATCCTTTGCTGCGTCGGTGACTTTTTCGGCGAAGACAAGCAAAACGAGGAACTGATTGCCTACAAAAATGGATTTAAACATAGTAAGTATTGTGGAATTTAATCATGAACCACTCTCTAAAAGCTCTTCTTCTCCCTAGTCACCGTACCCACATACATCCTGGGTCCCAACCGAAAGGAGCACGGGAAATACTTTGAAAATCTGGCGGACGGTGAAATGTGCACCAATCTCACGTATCTCGGTCGACGTGGGGTCTACACGCTGAGCAGTGGCGTTAAAATTGCCTATCTAAGTGGCTTGGAGGCTCAGGGCACTGCAGATTCCGCTGGCTCGGAACACGAGTTCACCAAAGCCGATGTCATCGCCGTAAGGAACTCGTGTTTGGTGTCCAAAAACTGTTCAACGGAGTACCGCGGCGTGGATGTGCTTCTCACATCGCAATGGCCATTCGGCATGCAGGAGAATGAAAACGTACGTCTACATCTACAGTTCGCATTACTATGTATTTAACAACGGTATTCCTCATTTTAGGCCACAGCATCCAATCTGGTATCATTTCTTTGTCGTGAGATAAAGCCGCGCTATCATTTTTGTGCCATTAATGGAGCGCACTACGAAAGCGCTCCTTTTCGGATGCCCAAAGATGAGACTACGCAGTTTGAGCTGTGCACTCGCTTCATTTCCCTCGCGGAAGTGGGAAATGCTGAAAAAGCCAAGTACATCTATGCACTCAGCCTTAAGCCAGTAGACAAATCACGCTTATTGGACCTGGTGCAAAAGACCACAAATGAAATTCCGTGTCCTTTTATTGGCTTAGACTTAGGCGGTGCTATTAACAAAAATGATTCGGTGGGTTACTTTTAAATATCTATAAATACCTCAAGTGACTAAAGTTATTACTTTTTCAGTCCGAAAGTCGACAGTACTTCTTCGACATGAATGGTGGCAGTCGCAAGCGCCAAGGCGGTGATAATAAAAGAGATAAACGACCTAGAATACAACAGATTGAGCAAGGTTTGTCTAATGCTATACCTTAAAAGCTGCATCGTTAATACTTTTCCTATCGTTGTAGATAAATGCTGGTTCTGTTTATCCTCACCTGATGTGGAGAAGCATCTTATTATCACTGTGGGCGAACATTTTTACTTGGCTCTGGCCAAAGGACCTATCAACAAGCATCATGTTATGATATTGTCCACCAAACATGTGCCCTGCGCTGCCCAACTCAGTCCAGATGATTGGGAGGAACTGAACAAGTTCAAGGCAGCTTTGCGAAAGTTTTTCAAAACCTTAGGTCAAGTGGTGTGCTTTACTGAACGACACTACAAGTCCGTTCACCTACAAATCAACGTGCTTGCCTTTGAAGAAGGCTATGCCTGGAAGATAAAACACAGTTTTGAGGTAAGCTCACAACATTCGACCTTTAATAAAATATGTTATGTAGTACAAAACATTTCAGGATAAGGCGGAGGAATTTAATCTGGAATTCGAGACACTTCCGGCATTGGATTCTGAAAAAATGCTGCCCGAAATGGGCCCTTATTTCCTGGCCGAGTTACCCGACGATGGCACACTTATAACGCGGCAAATGAAACACTTTCCCATTCATTTTGCAAGGTGCGTTAGCTTCTCGATTTAAGCTTACAACTCTTTACTAAACACATTTTTTCAGGGACGTGTTCTGTTCGGAAAATCTTCTTAACTGCGACGAGAAAGTGAACTGGAAGGATTGCCTCCTCGATAGGGACGAAGAAGTGGTGTATGTGGAAGATTTTCGAAAGGCTTTTGCGCCTTTTGATTTTACAGACGATTAAGCAAAGAACATTTTATGTATAGTAAAAAGTTCATATCGGTTGTAATTGCTGAGCCCTTGCTAACAGTTCATCCATGTAAATGCTAAAACTACAATTTAATTAAAAAATATTCGTAAAGTCGTTGCGCTCAAGTAATTTAGGAGTCACGTTGGTAGATTTTGTTGAGTATTTGCAGGAAGGTTTGGTGAGGCACCCCGCGAGAGGTTTGTTGTATGTGAGTTTTAATCATGTTGTACGATTCCTCCTCGAAAATGGCATATGTGGATGGCAGTCCAAGTTCCTTGTACAGTTCTTTCACTCGCTCTACTTTAGCTGGTTCTGCAAGTAAATTCAATAGTCAATGTCTAATTATGAGGGTTAGTTTACCTATTATTACCTTCTTTGCCATAGCAATCGACCATGATTTGCTTTTGCTCGACATTGGCTCGCTGCATCGCCACCACTGCCAGCCACGAGCACTTGTTGTCCTGAATATCGGTTCCAATTTTACCAGTCACTTCCGGATTGCCGAAGCAGTCGAGGAAATCATCTTGAACCTGGAAAAAGTTGCCCATTTCTAGGAGAATGGTCTTAGACTGTCGGAAGGCCTCTGCGTCCTTAAAACTAAACAATAAATCGGAGAGTTAGTATGCGGAATGAAATATATATGATATCATTGCATACCCAGCCAAGTGCAAAGCAAGGGCGAATGGAAGGTAGAAGGAGTAATATGCAGTCTTATTTTCGACAATTGCTTTGTAGTTTTCCATGGTGAACTCCGAGACACAGCGGTTCGAATTCAGTTGGTCCAACGACTGTCCGCAGGTAGTGATGTATGTGATTTCGTGGAAGAGCTCCATTAGGGCGACATAGCAGTCCAAGTGGCTGAAGTGCTTCTTAAGAATGGCATACATGGCGTTTTCGATCATAAGAGCATCGTTAATGGCAGTCAGGCCAACGTTTTCCACCTTGTGCCAGCAGGGTTGACCGCGTCTGGTGGTGCTGTTGTCCATCACATCGTCTGAGATGATGAAGAAACTCTGGAGCTGAAACATGTCCGATAATTTGTAGTAGGAAAACTACGTTTTGCGTTGAACTCCTACCATTTCCACACACCAGCCCAGATACTGGGCCAGTTTTATGTTCTCGGGCGTGAGATCCTGGGCGGGAACAAGATTCTTATACGTGAGCACGGTGAGGATGCCGCGGTTCTTCTTGCCCCTGGGCACATTGTACTGGAGGACCTGGGCGAACCATTTGGCTGCGTCGCTGCAATTGTATGCCTTCGTCACGGTGGTGATGTCACGCACAAGATCTGCAAATCGGAACGGAATTAGCATTAGTATTTGCATGATAATTAATAATGGGCATATATAAACAAATCTCACCTGGGAAGACGGCCATAAAGTCGCGACTCTCATCTTTCGACACCGTGACGCGAGCGGCAATGGGAACCGAGTGATTTTGGAGCGTCGATAAGGTTCTGTGGACAAAACAAAGTTGAGAACAATGGAGTCAAGAACTAACACCAGGCACGCACACAAACACACACATGTACACATCTCTGGTCTACGTGACTGCATAATTGGGTAATACACAAACTTTCTCCCCCACTTCCAATCAAGCAAATCAGACCCCAAAACTCCGCATCCGAAATCACGCCCAAATCAGGCATCCGATACATGCATACCATACCGGTCGAAACGTAAACAAAACAAACAGGCAAAG
Source organism: Drosophila santomea (assembly GCF_016746245.2). NCBI lineage: Eukaryota > Metazoa > Arthropoda > Insecta > Diptera > Drosophilidae > Drosophila > Drosophila santomea. The sequence continues at coordinate 190,014 of NW_025319012.1, forward strand.
GTCAAGTGCGAAAACCGGTAGATTGATTACCTGCTAGTCTTCTTCAGCTTTTGCTCGTTGACCAGTTCGGTGGGGAGGCCGCCAATGGTGTCCATGGACTTAAGAATGGGCTCTGCGTTGACCTCGTCGCTGGTGGAGATCAGGCGCTGCAGACGCAGCGGGCTAGCCAGGATCCGCTGCTGCGGCAGGAGCATACGGGCGAGTTTGAACATTTTATTTATGATTATCGGCAGGTAACTATTCGCTTCACGAAACGGCAATTCAACTTTGGGTACCAAATTGCCAGTGTGACCGAATCGGGATTCGCGAAAGAAACGCTAACAATAACTATAAATAAGTTTATAGCAACTATTTATGGCGGAATTTATTTTTTGTTGATATTGGGAAGTACAAATTTACATTTTAAGGTATGTTATTTGATAAAAATAAAAGATCAGAAAATATTTCTGTTGTAATTATTTTTGATATTTTTGCTTTTTATAATAACCAAATAAACTTACTGCGGAATATAATTATGATTAGTATAAAAACTATTTATTTTAAATTCAAGATCTTAAAATTATATCTTACACTCTACTGTAACTGTTTTGGCCACACTGTTTCGATGCATTTGTCGACAGTGTTGGAAATGGCCTGACATACACCAAAGGCAAATTGGCAGCTGAAAACGCGAATTAAACTAAAATGATGGATGAGCAGCTAATTGACGAGGTGGCGCAGCACGGAGTGATCTACAACCGGCAGAAGTACTACCTCAACGGCGGCGCCAATGGTGGCAAGTACGAGACTAAGGACGAGGCCTGGCAGCTGATTGCGATGAAGCTGCGCACGGATGGTGAGGAAGAGGCGCTCCTCCGGAAGACCTTCTCTATAAATGTTGTCCTCCTTTCCAGTGGACACGTGCAAGAAGCGGTGGAAGTACCTGCGCGAACGCTACGTCTCGCAGCGGAAGCAGGGCGATCCACCTGTCTACGAACACCTGTCGCGTCCATACCTGGAGAAGATGAAGTTCTTGGACCAGCACATCCAACCGCGCAAGTCATATCGCCATGTGCCAAACTTCCTAACATCTCCGCAGTCCGCCAACAGCTCCGGCTACAACGAATACCAGGTGGATAAGTCGAATGGCTCCATGAAGAATGTGTCTCAGTTTGGAAGCTCAGGGCAAGGTCACCTTTACCACCAACCGGATCAGCAGCACACAATGAGTGCTCTGAGTAACGCCGCTGCATCTGCGCTGGAAAACGTCAATGGCCAGGTTAAGATCGAGGCTGACCAGGTGTTCAGGGATTTTGCGGCTGCCGTGGCCTCACAGCAGCTTCAGCACATATCACAGTCACAAATGCAGCAACAGGCGGCGGCCGTGGCAGCTGTGATGGCGGATTCCTCGCAAGGCTATCAGGATCAGTACAAGGATGGCGCCGTGGGCATGAACGGGGCCCAGAACAGCGCCGGCAGTCTGACCTCAACATCATCCTCGATGAAGTCACCGCTGTCGTCGCCGCTGCAAGGAATTGGGGCAGGAACCCATCATCCTCAGCAGCAGCAGCCGCAACAACAACAGCAGCAGCAGCAACAAGCGCAGCAACAGTCGCCGGCTTCTGAACAGCAACTTCCGGTGGTCCATTCCTCTTCCAGCGCCACTGGCGCTTCAATCGGCAACAGTTCCACCCTGCAGATGCAACAGTCACACGTTTATAACTCCAAGGGAGATGTCTTAGACTCTTCGGCATCTGGCAATTTCCATATGAAGAAACCCCGTGTTCAGCTTAATGGCAATGCACACAACCAGATGACCAGCAATGGGAGCCACTTTGGCAATGACTCGGACGACGATTCCGATGATAACAGCCATGATCTGATGGAGCCGCAGGTTTTGATGCAGCAGGAGAATCACTACAACAATTCGATGCCCATGCAGCGGGGCAATGGAAGTGGGAATAATAGTAGCAGTAATAGCGGGAGCAACAATCCCAGCGGCAATAACAGCCACAACAACCAGCCGCAACAACAGCACCAGAACATGTTTCCGTCAAACACGGACTTCCTCTTCCAGTTGTACCAGCAGTTCCCACATCAGGCAAGCAGTTCGCACCCCTCCAACTTCGGGAAATTTCAGGCGCCGCCCAATCATCCGGGTGTGCAGCGGTTGTCGGAGCATTTGCTGGGGGAATTAGTCACCACGGAGCTGCTTAAGATGAACAAGGAACGGAAGAAGAGTGCACAGAAACGAATCCTAGAAATACTATTCTTCGACGATTAAAGGGCTATCTACTAGGTACTTGTAAATAATGTAATCTATTATCCTTAACTTATGTTATTCGTTAGACGGTTGTCAGATAATTGCGTCGCTTTGGTCAAATTTCCCACCAAGAAGTCATTTGCAAAGCTGTACGTTCTCTCGAACACTTTTCAAATGTGCTAGTCAAGACCAGCAATTAGAATTCCATATCTGCATTAATTTATGTTTTATATATGTTTAAGAATATAATGAATGGTCTTAATTTATTTAAATTCTTATTAAAATATACTCAATGGAAGGTGACTTTCCAAAATGAAAGTTTGGTAATTTATGTGTAGTTGAGAGTATAAAAATGAGCATTTTTCCTCCTGTAACTGATAAATTTGTATATGGTTGTATTTTTTATGAATTTTGATGGTGCTGGCTTTTTTGGCTCGAAAGTTTGCAACCGCATCGCCACAAGTAATTAGCTTCAGTGTAGCCATCATACAGAAAGAAGTTCCTAATGATATGTAAAGCCTCGTGACCCACTGAGGCATAATTTCAGTTATGTTCAGTAGCCGCCCTGTTGCTTGATTTATGAGTGGCCTTTGACCGATCCTCCGATCCTCCGATACGCCGATTGCCCACAGAGCGGATGCAAGTGCAATTGCTGCACAACCGCAAAGCCCCGCTGGCTACTGTCTGCAGCGGAAAGTGCCACTGCAACTGGCAATTGGCCTAGCTCGTTAACCCTCGAATGGCCAAGCGGCTCAATGTGCCACTGCAACTGCAATCCTGCACGCTGATTAATGACCAGCTTTGCATTCCTCTGGGCAGAACGAAAGTCGGCGGTGATATGGATAAGTTTAGGCTTTATTGCGTTTCATATCTTAGCTGGTAGGGAGAATAATTACTTGCTTGTGTTTTCTGTTGTTAGCCTTAGATAAATTATGGTAAATAGCATAAGATCATAATATTTGGATACTGGTCAGTGGTGCGATTCTTAGCTTAGGCTACTTGATGGACCATCGAATGTTCGAGGGCCCCACGCATTTGGCTAGCGTATGTGTTTACTTGTCGGGTTGTCTTTGATTAACTGGAGTTAGAAACCTTTAGCTTATTTACAACTAATCACAGGAGGATTGGAGTTGGAATCTCAGACCTCCTGATTATCCTCGGACTCGGCCACCATGGTCAGACTTCGCAGCGATCTGTGAACGAAAGAAAACAAAACGACCAAACGTTAATCAGCTAGCTCAATATTATTCCAAATATTTCGTAAGAGAGCGGGAGTGATGAGTTCAGATTCATTTGGCTGATATGGTTTATCGCCTTCGCAACCAGCAAGCCTGCTTTTTAGTCGGAATCTGACAGCTCATCAGCATGGACAACCTACGCCTCTGCCTGCTTATTTTGTTAGTCTGTTTAGTCGGTGGTCATGCATGTCTGATTTCAGTTGGAGATTGTGCCTAACTTGGGAGTTAACTTCTGGTTTAGTTACAGGTGAGATGCCCACGTTCCAAGGCCTGTGCCAGATGCAAGGCGACTGGTGCAGTACCAACTGCCAGATAGCCGGAGGACGGGACGGACTTTGCAACAAGGTGGGCCTCTGCGTCTGCAGACCCTTGTAGTAGTGGTGACGTGACGGTTAGACAAATCGGAATAAAGGCGAACATATTTACAATTGCGAACGGTGGTCGGGGACTCTGTCTGCGGATCTGTTACATTATGATGGCCCTCCACTTGCCTGGAACGCTCGAAGAGCGAGGGATCCGTGTAAATGGGCTCGCTGGGATCCTCGAACTGGTGGCTACTCTGGTTGGTGCTACGCATGGGATTTATCACTGGCAGCTGGCACATGCGCGCCAAGTTGCTGTAAAGACATAAAACTCCCCATAAGTGGACCGGTTGGGCGATTGGCGACTGGCGACTGGCGACTCGCCGTTCCTCACCCCGTGGCAAATGTTTTGTGTAATGAGCCGCCGAACATGGACATGTTGGTGCGAAAAGCGTTTGAGGCCCGATTCGATGCGCTCTGATTGGCTCCGCCCCCAGTTCCTGCCCCTGCTCCACCTCCTCCTCCATTCAGGTTGGGCATGTGTCCGATCTCTGTGAAGCGCTCATGGGTGCGTATGGACGAATGGGAGTGTCCGAGCGAGTGGATCGGCGAGTGTCGGTCCACAAGTCGGTTCTTGGAGATGGATTTCCAGTAGCGTCTGCAAAAGGCGCCAATTAGCACTGATCTCTTGCCCGTTGAAGGCATCCTACCTGTATCCCAGGCCCGCTACCAGCGTGATGCTGAATAGCAGGATCATTAACAGGATAATGGCTGTGATTAGGCCATGATACTCAGCCGGAGTCATGCACACTGTTTCCACCGGGGCCACTAGCTTGCGGGGATACGACTCCTTCTCAATTTCCTCGCGGGTTTCAAAGACCTTAATCGATTTTATTAGCCTATGCAGAATATCCCCTGCGACCAATCAAACACTTACCTCAATCATTTCCCGCACTTGCTCAGGTTCCTCAGTCTCCTTGCTCTTCTCGCCCGATTGAGTCTCATTCAGAGGAGCCTGACCCAGTGTGGCACTCACGGTGGTGCTGTTCACTACGGTGACTTCATCCAGTGTGGATGCCTCCAGTTGGCTGCTGCCCTCCAGAGCCAGTGCCTCCGGTTCGGGTATCTCGGTGGTGTTTAGAGATCGCCTTCGGCGACCAAAGGAAGGCTCTTGACGACCCGCTGGTCCAGGACAATAGGCTGGCTGACATCCTTCGCGACAGGAGCGAACGGTGGCCTCGAAGACCAAGAAATTGGACTCAGGTATCTTGAAGGCATTAAAGCGGGCTTCCAAGGTGTCGCCATCGCGCAGCTTGTCTAGTTCGGGGAAAACAAATGGATCCACGGGGCATCCAAAGCGGTCTATTAGCTGTATACTGCGTCCGGAATAGGGATCCCTGGCCACCACATTGGTGGCAAATATGTCGGTAACGTGGTTGTAACCATCCTGTGCCTCTAACCGGAAGGTCAGAGGATCACCCACAGCAATGGTGGTAGTGGGTCTGCCCTGGTACAGAATACTCAAGCGCACCTTGGAACTGAGAGTGTTCTCCGCCGGTAGATATTCAATGGGGATTGGACTGCCGGAGCTGAAAAAGAATTGTAGAATCAGAAGTTATGATCGTTAGATTGAGTATCAGCATTACCCAGCTCCTATGTAACCAGAGCTAACCACCGCCTCTCCAGGGCCACGGAAGATGCAGGTGAGGTTGTACCGCTTATCCCTGCTGGTTTGCACATTGTCCGAGAACTGAACCACCACTATGTTGGTCAAAGTATCGCCGTACTGCAAGATATAAAATTTATAATTCCATTTGCAATTGGGGTCTAACGAAAATTGAAAATATGAAAGTTGTTCAAATAACTATATATTCTAGAGGACTCTTAGTCACTCACCCGCTGAGTTCCACAGTCGGGATATCCCTGTGGTCCGCTGAGCCTCAGTACGTTGACCGTGCCACCATTTCCACGGAAGAAGCAGCGATCGTAGAATCCATAGGTGTATATACGTCCCAAAAAGCCCTCCGGCGTGCGGATCGTGAACTCCATGCCTTCCTCGTTACACGTTTGCGTGACTAGATTATATCGTTCGAACAATATAGTTTATTTTAATATAAAAGATTTACATTTCAATAGGGTAACCACCAACCGTCCATGCACTCGCCATCGCTGCGTCCAATGCTGCGCTCGTAGAAGTCATAGTTGGAGGCGTCGAAGGTGCTCGGATCGTGGATGTCCAGCTCCCGCGAGTCTCTGTCGCTCAGCTCGCAGTTCGGTGAGTCTCGGTCCCGGTCGCGATCCCTATCTCTGTCCTCGTAGCCGGAGGCAGCCGAGTCTCTGCAAATTGAAATTTACAATGTGAATTTGTAGCGGCTCGTGTACTGATTATCTTGCATCTTCAGTCCTGCTCCTTCCCCACCCACCTGTAGTTGAAGCTGCGGCACACAAAGTCCCGCGACTCGATGCACTCCCTCTCACACTGGATGAGGCTGGGGACGATAAGAGCCCGTCGCACAAAGTGGCGACGCATCTTGTGCCTGGCGGCTATTTGCTTAAAGTTGTCGCTCTCCTCGCAACGGGTGATTGGTGGCCGCGGGGGACCCGAGTTGACACTCACGCCCACACCCACATGACCTCCTCCACCTCCTCCGTACGGAGTGGGTGGATGCGCGAGACCCAGACCAGGCAGGGGAAGGGGACGATCGTCTAGGCCATTACCACCATAGGGACGATTAAAGGGACTGTCGTAGCGGCCATAAGGACCACCACTTGGTGGCCTTCTTCCCGGCGGTCCATCGTACTCCCGATCGTAGGGTCCGTATCTATCGCCATACCGCTCCTCGTAGTCGTAATCGTAGAAGGGAGGTGGTGGACGCTCTAGACCTAGTTGGGTATACTGGTTAGCATAGATCACTTTTCAACTGCTCTTGCCACCAATTGAGTTACGGGTTACAAGTTGGTAGTTGGTTAGTCCCTTCCCGAGGTACTTACCTGGTCGTCTGCCGAGATCATTGGGTCCCGGGCGGTTGCCATATTTGTAGATGTCAATGGGATACCGATCGTTGCCTACCGGAAACCGGTTCGGGGTGGAGGCATACTTGCTGGCGCTGCCCGTTGGAGCAATAGGCGCTGGCGGATATCGCTTGGCCGAGTCGGGTTCAGGTCTCCTGGCACTATGCACGATATCATCATATCTTCCCGGTGGTCCCCGCGAGTCTGGCAGATAGGGATACCTAGGAGAGTCCATCGACGAGGGGCGGTAGCGTCTGTCCGGGAATATGCTGTCGGGAGCATCTCTGCCTGTGTAGCCGCCCACGGGATCCCGCTCCCGGCTGGGAGGGAATCGAGAAGGGTATCGGCCTTCGTATCGGTTTTCTCCATAGCGTCCGCCCCCATATCCGTAGGGCCGGAAGGGAGCATCGTCGTCGGTGGGATAGGGTCGAGTGTGCGGCAAATCACTGGGCAGGCTGTTGTCATTGATTCCGGGATAGGGTAGTGGTCGGTAGGGCAACCTATCACGCTCGCGATCTCTTTCCCGCTCCGGATACCGTCGATCTCCGTATCTGTCCGCATAGCGCTCCGGCGGGTAAGGCTCGGGATAGCGATCTCTATCCCTGACTCCTGGGTACCTATCTCTATCTACAGCGCCTGGATAGCGATCTCTGTCACCAGCTACTGGGTAGCGTTCTCGATCCCTATCGCGGTCTCGGTCCCTTTCGCCATTGACACCCGCACCCGCTGGATACCGATCTGACGTGGGGTTAGTGAATTAGTTGTCAGTAGAATTAGCATTAGAATGGTGTGGTCGTGTATGGTAGTTCTGGTTGTGGGATTAAGGGTTAAGAACCTCAACAACTAGTAAACTTACCATAATCATCAGGGAAACGATCATAGGGTCTGTTGTAGCCAATGCCATCTCCTCCAGTGGGGTACCGGGATCCATAGCGATCTGGTGGATAGCGGTCTCTATCGCGATCTCCGCCATACGGATTTCGATCTGATTTAAAAGTATATTAGCAGTGTATTTAGAGATCATAAAGTGCACTGCCTACCATATTCATTGCCCGCAATGTCCGGATAACGATCGTATGGCCTGCCATAGTCGACGCCCTCGCCCGCTGGCAATCTTGAGCCACCAGAACCCGTTCCGCCATGCGAGCCTCCTCCGCCACTTGACCCACCCGACCCGTAGCGATCGTCGTGCTTATTAGGCTGTCTCCAGTTGCTGCCCGACTGATCCCCGGGTCGCTTGCCATCGTTGCTGCCACCGTGCCCACTGCCATCGCCATCGGCGCCTCCGCCCACCACATTCACTGCAAGAAGAGAACCAGCAGCTATGTCAGGGATTACTGGCCCGCTATTAGCACCTCCTCTAACCACTTACACATTAGATTCTCGTAGTAATCATAATCAGCATCGTATATAATGCGCATGCCGTCCTTTTGATTGTACCGACTCAGGCGACAAGTACGAAAACGATCGCTGTACACCGCAGACCTGTAATTTGCGATAGGATAGAGTGGTTGGGTTAGTGAGGCAGTAGGAGAACCACAAACACTGTAAAGCCATGCGTCGAGGATGGGAATACACTTAAACCCTATCTTAACTACTGCATTACGGAATATGTATGATGATTACGATTTGATAAGAACTTAAGGTGCTGTGTATTATTTTTGCCACAGTAGACTCAAATTGTACTTAGTTGCATTGAAAGATATCTTTAAAGTTGGTCTTTTCCATGAAAGTCTAAAGTTAGGGGGTTGCTCTCATTTACACAATAACTTCTATGACTATCTTAAACATAAACTTAAACGATAGGAACGAATAATTTCAGTAAAGAAGAGCTTATTTATAAGGTATGCTTCAAGCAATGGCATAGTATTTGTTGAACTAAGAAGACCTTTCGCAAGGGTATTAAAACAAGAATGGCAACGGCAACTTCCGAGGCCGAAAACGCACCTGCACTGGAAGCTCGTCTGGCGAAGACACTCGTCCAGGCACTCGCTCAGCGAACGGCCCGTGATCTCGGAGTGAAACTCACCGCCCAGCCTGGAGTTGCGGTACCGCTGGAATGCTGTATCTGGCCGCCGGCCGCTGGAGAAGAGGTGCGAGGTGACTGAGTTATCTGGATAATCGTTGGCTCGTTCTGCAACGGGAATACAACATAACGTAGAAGTAGACGTAGAAGTGGAAGTGGCAGTGGAGATGGTTTTGGGGAAATGCAAGTGGATGCAACCGTTGTGATGGGATGCACCACTGTAATCTTGTTGTCGCTGTTGACTTTTCTCGACTCACACGAGATCGCCTTTACGGTAGCCACTTACGATTATCGAGGCACACCAGATCGTAGAAATGGTGTGTGGGACTGGAGCTGATGCTAATGTCATCCTTCTGCGATATGGAGTCCTCCTCCGAGAGGATGCACTGTTTGCTCTGGTCGTCAAACTCCACGGATCGGCAGAAGTATCTGCGGGAAAGCGGTGTGCAATTAGCTTAAATGACGCTGAAATAGAGATATTATGCATATGCCTTACTTCTCGGCCCGAAGGCACATGGTCTGGCACTCCTCCAGCGTCATGTTGTTGAATATGTCCACCTCGAAGGGGCCACCCAGGCGCTTGTTCTCCTCCTTGACAAAAACGGCCAGGCCATCGCATCGCCGCTCGGCTAATCAATGGTTCAAAGAGTGAGTCCAAGTGAGTTGGGGACCATAATCTAGACTTACCATTTAGGCAGGTGTTCTCCAGGTAATCGGAGTTGGGATCGTCTTCCATCAGCTCGGGATGGGTGCGTCGGGTGAATCTGCTCAGCGTGCAGGAGCGCATGGTGGAGTCAAAGTTGGCCGATCGACAGACGAAGGAGAACTCATTCAGGCACTTATCCTCACAGTCCGAGCGATTGGCAGCCGTAATCTCCTTAATATCACTGATGGGCAGCTTCAGTTTCTTGCGGGGATGCCTCTCAAAGACGTATCTTCTGCTGGGGCACTCCCTCTCCGGGCGACTGGCTACGGATTTAGGGATATTATATCATAAATAATTCAATATAATATCATCAGCATGCACTTACAAGTCAGGCAGATCTCGTTAAAGTGTACACTATTGGGCACCAGCATGAGGCTGCCGATGCCCTCGGGTCCCGCCTGCTCGGATGTCAAGTAGCACAGGGACTCCTCGTACTCGGAGTTGCCTCCAAAGGAGGTGATCCGACTGCCTGGCTGGAAGTCGAAGCTGGTGCACGTGCGCACCAGGTTGTTGGAGCCGGATCGGTCGCGCAGGCATAGGTCCTGGCACTTTTCCAGCACTCGGAATGGTGGCGCCGTATCCCGCACCACGTCATCGTCGTAGCCCTGGAGCTGCTGGTTGGGCAATCGTTCATAGAGCACTCGGCCTAGGCCGTTCTTGCAGGTGGTTTGACCTGCACAGGAGAATTTATTATATCACTAGGCTATAGTAGCTAAAGATTATGTTGTGTTAAGATTACATTATTATATCTACGGTAGGAAATGCAAAGCTGTCTTTGGCAATGTAATTTATATAAGGTACTGAAGTTATTTATTTACTTCTGATAAGTGTATGTACATACATAGTTTTTACTTACCATTAATTTTACTAAGGCTTAGACTAACCACTAGGGCCGTCAGCAGCAGGTGTAATCCCCTTCCAGGTCCCATGCTGTACGATTATGTTCGATTTGGAGTACTTGGAATGGGGTTTTCTAGCTTGATCGCGGCATTTTCACCGCAACCTGGCTTTTGGATTTGGGTATCGAAACTGTTGCGTGCTTAGCGTTTAGCTGGAAACAGAATTCGTGGTTAGTCGCGCTGGTTTATCCGACATGATCTAATTAGTTCATTGGCCAGCAAAATGACATGGAGTATGCGACCTCAATAGGGAGAATTTCCCCGCGGCGAGCAGTGTGGCGGGTGGAAAATGGGAAAATCACATGAATAGTTAAATATATTTCTGCCTTTCTGCCGCCATAATGTGCACAATGCGTAACGTGAATTTGGATCATTAAACGAAAATCTAGCCGAGCTACGTGTCGCCCCACTCATATCGATCCGCAACTCCGGATGTCGCTTCCGGCTTTTTGTCCACTCAACTCTTTATGCTCTCCGCACAACCCCATCGCCACAAAAGCGAAGTGGGTTTTCGGAAAGCGTTAGCTATTGACCTCAAGTGGTGGCTGTACTTGGAAAGTGTCGCTTTGAACTCCGAATGCTTTTCCAGAATTGTGAAATTGACTATGAAAGGTTACAACTTTGGAGGAGAGAGCTATTCAGGACCATTAAAGGTCTTGCGCCTACGTTTAGTGATCCTATTTTTCTTATAAGTTTGTCTATAGATAATGAGATTGGTGGAGTTAAATACAAACGGACTTATGGGAACCTATCGCAACGAACTGTAAAGGATCAGGAGGTATTAATGATATTCTACGCTTTCTCTTTATAGCCTTTTTCCTTCTAAGGCAATGTTCATTTATACTAAAAATGTTTCAAATGAGATAGATTGAGTTTATCATTAGGCAATCCTTTGATTCATTTATTGCTATGTCCCATAACTATTTGTAAGCCTACACTAAAACGTTCATATTTTTCCATTTCTCTGTACCAAATGTCCTGGGAGATTTATACCCCATACAGGATTAGGTATTTTCCTTAAGACACATAAGATAATGGTGTATTGTATGATATTCATCACTTGTAAGTCGGAACTCATGTTTGAAGGTCACTAGTTTGAATACCGTTTACTGCTGCAAGGATATCCGGTTAATGGTATTGCAAACTTTATTGGGGACCGAACCCGACCGATCGTTAGAATATGGCGCGACAAACTGAATTCGAGAACCCAACTTTGCGGCTGGTCTGCAGTCGGATCGGTGGTTGGACCATTACGATTACCATTACCATCGCGATTGCCAATGCGATTACCACTTGCGGGGGCAGCGGCCCCGACTCCATGGCAACAATGGTCGAAATGGGCGAATTAATTAGATGTGGAGACAGCAACAAAGAGCCACGGACACAATGTTCTAAATGCTCGTACGTGGATTGCCATTCAAATGTTAATCAGTGCGGCGAGCAGACCGAAGTTGACAAAAGCCCATCTCCCATCGACCGGCCACTAACCACCCACTCCACCCTCCAAATTGGGGAGTCGCCGCTACACCGTGAATAATAGTTGAAGAGATTTTCAAGTATAATGTAAGATCACAGAATCCTTGTATGATGAGTACTGGACACAAATCAGTATTCCGGAGGAAACCTAGATGGAAGATGGATATCAGAATAATCAGATATGATAAAAAATTAATAGAATGCATAATTAAATATAACAAGAAGGGAATAACATTTGTTGGCAGACCATTCAGATTTTTCTCAGTGCATTAGAGCACGCACCGACTGAATTGGGTGTGTTGTTGAAGTTCTGAGAGTGGTGGAGCTATTCGTTCTGGCCGAATGTGCACATGGCACATAATGACATTTCGGCCGGTCAACGTTTCATGGACACGGGCGACTTTCCCACTTGTGAAGGGCATGGAGCAGCATCTGCTCCAACTCCAAATACTTAATACCAAATACTAAACGATCACCGCTCCTCTTTGTCTGACGTTGGGTCAGATCATGACAATGCGTGTCACGTCTGAATAAGTTCGAGGCTGGCTCCAGAGGCACTGCATCATGGGCTGGGGCTCGGGTCGGGCTCGAGCTAGGGCTCCTCCTCTGCACTTTGCAGGTGGGTTGCACCTGTCGCCGCTGGGTGTGCGTGGGTCGACCCCATTGTCGAAACCGAGTGTCAATGGGCGCGGCGACAACCCAAACGAGCCATGCAAATGCAAACGCCCAGAAAGAGTCCAACTTTTATTTTCACAAGCCATATACACTATTGACTACATAGATTCTTGCATCAGGGCTAGCAAACGATAGCAATTCTTCAGAACCTGAAAGTGGACGATTGATATATATTTCTTCCTTCTTTTAATATATGTTTGTATCCTTACAAGCATATAGGTTCCCAGGGTGAAGGGCAGAAAGGGTTCGGCCACATACATCAGTGGTTTCTGGGCTCGTAGTATCACAAAGGATATGTCCTTCTGGATGGCAGGCGACTTGGTGTGCCAATCGTTTATGTCAAAAGCAGCCTGAGCCACCTCCACTGACTGTTGATGAGAAGAGAGCAGGGAAAGTCTTAAAATTCACAAATTCATCGATTAGGGTTTAATATCTAAGCGGAGCTAAGAAGGGCTAGACGTGACTGTATATTTTTTGTTTATTTATTGATGTAACTAAAGTGTCTTTTATAATGTGTATAACTGAAATGTTTAAGTAATGACCCACCTGGGTATAAACCAAAGTTCCAGTGACGCACCACAGCGACAATTGAATGAATGCCACCAGCATGAGGAGCACGAACTTGGCGGCCATTTTGGGATCCACTGCAGCTGCAGCCATGGTCTCGAAAGTGGATATGGAAATCAGTGAGAAACTGGCCATCAGCTGAGCATTGAAGGCGCCATTGAAAGCTCTATTGGCTTTCTCCACCAACCTGCCAAAAAGCATATTTCGGCCTATACTTGTATATTCGTAAATGGCGACGTAAAACTCACATGATAATGTGCTGGTGGAAGCGAACCACCCGACAAAACTCCTCGTGGAACCTTTCATCACTGACCTTCATTTCCCCCAGTCTCCTCATCTCGATGCAGAGCAACTTGAGGTTGAGCGCCGTCTGGAGAAACGCGGTAATGCCCACCATGTCCACCATTAAGATGCTCATCAGGTTGTGCTGCGAGGTCAGACTCTGCCAGATGTAGAGAAACCAAAACGAGTAGGGGTGCAGATCCAAGCGATGCCACTGAAACGGATAGACGCAGTGGAAGGGTAGCTTTCCCTCGCCCAACAGAGGTTGCAGGAAAATAGCGGCGCTGAAGAAGTTGACCAGACAAAAGCAGTTGATATATAGGCCCGATTCGATCACGTAGCAGAGTCTCTGCCAACCCAACACCTCCTCATCGGTATGATGGGGCCTTAGCTCCCGGTTGTAGTAGTCGAAATGCCAAATAAGTTCATCGATCTCGTCGCAACGCAAATGCATGTAAACGATCTTGGTGAAAATTAAGGCCATCTATCAGGCAGAAGTGAGCATTAGTTTGTTTACTTGCGAGTGGGTGAATCAGGAGATCTCACCCCCGAAATCCAAACCAAGTCGTCGCCCATTTCGATCACGTTCTTCGACTCGGGCAGGGCCACGAACATGGTCCAGAAAATGGTCATCACATTGCCCATGATGAAAAAGTTGATCCATCGGTACAGCGACAAACTGGCCAACTTCTTGTTGGGATACTGGCACAGCAAACTGCGAGCAATGCAAAAAGTGGATTATATACAAGATAGATGGAACCGAGCGATGGACGATGCAAGACTCACCTCAAGAAGGCGCGAACATATTGAAATGCCAGGCGTGGGATGAGACCGGGACTTTCCTGCCTCAGCACCGATCGGAACTCGTCCAGGAAACCCCGTAGAAGGCGCAGATTTGATTGATAACCCGAGTCGTTCATTGCGCAAAGTATGAACTGTGCCTCGGCCGGGCGGCCAGTTCCTTTTATACAAGGAGGCCTCCAGGGTCTAATTACCATGTTTATAAGCAATTGTTGTGCAAAAAACGCCCACCAGTTAGATTTCCTTAAATGATTTGATTGCATTGAGAACATGTGCTGCAAATCGCACTGCTCCGATCGATTTCCAGCTACTCATCGGATGAAATAGTTTGATGGACCCTTCGGTCACTCTCCACATCGTTCAATGAACCCAGCATTGGCTTTGGATTCGCGTGACTCAGGTGCTCCATTAGATCATCAGCATCATTAAGAACAATGTATAATATATTGCATAAATGGCGAATTCTGTTTATTCACAATTTTTGAAGCGTATAGCAAAACATGATCATCGCAAAGTGCTCCTCACTCCACCCAACGAAGCAAATAGTTGCGCCGAGTTAGGTTCAATCAACCTGGCTCATAAACTTCCTGTAGCATATCACTTCCATGGGTGGACGCCATCTGCATATCTAAACTGTGTACAATGAGTTATGTCTTAATCAGGATCCCCGGAGGCCCCGCAGAGACACCGATATATGAGCCCAGGGAAATCCAGTTCGATATTCAAATTTCGCCAGCACACTTTTCCTCATAATCCCGCGGCCTGGTAGGCGGTTCGATAGTGGTTCTGGTGTCTATGAAGGCCAACTGGACATCCGCTTCCATGCCAACATGCTAATGCCACCGTCTGATGGCTGGACATGGGCATTTAGCAAGGCCATTGGAATCAATCTGGGATTAGACCAGACCCCTGAGTCCGCAGAGTCCAGGGAGTCCAGGGAGTCCAGGCAGTTCGAGTCAATAGCCCCACAGTTGTTGGCCTGTTGGCGCGCGTCGCCCGTAATGCTTGTAATAAAGTGTGTTTTATTATAACCCACGGACTAACCATATAATGGTACCATAATGGGCCGGCCATTAAAACAAATTGATATCAATTTTGCAACAATATGTGCACAAGTTGCGTCGATGACTCCGCGCCTCGTCATTGAACTCCATCGCATCGCATCGCATCCCAACCCATTCCATTCCATTCCAAGCCATGCCATCCTATCCAAACTCATTCCATCCCATTCCATACGAAGCCAGCCAGAAGCGATTGCAACCACATGCACCACCTCATCCACAGTTGAATAGTTGAATGGTGGATGGGGTTAGTGGATAGTGAGTAGTGGATAGTGGATAGTGGTGCTGTAGCACTAACAGTATAGACCAGTTCCGAGTTGGCAAAGCGCCGTTTGATGCTCTAATTTATACAGCATACTGATGAGTTGACCGCTGTTCTGGAATTGTTCTCCTACGGGTTTGTGTTTGGGTTTGGGTTCGTTTCGGATTGCTTTGGATTGCCTGACTCTGGTCACGAAAAAACTGCAGATCAGAGCACACCTGACCAGACACGGGAACAAGCAAACATACACACACACACACGGTATCAGTAAGTCACCCAGAAATGGAAATATTCGTAGCGGTTAGCGTTTAATTGAAATGCATTTGGCTTGTTGGCTGTCAATCAGCCGTGGCGATGGATGGATAGGATGGATAGGCCCAGGAACTCGGCCTCCCAGAGCCCGAAGGGTAATGGAGCTATTGGATCTTGGCCAGGACGCACACGCAACCCCATGGCCATCAAGCCATCAAAACCGCAGAGACGCATCCATAACCAGCCACACGCAATGGGGATTCTCGGTAATGACGATTCGCCTCCGGCTTGGGTTTTAATTATTCAATCTGAGCAACGAAAGCTATAACAATTATCAGTGTGTTTGCCGAAATTACCTCCGATTGACACCTGATTTTCTCAATGATCGCCAAATGCAATAAAACGCATACCCTCCGGCAATGCTAGACTTTTTAATTACACTTCTTAACTTGGGTGGACACTTATTTCCGCGATAGCCATAAAACTTTAGAAGCAATCAAAAGTGACGTAGCGTAAACGGTGGCCATATAGATTGTGGTTCGACACCTGATTTTAAGTACCAGTTAAGAGTTGCAGAGGAATAAAGAACGCCGTTCTGTATTAATAAATAATTAAAGTGCGTGATGTGAATTCAATTAAAACACTTGTCGTGCTACTTTAGAAAATAGTTGACAAAGTGGATCTTTCTTATTCATACTGCAGACTATCAGCCACTTCAGGGTTTTAGAAGTAGAGTAGTGACACTCGGCCCAGCTGAACCCTTCCACTCAAATTTACCATACTCCAAAAGACACATAAATGGAGCCAGAGATGGTCGACACTTACAGAGCTCCAATAATTACCAACCCTGAAGCTGGATGGAAGATGTACGGTGGACACGAGGGACTCGCATCCTCCATTAACCGTTATGGACTCTGGACTCGAAGTGGACCAAGCTCAATGAGCGCATTTTCATGTTTATTGCAGAAGCAATTGGTAATAAGTGCGCGACCGCAGACGTGGAAAAAAGAACACATTTCTCAATAGTTATTTATGAATACAATTGCAAGTTTGCTTAGCTCGGCCGAAGGCACCGCACACTCCACTCCGCCACCAGCGTATCAATAACAAGGTAAGATGAGGCGGAATGCCGGGAATTGGAGGCCGGAGGGGAAGCACCTACCACTGCAAAAAAAATGCATGTAAGTAAATACTTAACAGCTAACTAATAACAAAGTTCAAAGCAAATACCATTAGCGTTTGAAAAGTAAGTCCAAACTAACCTATATGATAGTCTATAGTAAATAAACGAGAGTTTATAACGGGTGTTTTTTTTAGAGGTATAGAACTTTAAGTTGGCATTACTGTTCAAGATGGCGACCGATTTAACAGCTGTCAAGTGATTTATTCTCAGTTTGGTTTGGCAATTCGTCATGCGTGCTTACAAAATCCAACTCGTGCAAGAATTGAAACCAAACGATCATCAAGCAAGGCGTAGATTCGTCGAATGGGCCCAAAACGAGATTGCTGTTGTTCCCGATTTTTCATAAGCCTCCAAGATCTTGTGATTTAACACCGCTAGACTACTTTTTGTGGGGCTATGTAAAGTCATTGGTCTATGCGGATAAGCCACAAACGCTAAACCATTTGGAAGACAACATTCGCCGTGTTATTGCCGATATACGGCCAAATGTTGGAAAAAGTCATTGCAAATTGGACGTCCAGATTGGACTACATCCGAGCCAGCCGTGGCGGTCATATGCCAGAAATCATATTTAAAATGTAATGCCACAAGATTATCTTTCATGTCAATAAAATTCATGTCAATCGAATAATCCATCGTTGTTTTATTGCAATTTAAAGTTCTATACCTCTAAAAAAAACACCCTATATAAGTAATTCAAATGTGCTTCTTGACGTGCCGAACTTTTCTCCTTGTGTACGCATCCCAGACGTGAACTGGTTTCCCAGTTTTCCAGCAGCAGCAGATCAGACGACTCACCGCAGCCGGCGGCCGACCATCGACGTGTGCCCAAAGTTTGCATAAGTTGGATCCCGACATGGCATGGACATGGTCGAGGACTTGGATGTGGATGTGGATGTGGATCCGGACTCGAGCGGAGACCGGGACCTGGACCTGGACCTGGACCTGGACCTGGATCGGGCTTCTTTTTACAGTTAAAGATTTATGGATCATGCATGGGCAAATGGCGAACAGATACGCGGGCAATTGTGTGTAGGTAACGCAACGCTAAATCGACCACAAATTTATTCCAGCCCCAAAGATAAGAGCTCAGAGGAGCACTGATCCAGAGTTCCAGAGATTCGGAGCACCGACTCCGATTGACACAGAAATACAAATTCGAACAGTGAGCGTCATAAAATGCAGATAGACCCAGTCATAAAAGTATAAACAAACGGTCGGAGGCCCATTCCCGAGAACTGTATTTGGACGATAATGTCGATAATGTGGAGTAGTGGCTGCCAGAAGGCGGGACGCTGGGTATCATTAGATGGAGATCTACGAAACTAAAACTTTCTAAATGACGGGCGGCAACTTTAGCGGCAAAAAACCAAAACTGTAAATGCAGCCAAAGCAAATAGTTGCTGCGGCGTCGCCAACTAAAGTATAATTATTGGCCAGACGAGATGGGAATGAAGACGAAGACTGCAGACTGAAGACTGAATAGTGCATACTGCATACTGAAGACTGAAGACTGCTGTAGCTGTGCAGTCGGCAACTGGGAAACTGCACGTACGCAGCGCCAGCAAAAGGAGATGCCAATATTTCTATAAATTTCTATATATATTTTTTCGTTTTTGTCGTTTTGTGTGCCACTGCTTAACTGTTTTTAATTGAAACCCGTTTGCGGTAATTGTCTTTTTGGCTTGTTGCCCCGACCGCCTTACTATATATGTTATAACTCGCTTATGTCAAACAGATTGGCTGTGTAATTTGAGGCAGCCCCATAACTCCACCTGCCGTGGAACTTTTCGAAAGTTTTCACTTGTTGTTCTGCTGCACGGATCTCCGGATCTATGGTTTCTTCGATCTGTAGATCGTGGATACGTGGATACGTGGATCCGCAGATCTCGAGATCCCATGGAGTGCAGCTGCACTCGAGCGCAACTAAAGCGAGTAAATTGTCATAAATTGAGTTGAACCAATGACAAATGACGTCTTTTTTCTTGGTCCGCAGCTTTTATCAAACTGGAGCGTGAATCTTGGAACGGTACTGGGGATTCCTGTCATTTCTACCGCCGGCCACCCGGCGTATGCGCGATGCAGAACCTGTCCCAGTCTTTGTTAATTAGTCTGCAGTTAGAGATCTTCGCCTTCACACATCACAACACGCAGCTACAGCCAGCAGTCGTTCGGCTGTTTGGTTGTTTGGTTGTTTGGTTGTTTGGTTGCTTGGTTGTACAATTTGTCAAAACACAAACGGACCGAACTTATACTTTCAAGATATAAGAGCGTGGAGCAGAAAAGAAAACTCGTTTAAGAGCGCACCGCCTCTCTCCGGAACTTTTCTTCAGTTTTCAGTCTGCGGACTCGGCTTTGGTTTCTTTGCGCTGCGATTGCTGTGGCAGTCGCTTCACCGACGGCGACCTTGATAGACGTGTTAGCGGTTCGAAAGACATCGAGGAAAATCCCTCAAGCCCTCTGAGTAGCCCCCATTCGCGAAGAAAAGCCGCCGTCGACTTCGCTTTCTTTGCGGCCAAGCAGAGGAAAACAAAGAAACCGAAGCGAATTTTCTAAAAACAATAGCAATAACAGTTAGCGCGACTCTGGTTGTTTATGTGTTATTTAGTGTGTGGCACGAGATGAAGATGTTTCAAAAATGCTGAAAAACGTGCAGAAAATGCTGCCGAAGAAATGTGTGAAAATGCCAGCAGATGCAAAGTGAAGTTAACCAAGTTGAAACCGAAAAAGAAACCGCTTACGTTTATGTGCGAGAAGTAATCCTGGGTGCACCTACCTTGTCAGGAAAATTAACGGCCAAAGGTGTTAATCTATTCACCTGAACTGAAACCGGGCTCTGCAATGTGAGTACATGACGAAAAATAAGATTGGAGTATCGCGACCAGATCTAGATTTTGTTGGCTGGGATAAGGGCCGAGGGGGGCTTGCTGCGCCCTTGGCTCGGGCTAATCAGACCATTGCCAATTGAGTTTAGGTCACTGGGCATGGGCACTCTCCCAAATTGAAAACCTTTTTTCATTTGGGAGAAAGTAATTTGTGCTGAAGCCAAACCAAAACACCGGGCATTGCACTGCCGTAATTCGGTCTTAACAACCGGCCGAAACCGTTGGTCAGCCGGCCAAGTTGGCCCTAAGTTGGCGGGCCTAAGTACATATTAAAGCACATTAAGGCGGCGAGCAAATGATGCGCTCCTCTGGCCACACAATGGACTGGACCGGGGAGCCGCTAACACAAAATAATAAAAATAATAAAAATAACAGCGGAATAAATTTGAAATTTGTTATTGTGCTGGAGTAGCTGGGATGATGCTCCAGAGTTTCCAGCTACTCTGCCTTCCTGCTGCTCCGCTGCTCCGTTGCTAGCGTGTTCTAAGTGTTAAAAGTACGCCGAGTGTGACGTCGACTGCACTCGGAAGTGTAGTAGAGGTGTAGTAGAGGTGTAGCGGCAGCCCCGGCCAGACAATGGGCCCATCATCTGGTGCCCGGAGATGCAGTCAGCGCCAACTGCGGCTCCAGCTCCAGCTCCAGCTCCAGCTGCAGCTCCATGGTCGGTGCATGTTCATGTGAATCGCAATGGCCAGGTTAGAATGCGTTGTGGTAATTTCCACACCCTTGCAGAGCACTTAGTTTTTTGCGGGGTATGACCAACTTGGGCCCAGCTCGAATATAGTGCTCTGATTTCAAAAATAATACCCATTTTGAGGCTCCAAAAGCGCTCAAATGACTTGGATAATTTTCACAAATTGAAAGTTATTTTTATCCCGCATTAGAAAGCAAGCCATTGAAAGTTTAACTGTTTCAATGGGCTAATAATGAACACTTTTAAAATGCTATTTTTAACAATACTGCGGTTTGGCCAGCAGACGCGAACATTAAAATGACCATTTACCAACCATTAGCTGGCTGATATTAGTTTTTATTTATTTTATTGTACATATATGATAATTTAATCATTTCAATTTAATTTATAAAGGCTTCGTAATTTTGAGCAAATTAAACTTAATGAAAACTAATTTCTCCGAAAATACAGTTTATATATTTATAAGCGAATGCATCTATTTGGCAAATTTCAGGACCAACCCAACCTAATCCAATGCTCACTTGTGGGTTTGGTGCACTTTCCACTCCGTTGGCCAAGCTCAGAATTTTAGGGGTATGCTCCGGGTCGATCAGGTTGGGCTTCGGACAACTGCCACTTGTTTATTATGGATAAATTTATGCACAGACTTAGAACAATGCGCACACGCTCTTTCGTGTTGCCCAATAATTAATGATCGCGTACATGGCGGCGGATGATGGCCTGCAATGGGCTGAAATGAGATGGAATAGATGGAATATGGCTAATTTATGCAGTTGGGTTCAATTACCTGTTAATTGAGTTTAGTCGAGTGCGCAAGAGTCAAGACCCTGCACAGGTGCCCCATGGAGAATTCATCCAGAGACTACATATGGCAGAGACTACGATGCAACATACATATGGCAAGAGACCACAAATAACAGATCTCAGAACTCAGAACTAGCAAAAGTTTTCTTCTTTTTGTGTTTTTCCCAGCATCATCAAAATCGCATCAGTTTCAGCTGGTATTGCTCTGTGACTCTTGCTGATGTTGCAGTTGGAAAACCGAAAAAGCAGGTCATTACTGCCATTAAATTCGTTTCGAAAATGCAGACAAGCCGAAAAGCGAGACTAGATAACCCAAAATCAAACCAAATCCGAACAACTATGGCCAAGTCGTAAACATATCGAAAAGAAAGAGAAATAATGGAAATGTTATTGTTGTTTGTTTTTAAATGCCATAACTGTACAGCAGGTCGAGTGATAGATGGGAGATGGAGATGGAGACGGAGACGGAGCTGGAGCTGGCCAAGCTTGTAGACTCCGATGTAGATGGATGGCGATTATGATGCTAGCCCTGGTGACTGGTCAATCAAAAGACTTAGGCAACGAACTTTAGTGTAGTTTTGTTGCTGTCTCGTAGTTTTTGTTGCTGTGTTCTACTGCGTTTTGTAAAGAAATTTTACTTTCAAATTAGGCCGCAACTGTTGCTTTTTATCGCTTTCTTCTCTCATTCATTCGCGCGCACATTATGACTCCAGATAATATGCCTTTACCTCTACGCACCCGTCTCTTTTGTTCTTCTTTTGAAGAGCCAAAAAAAAAAACAAGCACAGTCTTCTGAGATCAGTAGAACTCGTAGATATGAACAGTTAGGAGTCCCCAATAAGTTTTCTGTGGTGCTCTGTGAGCTTCGCGCTGTGTGTGTGAAATATTTATGTAAATTGGCCTGGCCGAAAGCAGCTGCTAAAGTGCAACTGATTAGCGGTATAAACGGGGTGTTCTGAGCCAAGTGCAGCAGCGGGGCTTTTGGTAACGGTAAACGCTACACAGTTTTCCCACTGCGACGCACTTGATCCAGTGCAGCATTATGCCAGCTCCTCGCCGTGTCCCAACCAATAAGTATACACTTGCCGCCAGAACGAGTTTTAATTGCAACATTTGTTTAAATGTTGTCCGTTAGCCACCGGCAAACTAGCACCAACTGGACGTAGATGTTGCTCCATTTCAGCATTTCAGCATTTCAGCATTTCCAGCAAAACGGACAAAACAATTTCTGCCTCATTAAGCGGGCCCCAAAGAATGTCAACTTACTGGCTGGTTTCGTTTCGCTAGCTACGAATTTGGACTTCTTTTTAATTAATTAGTGCTTGTTTTCTTCTACTCCCCCACCTTCCCCCACCTTCCCCCACCTTCCTCCGCTTAACCAGTTGCAGCTGCGGCGTCGAATCCCCCAGAGTGCGTTCCATCCAGCTATGTTGCTGTTAAGATGCGGCTCCAATCCTTACCGCTGCTCCTTCTGCTCACTGTCGTCACCCTCCCGCCTGCCACGCCCACCCATCCGAGGGCGAGGAACCACTATGCCAGCGAAGATCTCGGGGAGGATCCACTGATGCCGGCCAGCTTGCTGCTCGAGGAACTGCAGCAGACCAACGGGCAGCTCATCAATCTGACACGACAGCACGACGGCGATACCTTCCACACGAGCGGTGAGTTACCCACTTGGAAATAGGAAATAGGTACAACGGGCTGGTATTCATTGATTCATTGAGTGTTTTCGCGTTAGCTTATGTAGAATTCGAATCATCCGTTTCTAAACTTAATTTATGCGGCAATAAATGTTCCTAAGCTATATTTTAGCAATGCTTGAAAATTCCCACTTTCTTAACACTTTGTTGTTCATAATGATCTAAGTGGATTGGAATATACATTACTTTAGAGTACTCCGTTATTATAGCAATAGATGATCCATAAAGAGTTTAACTTTGCCTAGCCAAATTAAAATGTTGTTTTCAATGCAATTTGTAGCCATATTTTCTAACTTTATTATTTGGCTCTTATATGGCAAAGAGTATTGCAGTCTTGCGTATTTTACCGACCGCAGTGCCAGTGTCACTGTCATTGGCCAGTTGCCTTGGCATGTGGCTTCTTCGGCTGGGTGATGCGTCGCTTTTTCGTGGCTGATCCGCTGACAGCAGCATTAATTTTGCCAGTAAGGCCTGGTCCGGTCGGGTCCGGCCCGTCTGATTAGCCGTCAATCGGCTAAAGATGCTGTGAAGTCCCGACTCAATCCATCTTAATGTTTTCTCCGCGCAGGTCTGAGCAGCGCCTGCAACGCGGACACCTGCATCGGACTCTCGAGTGGCACAGCGTCGCTGGTGCGTTCGAGCGGCGATGGAAGCGGTCAAGGCAACGGTAAGCGAGAGATTGGCATGGTAATGTGTGCCTGTCTTAATCCGAGAAAATCCCCCAATCCATAGATGGACTCAATCCGGCGACCTCGACTTTGGGCGGCGGTCAAATGGAGCTCCTGACCCGTCGTCTCAAGTTGCAGAAGGGTCGCGGTCAAATGGCCAATGGGGATGCGAGCGGCGAGACTGGATGCACCTGTCGATGTCTTCCCTATCAGCGGGCCTATCGCGAGGATCTGGGCATTTGCGTGGACGACATCCATGGTGAGTGTGTGTGTGCATTGCGGAAGCCGTCCACCGATTCCAAGCCAAATTGTGTGCTCCATTTCGCGGTGGGAGTCGCTCCCACATGTGAGACACTATCCATCCATCCATTGTTTTGTCATATCCGAGCACAATGGTTGCCCAACTAAAAAAATAGCGAAAAAATCGAAAAAAGCCCAACCGAACGAAAGAAATGCTGTAATAAGCGCCACTGAAATTGTGCAGGGCTGACTGCAGAATGAAAACGAAACGTGACGCAAAGAGGGAAAAAATGTTATTATTATTGAACAAATCGCTTGTTTCCCCGCTGCTAATGAATGAAAGGAAACTTTCGCCCGTCGTCTGCCAACATAAACAATCTCAGACCGCTGCCATTTTGGGGTCTAACTCTAACACTGGCTTGGAACCCGACTCGAAGATCAGAGTTGGAGTCGGAATTGAAATTGGAATCGGAATCGGACCCCAAGTCGGACCGAAAGTAAGAGCTGGGCTGGCCGGAACAGCACCACGAATATGTACGAGTGTTCCGACTCGTAATTGATAAGCGTCGATCGTTATCGCTGCCATTTGGACGTACTTTCCCACAACCTCCGGCACCTAATCGCTTCCCATTTCTCCACCCATTGTTACAGAGTGCTCCCTGTCGCCCTTCGTGAGTGGTTCCTCATCGGAAAAGATCCCCTTTGTCTTCCTGCCGCTCAAGGGTCAGATCATCTATCCCAGCAGGGAGATCAGCTTTGCCAGTAAGTAACTGAGCTCAAATATACCACTTTTCAGTTGCCAAAATAAGTGAAGTATTTAAGAGTTATTCATGTTAAAATAAGTTGAGTAACTGGGTCGAATGACCCATACATAATTTGAAAGATATGTTGACAATTTAGATAATCAAAAGTATTATGTTTTTTACAATGCTTAATGAAAAAGTTAAACTGGTTTATAATTACTAGTAAACACCCATTTTCAATCAGTTTTATTGGACAATAAAGCAATAAATTTGACCAGGCAAACACTTGGTAAATTTGTGAAAGTCTTTTTATTCTTTTGGCGCATTAATGTCATGTCATTTACTGCCATTTACTGCCATTTTATATTTTTAGGCATTCACACACCCGTTTGCGCGGTAACTGGAGCCCAGTACCTGGGTTCCAATGGCTGGTCGGATCTGAGGAATCCGATAGACACCGATTACCCGTTCCGCATGTTCCGGGATGAGGGACGCAGCTTCCTCTTGTGGCTGGGAGAAGCTGATCTGCGCCAGAAGATGCAGGGTCGTCTGATTGTGGTGCATCTGGTGTGTCGCGACATGACGGTGGCCATGAATGGCAGCAGCCACGTCAAGGGTGAACCCCTCATGCCGCCCAGGAATGTCCACTCCCCCTGTGTGGCCTTCAGAGTGAATGGCAGTCCCGTAAAATATTCCCACAGTAAGTACTAGTAATCACTTATATCAAATTCAAGCTTATGCTGACCTCGTTCAACAGATGTCCCCGAGGTCTTTTTCCAACCAGCCAACTCCACCACCTTGGCCTCCACCTCCGATGGCATGACCATGCGGGAGTACGTGGTCATTGGGATCTGCAGTCTGCTCCTGGGCCTTATCTATGTGGCCTCAGTGTTTCTATATCTGTACATGAAGAAACGAAAACGGCACAGCTCACGCCATTCCCTGGACAATTTGACTAACGACATGAATTACCCTAAGAATGATCAGGTTACGTATGGAGCACCCTTTAGCCGAGTGGGTAGTATATACTCCTCCAATAGCATGGGTCTGGGGAATGGAAATGAGTCCAATACACGTACGAGTATCGGCAGTTTGAAGGAGGATATGGGCATTGTGAAAAATAATCCCTTGCTGCAGCATTTTCCACAGTTGGGTGAACGAGAACACAACTCCGGTTTTGCCAGCGATATTTCAAACTCCAATTCTGAGTGTGAAATGGAGGAGAAGATCAAGGTGGGTTAGCCATCTAATTATGAAAATGAAATATACAGAACTGTACTTTATAGACGTCTGTGCTGGTGCATCCACAGCTCAGTAAGTCCCCGAAACCTTCGGGTGGAACAGATAACGCTGCAATTGATGTAGATGACTTCCTGCAGGACAACGAATGTCTGCCCCCCGAAAACGTGGCCGTAATTGATGAGCTCATGAGCGAGGAGAAGCTAGAGAACTTGCGTGCCATGGTCAGTGGCAATGTGCGCAAGAAGCTCTACTTCAATCCGGCATATTTTGAGCCTCATCTATTAGCGGTAAGTGTTATACTTAGGAAATAATTGGAAATACTTTTGTATGAGAAATCCAATCAATTGAAAGCCTAATTGAACTTGCCGAAACATATTTGTAATAAAGAAATGCAGAAAACCTTATATGCGTGCCCTTTTATTTCAGGAACCGCCTCAAGCTGCCATTGAGTTTCTGCAGAAGATTCGCGAGGTCATCGCCATTGCCAAGTACAAAATGGCCTCAAAGCGCTACCAGCCCTCTCTGAACATAATTCCGGAGGAGCAGCACCCGGAGTCCAGTTCCAGTTCACCCACCATGTTCAATATTCCGCTGCAACAGAGTCTGGCGGGGAAGGGAATGGGCGACAAGCGGAACAGCATTGAGCAGTGGCTGCAAAGTGTACCCAACTCGGATGCCACTCCGGCACAGAAGACGCTCGACAGACCTGCTCCACCGACGGCAAAGAAGCCATCATCCGGATCTCCAAATAAGGGCTCACTGAGAAAGGAGATAAGCGCTCCCAAGGAGCGACCACCACCACCTCCACTGCAGAAGCCAAGAGCTGATGAAGGTAAAGCAAAGTCATCTTCACCAGCGCCTTCGGGTCCACATTCTAGCCGAAGCACCGGAAAGAGCACTCCAGACCAATCACCCAAGCAAAAGGCAAACGTGGGCAGCACCTACGAGGGATTCTCCGCCTTTTCCGTGGCCGCCAATGTCTATGGATTCGCAGAGACGGGCGGGGAAATCTACAATAATCCCAAGTTCATGTTGGCAGACTCACCTGCGGCCTCATTGCGCAGTGCCTCCAGTCGCTCGAAATCGATGAGGAAGCGTAGCGAGGTCCTGGATCAGTTCGCCGCCGCCAACTCCACGCCCACCTCGCTCACCTCCTTCGATCGGCAGCACTACAACATGCTGCGGAACATGAAGCCGCCGGAGGTCATCTACGATTCCTTGAAGCGCGAGTTTGCAGCGCATATTCCAACGCCCGACTACGATAGCACCATAGAGAAACGAATCAAAGACATCTACAGCAGCACGCAGAGTAGCATCCCATCGGTGCCCACTCCGGATTACAGCTCCCTCAGTCGTAAATCTCTTAAACAGTTCCAACCGGATTCCCCGATTTACCGAAGGAAATCCCCGCAGTATCTGATCGTAGACTACGAAACGGATAGTCTTGAACGTCTGGAACCCAGCAAACGCAAGAGCTCCCACTCTTCCAGTTCACCGTCATCCGATGTGAGTTCCCAATTGAGTCCCAGTTTGAGTACAGCTCTGCCGCTCGAGGAGGAGATGGAGATCAGTCACACTGTGTACGATCGTATGGACGGATTTCGCAAGGAGGGCGAGATGAAGAAGCGTCTGGCCGCAAAACACCAGCATCCACATCCTGGCCAGCATCAAAGGCAGAAGGAGGCGGCAGCTCGGATCAAATATGACACGCCCTTTCGGGGCAGCATGACCATCGAGGTGGAACACGAACCCCCTTCCGATCTGGAGCGGACGGACAGCGATCAATTCGAGCCGGATACCCTGGATCGCAAGCCCAAGAAGCAGAGCTTCTGCGACATTTCAGCCTGGGATGGACACAAGCCAATCGACTCGGACTTCAGCCAGATCAGTTCGCTGCCGGATTTGAGTCGGCAAATCAGTCCTGCACCCAACCAGGCCGTCAAACCAAGGACCGCTTCCTTCATCCTGCGATCCAGCAACTCATTTAGGAACTTGAGAGAGATCTATGAGTCACCCTTAATCGCCCAGGAGAACTCAAAGTACGAGAAGAAGGTCCCTCCAACACCGGAAGAAGAGGGACGTATTCTCACCCTGGAAGCGAAGCACTCTCGTCGCCAGCGTCTGATGGAGACCTCACCAACCCACTCAGTGATGGATATCACAAAAGTAAACAAGACCACCATTACGATTTCATCGCCGAAGGCGGCGGATAAAGCTCCTCCTCCTCGGCCAAAGGTCAATCAGCATTACTGCCCACCGTTGGTGCAGAGCAAACGACCACTACCACCTCCTCCCCCAAACTCATCGGAACATTCGGCTCCAGATGAAGATGCCTACAGCCTGCACAGTGAGATCACCGAGGTCACAGGAACCTCTGAGTTCGAGAACTCCTGCAACAACACCATGTCCAGTGCTATATCGGCAACCACCGAAGAGAGAACTCATGCTAAGGTTTCCAAATCCCATCAAATCAACGCTAAGATACCGGAAGAAGACTACGAAGGCATGTACAACAAAAAGATCAACAGCCTGCGCAACGACTACAGTCTGACGAAGTATCTCAATCGGCGGAAAAGTCAGCGGGAGGAGGTTTCTAAAGCGGGTCAGGACTCCCCAAAGGACGTTGCCTCCGAGCCGGATTTCGGTGGCAGCAATAAGAACCTCAAGGAGGTGGATGTGGCCCAGTTCGATGCGCTGTCCATAAGTTCACGCTCCAATCGGAGTAGCAGTCACCTCTCTGAGCGCACAAAGGAGATGTACAGGAACGCCGGAGTTCCAGTGGGCATTGCCTATCCCCAACGAGCGGCTAGTAGTTCCGGAAGTGCCAGCTCCGGCGGAAACGTTCAAACCGTCTATCGCTGCGAAATCGAACAAGCCCAGCTCACGGCTGGAATGCAGATTGCCATTGGACTAAAGGATCGGGCCAAAAAGGCCAAGGACCTGAAGAACGCGTGGCGAAAGTTTGTGACGATGGCGGCCAACAAGTTTAGTCCCAGCCAAAGTCCAGCGCCTACATATGGTAGCAAGAATGCAGCCGGGTTCCTCGAGGATGATGGTATTGCCTCTATTATCGAAGATGCAGCCCAGTCCGCTGGAATGGGACAACCGGGAAGCCAGACGTATTACGAGCAGCGCTTTGGTCAACTGGACAGCGGATACATGAGCACCGATTCCACGGAGCTGTACAAGCGAAATGTCTACGATAGGTATAATTTTAGGCTCCCGTGTGGGCGCGGACAGATCATTCGAGTGGACACCATCGAGGACAACGAGGAGGAAGGCGGTCCGAATGACAACCGGTTCGAGGACCTCGAACATATGGTCTCTCCGGGTTACAGCCGTCGATCTCCGGAAAACAACCCCGTTGTCGCTTGTGATCTAAGCGATGCGGAATCTGATAAAACTCTGACCCGTTCGCATTTCCAAACGAATTCCCAGGAGCGAAACGTGCGGGGCAGCACCACCACAATGTCATCCTACTCCTCGGATGAAAATGGACGCGGACAAAGCACCTGTTGCGGATCGTCGGAAACGGACGAGGAGACCAACGCGGAGGACATGTGGGAGTCGGGGGCAGAGAGCATAGAAACGCACTCCGTGCTCTACAAGATGATTAGGAAGAGTTAGAGTAAGCATAGTCTAATGCATAAGTAGTTTCTAGTGTCGTGCAATATTGAAAGAAGACGAAAGACTTACTTCTTAACACTTAAGGAACGCAATAGCAACAATCAGTGCAATAACCTAGAGATTCTTGCCAAACCACAAGGTGCAATTTTAATAGATCTAAGCTAGCGTATAAGCTTTAGTAGTAAGGATATTAAGGAAAGTGAAACCCTGGGAAACTGCATCCAATACGCAAAGTGCAGGTACGGTACCAACAGTATATCAGAATAGCAGAAGAAGTCGAACCCAAGCCCTAAGAAATCTAAGTGCAATCAATCATCTTTATATATCGTTAAGTATCGTAACGGATGCGTATTGTGATAAATGTCAGCAGTCGTGGGCCGGAAATGTGCAATCTTAGTGTTAGTGTCAGTGTAAATGTGTTAGATTTAAGTTATCGTACTACTGTTTTACTTATGTAGAGTAATAAATATTTTTTATAAAAGAAATGTATGTGTTATTGAAATGTAGCCTGCTTTTGGGTAGCAATAACCAAACCACCAACATAAAAGCGATAGTGAGAGAAAGCTAGTACAATTAATTGATCTCGAACGAGAAATCGAGGGAGCTAATCAATGAATAGTTTATGGACTTACCAAAACCAACTTGCAAGGTCACCACAAAATATGGGAAAAGACCAAAAGGAATTGTGACCAAGATTTATGACTGGCTTCCAGCTATCTGTTCCTTGATTACGAGAACTATCATTAGATTACCAAGTAATCGGCAATCCAAACCCAATCTACAGCCCATTGATAAGCATATTCTATAAATCTACACATTGCGCTAATTTCGCGCTCAGTTGGTCAAAAATGTCACGGATTTTGGTCGTGTTTCTGGTGCTCGGAGTGGGCTGCTCCCTGGCAGATCCTATTAAGCGCAACGAAGAAGTTGATCTACCGAAGCTCGATGGACGCATTGTCGGTGGACAGGACACGAACATCACCCACTATCCGCATCAGATCTCGATGAGGTACAGGGGAAATCACCGATGCGGAGGCACCATTTACAGAACAAACCAGATTATCAGTGCTGCCCATTGTGTAAACACCTTGACCGGTCCGGAAAACCTAACCATTGTGGCTGGTTCCTCGAACATCTGGTTCCCCACCGGTCCGCAGCAGGAGTTGGCCGTCCGTGAGTTCATCATTCATCCCAACTACCGTGCTCTGAACAACGACTACGATGCGGCAATTCTGATCCTGGATGGCGATTTCGAGTTCAACGACGCAGTGCAGCCGATTGAGTTGGCCCAGGAGCGTCCCGAACACGACACACCCGTAACCGTGACGGGCTGGGGAACCACCAGCGAAGGTGGAACCATCTCCGACGTCCTGCAAGAGGTCAGCGTTAATGTGGTGGACAACTCGTACTGCAAGAGCGCCTATTCCATTATGCTGACCAGCCGTATGCTTTGCGCCGGAGTCACCGAAGGTGGAAAGGATGCCTGCCAGGGAGACTCCGGAGGTCCGCTGGTCTACAACAACACACTTCTGGGCATTGTCTCCTGGGGAACGGGCTGTGCTCGTGAGAATTACCCCGGAGTCTATTGCTCCGTTCCCCAGGTTCGCGATTGGCTGTTGGAGATTATTGCGGCTAACGAGAATGTGGGCAAAATCGAGTTTCTGTAATCTTAAGTCAAATTACCATTGAAACATCTTGTAACTAGCCTCGTCTAACTCGAAACTTTTCATATCTCCGAGTTACATAAGAAATGACCCATACAGGCGATAACGTAGTATGTTGTTGGTTTGATTACGGTTTTATTACTAAATTAGGTAGCTTTATCCGGGCGGTAACCACTTGAAGATAGCGTATCGATAGCCGTGAAAATGCCTATGTTTATTGCGCTCCAGCGGCTGCAATAGTTTCCTCGATCCAATCCACAAAGCTGGCCACGTAGCAATAGACGGTGGGGTAGTTGGGTCGGGCACATCCACGGCCCCAGGACACTAGACCTACCAGCTGACCATCGATGACCAGGGGGCCACCGGTGTCCCCTTGGCAGGCGTCACTGCCTCCTTGGGTTACGAATCCCGCACAGATCATCCGCTCGGTGACCTCACCAGCGCCGTAGATTTGAGTGCACTGCTCTGAGCTCACCACTGGCACTTCGGTCTGCTCCAGCGTGTAACTGGAGGGGCCCCACTCCTCCCGGTAGCCCCATCCGGCTACCGTGGCCAGTCTACCCACTGCCGGACGCTCCGGGCGGATACCAATTGCGCTTATTCCGAAGTGCGTGAGGTTCAGGGGTGTGTCCAGGAGAAGGACGCCTATATCATTGTCCACTGTCACGGGATCGTAATTCGGATGATGGGTCCAATTAGCCACTGGGTAAATGAATCCATCGGTTCCGTTGCGGGTGTTTGCCCCGGCCACAGCCAGAAGCTTAGTTTCCTCGGGCAGGCCATAGAGGCACTGAGCACTGGTGACCAACGCGTGCTCCGAGATGATGACACCTGCACACTCGTGCTTGTAGCTGGACTCCTCATCCCGGCGATAGCGAAGGGAGACAAGATATGGATGACGGGCTATATCTACCGTAGTGCCATTAATTATCCTGCCCTCCGGTTGACCGGAAATGCATATAACGAAGGAAAACACAATGGCCAACAACAGCAGTGGGAAGTACATCGCTCCCTCCATCGATTCGCCCGGGTGTGATGTTTCAATAGAACTGATTACGGATGGCAAACTTCGACTTAGCTGGGTTGCGTTCAATGAACATACTGATTGACTTAATGGTCGGTGCTCGAGATAGCTTCTGATAGCGGTGAGAGCACAGGGTCCGACCAAGATAAAGTCATTCCGATTGACACATTATTGGTGTATATAATACGTTAACCCTTAGGCTTGCAGCTTCACCTATGATAAAGATTACATCTAAACCAAATGTTATAGCTACGAATGTCCTTATAGACCATATCAATGACTAGGCGCAACTATAAATGTTGAAGAGCTAAGCTGTAAGCTACAAATCCCCATATTATGATGTCCAAAGTTCATCGGTCCACTCTAAGCCCAATCAACCACCCAAATCTAACAGTATGGCATACTTTTGGGGATTTGGTCATAGATACTTTGAATCGGACTTCTGGCCAGTCACACAACCTTAATCCATCCACTCATCTAATCGTTGATTAAGCTGATTATATTGGGATCATATTATTGATTGATGTTGCTATTGTCACTGCGTCCAGGATGTAGTAACTGGAGGTATCTGCACCTAGATATGGCAACTACAGCAGCGCACAGTGGTTTGAGATGTGTACACTTTGGAAACCAAAACAAGAGAGAACGCTATAGTCGAGTTCCCCGACTATCTGATACCCGTTACTCAGCTAGTAGAAGTGCGAAGGAGAGTCTTCAACACTGACAGTTTTTGGCGGCTTGTGGGCGTTAGAGTGGGCGTGGCAAAAAGTTTTTTGGCAAATCGATAGAAATTTACAAGACCAATACAGAAGTGAAAAAATATTTAAGCATTTTTCAAAAGTGTGGGCGTGGCAGTTTTGTGCGGTTTGTGGGCGTTAGAGTGGGCGTGGCAACCTGAATCGACAAACTTGCGCTGCGTCTATGTCCCTTGAGTCTGTATGCTTAATCTCAACTTTCTAGCTTTTGTATTTCCTGAGATCTCGACGTTCATACGGACAGACAGACGGACAGACGGACGGACATGGCCAAATCGACTCGGCTATTTATCCTGATGAAAATATATATACTTTATATGATCGGAAGCGCTTCCTTCTGCCTGTTACATACTTTTCAACGAATCTAGTATACCCTTTTACTCTACGAGTAACGGGTATAAATACTACATATAAATACTAAATTTTTTAGGTCCGAATATCTCGACATTCGACAGACAGGCAGCTGTTGGACAGACTGACATAGGCACATAAACTCGTCTAGTGCTCCTGATCAAACATATATTTTCTTTATGGAGTACCTTTTACTGAATAACTTGCCGGTGGCTTGGATGTGACCACCCCAGAAGCACTGCCCGCCAATAGTCCTCTTCTCAAACTGCCCAATTGTGGTAAGTTAGGTTCAGTGAACATACTCGTATATCCTCCTCGTTGGGTGCACTAAAATAGTACTTATATTTCTACAGTTATCCTTCCCCATATGGGCACTCAGATTATGAAGACTACTATTGAAATGAGTTTGCTGGCTGCCAATAATATTCTGAATGCAATCGAAGGGCAGCCTATGATAAAGCCCGCCTACTGAGAAGATGTAAAATATGAATAAAAGAAACTCTTCCGTTTCAGGTGTACTATTAAAGTGTGCTATTAAATGCAACAAGTAAAAAATTGTGCAAGTTATTACTTTTACCGGACCCAACCCAATAAAAGCTCTTCATGCGTTGTGTTGTCAGCTTTTTCTAAGATATAAAAGTCCGGCGCCAAAGCCAATAGTGGTCAGTCTTTCAACAAACGTAGGGAATCAGCATCGGTGCTAACAGATGCTGATATTTTCGCTAGTTTATAAGCTGCAAAGAGGAGAAGCGAACAAAAAGCTTTAAACTGCTTACGAACGAAGAGCATTTTCGGAACTTTCTGCATACCGATGTTCCGCCAGAGGGCATCGAAATTCAATGCTCCACCGTGGGCTTTATGGCTTTGGAGACATTGGTCAGGCAGTGGCTAAGCGTTTAATGGGATTCGAGATTGACCGCGTGTTATATACCACCCGGAATCGCGTTCGCCAGGATATCGAGGGGCAACTTAATGGCAAGAAGGTGGATTTCGATAAGCTCCTGGCGGAAAGTGATTTCCTCATCATTGCATCCCCATTGACCAAGGATACATTGGGATTGCAGTACTGGTCAATATTGGCAGGGGCAGTAAGTATACTTGAAAAAGAAACAACCAGGATTTTATTTACGAGGCGCTTAAATCAAGCCGAATTTTCGCAGCTGGATAAGATGTTATGGATCCCAAACCCCTTCCTTCCAAAGATAAATTACTTACTCTAGACACTGTTGGTAAGTAATCCTATATATTTTACTTGGGATCATGCATCATCTGTGTTTTATATTCTTCTGAAGATTAATGAGACCTGTCATTCAAAGCATTCCTAGCAAACCTTGATACCTTACTTTCTAATCTACATATAGTCCCATTAACATTAGGCACTAAATATATCTTCTTTTTATATCCGTTACTCGTGGAGTAAAATATACCCTATTATATTATATATTCGTTGAAAATATTCGTTAGAATAGACGTGGCCAAAATGTTTTTGAAATAATGATAGAAATTGGAACGGCAAATAATAAAAAAAATTTTTTTTAATTTAAATGTGTGGGCGTAACAGCTTTGGGCTCTTAGTGGGCGTGGCTAAGAAACTATGTCTCTGGAATCTGCATGACTTATTTCAACTTTCTAGATTTTATAGTTCCTCAGATCAAGGCGTTACTCTACGATTAACGGGTATAACAAGCGCGTAGAAAAGTTATTCGCTTGTAATGTCAGCCTTTTCTTTAGCCACAAGAGGTAGATACAGTGGATCCCACTCGTCCCTTTGCAGGGCCTTCAGATACATCCTCCTCTCCTGGAGAACTCGCGGCATCAATTCCGGCTGCTCTGCCTTGTGTTTCTGTGATATTTCCAGGGCTCTCCGCCAGTTGTGCATCCGCAGGGCTAGGCCCACCGCCTGCTCGATTTTCTTGCCATGCAGAAGGATCGTCTCCGCCTCAAGCATCCTGCCCAGCATTAGTGAGTTCTCGGCCATCTGCTCGGCACTCGAGGGAGTCAGGGCCTTCAGGTGCTGTAGGTAGCTCACCTTGTCGATTTGCAGTGCTGCCGAGTAAGCCTCCTCGCTGATCTGCAACTGGTGCTTCCTGGTGGCCACCGCCGCCAGAGTGGCCCACAAGCTGGAGTGCTGGCCCATCCGGCAAATCTTCAACGCCTGTTGCCACTGCCCTTCGAGTAGAGCGCGATGCAGGATCTCGCAATACATGTTAACATTGACGGGGAGTAGGGCGCCGGCGGAACGGAATGTGAGCACGCAATCCTCGAAGCTTTCGATGGTGATGTGTTTGCCAAACTCCCTAAGGGAAAGAGATTTTTAAGCAATATATAATATAAATCAAGTCTGAAAGATTGTGTTAAAAATACTATGATACATAAAGTAATTTCGTTTTATATTAAAAACCAGAGAGAATGCTAGTCGAGTTTCCCGACTATCAGATACCCGTTACTCAGCTTGTGGAAGTGCGAGCGAAAAATTTCAACATTTTCTGGAATCGGTAGGAATTGGGAAAATATAACAAAGTGAACAAAAGCTTTAATTAGTTTTTAAAGTGTGGGCGTGACAGTTTATTGGTTGTTTGTGGGCTTTACAGTGGGCGTGGAAAAAAGATTTTTGGCAAATCGGTAGAAATTTACAAGACTAATAAAATAAAGAACAAATATCAAAACATTTTCCAAAAGTTTTGGGCTGTTTGTGTGCGTTAGAATGGGCGTGGCAACATCAGTTTATAATCTGCCTGATCTAAACTTTTTAGCTGAGATCCCGACATTCAAGTGGACGGACAGACAAAAAGAAGTGGACATATCGAATGGGAGCATCATTCTGAAGCAAGTCGAATTAATAAATATGTGTTCTGATGATAAAATCTGTGGGTTCCTTACGTAGTATCCAATGTAACAGTCGTTAGGGCAATGATCGTGGGATCGGAGGCTCCTTCCCCGGGACAATACCAGATGCTGTAGCAGGAGTCGTGTACTCCTACCATAATATTTGTTTCGCTGGCCCACATAATCGCAGTGAGTTGGGTGCCGATCTTGTAAATCTCATCCGTGCGTTCGCCATTCAGATTGCGGGACTCACTCACAAACAGTTCCCTATTCGAGTCGATAAACGCTACAAACTGATCTTCCAAAGTTCCTGCTCGACAAGCTGCAATCTGGACCAGTTGTTGCTTGGCCCTCAGGGAATGGGGATCGTACTGCCGCGAGGCACCCGGAACCAGATCAAATAGGTGGAGTATTGTCGGGTCAGAATTATCCCTTACGGCCAGGACATCAAGACCCAAAGATAGCGAGCGCCAGGTAAGCAGGGGAATCTGCGCCTGGGAGCCGGGATAACGCGGATTCAAGTGCAAGCGACCCGTGTAGGTGTACACCCAAATCGATAGGGCGTCCAAGATCATAAAGTACCTAAACAATAGAACATTATTATA
Organism: Drosophila santomea; assembly: GCF_016746245.2. Classification (NCBI taxonomy): domain Eukaryota; kingdom Metazoa; phylum Arthropoda; class Insecta; order Diptera; family Drosophilidae; genus Drosophila; species Drosophila santomea. Next base: position 226,826 of record NW_025319012.1, read on the forward strand.
TTAATGAAAAGAAAGCATTTCCATAAAAATCTCTATTTACTTTTTGCCTACTTCAATAACCCTCGTGTCGTTCCTGCCATCGATAATGATCGGCGTATTGATATACTTCTCATTATAGATGTGTACTTGATTAGTGGTGGCCACCACCAGATGGCCATAGCCAAGTCCAAAACTAACCACTCGCTGCGGGAAATCAAGGATATCCTGAGTGCCAGCCGCAAGGTCCTTCAAGGTAATCGACTTGCGACTTTTGCTGGTGGCTTTCAAGTTTCCGGACTCTTGCTCCTGTTCGATGGCATAGGCCACAATCAATTGACCCGTCGAGGTGCCACAGGATGCTTGGGTGCCATCGGCTGACCAGCAGAGGTTGAATAGGGAGCCCACACGTGGACTGGAAAAGCGAGCGGTGTTATAGGACCACTGTAATACAATATCAGTGTGAGTTTTAATGGTCTAGACTCTTTAAATCTATAAAGCTACCTACCCCATTGCTGTGACACAATTTAAGCAAATTAAATGTGCCCACCAGAAGGTAATCTTTCTCTGGATTAAAGGCCACGCTCGTGATGGCGTATTCCTCGGCGGCACTAGTAAATAGATTGGCGCCCTGGGCATCCCAAATCTTAAACCGAAAGTCCTCGCCTCCGGACGCTATAACATTGGATTGTGGGGACCAGCTGAGGGAAAGCACCAGGCCATCATGGGCACGCCACTGAAATTAGAAAATGCAGTTAAGTAAAGATAATAATATTAATAACAAATATTATTTGAAGTTACCCTAATTAGTTTACTGTTGGCGGCCAGGGGCTTGATGGAAATGTGTCCACCCTGGCAAAATACTATGGAGGTGGAGTTGGGGGCCCATCGTGCGCATCGAATAGCCTCTTCATTCTGAACCACGGTGGATCGCAACATCCCTGATCTTGACCAGATCTTAATCACACCATCCTCGCCGGCGGTCAGAAGTCCGGCGCCATCGGGACTCCACCGACCGGAACTTATCGCTGCTCCATGGGCTGAAATGCTCCTCTCCACTCGGGCACTCTTATTTAAGATTACGAATCTTCCATCATTACTGCAGATAAGCAGGGTGTCGCTACCCTTTCCACCACCACTGCTCCTGCCTCCCAGCAAAAGCCAGTGCAGATCCGTGGGCACAAAGTCATCCGGAAGCTTTGCCACCTCAACCGAATCGCGGCTAACGTCACTCCACTTGGAGATCTGATGGTCATCGCTGGGAAAGTTATTATATTTATTATTTCACATTTTTACACAAATTAAGTCAATTCACCTCATAAAATAGATCTCTTCATTGCTGCTCCAATCCACGCAACTCAGTGGACAATTTGTAGTGCTTTTGCTGCTTTCCTCTGTCGTTTCAGAGTTTTTTATCGAGCTTTTTTTGCAGATTCGCGTTTTTAACTTCATTTTTGATATATTTTTAACTACAATTTTTCTTTGTTTTGGCTAAGCAGTTCAGTTGTCCGGGAGATTTCCGTCTATTGTCGCATTTTTGTTACCATGGAAATCAGGTTGTGACATTGACTAAGGGTTTTGATATCGGGTGGAATATTACCCTTACGTGATTCGAATTTTCCTAATTTCCATGTAAAATAAATTTATTTTCATATTGTACTGTAATTTCTTCATTTAAATATTATGACGTGCACTTAAGCACTTACTTAAGAACTTAATTTCGCTACTAAGACCTTTAATACTATTTCCTTTTTGCTGAAATTAAATTTTACAGCCAGGCAATTACCGATTTCCGCTTTTGTAACCGAAGTTGTCAGCAAAATGGTCTCAGATAGTGAGCGGCTTGAGTTGTGATTTTTATACCCGTTACTCGTAGAGTAAAGGGGTATACTAGATTCGTTGGAAAGTATGTACCAGGCAGAACGAAGCGTTTTCGACCATATAAAGTATATATATTTTCATCAGGATGAATAGCCGAGACGATCTGGACGTGTCCGTCCGTATGAACGCCGAGATCTCAGGAACTATAAAAGCTAGAAAGTTGAGAGTAAGCATACAGATTCTAGAGATTGCCACGCCCACTCTAACGCCCAAATGTTTTGATATTTTGTAATTTTTGTGTAAGTCTTGCGAATTTTTCTCGATTTGCCAAAAATCTGTTTGCCAAGCCCACTCTAACGCCTACAAACCGCCAAAAACTGTCAGTGTTGAAATTTTCCCTTCGCACTTCCACTAGCTGAGTAACGGGTATCAGATAGTCGGGGAACTCGACTACAGCGTTCTCTCTCGTGTTTACTTTTTTTTTGTCCCACCTATAATTAAAGTTTATTATTTAGCCAAGCAGGCGAAATTGTTTTCGACAATAGTTTGCCATAGTCATTGCCAGTTACTGAACAGCAGATGGGAATTGTTTACGCAAACAAGATTTCGCTGGCGGGATTGGTGAGACGTGACAAGATCGGAGTAAATTTTATTTCGATAGATTTATAAGCAATTTATAAGCCTCATTTTCTGTATTTCCCTTGCATTAATGACTACTTATCCTGTTTAATTGCTGCTCCTTAATCGCTTTCAGCATAATGACCAGCATAAGTTTGTAGTACGGCCAACTACTTAAATCGATTTCTCTGGGCAGGCTTCAATTATTTTCTAATTTGTTTGCAGGCAACAAACTAATTCATCAATAAATCGGTAAAAATCTGATTAATCATACAATATACATACGAGCCTCAGAAGGAACCACACGTCATTGTCCAATTTTCTTGGACTTGAACACATACAAACAAAGAACAATCAATCCACTGGAGTGGACCGCCCTCTTTCCCTAAGAAGTTTTTGTCTTATCACCCCACTATTTTATTGAAGGAGGCGTAGTTTATTGGCTTTACTCGAGCAAAGTGACATATTTCATGTACGTACAATGAACTTTCTCAACTCATTTTTTATGTCCAAGTGCTATGTATATTTTCCATTTGGGTTTGCGCTATATTTACGTAGATGGAAAGTTATTCGGGTATACTCGTATTAAATAAACGTTAACCAATATTTATTTATGGTACTTACGTTTTGTGTTGTTTTAAAACATTTTCTAAAGCGGGAACATCACATTTATTTATGTTAATATACCTTAAGACTAGAAACATGCCAAAATCCTGTGTACGCTGTGGCTCCACTCTTCTTCGGTAATAAAAAGCGTCTAAAAACTTACTTACTATCCAATAAAAAAGTTGTACAAAATAAATAATCCAAACGCAAAAGAAGCATTATTGAACCCGACTGCACCTATCCGAAAAAGAGATAAGAACTAAATCCCACACATTCCAAATACAATTGGAAAAGCATAAAGTACTTGCAACATTTGCTGGTGGCAAATCCAATCCGTTTCCTGCCAAATATTCCCCATTCCAAAGCATTGTCTTATCAGAGAGTTGCACTTGATTAGACGGGAGACTCTGATGGCCAAATCGAAGAGAGTATGAAGAGAGTTGAAGAAGTCGTGGCAAAACGAGAGTGACAATGACGACTGCAACAGCGACGGTGGCTCCTATTAGGCGTCAAATGGTATGGAAAAAAGCAACTACAGCAGCGCACAGTGGATTGAGATGTGTACAGAATACACGTTATAAACCCAAGGAAACTCACTTCAACTTTCTTGGGACTTTAGTTCCGAATATCCTGATCAAACATATATTTTCTTTATGGAGTATATATACCTTTTTAATCAACGATATAATAATAATAAATACAATAATAAAATGTATCCGCAAGCTAAGCTTTGTAGATTAACTATGTTCTTCGACTGAGTCCGATTTTAGGTCTTGCACCACTGTGCTGCTTCTGAAACTGCAAGTGTTTGCGGGCACCATTAAGAAAATGGAGCTATATCGCGGAGCAGTAAGCCCGTAAACTCGTAAACTCGTAAACCCGACCCAACGTCACTCCACTCGAATCCACTCGGATCCACTCAACCCAATCCGAGTACGATTTGCAGAAGCGCCTCCCTGGGACCCCCGAATATTGTTCTGCTCGTTGAACGCGGCACTCTTTCAATCGCCTGCTTTCAATCTTTCGGTTCGACCGCCTTCAACGATCTCTCTCACGGCGATTCGCGTTTGGGGTTGGGTTCGTTTTGTTATTGGTTCAACTGGCGCGAACTATTCAGTGTACGGCGTGTGTACTGTTCACTGTTCAGTTCTCAGATTCAGTTCGCTGTCAGTTTGTCAACGGGTCGCATGCGTGTTCGGAAAATCGCGCAAAGCGAATGTTAATTTGGAATATCAAGAGCTAAAGCAAATTCAAATACCTGTAAAAGTGCAGTGCCTGTGAAGTGATTCTTAAATTCCTTAAATTCTCCACCAAGGAACGAGTATAAAAAAGGATTATCATGGCCCACGGTTCAACAGGCTGCCTCTTGCTGGCCCTTTTCTCCCTGCTCTTGTTTTTCAATACAGGTGTGTTAAAAACCACTGAATCCGCCTCAAATGGGAGCTAATTAAGCGCAGTCCTTGGGCACGGAGTTACTTAAGTGCGTGGGCGGGATTTCCCATTTGAATGTGCAACAAAACGCCAAGATGGAGTTCAATGAACCAAACCTAAAGGGTTCACTTGTGCGGAAAATGGGGAAACTGAGTCAGATTAAAGTGTTTGGCAGCTGATGCAAGCGTGGTAAACTCATGTTAAAGAAATGTAGTATTTAAAGATGGGCATTTAAAGGTGCAGAAAAAAAAAGCATGTCGAGTGACTTAAAAATTAAATATGTTGAGCTTTGATAGCTTTAAAAATAAGTATAATACAAAATAATTAATAATAAATGGTATTTCAAATTTTGGAGTGTTCACCGTGATCCTATTATTATTTGAGATCTCAATGTGTGATAACTTAACAACCAATTGGCTTAAATTGCTGACCTAATTGATAAGATTATTTTAATGCAGGACGATCTGTTTTTACAGTTTTAAAATATTTCGCATTATCAGAGCAATTGCCTGGCCACATGAAATAACTTGAAATACCTGCAGTCCAAGGAAAAATCTTAAATTTCCATGATTTATTATTATTTATGGTATGCACTTGCTTGATATTTTTCCGCACCTCTTTTGTGTTTATTTTTACTTCAAAAGCACGACGTTCGAACGTAATGGGAACAAAAATATTTGTTCAACCTTAAAAATGCGGAGAAAGAAAAATATTAAAAATAGCCATGAAAAATGTCAGAGGAAAATGTTGAGTAATGATTCGATGACTGGAAATGCCATCATTACGCAAAGAGGGGCATAAAACAGTTTTTATTAGACGTCTCAACAATTACTCAAATTCACCTCAACCTTCAATGAAAAGCGTGCCACATATCTACTCATGTCATCAACTAAAAGTTTATTTGTGTTTATGTTGCGTGGGCGTGGCAAATGAAAACTTTGAGTGGCATAAACCCAACTGACCACTCGGTCCCACCCCAACGAAAATGACTAATCTGAGATCAACCAGAACGACATGGAAATAATCAAGATTAAAGGGTATGGCCAGAATCAACACATGACTCAGAACATGCAATTATTTCAGCCATTATAAACAGCTCATCCTCTTGCTAGATTCTTGATGATACTTTGTAAGCCCTAACCTTGGGGTAATCTTGAATGTCATTTCTCGATCTCGATTTCGGTCGGCAGATCCTCTTAATTAATAAGCAGCTGCTGTTGCGGTTTCCGTTGCCTCAGGGAAGAGTAATTAAATCTATTCAGTTGCTTACTAATAGTAATTTCACTGCAACTTACTTGAACAAACACCGCAGTAATCCCGATTATGCAAGTGAATTTAGGACCCTTGAAAACACAAGACCTTCTACAATTGGAAATTGTGCTGGGAATGCATTCAACTAGAGCAAGTTTAGATCATTTTTCAGTGGGAGACTGTAATACGAAAATAATATTGACGAGTATTGCGTAAACGTGAATAATAAAACCATACAATTTCTGCCACAGAATGCAACTTATTATACAAACGTAAATAATAAAAGCAAACTTTTTATCCAACAGAATGCAAAAAGTTTTCTGAGTTTGCAACACATGCATGCATATGTACTCACTTATTACTTGCAAGATTCTTTATATTATCCCGTATGTAGAATGATGCAACATGATACAACAATGACATAAAGAATGCTCATATAAGTGGAATTAGTATTTAGGTTGTCTATATTTATACGCATTTTTGAATGTGTAGGGAATACGTCTTAGGAAACGTTAAATATTGTTAAATATGGTATTGTTACAAGGCTTCTCTTGGCACTAAACTGGGCCAGCAAAAAACCGCTACCAAAGCCTATCCCCTTAATTTTCTGAATACCTATCTGGCTTATTACTTAGGCATTCGGCGCGAATGTGCTGCAATTTTGATAAACGCTTGACGAGCAATGCATTCGGCAATTTCGCAGTTGAACAAAGCCATATTGCGTGTCAGTCAAATGCAGAGTAAAACTTTCTATCGAAGCTCCAACTCCAAGGGAACCACTGGCAGTTTTTAGGGTTACAAAGTCGTGCCCACCCCACAATTGAAGCTCCACAAACTCGTAAGTTGCGAGTTAAACGCGTTGCGATATGAACGACAGTTTGTGGGAGTTTTGGGCGAAAATATGGAAACGGGGCTGGTAATCAACACGTTTCGTTTGGGGGCATAGTAGGGCTTGCGGACTTATGTGTTGTAGATGTTAGGGGGCAGATCCCAAATGTTGCAAGTCCAACTTGCAGTTCTCCTCAAGTTTGGAGCTTAATGGAAAAATTGCATTTGAACCCCGATGTCGGTGTGGGAAACTTTGTGCCCCATTGTTGAGGACTATTACTTGGGTGGCTAAATGTGCTCATACTGTACTTCCATATGCATGAATATGGTCGCAAAGGGCAATAAACTTTGCGTAGTTTAAAGGCTTGACAAAACGGAAAACAAATCAAGAAGGAACCGTTCATAGAACATGCAAGCAATGTAAGCTCTTAGAAAATGAAAATATCAGCCAGTAATTACATTTAGCGATTTCATGCAACAGTAGAACAATTATTTTAAGTGGTTTCAAAGTTATAATTAAGGGTTTGTGAGAGACCGGATTTTTTTCACTTACTTAAACCGCTTTCTGGTGTAGCGATGATTAAAGCCGAATTCCGATGGCCAAAACCAATGGCGAAAACATCTCGTCCAACAAATACTTACGCACTTAGCGGCCACCATTCGGGCCCAAATTTGATTCCGATTCGGATTCGGATTCGGATTCAGATTCAGATTCGGATTCAGACTCGTATGTTTCTGACCATTTTTGGGGGCAGTTGCGGCTGCCACATCGGTTGGCATAACGCAACCACGGCAAACTGACAGGCACAATATCAATTTTCAGTTTCCATGGAATTACAGTCATTACCATTAGTAAAGTGCCACCGACTTGGAACGGACGCGCAAATAAACAATTCTGCAAACGATCTGACAATTCAGCTGTCAATTAATTTCAATATATTGTAAATGATTATAATTTTCATCTCGGTTTCGCCGCTTTTCGCGGCAGTTTTTCGGCTCTCAATTGCATTCAATTGCCAATAGCCAACTGCCAATGCGAATGCGAATGCGAATCGAACGCAAATTGCAATGTTTATGCTGGTTGTTTATGGCCAAATGCGGTCGCTGGCCGAAAAAAAATGTAAACACGTTTTCGGCCAATGCGTTGGCACACTTCTCCGGCCTTTCCCCGTTCCCCGTTCCCCCTTACCCGTTACACGCTCCCACTTGCACTCCCCTCCATCGCCTTCCGACTGAACTAGGCTTTCGTATAAACGCACCTCAAAGTGTTGGCTAAGTGCATTTAACCCGAACGTTAGCGCTTGACGTTTAAATTGGCCAGAGAAACGAGTTTTATGGCCGCCATCAACGCCGCAGTCATCATCATCACTCAAACATTTTCAGAACATTTTCACTAGTACTTGAAAATAGGCGATCAGATTTACTTTCCAAATATTAATAAACATCAATGATTGGTTAAGCCAAGAAGGATTTTCCTTTCTTGTTAAGCTCCTACTTCGAAGTTTAGTTCATTAGGAACATAATGAATGTTATAAATATAATGCTATAAAATAAAATATAAAAAAAAAATATTTATTCTGCAAATAATAATAATATGACAGGAATTATATCAATTTTTTGCGGTGCATTCAACAATTGTTGGCTCAGTTTAATCAAATAATTACTTACCCACTAGTCGCAGCGCCTAATAAAAAGCGCACATATAAACCAGGCGAAGTCGAACTTTTTGACACTTTTATAAGGCAGTTGCCCCATCGCCTGTCGCATAAATAACTCGGCCAAAAGGCTCCCGACGGAAATTGGTGGCGGCTCGGCAATATTTCAAAGATATCCGCCAACGGCTTCTAACGCAGCAGGAAATACTGCTTGGCGGCTACTCCGTTTGAATATGATGGGATGCGATTCATTAGTGGAACGATTATGGACTGGGATTATGGAGCAAGAGTGAGTTAGTTACTTTACTGCGATTTCTATTGCAGGTGGTCCCAAGAACACTGAGAATCTCTCTTCTTAAAATGCTAAAATGGTTAAATGTTATAAGAGGGACAGAAATAGGTATTCTACAAAAAAGTAATTTGTCTGAGTACACAATAAACCGAAAATTGTATAAATCTATTTTGACAATTCTGAAGATTAATGAATCGTACCATCGCACTATTGATTGAGGCAAAATGCACGTACTGACATATCATTTTGAGTTTGTGGGCTTGCCTCGTAGGGCAGCGAAGATTATCTGAATTAAACGTACCCAACTGATTGATATTAATTTCCCATTTCAGCCTCCGCGGTGCTGCGATGCTGGCGCTGTTCGACGGACGTGTCCAATGGCGAGTTCTGCAACGATCCCTTCATGCCGGAGACCATTTCGGAGCAGCAGCGGTACTGGAGCTACGTGAACTGCACCTACTCGGTGGGCGCGAAGTCGGTGAACGCCCGGCCCGTGTGCAAGAAACTGGTGCAGGAAGGTGAGATCGAACCCCCACACCTATTTAGGCACCGGCACATTGAACACTCGGTGTCGGTGGACCTGAATAAGAGAAGCACGGGCATGAATGATTGGGCGCCCGTTGCATTTGCTTTGTTGCGACCACTTGTGCGGTCCTCGGACGGCTACACTTCGAAAGACTGACCAGTTAGACAAACCAGAAATTTTGGAAGAAATAAGAGCTGTTCAGAAACCAATAAGAAGCCACTGCAAATTCATACGTAGGAACAGGGGACAGATAAGGTATTTTTTGCACTGTAGGTTCCTGCAGGAAGGGGTGGGGGATCGCTAGATCGGCGCAACTGTGCGTCCCGGCTGTGGCCGAGAGTCAAACAAGATTGAAATTTATTGCCCTGACAAGGTCCAAACAAGTGCAGGCGACACAGACACAGTAACAATGCCAACGGAACGACTTGACTCTGCAACTGCAGCTGTTGTTGCTGCCCCTGTTGCTGCGCCTTTGGAGGGGCGTGGCAGGTGGTGTCTGGGCGGGGCCACAACAGCCACAACAAGTGGCGACATTTGGCCCGTAGTTGCATGTGCCGCTAATTTGCGGCAAATAGATGTGGAGAAAGAGCCGGCGAACGGGGCGTATTAGTGATATTTCGTTGTGGGCTGTGGCGATCTTAAGTCCGATTTTACTGCGGCCTTTTTATTGCTTGGTTTTTTTTGGTATTGTCCGCAAGCGGAGCAAATTGTACATTTGCATATGACAAGAAAAGCAAACTAAAACAAGGCACAACAAAAAACTGGTGAAGCGATCCGTGTCGTTACAATTTGATCTAAATTCACTTTGCATTGTTGGCCACTGAATAAATTTACGTTCCAGCAGACGATTCGGGCTTGGATTTTAAATGTGGGTCGGTCAAACAAACAATGAAGAAAAAATATGTTGACATGGAGTGATGTAATTGCATTTGGAAAATTTTACTGCACGCTCTATAAAAATCAGTAATTTATAGTTATAGAAAAAGTATATACTCCTATAAATACCAAAGTAAGGTGATATAAGCGTACGTAATATAAAACAATTTTTTAAGTAGAAAGGGATATTTACAACGGTTGGAAAAGGGAAACAATATGTGATAGTCAATCAGTTGACTTTATTTATGGTTTCTAATTGTGACACACTAATTCAAATAGCTTTTTAATTCATTGCAATTTAATACCCATCAAAAGCAGTCACAAGAAACGGCGTCTCAGATTTCTTGAGTCGCATTAAAGCAATTTCTTATGGCCAATTAATGAACACCATTAAATTTTAGCAATCAAGCGTCTACAAATTGGTTCGCCGAGTCTCTGCAAATTTTCAGCCTGGCAGTTGGCAATTAAAATTGCAATTGCAGACTTTCGGCCATCGGTATATCTATATCTCCGACTGAGTTTGGTCCCCAGCTACATGAGCAGCGCTTGTAATGCGCAAAATACATAATATACGGGCCGAGCGGGCCAGGAAAAAATACTCAAAATACATATAAATTAATTAAGTTGTTGCACAGCGTGAAGCGCTCAATTACGACTCCAAGATGAGGGGCAAAATTCGGGGGCTATGGCGGCAGAATGTGTCTGAGAAAAATGCATCTAGGCGATGCAACTGGTTGCTGCCATCTGGGTTTTTATTTGCCGTTAAATTAATTGCTTATGAAGCCTCGCTAGACGAGTGGCTAGCTTTTTGGAAATGTCAAATTAAAAACGTATTCTACAATGCCAAAGTATAAGGCCAAGCAATTAGCCGCAAGCGGTTGATTCAACTCTGTGTCTGTAGGTATTTTGCAACGTGTTGTAAGTCCGCTTTTGACCATTTCGGGCGGCCAACAGCTTATTTCTGGTTTTTTCTCCGGGGAACGACGAACCAAAGGGAGACATACATAAAGTCATTTTCTGATACAAATGTCCTGCCTTACAAGTTAACTATTCTGGGCTGACAAGTTTTGGAGCTGTCCACTTGAACAGCTTTCAAATACCAATTATTTATTTGCCATTAAAGGGTGTTACTGCTCTAAGATGTTAGAAATAGAGGTTCGTTTAAAAGTAAAAGACCCATACAAGATATTCATGCAAAAGGATGCCATCGGAAATATTCGCGTTCTCGTAAATAATGTGGCGCTGTGTGCGGCTGATCCACGCAGCATTTTTGGTCGGGCTTCTCTCGCCAGCGAGCCGTGCACGCGGCGTATGCGCAATGTGGCACACACGGCGGCTGCTGCATTCTGATGGTGGTTCTGAGCACTGGGCCTTGTTTGATGCGACGGCCGTGATAAGGCGACAATTGTCAACAATTTTATTAGCCCGACTGTAGTCCACTGTCCACCGTCTGAGCCAATCACAAAAATGGCCAGCTCTGTCCATTTCCAGCATCTTTTAAAGTTCGGCTTTGCCGTATTCCATACGAAATGATTTTACTAGTTTGTCGTTTTGTTCTATTTGCCGCGAACACACAACACGCAATTTGTTGTGAATTTTTGTGCGATGTTTGTTTTTTGTTTTGCCGTCTAATTGCAAATGGTCTCTAGTTTCGTCGAGTTTCAGCCACGATTTGGCCAATCGTGTGTGTTTCGCGGGCAGTATTTGTTTAGGTATATCGGATCTATAAATACCATGAACCCGTTTGCAGGTGAAAATAGGTCAGCAAGTGCCCCTCAAAGTACTTTCTTGAAGTAATCCCATAGAATATCATGGAGCTGTATAAAAACTCTTAGTCCGACAAACAATACCCTGGAATCCAAGCAACCAACACATTGTGATTTTGTTTATTCATATTTATTTTTTATTTACAATACCCTCTTACAATTTATTTAATCTTATGTGAAGCCTACTACTGCCTTAGACACTTTTTTGCCGTGCTGTAATTTTTTTATATGACAATTAAGAGGTTTTATTAATGGCTGAAATATGCAGTACGCGCACATAAAATGTAATGCGCATACAAGGAGCAGACATTAATTAAAATGGTTAAGTGAAAATAATTAAGCGCACTGCTCTCCTTTCATTTTCAGTCTACGGCAAGCGGGTGATTTCGCGTTCCTGCTTTTACGAGGACATGGACGATTCGGCGGACAAGTGCGCCAATGACCAGACCTCGTCCTACATAAAGACCGTCTACTGCCGCACATGCACCACGGACGGATGCAACGGAGCCGGTGGCGCCACTCCACTACTCCTGCTCCTAATACTGCCCCTTTGGCTGGCGGTATCCTTCGGGCACTTGCCGCTGAGCAAATGAGCCAAAGGATCTGGCCCGGACTTAACTGCGGGACTTCAGGCTGAAGTTGAACTGGCCGGGAATTTCGGTGCTTAGCCCGGACTTAACTGCATTTTTTCAACAAGTTTTAGTCACTTTGCCCTCACGAATCTGCACAAATCACAGGACACAGGAGAATAGGATGCCCCAGGTGCGGAAGGCCCGTCAATCGCGGTCACCCTTTCGACATCATCCGCGTAAATGTTTCTGAGTCACCGCAGTCACAAAAGATCAAACAGTTACTCGTAGTCAGTACTCTACACCCATCATAAAACACTCGAACACACTTAACTTCGTTGCAATATGTACATCCATGTAATGTCTTAATTATTGTATTTGTAATTAAACGGACAGAGCACTTGGGCTCTGCCTGTACGTATTTAAATAAATCGTAATTAGATGGTATGCTAAAAGTGCATTTATAAATGTTCGGATTTTTATTTGAATTAGAAGAGGATTGGAGGAGACAGGATTGGAAGAGAATACGATGTTGATGTAAATAAAAATAAAACGGGGGCAATGTAGAAGCTGCAAGGCGAGTGTTTTCAAATTTAAATTTGTGCGTGATTCTAGTATATGCTTTTACTTGTGAGCAAGGGGTAATCGGAAAATTTGAATTGATTTGATTTTTTCCAAACCCAGTTGGCCTCAAAACACCAAGCACTCCTACGTCAACATCCGAAATGTGGCAAGGACACAATGAAAAACCCACTTCGACCCGTTCGATGGCCAAGGACATAGCCCACCCTGAGAGGCCTTTGCCGCCGTGGAGTAGGCTTTTGGACCACAATGCGGAAGGTTGTCTGCGGAGGAGAAGTGGGGAAAAGGAGGAGCACTACGAGGTGGAGATCTCCAACCACTTATGGTCACTTTGGGGCACCACACAGCAAGTGAATCCAGAGGAAAACAGTTCTTCGTTGGAGTCCGCATCCGGCAGGACCTCAGCTCCTGGCCAGGCGTTGGCATGCTGTGTGATAGCCTGTTGTGCAGGCAGTTTTCAATCCTTGGATTCCTGGGACTCAAGCGCTCTAGACTCTATCATGTTGAATGGGCGGGGCTACTACAACGAAAGCTTGGCGAACAGGCAACTTTGGGTTCGAACAGGAGAGCTCTGCCTGGAGTGTCTGAACACCACCTGCTTTCTTGATGGCCGCGAGTTTTGGGTGGACATCGAAAAGTTCAGTACCGGCAAATTGTACAGTAAAACCAAGAGTCTGGGATCCGCACTGAGTGTGTTCTTCGGCCAGCACTTGCAAACGGGAATTCTCCAGCTGAGGGATCAGGCTCTGGCCTTTGGGCTTATCCCAGAGTTCGCCTCCGGGGGGGCGTTCTTCCTCTTTCACTGCCAGGCGAGGGGGAAGCCGCTTTTCCAGGCCACCGAAAGTGCCCCGTATGTGCTCAGGATGCGAAAGCTACAGCAACTACTTTACTGCATACTCATAACTTTGGACGAGAAGCGCCACAATGTGCCCTTCAGGATCTACAAGGTGGGATGTGTGCCCCGTGCTAATTAACCGGATGTGGGACATAAGAATAGAACCGATCACTGGCCAAACTATAATTCCCTTGTTTATCCATATCTTCCCCTGAAAATGTAAGCGTAATTTAATAGCACAATGCCAAATCCTATGTGTTAGCTGCTGCATTTTATATTTAAAATTAAATTGCTCCCATTAAGGCCAGAATATCCATCATTGAAATATATATGTACAGTGCCGGAAAGGTTAAATGACATCAGCCCGATTAGTATATTAGTATTAGTATTATTTGAATAGTACGAGTGTAAGTGCACATAGTCAGCGACTTAAGCTCTTGTAACCCACGTTAAGTATACATTTTGTCAGGCGAATCAAGAGTAATTGTCTCACATCACTGCGCTTGACATTGCATTTGATTTGAGGAGCGTTCGTTCGCCTTCTCGATGGTGCGGTGCTGCTTGTATACACAATTATGGTCTGCAAGCGGAAATGAGTTCAGTCTGTCATTCAATTGGCGAAATTCGTTAATTGGCAACCACGCAAATTCGAAATATCCGCAAACTCCTTTTTTGCGAAACGCAATGACGTTTGACCCCGTCAATTGAGCGTTGGATTTGCAGAGCTTCAAATTTTGATGCCAAGACAAATTGCTACTAAATTCGGGTCTAACAGGCGGCACTTGATAATTTCATTATGCTTTAATTAAAATCGCATAAAACCAGCGGTGTGTATAAATAAAGTTTGTCACATGGCACGAAAAGCGAAGGCTGTCATAAAAAAGAAAAACACTTGCAACATCGAGTGAAATAACGCAAAATAAATTTATAATATGGGTGGCAGCTAGGCTTTTGGCCATTTAAACTTGTCGCACGGCTTTTATTTGTTTTGGACTTTAGTTTTATTTTTGTGGTTGACTGGCGAAAATGTCGTACAGAGTTTCCAATAAAACTGGCCATTTATCATGGGGCAGCCGCTTTGGAAAACATATTATGAATCGACAATCGAATGTTACGCATACGCCCCGGAGGGCAGCTGTTGCCTGTTGGTCGCTGCGCATGCGCGCTTTCCACCGATCAGGCCTTAACCCCCGGCTATTCTTGGCCCGATCCGATCCGAGCCGATCCGATCCAACCAACTCCATTGGCGAACTGGCGGGTGCGTGCGCGTTTTTCACGCTCTGTCAACTTTTGGACATGGAACTACTGGGAGGAGGAGCAACTGAGCCGCAGATTAGTGTCAAGATTTGCATACGAAATCGTTTATCTGCCAGGTGCGTGTGTCGCCAATTTGGTAGGAGTGTTGCCAAATTTGGCTAATTCCGCCGAGCTGCAGTTGCCAAATGTTGTGGCTCTGCATCCTGCACTCATGAATCATTTTTGCTGGCGATTTCAACCATTTATAATAGCTGTTTGCATTCAGATCTAGATATGCCAACTGCCCAAAGTGCCTGGAAGTGTTTCGAGTGGATTAAATCACCTGCGGAGTGGCGTTAACCGATCGTGGGTAAGCTCATTTAAAAGTCGTTTATACCCTGCTGAAATTTTTCATTCGCACTTCGGTCATCAAACTTACATGATGCGTTTTTCAAAATTCTGGAGGAAGAGCTTTTTGTGGCTGACGACGTGTCCCCGCTTAGCGGTGTTGCAAACCCCGCTGCTTTGGGGTGACCATGCCACAAAATAATGTTAAATGAGTTTTCATTATAGCATTTTGGATGCTTAAATCTAGTTAATTAATTATTATAGGTTTATTATTTAATATAAGTATACTGAACTGATCGGTCTAATCGAAAATTAAGAATTTAAAATATTATTTTGACACATAACAGTTTTACTTTAAGGGTTGATTGATAAGGATTCCTGTTTACATCAAGTTACTTTTGAAATTTAAATCTACGCATTTTGAGCGTAGATGCAAGGCGTGAACAACTATTTTGTTTAAATGTTTTGCTTGGTTATTAACCTCTAAAATTAATGTACAATGCGAGTATTTTCTATCCTACTTTCAATTTGATAAATATTTGATAAATAACATATGTAATTATAAATAAAAGTTATAGTAATCTAATTACATTACATCCGGATACTTGTAAGCAAACACACCCGCTCACTTAACACTGTTTACTTCACTTGTTTTTCCAGTAAACAATGACAGCCTCACGCTGCCAAATGAAACGTCATCAATTTAACTGCACTGTGTGCTGCGCCCTCAAGGAAATCGGAAAAAGGGCAAACGCTGGCCAAATGCGTGAGTCTGGCTGGCTGTCTGTCTGGTGGGAATCCCTTGGACACCAAGGAAAAAAGGGACATGGCGACTGGGGGCTTCCCCAGAAGCGAGGCAACAACAACATGGGCCAAACACTGCCATGCGGCAGCGACGCGACCGCGCTGCCAGCAACATTCAGCGGCGAGACTCTGGCACTCTGGCACTCTGGCGAAGAAGCCTCGGCAACATCCACAGTCGTTCCTCGGCCGAGCAACCGTCTGCATCGCGCGCACTCTCGAAGCGATTTGGAGCCGCACCAACCCTCGGAGGACCAGCGGGAAGTGTTCACCACCCAGCAGAGGCGCCACCAAGTCGCGTTCCGCATCCCCAAAGGATTCGCATAGACATTCCAAGGAAGCAGCAGCCATGTCAGCGGTGCCGATGAAAGCCTTTCTGGCTGGCGTTTTCTTGCTGGCCAATGCCTGGCACATCACAGGTGAGATGTGTTCAACGTCCAAAGTGGCGATCAGCAAACTGGAACTGGAACGCTCTTAGGCCTCCTTGTAAACATAAAACCCCCAAGAGGTGGCCCAATTTTCCAGCAGTGTTCGGGTGCAAAGAGAAAATTCTGAGAGTTCAGTGGTTTTCAAAGTAAACACCCTACTTAATTACAAAATGTGCTCAAAACTAAGCATCATTTCGGACAGCAATTTTCTTCTGTGCACCTGTAATTCCATCTGGCCCACAAGGTCGCCGATCCGCATAAAGTTTGAGGTGTGATGGTTTTTATACCCAGAGCCCATGAATGAAATTTGTTTCAATTTTCCCGAAATTTGTTTATGTACTTTTTCCGCCGTCCATTTAACGATTTTCCCTTGCGGTATTTATACAAATTCCCAAAATTTGGCTTACAACTAAAAAAGTTTCAGGTGAAATCCATAAAATATACTTGGCTATTTATGTTTCTCTCGATTCGAACGCAGATTTATGAACGACACTTAAAATGATGGGTTCGTTTTTATCTGTCGTAAACAAATTAATAAAGGATGGGTGGAATAGAATGAAACATTAATGGGAGGTATGTGGGCTCAAATATAGAAGCGCTTATTTGTATATTTTGCATTGAACGTGTAGAACGTGTAGAAAGAGAAAGATAGAAACACGTGTAGAAAGACATTTGAAAATTATGAGCAATATTCTTTTTTGCGAGGCGTAAGGCGTAAGGCGTAAGGTTTAAAATGAAAAGATGAAGTGTTTTGGTTTTTAGTGTAGGAACTAGGAGTATTGAATTGTTTATTGTATTTCTATTTTTGTTTTTAATAAAACAAATGTACTGCATAAATTGCATAGTCATCCTGATTTTAAAGTATATATTTCATAATATACTTCACGTTCCCTCATTAGGTATAGATCAAGTTCGTGGGTCATTGCTTCCTTGATGAACATCGTTCCATATATACACGTGCATATCCGCAGTTCGAGAATTTTCACGCTTCTGAATGATTGGCAACCTGCATGCCCTATAAATACAAATATTCGCTCGACTGCCAGACATTTCGATATTTATTTTCACAGTCATTTCAGAACGACTCACATGATTAGCCAAACAGAATCTAAACGACGATATGGAAATGCAGTTTCCATATTTCCATGGCCCGTTGAATGCCTTTGAATCGCTCCTGACTTTGATGAGGGTAATTAAGGAGCGAGGATTGTGATTGGGTCATTAGGCGGTGAATCGAAGCAGCAGCTCCGGCCCCCTGTTGCTCTCAGTTCGCCTTTCCCGGTGTCCTGCAATTATCTAATTGCTCTGTTTTTGCTACGGTTTCAATCTGGGTTTACGAGACTCGGGGAGTGCGCATGTCAGAGTGGCGCCAGGATGTCGCCTGCTCCAGTTTCCCGCTGTCTTTGACATCTGGCATCCCACATCCCACATCCCACATCCCCCGGAAAATCTCTAGCCCCACTTGGCAGGAAACTATGTCAGAGTCTGGCCGTCTCCGTGGGGGTTAGTTCTGCGTTTCTCGACTTCAACTGCGTAATTTGCGCAAACTGATAGTGCAGGCAGACAAAAGTTGCGGGCTACCCTCGTTCAGGAAGCGGAGATTATCCTGACACACATCCGATCCGTATCGTATTATATTGGTGATTCCTGCGCTACATTTAAGGGGGTTGCTCTTGCTTATGCAAAAGTGGAGTGTTTCGAAGGAACGCAGACAGGGGCGTGGAGGGCAACTTCCTTCAAAAGAAGTCTCAGCTTTCAATTACCCGAGGACTGCTTTAAAAGAAGCCACACCAAGTCGTGCCATGTGCGTGACCTCAGCGAATGCTTTTAGAGTGTTAAGCGGGGGCGATAAATAACCCTTGAACGGCGACCTTGGATGCCACTGGAAAAAAGTGTTGCGAATTTTTTAAGGGATATGTATTGGGCCATGTCTTTTTTCACCATATTCGGGGTATATGGACTAATAATTTTAAATTGCTTAATTACCACACCTAAGTGGAGAATTGAAAGACATCATTTTTTCTGTGTGTAGCTGTGGGAAACAACCTTGTACTCACACTATACAACTTTTAGCTGTGCCAGTTAGCAGAAATTGCCCTAAAAACCCCCAAACAAAATAGCCGAAAGATTGCAAACTGTAGGAAGGTTGTGGCACTGGATTTTGCATATGACCAGTCGATGTAAGGCTGCCAGGCTCTTCAACCAACTGGCATCCCAAGGTCACTGCAACTGAAGCCTGCGGAGCGTATACGTAATATCGCCACCTCTAGCGTAATACTGTAATTTAGCTGGGAAGGAAGATTATAAATATGTTATAGTCAATATTTGACAGTCACCACTCCTTCAAGGCACCCTTTACAAGACGGTTTGCCCTCAAGGTGCGCTAGTTGAGCAACTGGACTCGTGGCATGTTTGCCTTTTCTTGTGGTAAACAGGCATGTCCTGGCAATTTCGCCGGGCAGGACATGCAAAACTCTTTCAAGGACATGATTGACGATCTTGATTTACTGTCGCGCCAAATCACGCAATCATATCAACACAATTAGAGGAGTTTCCCTCGCCGTTTCACACATCAACTGAGCTCTTGCACTAATTAAATCATTTGTCCAATTCTAAAAATAGTTGAGACTCATCCGAACAGCTTGTTATATGAATTCATATGTTTAAGGTGTGAAAACTTAATTGAATGTGCGAAATGAACGCGGTGAACGGAAGAATAACAAATTATTATGAAAACAAAAATAAACAACATTTTGAACTAGTAATATCTTCACAAAAGGGAAAAATATCAAAAAGACAAAAAGCAAACTTGTTGTGTGTCCTACATTATTAATCAACACCTTAACAGAATTTAGTACGGTGTAAAGATAGAAAATGGTCAACTTGGTACAGTTAACGAAGAAACACCATAATACTAAGAATATAAGGTGCTTTTAGTTTGAACTCATTACTTGGCAAGATATTCTTCATTCACTGCTTCACGAATTCCGAATCACCCCGCCCTTCAGCAGCCAGAATTCGGTTACGTATACGTAATAAAACTCAACTGGGGCGCCACATCGACTGGCCACGCATTCTCAATTTTCGCAGTAGGCGACTCGAAGGGGCGGCACATGAAGATGATGATGTCAACCTCTGACTGAAGCACACCAAGCAATGTCACCCTCTTTTGAATTTAGTTCCCAAACAAATATCCTTTTTGGTCGCATTTAGCGATCCGAAAATATGACACCTTGAAAGAGGTCAACTGAAGCTTGTCACCCCGATGGAGTTACTTCTATTACTACTACTACTATTATTATTACTACTACTTTACAGCTGTAAATGAGCAGCACCAGAAGCATCATCTGCAGTGCTGGCACTGCAGCTCGGACACCATTGGGGCGGAGGACTTCTGCGACGTGACCTTCCAGGAGGACAACATTCCCACTGACCTGATCAAGGAGCGGAACATCAATCTGCTGAGGAGCTGCAACAGCACCATTAACTCCGATCACGAACGGGCCGTTTGCCGCAAGACCGTGGAGGAAAGTGAGTAATCGGATAGTCGCACTTCCACATATACATCGAAAACAATTGAAGGCAACTCTTATGCAAATTCCAGATAATGGCAAGCAGGTCACCAAGCGGTTCTGCTACTACACCAACAAATCAGATCCCGTGGAGCTGTGCAACATCACCAGTCCGGAGAAGAATGTGCGCCGGATATTCTGCGAGGACTGCCTCACCGATCGCTGCAACGGAGCCTTTGCGGGAGCATCCATTTTGCAGATGCTGTTGCTTCTGCCCATTGTGGCCCTGATCCAACAGTTGGCCATCTAAGCAAAGGATCCCCAGTCGCTTTTCTTTTCAGTTGGAACGTGATATTTTGCCTGGCCTCACGGCCCGCGCTGTTGCTGATTTACGTTTACGTTTAAGTTTACGTTTACGTTTCCATTTAGCTCGAATTAACTTAGTTTCGGGGACACTAGCCCCACCACTCATTAGCTTACATTCAGATGGAAGGTTAAGGATCGTTTATAGGTTTATAGTTTGCCTGGCCGAGTGCCGATGTTTGCCAAGCTCAAATTCCAAAAGAAATCCAATTCAAACTTTTAACAAACAACACAATACCATAACGAAAGAAACTATAAGTAAATGAAAAAATATTCAGTAGCGATTAAACCCCCAAGCACAGTAAATACTCACTTATTAGACAATGTACAACATGATATTTTAATGTAAAGAACACAAGCCTTCACCTATGTAATTATCTCAGAAGCTAGACAAAGAAAAACACGCACTTAAAATCAAGGTGTTAAAGCACTCGAAAATACAAAACCGAAAACACTACATGGAGCTCGCGCACTCGGAGTGTCATTTGTGGGTTGGACTTAAAGGAATTTTAGAAGGTCTATAACTGCGTCAACAAGTCGTTGTTTCGTGTTTTGATCCAGCCCAGGATAGAATTCCTCAATTTGGATGCTTTGCCAGAGCTTAGCCATGTATTCGCTGAACTCCTGGCTATTTTTTTCACCACTCTTATATCGTTTGTAAAGAATCAACTCGGCTTCCACCATTGAAGAATAGGACTCCCGATTGCCGATATACAGCTGGTAGAGAAGCGCGGCCAGCCTGGTGGATCTCTCCAGGCTGTAAGCCCGACGAATCACTACTCCTAGGATCCTAGTCAGTTGGTCTGTCCCAAACAAACAATGGAGTTTCCGGGAATGGTGTCCTATCGCCAACTGCCACTTGCCCAGCTCATGATCCTCCGATTGCAAGGCTTGCTGGAACAGATCAGAGCTGTTTAGAGTCTCCAGATGCTCGCGGATCTGTTCGCGAATGAGATAACTCTGCAGGTGGTGACGAACTGTCACGTTACTCTCCTTACGGCACACCACATGCTGCAGCGTCTCCTCCAAATCCTCGATTTTGGCCACATCCCTGGGGTAGTCGGCTTTCAGTTTTCCCCACGTGGCTCCCACCAGAAGGAGCTGCTCGGATACGGTGCCATTGAAGCCCTCGATCAGAAGAAGCATCCGTTTGTTGTCATAGCTGGTCACCTGCGTGCCCAAAGTACCATACGAAGGCGTAAACAGCAAGGGGAGTACTAAAAGTAACGAAGCAAGCATCTCGGAACTGGAAGTGCAACTGAACCAAGAGCAACTGGGTTATCTTTAGGCCCGGCTTATCAGCTTGGTTCTATCGCAAAGATGAGCACATGCTCTTTCAAGGCAATTGTGGCTTCTAAGAGAATGCTGAAATAATTTTTAAAGTTCTGAAGCGGTGATGCTGGTTATACTAAGTTCTCTTTTACTGCTTGCTGTAACATACTTGTAAATGCATTTATTTATATATCACATATTCTTTTCCATTGATTATTTTAAAAATCATCGAAGACCCCTCGTATAATCTAACACCAACAAGTGGGCCTTCCAAAGTAAAAAAAAAGAGAGAAAAAATGAGAGAAATGGAGAATTCCGAATTCCCGTCACTGTTTCACTAATCCGAAATACACATAAAATTTGAATCCAATTAGTCGACCTTAATACGAGGCAATGGAACCCTCGCTGATATCCTGCCGTTGTCCTTGTCCTACTGCCCCAACACAGCCTTCCGTTGACCCATTTAAAGCCCCGTGTCTATCCAGACAGCCCCATCTAATTACATTTATGCTAATTTGCCGTCGTTGTTGATTAGTGGCACCCCATCTCATCTGCGCCTCATTAGGTTTCGATCGTGCTCAATGAGATAAGGGGGCCAAAGGAATGTTTGTCAGCCTTGCCCACGTAAAATCGCTCTACATTTGCTGACATACTTTTGGGCGGAAGCTGAAAAAGCTGGCTTGAGTTAGCTGTCTTCAAGAAGCACTTAGTTTTCTGGGGGATAATCATTTGTCACTCTGTACAGATTCCACAAATAAACACGAATATTTTGTCACCTAGAGTGTTGTATCGATACAAGCTTTGGGAATCGAATGTTAATGAATCTACTTCTGACTCATTACATTCATTCTCAAATATGTAGTAATATACTACAAGGTGAGATACATTTAAATAATAAGTAAATGTGAAAGCTTGAGGAACATTTAATTTTTATAATAAAGGAATGACATATAGAACAAACAGACTAACGTCAAATGCAAAATAAATAATAAAAAAATAAAAAAAAATGTAAAATCGAAATCACAATTTAAACCGGTTGCAGAGGCTTGGGAACAATAATAGAAACAAGCACTAAATTTCCACTCAAAACAAAAACAGAGAACGCATTATGAGACGGAAACTTTGAGTCGTTTTCATTATTTCAGAGGGGATTTTGCTGCTTGAACTGCGCTATTGCTTTTGTTACAACCTCCAACTCCAGACAATTTCAGACGTTCAGCTGACATCGTTGACGGCGGTTGATAATCGTGCCTGACTCTAAAAAAAATTCATTTTCGAAAAGCAATTGCCGCACTTGAAGTATTCGTAAAAATGGTGTCCGCTCTGAAATGCAGTTTGGCCGTGGCCGTTATGATCAGTCTGGCTTGTTCGGGTGCGTTGGGTGTAAAAGTGTTGGCTGTGGAAAATTAGTATTTAATGGAGTTCAAGAAGATTTTTTAAGAATTTATTATTACTATTAATAAATATATATCGGGTATTATAAGTGTATTAGTCCCACGCTATTCGTACATCGTTTCCCAAAGATTTCTTCGGCTTCATTTTGTTTAGCCCTATTAAGCTTTATCTTTTTTTGCTTAACAATTCGCTCAAAGTTAGTTAGGCGCCTATCTCGATTTTAATCGATTCAAGGCGTTATATATATACACTTTTTAATCCAATAATGCCTCATTATGCCCCATAGCCTACGCCGTCAAGTGCTACCAGTGCGAGTCCCTCACGATGCCAAAGTGTGGCCTGAAGTTCGAGGCCGACGAGACTTTGCTGCTGGACTGTTCCCGGATCGGACCCCCCCGCTATCTGCAGAACTTCTTCCCCCTGCGGAACGCCACTGGCTGCATGAAGAAGACCCTTGAAAGCGGTGAGTTCACAGTGCCTAGGACTATCACAGGAAAATAACAGAATTTTAAGATTTTTTATGTCAGCAATACTGAGACTGAAACTCGTATTAAGCGATACAACCCAACCCCCTGAGATCATCGCAGAAAATCGGGTTGTGTTAGTCACTGATGTCATGCGTGATAATTTCGCTACCAGCTTTTCAGGCGCTACTTTTTTCCCTTTTAACGTGATAACTAGTCACGTTTATTTGCGTCTTATTTTCATGCAATTACATCAAATTGTGGGACTAATTCGAGATCGCGTAAAAAATAATAAAGGCAGCGACGAGATAGAACGCCTCAAGCTGCAAGCTTTTCGACTTTTAAATTTGCATTTCTGAATAGATTTATAGGCAGATCGCTTAACAAACTAACCCGTCAAAAATATTGTGATCGTTTTTCTACGCGTTTCAAGCCAAGCTCCGTACGCTCTATATTTAATGATGGGAATTAAATAAAAAGTTTGTAGGAACTATCGCATTTGAGACCACAGAGGAAAGTAGTAAAATAAGCACTCCCAGATTACTATAAGTATGTTTTATCTAGGTGTGAAGCAAACTTTTGGTCTTTGTTTTTTCATGACAATGAACTACGGTGTTCTTGACGCATACGACTTGAATAAATAGGCAATTAACAAGTACCCAAACTCAAATGTACAATGGGTTCATTCAGCCACCACGGCCAGAGAAAGTTGTTGGCCCAATGGCTCAATCCAAACAATCTGATCCCATTTTAGTGGCCGGACATCCGCAGATCGTGAGGAGCTGCTACTTCGGGGACATCAACGATATCCACGGTGGCTGCCAGTCGGATCCCTCCATGCCTTTCGTAAAACAGCTGGGCTGCGAAGTCTGCACCAAGGACGAGTGCAACGGATCCTCCTCCCTGACCCCCGTTGCCGGAGCCATCCTGCTCTTCTTCGGCGTCGCTCGTCTGCTGGCCTAGAACTTAACTAGCTTATAAATTACCTGTGGGTAGTATTTAACGATCTTGTTCTCTGTAAATTTCTTCAAGATTTATTTTAATAATAAATGCGGGACAAATGGTTGTCATAGCAACATACCAAAATATATCGCATCCTTTTGTTACTGGCCGGCTGTTGTATTGGATCATTTGATACAACTCATAAAAGCCTAGGCGAACGGCTACTTAAAACATCATATGAATGTGTCTAACATGAAAAAACAAAATGATGTACTCCAGAAAAACCATTTCGCTACAACAGCAATTCATTTAAATTGAATACTGCGCTTGAAAGGAACACATATTCGGTCACGTATTGGACTCATGATTACTATTCCCTTACCATGACAAATCAGCTTACTTTTTAGCTTCGCTCCCGCCCATCATCACCATCACCATCAGACATGAGTAATTCCTCAATAAGTGTATTTATTTAAAAAAATAGGAATTCTACTAGTCGCAGTTTGTACGGGGACTCGCCTTAAGTAGAGTCACATTGAAACTCAGAAGCCGTTCAATGACTCAGAGAGAAACAGAAGCTGGATCAAGTGATATGTCTGGAGTTGCAGTGTGAAACACCTGGGATCTAATTAGTGTGCACCCACATGATCAGACAAAATATGTTCAGTATGTTCGTTATTAGGGGTCACTCAATTTTGCCCCTTGTTAAGCGAGATGTGGGATTTATGCACGTCTGCCTTCTTAATTACATTTAATTGAGTTCTGTTTCATTTGCAAGCTAAGTTTCAGTAACTCTTCCACCATTCGGATTCGAGTTTACAAAGTGTTAAATGCAGTTCCGCAGAGGTCAAGGAACTCCAATTGAGAGATCCGAGATCACTTCTGCAGATAGAGGGGCTCTGCCAGCTGAGTCGCCCAAAGACTCTCCACCCCGCGTGCCACAATTAACTCAAACTCATTTGGCATCATTTCAGAAATTACTTAATTGCAGAAAATAGAAATTTGTGGGAAAGCCATTTAACTGTGTGTATGACCATGTTCGGGAAAGATTAGGAAACCAAATACATTACGCAAAATAAGCTTATAAACCAATTAACTGAAGACTTTTCAACAAGGCGTTGGCTGCGTATTGAAGGGACTAAGCTGATTTTAAGAAATGGGATTTTTAATTATAGAAGCAGACAAACCACTGATCTCTGAGCAGGTAAACATTTGCACATACGTATGTATGAATATAACAAGATAAAAGGGCGTGAGTTTCTCGATAAATAAGCCAAGTCCCCAGATAGGGGACAGCTCAGAATGTTGTTAATTGCTGAAATTAGCAAAACATAGAAAATTAGCAGAGTATTCAAATGTATTTGAAAATGCGCATTTTGCTGAAAAGGCCAACTGGTTTACTAGAAGTCAACGATTCCAGAGATGTAAGGAACCTCTTTGAAATGGAGAGACCATATGAACTTTTTTTAGGCGATTTCAGGAGCCCCGAATCTGAGTTCATCATAACAAACAAAAATAATTTACAAACACTGCTGACATCACCCTAAACAAGTTCGAAAAATTCTGATATTTACATATGTATGCATGCGTTCCGTTTCTATGTCAA
Organism: Drosophila santomea; assembly: GCF_016746245.2. Taxonomy (NCBI): domain Eukaryota; kingdom Metazoa; phylum Arthropoda; class Insecta; order Diptera; family Drosophilidae; genus Drosophila; species Drosophila santomea. Next base: position 252,825 of record NW_025319012.1, read on the forward strand.
TTGATGAGAAAAAACATTGCGACAGCTTTTATTCAACAAGGGAGAACGGTATGGTCAAGGTCCTCGACTATCAGTTACCCGTTATTCCGACAAATAATAATATAAAAGAGAATTGTTTTAAGTGTGGGCGTTTAATTTTTTTGAAAGAAACTTACGCTGCTTCGGCGACTGTAAAACTGGCATTGTTGTACCCGTTACTCCTAGAGTAAAAGGGTATACTAAAATAGTAAAAGTAAAAGATTTAGTCATCCCACTCTAACGACCACAAACCGCCCAAAACTGGCACCCACACACTTTTGAAAACCTTTAAAGGGTATTTTCATTTTATTATTTTTTCCCCCAATTTATACTGATATTCCAGCAAATTTTGAAATTTATCGTTCGAACTTCCACTAGCTGAGTAAAGGGTATGTGATAGTAGGAAACTCTACTATAGCATTCTCCCTTATTATTCTTAAATTTTTAGATATTAGTTCCCTATAAATGCCCGAACAGACAGACATGACCAGATTGATTCGGCAGGTGATTATGAACAAGATCTTTTCAACGGATCTAGTATACTCTTTTGTTCTACGAGTAATGGGTATAAAAACAGAGAACACAGACACGCAACACAGATTGGCACTCACTCACGTTTACTTTGAGTGGAAGCTCGATTTCGAGTGAGTGGAATACTGAATGAAAAATTTGAAAGTAGACTGGACGCTTTGGACGCCAGAATGAGTCTTGCAAACGCTCGCCAACTGCCGTGCAGTCAAGGTTTGCTTTAAATATTTTTCCAAAAAATAGTTTCAGAGCTTTAAAATGGTGTCGAGTGCAAAATTGATCTTGGCTCTCACCGTCTTGGCCACCGTAGCCTGCACTGGTATGAACATTAAAGGAATTGCCAATTCAAAATAATCTCCATAGTGTGCAACTTCTAGGGTACGCCATTAAGTGCTATCAGTGCGATTCCTTGTCTCAATCCAAGTGCGGAAAGGACATAAAGTCAGATAGTAGTCTCGTGTTGGATTGCACCAAGATGGCTCCTCCTCGATTCCTCCAGAGCTTCTTCCCAGTTCGCAACGCCACCGGTTGCATGAAGCAGACCATCGACAGTAAGTAATCGGGTCGGGATCGCCCATAACTATGATCTCATCGTATCGGTTGCCCACGCGAATACATCCTCACTTAAGCAATTTAGGTTGATTAATTAACTGGCGCTAATGCTCACGATGAGCATAATTAAGTTTTCACTGGTACTTTAGAACGCAATTCGTTTCTAAAGCAAGAAAATAAAAACAAATTCCCAAAAATCAAAGATATATTAGCCTTTGACACATTATTAACGAATGCAAACAGAAAGAGATAATCCGAACGATTACCATCGAAATATATTTAGAACGGTTCAAAATCAGCGACTTGCTATAGCAAATTAATATATATTTTACATTGACTTTGGAAGGAACCACGCATGATGAATGGGACATGCTCTTAAATGTAAGGAGGGGGTTCAGATAAGGTAGACTGTACTCACTATCAATGGAATATTGCTCTTATAATATATGTAGTTCCCGATTTATTATACTATACGTTTGTTCACATTCAATGCCACGGAGATTAGTCGCTGTCCCACAGCAATATGTGCCCTTCATTAAAAATGCACCATGAACAATGGACATTAACACAGCAGTACCTTTTTGCATGATTTGTTCACAATTTGCTTGATTGCCCAGCCATTTCCAAGCATAAATACTCCACAGGGCTTTATGGTTTTGTAAATAATTGGACCCAGTTCCCTTTTGCTACTGGAAACTTGGGATTATTTGTGATCGGCGACTGCAACATTGCCTAAGTCATTTGTTTGCTATTAAATACACCGTCAGCTTTAATTAAACGGCAGACAATTGGCTTCACCTTCACACTCAGCTCACAAGTTAGTCACATTTATACTAGAATCAATAGGGAATTATATAGCGAGCTGCATATACAATGACAGTAACTATAAATTAATAATGTTTATGTGTAATACTAGTTAATATTTATTTTTAATAGGTATAAATTGTAATTTTTAAGTTAAAAATTAGTTGTCCGATTGTAAAAACCTTCAGAGACAGACCAAAAAAATAATATTTATTCAAAGGGTGTGTTTGAAGTACGAATAAACCTTATAGCTTGAAAAATCTGTATACGAATAGAATCCAATAGCATAGAGAGTCTGAAAATGAGGGCCTCGGAATAGTCATCGAACACATCAGTATGCACAGCACACTTTAATGTCGTAATTTCTGATGGTAAATAACTGCCGACAGTCGCACTAATTATTTTGCTCTGTTACACCTATTTTGAAATTATTTTTTACCAATCATTTGCAGTTCCGGGAAACCCCCAGATCGTGAGGTCCTGCTACTTCGGCAACATCGACGACACAAAGGTTGGATGCCAGACGGATCCCAGCCTGACGATTAACAAGTTGCTGAGCTGCGAGGTTTGCACCAAGGACGAGTGCAACGGATCCTCCTCCCTGGCCCCCATCGCCGGAGTAATCCTGCTCTTCCTTGGCTTGGCCCGTCTGCTGGCCTGAGCTAGGAAGGAGCATGTTTTAGTACCGCAGTGCTATCCCAACTATATCGAGTTCGCTTATGGGAAGCCTTAAGGGCCTGCTTTAGTCACCTTTGAATCTCTTGTAATTGTTACACCCTTTTAAACTGTTTTTGCCCACATTAAACGTCACTTTATTTATTTGAAAATATTGTATGGTTATTGGAAGATTAATTGCTAGTTTTAGCTGATAGGTTTCCAGTTGGGGAAGCACAAAATCCATGCGTGCCTGGGCACACTTCAGAAATTGGCCCCATTCAATCCACGTCTCTTCTGAAGGGCTCTCTATATGCTTTTGGAAATGGCTATGGCTCGGCTGACGATTATAGAACATTTCCGTCTGTTCTGAAAAGCTGAAAAGTTCTCTCTGTGATTTTACTCGCATCGACCATACACACGCATTTTCCCTCGCCTATAAATTCTGCGTCAAGTCTGCACTCAGTTGAGGAAAACACTAAATGTTCATTAAGTTTAGACAAATTAAAACGTTGAGCGATGACGCCAGGCAAAATGGCCATAAAGTGTTTTCACCACAGAAAAAAGAGAGCGTTAAACAAAAAGAGAAAAACGGCAAGGAGTTGAATTTGGAAATTTCTTTTGGCATTCTTTTAGTTCGATTTCGTGTGCGGACGTCGACTGACTGACGGCTCCAAGAATTTAGCCGGGAACTCGGGAAAAATCAAGGAAAATCAAATCTAGGCGAAATTGCCAACGCGTGTTTACATTTTACTTTCCTGCAGGCTAAGACCAATAAATATAAAAAAGTCTTCTATATAGTTGAAAATATTGAAAATGTATTCTCGTATTATGTTGTAGTCAGCGGATGTATGTTTTGTATCTTCAAACCTCGTGCGGATCGCGTCAACTGCGCTGAGCAGAGCTATAAATAATCCCGCCACTTGAAATTGTTTCCATAAAACCATAAAAATCAAATAAAACCAATTCCAATCACCAACGAGAAAGGTTGCAAACCGATTTGCTCCCCATCAACTATGCCGCATTATTTACTTTTCTTTGGCGCGCTCATCTCGCTGCTGGCCTCAGGTTTGTTGTTGTTCTGTTTGGATTTGGTCTTTTCAAATTTTTACTTTGCGTTTGTGATCTCATTTCTGCCATAAATAAGACGCATCTCTGCTCTTCCCATCTCCCAATGCCACTAGCTTACGCCATCAAGTGCTACGCCTGCGAATCCGTATACGAGGCTAGTTGCGGCGACGACTTCGAAGTCGAGAACCATTTCAAATACGACTGCGCCTTTATTGCTCCGCCGCGATTTCTGGAGAATGATCTTCTCAATGTGAATGCCACGGCCTGTTTGAAACGGGTGTTCAAGGGTGAGTTTATTCGAACCAATTTACCAAAAATACAACGTACTTAATAAAATATTTAATACATATTCATAACAATTTTGCATAAAAAGAAACTATTTTAAAAGAAAAATTAAAAAAAGAATTAAACATTTAAAGGTGGAGATAACGGAATCCACTCAAGTTTTTGTACCCACCAAGCATACTTTAAGGTAATTGCCCATTTATTCAACGTCATTTAATATCCAGTTTAAGAAACCAGAGGATAAAGAACGGTGTTCCTGAAGTGTAAATGTCTATTTAATCATTAAACATTCGAAACGTTTTCCGTCTGAGATTTGTATTTACCTTTCAGATAATAATTTCCTAAATGATTTCTGACGCAATCAAAACAAATAAAATTAATTATGTGAAAAATTCATACATTATATACATGCATATACAGAAAGCTGTGACCTTATTTCAGAAAAATGTTGTAGACTTTCCAACAATATCGATATTTTGGACTATACGTAGACATTTCGTATAAGCCTATTAAAGACGGACAATAAAACATGTTTATTTACGAAAATTCAGCCCGAAAGTAGACTAACTCAATGTTTTGCTTCTGCAGAAAATGGCATACGTAAAATCGTCAGAGGCTGCTACTTTGGCGAGGTAAATGCCACCGATGTGTGGTGCAAAATGGACCCCACCCTGACGGCGGTGCAGAATTCAAGTTGTCATGTGTGCGACAGCGAGAACTACTGCAATGGATCGAACGGAGGTCCAGTGGATAAATGGAAAATCTTCGCCAGTCTGGTCTTGTTTTTCTTGGCACCTCAACTGCTCTGAAGCGGCAGAAGACTAAGTGCAAATGTGGAGCTTGAAGTGAATATTAAAAGGCACAGTAGCTTAAGTAAACCTAGTTCAATTTAGAAGTAAACCCAATTCCCAGAATTAGTAGAGCCCATCAATTAGTAGAGCCCACATTAGTAAAGCACTCCATCCACAAAACCATTTAGTCAAATCTGCCCCACCGTATTAATGGCTAATCAACGGCGAACATGGCGTATGAGCAACATCAGCACACATGAGCCGAAAAGCTGGCAAACAATTTTCGACCGATCCAAATACAAACTAATAAAAACTAATTTTACACAGAATGCCAAATTGTTTATTTGTTCAAATGCCACTAATGAACCTTGCCTGAAATATTTGTATTGGCGAGGAAAGGGCATGCCAGGGCAGGGCAGGGCAGGGCAGGGCACTATGTCAACACGCGTAGGCCAGGGAAATGCCAACGATGGAGAAGTGAAAATCTGTTATGAAAATCAAATTCACATTCTGAATGCGATTGTTCGCACGTTCAGTTCAGTTTCTGTTTAGTTCAGTCGCGTGTGTGCAACGCTTCGAGTCGGTGGTCGTTGGTCGTTGGTCGGCGGTTTCTGGCTATATAGCGCATCTATCATGTGATTAAAATCGGTCCGGCATCCGAGAAGACAACATCTGTATTCGCGCACGTATCGGCATCGCATAGTTATAGCTATAGCTATACTGACTCACCGCGACCGCCGACAAAACAGTGGAATCAACTGTTTTCGGGGCGGTACGATGGCGATGATGGCAGCGCTTTCCTCCCTCTTTCTGCTCGTCACGCTGGCAAGCTCAGGTGAGTTTCGCGCCCGCCAGTCATCACTCATGCAGGAAGCACCAAAATTTTGGTTCATACCTTGAAATATCTCAGAAGCAGACGGGATATGCCAACACGATTTATTTGGACTTTTTTGCGGGAAACTGTTCTGTAACGAAAATCATATAAAGAGCTTTATCTGTTAGTCATTGGTTACATACAAAGTATAAAAGGTGCTAGAATTATAGTGCAAATCTGAACTAACAGACATCTGAAGGGGAATGGAAGTTCCAGTTTTAATCCTTAAAGTTGCGGAACATCAGGAATTTGTGTATCCAATTGTTTACTTTCTTTATGATAAAGAGTCTCATCAAAAGTCTCATCAATTGTTTTTTTTTCTGTATGCTGCCGTGGACACACATATCTACGCATGTCGTCATCAGCCCGTGCTATTACCTGCTACGAATGTGATTCCGTCAATAATCCAGGGTGTGGGGAGCGGTTTGCGGGCGATGACATATCCACGACGGATTGCGATGTGGTGGCGAACATGCGATCCCTGGGAGCGGAGGCCACTTGCCTTACCAAGTACCACGAGGGAAGTGAGTATATACTTTTGGGAAAATGTGTCAAGACAATCAAACACAAAATGACGCATTTGTCGCAGTGCCAGGAGACACGCGCTTCGTGAGGCGTTCCTGCTACTTTGGCGATGCCTCACCGATAGGCATAAGTTGCGACGATGGACCAGATCCTGTGGTGCCCTTTATGAATTTCCTGGGTTGCACACTCTGCAATACGGATTTGTGCAACACAGCCGCTACATTATCCACTCTACCCCTGGTCAGCGCCCTTTCGCTACTCGGACTGCTTATCTTACTTGCGAACGTATAAAATGAGAGTCGCGTGAAACGGCGGTGGTATTTCAATGTTTCCTATTAAGCATAATATACTAAAGTATTGTATAAAAGATTGTTGTTTTTCTGTCCAACCAACTAACAGGACTACATATACTCTTCAAAGGGCACTGAACAAGAGGAAACCGAACTTTAAACCAATAGTCTTACCTTCCTAGGGCAGATGTCTTATGTTATCAATGTCCTACTGAACATTTTAAAAATTTAGCTTCAAGCCCAAGACCCATAGAATCAAACAGCTAATATTTTTGTAATTATTATTTTATTTGATTTTCTTTCCATTGTTTTTATACATCCACTAAAATGATTTAACATATATATATATTTATATAATATAATTATACTTGTTTGATTTAATATAATTTATTGAATAAAATTTACTCGTCTCCTACTCTATTCGCGTGTGTATGTAAGTATGTGTATGTGTGGATTGCAATTAGGATCATTAATTACAAAATATTCATAATATAAATAAAAAATAACACTTCCAAACCGATACGCACAATTTGGGTTTCAATTTCTAGTCAATTGATTTCTGTATGTAGGTAAACAGATAACATCTTGGTTTATTATCTTAATGGGTTTAGCTGCGGATTATATTCATAACACTTCTGGGCTATACATAAATAACATTCAAATATAATCATATGGATATTTATCAAGATATTGTACATAAACTACACATTGAGAACAATTTAGATAGAAAACAATTTATGTACAAAAGATTGTGTTTGCGTTTATGCCTCACCAAATACTGTCCATGCTGGCGGTGTCCCTTCGAATACAACTGCCGCGTCCATGCTGTGGCATCCACGTCAATCTCTCCGCGACTTAAACTCTATCAACAATTCATATCTTCAGCGTGTAAGCATTAGTCAACCAAATATAGTAAAATTTATTGTTTCAACACGATTCACACTCAGAAACAAATAACAAACAGATTTGCAATGTATGGATCAACTTGTTTTGTAGTTGGGTATATAATATAGTTCGTTTATATAATGCTGCGTACACATATACATTGAATCATAGTAACAACAACACACAGAGTTTATTTAAAACCTGAAACTATTCGTATTTTAGATGCCTTTCCACTGCTGCGCCTTTCAGTACTCTCACTGATTGCAGTTGACCTGGGTTATAATGGGTTGGCAAAATAATTTGTAGGGTATGGGATTTGGGTTCGGGAATTGTGGAGTGCCAGCTCCTCAATGAAATAGTTGTGGATCACATTCTGCAATCTGTGATCATTTCTGTCCCTTCCCCTCAATTCGTTGTAGTTCTTTCGTTAAAATGTAACAATTCATTTGAGTAGTGCAACGATCAATAAGCCATCGGAATTTGCAGCCACTCAAAGGCAAATGAGTGTTCAGTTAGAGGGAAATGGGAGGAGACACACCATGTTATTTTTGTAAAACATAAAAATTGACTAGAAAAATGTGCAAAATTTTTGTGTGCGTGCAGTTTTTAGGTGGAGGTGAGCAAAGAATTTCGTTGGTATGCAAAATGGAATGGACTCTTAAAATAATTATTGATTGTTCTCCGTTTTTGTGTATGCCTACTTATGAAGCCTTCAACATTTAATACATTTATTTTTTTCCTTTCGTTTTGAGATCAATTGCACATGGGTGGAAGCTCTCCACTGCCTAATCTTTCCTTCTACATATTTTGAACTTTGAACCGACCACAAATTCCGCTGCTTAAGGACATTAGACTTATATTTATTACTTGGGGATAAATAGTTGTAGTATATATCTGTAATATCTGACTATATCATTGGCGTCAGCTGCAGCACTAAACGAAAAAGGTTTGGTTTTACTTTATCTCTATATTTTGCGACCAAATGGGACAACTTTCAGAAACATTTAGTTGTTTTCAATGCAATTTACAAGTTACACTTTCTATACACGTAGCAATAATAATATTAATAACATTAATAACGAATTCAGTCAAGTCAGTAAATTTGGTTTACAGAAAGAAAACTAAGTATTTATAAATTAAATGAAATAATAACGCTAACAAACAAAAATGATGTTGCAGCCCCAGTTTTCCGGTGTTGAATTCTGCTTTCAATTTTTAAGGAATATTTTTTTCTTTGCTCCGGGTACATGGCTATAGAAATACGCTTTACATATAAATATACACATTATAATAATTCATTTTATATATACTTGTATAGATATCATGTATATATGTAAAGGGGTTATAACAACTAGGGTATTGTAATTTCAAAGCTTTTCGTTTTGAAATATGAACTCACAGAGTATTTCCATTATATAATATATAATTTGTTTTTGTTTTGCATTTTTCACTAACATTTAACATTAACACGACGACGGCGGCATTTACTGCTGCTTGGCCACCTTCGATACATTATTGTAAATAAGCTTTTAGAAATGTTTACACATTTTCTCATCTTGGTACCATCAGCGTACGCCAATAATGGGTGGAAACGAAAGCAATATAGGAGTTTGAGTTGGTTAGGGAAACGCGGGGGAACGTCGAGCAGTTTTACTGAGCACTTGATCATCGGCGGGCAATATCGGTCAGACTAAGAATGTTTTTAGATGCCCACGAAGCCGTAGACTTCAAGCACCCGGATCTCGAAGTCGCCCGATGGACACAGCGGCGGATTGTTGAAGGTCTTGCAGCTGTCCGTCTTGCCGAAACGTATGTTCTCGTCCATCCAGATGGCCTGCCCCTCGCTGTAATAGAGAATGAAGACTGAATTATAAGATCGGATACAGCCAGCAGCATGAATCATACCCGCCACCAATAGTAATCATCTTGGAGTCGGCCGCCATAAACAGCTCGGAACTGTGTCCCAAGTCCTTGTCGCCCTCAATGCCGACCCATGGGTACTTGGCCCTTTCTGGATATAGGGAGAACAAAAAGGTCTCGCCGGTACCGAAGTAGGCCTGTCGCTGGCCCTTGTCATCTTTTACATTTCTTTCAAACCAGCGCGAGGAGCAGTAGGCACCAAATACCTAAGAGCAACATTTGATTTACAACAAACCATTCAAATATTACATATTAAGTTTTCACATAAAAAAAACCTTAGTATTTGGCATTAATAGCTCCTTGAAACTCACCTCATTATTGCACGTTTTAATCATGAGCAGCGTGGGCTCATGCTGCTCCACCCGAACGTAGAACGTGGTCAGCGAGCAGCCGTGCTCCTCCGTGGTGTAGAGCAGCACCGGTTGGTACATTGTTATCCGCACGGGCAGCCAGGACCACAGCGTGAACAGCTATGGGAGAACGAATGGCATATTTGTTAGGAACTCATCCAAGCACGATTGAAGGCTGCAACTTGGCTACAACTACGAGTAACGTATTGAAAGGGGTAGCAATTAGCCAATGACAGAACAAAATACGTTGGCGTGGGTAAATTAGAGTGAAAGAACATGAACTAAAAGGCAAAAAGTTCAACGAAAAGACAACTAAAAGCCGGGGTTACGTAATAAAAGGCAACAACTGTCGATGAGGCCTAAAAACTACAGAGAATATACTGTTCAGTTCAATTCCAACTGTAAGCAGCGGCAGCGGCGCGGCAGCAGCGCATCTTAAACTGTGGCTCAGCGGCTCTCAAACTGTAAGCTTATGAATTTAATTTAATACTATTTACTGTGCGACTCGCACATCCAATTCTCAGATGAAATGCAGACCACTAACAATTAATAACAGCAGGACAATGACACTATTACATAGACAGGGACTTTTAAAATATTTTCTAAGACGACACGGAATAAAAACTTTTTCGGAATTTTGCATAGGTGTTCAAAGGAATAATTGCATTCAATTTAATGGGATTACGGTATGGATTGTAATGACAATGGAAACGGGGAAAACAGGTTGGAGGGTTTTCAATATGCAATGCAATGCTTACAAATTGTCTATCCGTCCAGGTTTTTATGAAATTCTTTGTGCCCGGCAAACCAAAATGCTATGAAAAGATATAGATGGATATATAGCAAAAAATTATATGAAATGTGGCGGATGAGATCTTGGGGGGACACATGAAATCGACTTATAGATGTGCTAGCTGACTCCCCTATGCCCTTTATATGCCTAACATATGCCTTCTGGTAAGAATTGGGTTGACGTAATTAAAACTCAGAGATCATCGTTAATAGTAAACGAATTGCCAACTACACGGAAATCTAAAAAATGATGGCAAAATCATATAAAAATGTAAACGAAACTTTTAGAATGAAATAAATCAACTTGTTTCAAATCGATTGAAAACGAATTCTGGCACTACATGCAGGTTATGTGGCTTGAACGGAATGTGGGTAAAAACGTGAGCCAAAAGCTTCAAAATATATTGGCGGTATACATATTATACGAATATAGTGTGTTTTGTGGGTATCTCGGTGGGAATTATTGGCTTTTTATTGTAGTGGAGTGGACTTTGACTTTCACTTACATCTTCGTTCTTACAAGCTTGACTTTTCAGATTGTGTATGGGATAAACGCCCATCGCGATGGCTCTATGACCGGGCGATTTTTCACCCTACAGTTTATACAAAATCGTGATGGATGAAATATTTAACAGAATGCACCCAAATGCAGCCAATGAACCCGTGGAAATGTATTTCACCGAATTCAAAAGTATGTATACATTGATCAAGCGTACGCAAATTTATATTGTATTTCGCAATTATTATTTTTGTAGTATCGTTAATATTCATTCATTCGTTGCCAAGGCAGCAAAAAAAAGTACAAGAAAAATAGAAACAACGATTTATATATTGATTTCATATATGGAGCAAATTCACATAAGGATTATTGTTTGTTTATGTATTTCTGTATGTGAGTATAGGCATTGCAATATATTATTTTTATTACAACAAAAAGCAACGAAATCGAATAAAAAGCTATACGGTGTGGTTAATATAAATGTGGTTATTCTTGAGGCTGTGCTTTTGCTTTGAATGATAAGTAACGAAACAGAAGCGGCGAGAAGTTATTTCATTCCGCGAAATAATAAAGTACGAAAATCAAACACAACACAAAAGTCAAGTGGAAGTAGAACGGACACAAAAATCGAGTCGAATCTGTTTGGGGAGATTTCGAGAATTAACTGGACAAAGTATCAGAACTTGATACAGTTGGTTTCGAATTAATCATTTTCGTATGTACACATATTTGTCTTAAATTATTTTTAAAAACTTGTCTATTTTCATGCTTTGAAACTCGATTCGAGTAAATTATTAAAATAAAAGTCAGATTTAACTCATTCAAAGACAGTGTGGAATGAAAGACAACAGAACAAGCTGAATCAATCAAACATTGGCATTTTTTTTGTAATAATAATTTTGTATAGCTCTTTACGGCCTCATACCAAATTGCGACAGCTCTCGGAGTGCAGCTTCTGGTTTTGTTTATTTATTGGGTGCGTTGTTTCAGAGTTGAAGAAGTTGTGAGAGAAACATAAACAGAAAACGAGTAAAAATAAATCAGAGTTTACCATTAGATAAGGTGTTTTGCTGCTAGTGCTGTGTGAATAGTTTCATTTGTGTTATTATTAACTAAAGAAATGCCTAACTCGGTTTCTGTTTGTATTCTGTACTCTGTATTCTGTGTACTGTGTTTGCTGTGTATGCTTTGTGATGGTAGTTGGGGTTGGGGTGCGTCAATTGGGTTAGGGGTTATATTCACATACCTCCCGGATGGTCAGGGTATGGGACATCATTTGGATGTTGACCTGCGACTGACTAGTGGGCAGATTATCACTTGAACGCGATTTGATTAATTGCTTCGAACCGCTGGTGAGCACGGAGCGGCTTTTTAGCAGCATTTCAGTCTTGATAAATATTCTAGAAATATACTGGGTACTGCAAGAGAAGAAATCTGCCATTACAAACGCATCACATTGAATATAAATTCACATTTAAACTACCTCAGTCCCCTAATACTAAACGCGGCATGGAGCAACTTCGCCGGCGACACTGGTATCTTCTTGCAGAACTTGATCAAAGCATTGCCAATGTCGTTTTTAATGTTGTCCGGACTCCATTCGTTGTTCGACTGGCACTCCTTGTGAAAAAGGTTGAGTATGACAAGGGCCACGCGATAAAGGACCTTGATGCCCTCGTGGAAGTAGCAGTCCATGATCCGCACCAGATGCTGGAAGGGTAGACCGGCTAGAATCCACCAGCACCAGTCCATGAAGATGCGTTCCAGCTTCAGGCCTGGGCAAATACGTTGGAAATACGAAGTAGCACTTTTCTGAACGATAAACGTTTGATTAGCATTTGATCGATGGGTGTACTAGGGGTCTACTATTTACCGTGTGCTTTTTGGCTATTTGCATCACCGTCTTCCAGGTGACTTCGTGCTGTAGTTTGGTTTGATTGATGAATACCTTCTCCTTGCTACCGACCAGACCGGCTAGACATATGTAAGCCTCCTCCTCTGGAAAATATAGCGGCAATATATTTTATTTGTACGGAATGCTAATACAAATTAAGTGACCTAATTAAAATTATTTTCTCATTCAAATGGTTTGCTTTTTCTTAATTTAAATATAGCTAATGAAATACATTTGACAATAATTGCCTTAATAGTTACCAGCTCATTTTTCGCACAACCCCAACGTGTCGTAAAAATATCTCATATTCGATATTTTATACGCCCCGCTGGCACTTGTAAGAAAGATCGTATGGCAGTTTTTCTATCAATTATCTATTTAATAACAGACCCAACCTTAGCCACAAATTATGCAGTTGCCACCCCACACCCCCTCCCTTCCAGATCCGCATCCAATTTAATCGTGGAACTGCAGCAGCTCAACTTATAGCATTTGTGGTGGTTTGGTTTGGTGTGCATATATGTACGTATGTATACACACGAATTACCCCTATGACGCAGCGAAAATTCAATTGCGAATGCGTTGAGCATCCGTCCGCGGAGTGCACTTTGAGCAGCCTCACCCCCATCACCACCATTTCACCGCCCCAACCTCGCCCCCTTCAATTTCCATAATTAGCCGGCACCATTTTTCCAGCGACCTGTGTATGTGCGCTCCGATTATTTGATTTCTAAATTAGATCAAATTATGCAATGTCGCAGTGTTCGAGGTATAAATACCCTCTCGGAGTTTTGCTCGAGTTGATTTCCAAACAGTCGTGAGCGAGTCATTAGCGTAACTCAAAGTATTGGGCAGGCGTTTAAAAAACAATTGTGTGCAATTGTGGGCACATTGCCGTTTAATTAGCAACGGGAGGGGAGTTCAGTTGGGGAAGTGGACTTTAAAGGACATTAAATATAAATTGGGTACTGAACCGACTTGAACCTTTCAGGGCGATAAGAAGTCATCGGATTGATTTGCTGCATTACAAAGTTTAATTAGTTTCAAACGCCGCGGGGTAAACAAGGGCCTTATCAGCGGATTTCGCCGGCTTATCAGTGGATTACACTGGCCCCAGGCGGTTCGACTTAGATTCCCCGGATTGTTCTCATTTGCCAGCGGATTGGAGGAGGGTCTGGAGTACATATAGTTTGCTGAACTTTATCTATTGCGGAAAGACAGCTGGAGTGCGGGCATATATTAGATAAGTTCGTTAAATATTTAAGAGCCCTTGCTATATATGGAGCATGACGTGCGTTAGTCACTGCAATTGCACTGCAAAAATATTCCAGCATTTGCATTAAGCTCAAACTTTAACGACCCCTCATCATCATTATCAGTCGGCGCGAAAGCAGAAGTAAACAATTTCAATTGAAATTAATCAAATAACTGATAATACCGACATAAATCTGTGGGAAAGGCGAGCCTGTCGAAGAAACAGACAACCAGAAACCAAAGCCATCACCACAGAAGTACCGCAACATTTAAACACATACAAAGGTCGATTAGCTAATGAGACAGAATCTTAAGTCAGTAGGCGTCAGAGAGCACGTGCCGAGTTATTTATGAGATGCCAGCCAACTAAAAATAGCCGAAGATAGCCTAAAGACCCACAGCCGAGATACACGAACAGAAACCAGGAGTCCAGTCCATCTGCTTTCCTGCTTTAATTAGCTCAACAAACTCAAGCATAAACAATGCAAATATGGCGAGACAAAAACAAAAGCGGCAAATACACACAACACACTTAATAAACTTAGATAAAAGCGAAAACAACATTTTTGAATTGCTAATCGGAGAAGAGCAGCAGACAAGTAATCCTAAATAGGTATGAAGAAACAAAGAGTATGGATTTTAGAGCTTTCTGAATGAAGCTGATAAGATACACACTATATACCAGTGTAACATGTAAAATCCCCTCCTACATCTGGGAAACCTTGAAAAGCCGCTTCCATTTCAGTTATTTAGCTAACTCATGCATATGAATGGAAAAGGGCAGAAAAAAAGGAAATTAAAGCAGGGTTAAATTCCGATTTTCACTCTCTACCTGAGTCAAGACTGACGTCAGAGTGCCGGGCCATTAAAGCCAAGTACTGCAAAATATTCCATATACTTTAATCTGAATTGTGCGTGCCCGGCATCGGCAACTTTTTGATGTGGTGATGAGTACTCCGTTCAAAAATCGGGTAAGCCAAGTATGCCACAGCGACAAGGTTTGGGTAGGGCCCAAAAACACAAACTGAACAACAATACAACAATGGAGAGACAGAATGGCGCAGAACGGTGGAGAACAGAATTGGCAAACAAATCCATAAACGATGAAGAACTCATATGTGCGCATTTGCCTGCCAGGTCTTCTGTCTGCCTTTTATGCGAGTTTTATGCTCACGTGTTGTCATTATTGGACAAGCGCAACTCAAATCGAAGAACCATTTCAAGACTCTAGAAATACTACAAGCACATGAATCTGAAAACCAGTGCGATGACTGATGGTCACACAGCCACAGCTGCTTTTCCAAAAGTAAATTGGAGGAGCGTCAAAAGCACATATGTATAAGTTATTAAAGACACACAGGAGCTAACCCACCCTGGATGTGTCAGTAAACCAAGAAACGTATTTAGGGCCTAAAATTTGCCAGTATCTTAATGTTCTGCTTCGAATGTGGCTCTGTTTACTTTGAGTGCCTAAAGGCGAAATTCGCCAATTGCAAAAGAAGACGAATCCAACCGAGTCGAATGCAATGACGTCAACAACGAAATACAAACGGTCCGACATATGCATATGCTATCTATACAACTTGAAAACAGAAGAACCCAACTAAATTGCATTGACTAAGCGCACTTCACTGTAACTTCTTCAATGTGTATAACGAAAATGAAACCATTTAAACAATGGGGTCACAGTTCTATATATGAAAATTGATTTTGTATATCGTAGACAAAATCTGATTCCTTGGAGCGCGGGTAATTACCTTGAAATCTTGGCCGGAATCGAACAGTTTTGTCTGCCAGACGGACACAAAGAAGGGAAAGTATTTCGCACAGTGTAAACAAACCTTCAAAATGATAGGCTGTCTGACCTGCTCCTCAAAAAATCAGCTTATCAGCATCTCCCAAATATAAGTGCATACATATGTACACAATTGAATGAAGACCACTTTTAACGAGCAGCAGTAAATATTTTTAGAAATAAGGGTTTGATAGGTTGACTAATTGTCTCGCTATTTCAAAAAATTGAATCTAGTTAAGGGCTTGAAAAGATTTCTGTAGATTATGCAAATCGCCACAATTAAGAGGTTATCAATGGGTCACTTCCATGATTAGCTGTCCATTTAATCTAGTGCTAGACCTCGAAATACGCGCTGAGCGATTATTGTGCTGAATTTGAGAAATGAGTTTTTGAAGGTTTCACATCCATTTTCACATTCCTTTGAGTTAAATTTTGTCCATTTCGTATTCTATTATTTTTTCCATCACTGATGGAGCTGGATTCAGCGCATTTGCACTCGATCCGACTCCGCACCTGACTGGATGAAACCAAATTTCGAGTAAACAATCTTACTGTAAGTTAAATATTCGATTTTATTATTGTGTCGCCAATAACAGCAATGAATAATGATTATCTGATAATGAAGTAGTACGAACAATTTCAGAGACAACAACAAATGCGGAACTAAAGCAGACAGTTAGACGATGATCACTTGACTATGGTCAAGTACAGTGCGGTACAATTCAATCTACGAGTATACTTAATGCAGATGACGCAAGGTTATATTAATATTAGAAGGCTGTTTGGGACCATCAGGGCAAAGAAGCATTACCAGTGTAGTGCGCTTTTTTAGATTAGCATTATTAACATTATGCAAATCAGCAGGGATGAACAGCCCTACCATGCCGGGTTTCACTGTACCGACAGACAGTACAAAGGAGTAAATAGATTTATATTAGAAATTATTTTGCGGCTCATTGCATGTTGGCCAAATCAATTAGGCAGAAAATCACGATACATCAATTTGCAACCAGCTGCGATACGCGCCGAGAACTCCCGTATATATACCACATACTTATGTATGTATATCAAAAGATAGACCTATAGACGTATGGGAAGGTAAGGGGGGGAGGGGCCTGGAGCGTAGAGCCTTACAATTGTGCCACTTATTTTTGTGTGCCTTGTAGAGGCGATAAAAATGACTCGATCAAATATTGACATTCACGTGTGCTGCGGATGGAGAGGTGTGGAATGTTGAGTGGTGGAGTACTGGCATTACGATAACTCACCCGACATGAAATGCAAAAGTATCGATGTAATGGGATACAATACTGGACTGTAGGTAATATCGGGGCAGTCGTAGCCCAGGACATTCACGATGCGATCGGCTACGGCTCGTCCCGTGCTGGTCAAGTGATACGGCAAACAGTGGGTGGCATCCACAAATGCGGGCAACATGATCGGCTTCTCCGACAGCTCCGTGGTGCCAAAGACCTGAATTTTAGGCAAAATCCAATTAAGTACGCTTCAAATAGGGTGGAATTTGGTCTATGGAACCCACCTGGTGAACCATCTCCCAGTAGAAGCCATCTAGCATTTGCTGTTTGGTCTGGTGCTGGCCACACAACATCGGCCACAGCTGGGCTCGGATCGGGGAGTTAATGGGCCACGAGTTCTCCCTGAGTATGTTCTTCACGTCACGCTTCTTGCCCTGCTGCAGCAGCTGCTGGATTTCAGTGTATGAGCGCAGTGCAGGCTCTTTGCCTGTGAACAAAGATAGGGAGCACCGATTAGTTACATTATATAAGAAGAATATTGATAGATTAATGTCATATATATTTCCCTATTAATCGTATCTAAATCACTTACTCTGATCTAATCATATGCTGTACCCAATCTCTAAAGGTTTAATCCTTACAGTTGATAAGGCGTTCTGAAGTACAATTGAATTGGAAGCATAATCTTCAGTGTTATGATTAGCGTTCAAGCTTATCCCTCTTAGGTTAGGTCATTAACTCAAAGCTTCTCCTTCGACTATTTAAACTACATGACCAAACACAAACACGAAGACCTCAAGTGGTCGACGCTGCCGTTTTGGCTATTTCTGGGTGTTCATACACTTCAATCATATGACACGATTGTTTTTGTTATGGCTAATAGTGTAGGTTCTTGAGGTTATCACCGCACTAGAGCCTTTCAACTGGCAGTCCAAGGAACCTATTCTACTATCATCAAAGTCGCGAGGCGCTTTTGACCAACACAGCTCAAGATAAAAAACACTTGTGAACCACCGATAAGTAGTTAAATTTCATGTGTAGGGTTGCGGCATTCCTTATGCCTCGAGTGGTCAAAATAAAATACTTGGGAAAGTGCATCTGATAAGTGAGAAATGGCTACGAAAATACGAGTATGACCATTTACTTGATGAACACGCCGCAACAATTATTTTAGCTTTTGGCATTGTCTAGTTTTCAGAATGGAGCTGGAAGCAGATTTTTCACACTAAGAACCAATGACGTAAGGTTTCTTAGAAATAAATTCCAATATCACCTTTAAATGTTGTATGCCTTTTAAAATTCTAAGGTAAATAATACTTTTTACACAACCAACGGTATCTCTTCAATATTTCACCTCATTTGAAATGAAAGCCTGGAATCAACTATCAATCAATCGGCGTGTGCATTAAAAGTGTAACTATCAGTCTGTAATTAAGTTCTGATTTTATTTGAATTCATAGCATATAATGTTTTCAAGGTAAATCAAAAGCTTGTCGAATTAAATAATTATTTCTAATTAGGTGTCATGGGATTAAGGGCAATCTTTGCGAACACTTTATGCTGCTTTGTATCCATACCCCCCGGATGTCCCAAGCTGACGTGCCAACAGAGTGACAGCCGTAGATCTACTATCTCCTCGGTCAGCTGGTCAACTGCGTATGTAGGACAATGCAGAGACCCCCACACCCCCACCCCCAACCTGCTCCATCCGTATCTGTGGCCACCTCAATGCCACTTATTGATTAGCTATCGGTGTGGGGGTAATTGATTGCACTGCGGACATGTCTCATTACAGGCGGCGACAGCTGATCGATTTTTGCATGCCCCTCTTATCGCCGATAACTGATAACGTGGAAATCCAGGGAAATAGCGCCGGGCAGAGCCATATCAATATCGGGCAACAAATCAGATTCTGAGCTGCAGAAGCCAGCTAACAATCGCGTTTTTACGCGATTTGAAAACGGTTTCGGATATCGCTTGAATAAAAATCGTTTAGCATTAGGCCAATAAAAGATCGGGGAGAACTATCAAATTGCTCGAGAGCGATAAGATATGGGGTGAGTGTATGTTTTCATTCAGCAAACGCAATAATAATAAAAACTGGTATAATTGAGTGGAGCTTCGTTCAGTCGCTGTGCCGCTTGTGGGGGTAATTAATCCCCATCTACGGCATCTCGCGGATCCATTTGCATTTTTCGAGCAACGAATATGGAAAAACTGCGATGTATATCGTCCCCATATATACTGCACATTTTACTTACAACAGATGCAGTAGTTTTCCTATCAACGCAATCAATTTCATTTGTTTGCGACAGCGAAACAAACCCCTCAAAACATTCCTCATAATTGGATATTATGTCCGTTTACAAGCATAATTATAACATCCAAGACAAAGCCCCAGCGATTAACTCACATACTTTAAATGCGCTAAACGCCTTCGAAAGAAAGTGTGCAATCTTATTAGGAACACAAAACGCAGTGCAATTAACTCAGCAACTAGCGGATACCATTTGCTTTAATGCCGAAGCTTTATCGCTATTAGTACGATAATGAATACACACACGAAAATGTCATTCATTGTCTGCCACTACAGCTGGGTATTTTGGAAATTAAAACAGATTTATTCCCGTTTTATTTTTTCGAGTTTCCTAGACGCTTTACGACTGAATTTAGCATTTCTTACTAAATATAACGATTAAAGTATTATTAATAATACGTTAATAATAAGCTTTTAAAATTGTTCCCAATGAATCGTTTTAAAAAACCTAAACATAGAATAGAGCTTAAATAAACAAAATGTTAATAAAAAGCGGGTCAAGTGTGAGATTTAAAAGTATTTGTACCATTTCTTGAATCAATTAACGCAAGGCCACTTGTTAAGTGTAGCAAGAAAGGAAATCGATAGTGTCCACGGAATTGCTAAACCTTCTGAGAGCACAGTTATATATAAATGTAGATATTTTAAATTTTGAGTTTGTCAAGTAGTTAGAAAATCAAAGCATCTTTTATTTAGCACATTTTACCCCGGCATTAGTTAAGTTAAAACTTAACTTAACTTATACTACGTAGTTTTGTGTCTGGCTTGGTCTCGTGTGCGGACTTTGACGTGCGGAGGGCGATGCTCGTGGGTTTTATTACCTGGACTGAACTGGAAGCACTGGCATTTGGTGGTGATGTCGTTCGAGCTGGCCGCGATGAAGAGCGGCAGCTCGAAGAACTTGTCGCACTCGGGATCGACGTAGACGCTGCTGCGCCGGCTACTGAACTGCTCCAAGTCTTTGATGCCCAAGACTTTGCCAACCATTTTTCACGCTGTGTTCTCGAATCGCTCCTTTCGATCGATTTGTATTTGAGTTTCTTTCGA
Organism: Drosophila santomea; assembly: GCF_016746245.2. NCBI lineage: Eukaryota > Metazoa > Arthropoda > Insecta > Diptera > Drosophilidae > Drosophila > Drosophila santomea. The sequence goes on from NW_025319012.1 coordinate 273,226, forward strand.
TTTGACGGGTCGCCTTAATTTTATTGTTATTTTGTTGCTTTATTTTAATTTTTGTTTGTTCACTCGCTTTTTTGGCACCGAGAACGACATCGTTTATGTAGATTTCAGTCTCTCTTTTGTCTTGCTTAATGTCTGTGTATTCTGTGTATTTTATTCCCGTACACTCTGTTCACTGCTGCCTTTTATTGTTTTAATTTATTGCGATCTGCAATTAGCTGTCGCGAGAGCAGCGACGCCGGCAGCGCTTGAATTTAATTTGCAGCACATTTAACATTTAAATTTTCAGATCACATTTTTTTGCGGGCTCTGGCTGTATCGAGTATCGAAATGTAATTTTAATACTTCCACGGCGGTTGAAAGAAATCATTACGCATCAGCGGATTGTGATTGGATCGCGGCCAAGAAAATCGGCGCACGGCGAGTTCTCGGACGGGCTTACGTGCGGAGCGTTCGGATGCGTCCGGGCTTCTCAGATATTTTCCGGCGGACAGGCCGGTTTCATTTGCGAGCCTTCTCAATGAAAGCTCCCAGCTCCCAGCTCCCAAATAAAGAATAAATGAAACGAGAGCGATCGAACCCCTGGCGCGAGCAAGCTTTGGTGCAGAGCTTTTTCGTCGGTCTCCTGCTCTTGCTATTCTGTTTTGTGATTTACTTCTGTTTTCCCTTTACTATTTTCGTTTGTTTATGCATTTCACTATCGGGCGCCACAGAGCAAACAGCTGTTTGCTGCTCCTCTCCCGCTCTCGAATCGAAGAGAGGGAGTGAAGAAAACACCCAAATCTAGAGAAAATACCTTTATAAATAGCTTTTGTGGGAAATTTCGTAAGCATGGCGCAAAAAAGCTTGGAAAATGGGGGGCGAGAAGAGAATTCTCTTGCATTCCTGCATATATGTACGTAACATGGCAAGGAAAATTCCATGCCACAAAATAAAATTTATGGCGAAACCTCAGAAAGTGTTTTTTCTGGGTTTCAGAAAAAGTCTCAGCAGCACATTGTGCAAACAAAAGAAGGAGAAAACATACTCACAGTCTAAATATTTATGGGGAAACGGAGGAAGCGAAGGCGAAGGCTGGGAGCGAAGAAGGTTTGACAGGAAGGCAAACTGGAACCTATATTATTGTCTAAAAAGGAACTTACATCATTCGATTCAGTCCTATGAAATTGTCAAGCGCCAAATATAAAGAATCGCACGGAGTTATATTTAGGAAAACATCTAACAATAAACTGTTAATTTGAATACCTCTTCCCAGTTCATACCTCCAATTACGATAATTTACATTATTCTAACGACCCACAGACCCGATTTCCAGCACTCCGAGAAAATAATATCTACCAATATCCATTTTTTAAACACTCATGTAATGCCCTCTTGCTTTAACGCATTTTAACACACTTTTGTTGGTTTATTATATTTTTTCTAACCCACCCACCATCCGCCAATCTTGTTTTAGCGTATACACACATGGATTTTTCACATGTTTTGTCAGGCAAAATTAAACGAATCCAAGCCTGCCGTTTGTTTATACCAGAAATGTATAAATAAAATGAGAAAATAAACAGCGCGTGGCCATTGGCCACCGGGAAAAACGCTTTTCTCGACACTCTCATACTGCAAATGATTAATTAACAAAAATGTTTAAAGTATACACCTAGAAAAACCCAAACGAGCCCCTCGGCAATTACCTTTGGCTGGCGGAGAGATTGCCAAGAAATTTGGCGACACAAAAGTGCCCTATATCAACTAAGGAACATATATAGATCTATTAATGGTGCCCCATGAGCAATCTGTTGTGAGTCCCATATTGCCACTCCAAGGTGGGGTGGAAAATGAAACCAAATTTGCGCATTTATTCATCTCTAGTTATAGATTAAAGGGGGTAAAAGTACGTTGAAATCAAGGGTTCTATAAAAAGTCTACCAAAATACGCTTTCAGAGCCTAAATGGCATTTAATTGATATTACTGAAGTGGCCGTAAAGTAATTGCAGATAAAGTTTGCATCGCTATCTTTATGATCAGATCGTTTGCAGCGATCGAAGGATCGTAAAAGTATAGGACAAATTTATGCAGTGGGGCGGGAATAGTTAATTAATCAATTAATATATTCACTTCAATAGAAATTGACGTAGTTTATTGGTAGCTTTGTGTGTTTTCAATTATATGATTAACGCGACATTCGGCTGCAAATTTGAATTCACATAAATTACTAATTCTAGAGAGTGGATATTATGCGATCAAATTGTTGAAAGAAAAACCAAGAAAATTCTTCAGCTTGACATTAAGAAACCAAAGGTCTAAAATAATTGTGTCATGATCTAATGTACAATTTTTAGCAATAGAAAACGAACAATAGACTTAAGCAGAATCAAGAAGGAATATCCGCGTTGAAGGGGCCACAGCGAAAGGTTAGCGGCAACAAAAACACATTCTGGGCATGCAAATTGCAAATTGCAAGTGCAATTTATTACATTTTCCCCTCTGACGACATTGGCACCACATCGCTTGCCAACTGAACTGAGCTCGCTGGGAAAAACAATTGCCGGCTGCAGCTAAATTTAATTTGACAACGTTTTTCAGTTTGGCAAACTGCAGATTAATGTTGTTATTGCTGCCGAGTGCCCTCCTGTGTCGCGTTTCCCTTCCAAATTGTCAGCGTTTTCGGCTTAATTGCATCGCACAACAAGCGTCGTTGGGCGAAACAAGATTGGGAGGCTGAAACATGAACGAGAAGTGGAAAGCCACCTCAGGAAAGACATTCGAAAATGGCGAAGTGTCATACCATGGCAAAAAGATGACTAAGTGGATGCACGAATCGAAAAGATAGGAAACAATCTAATAGATAGCCATGACCCATATTATTATTATTATAAATTATTTTAATTGAATGCAAATAAAAAGGATTCCGCTTTACGCATGAACACAATACTAAATTAGTAATAATTTAAAATGAGAATATCCGATAGAAGAATTTATTTATTCCTGGAAATTAAGATGCAAATTGAATTAAGGAGCTGCAAATTGCGGTTCATATTACTTTTCAATTTACATATTTCCCCAAAATGATCTGTACAAATGCGGTATTAAACTTTTTCCGCCTATGTGTATGTGTATAAAGTATTTGTCCAAATCACTTGGTTGCCTCAGCAAATTATTCATATCAATTAATTCAAGAGATCGGGACAACGCAGTCAACGAGCATTGGCTCTGCCAGATTGCTTAGACGCTTTTTAGCACGCGCTATAAATAATTTGGACCGATCGATCGGTCGTGAGCTAGCTATTTGTCAATTAGCACCAGCCATAATTCTGAGTTTCGAGGGACGAGGCACATGATGGGCGACCTTTGGGATCTATCTCGGCGTTTTTGGGGGAGGCATGGCCAATGGGTATCAATTGCCATTCGCCAGGGATCGTGTCATTCCGGGCCTAAGTGGGCGGTTGGGGGTGGTGTGAAGAGCGAAGCGGTTCGATGCGAACCACGAGCCTTGTTCGTGTCCCGACAATATTGAAAATTAATTAAGTTATTGCCGTGTTAACTAACTGCACCGATGATAGGCGCCTTTTGAGCCTGGCACAGAACGTTTTGTTCCCACTTCTTTTTTCCGCTCGAGATGAGTTTTTCAGCTGTGCCAGAAACTGGTTTTAGCCTTTACCCACTCGTATGCACTTTATTGAAATGATTTTTGAATAATACATTCCATTATACATATATTCGGTACCTCATTCTTGCCCGCCGTGTGTTTTATTAAGCACAGCACGTTTCTTTTATTATGGGCATAATTTTGCATTTAATTAAAAAGGCGAGCAAAAAACCCTAAAATTCATTCATTTTTTATTGTTGCAACAACGGATTGCTCTAGAAAATCATTGTAAACAAACTTTGTTGTTTACATTATTTTTTCTCTTAGGCCCACTTTATTAATTTCTACCACCACATACAACAAATAATCAACTTTACACTGAAAAGTGTAAGTACAAAAATGTTATCGCAATACCATTCTGCACAATCTTATATTAAAAAACATTTTATATTCAAGGCTATCTGATTTAAAATCAATTTGCTTTCACAAGGTATTGTAAGGGTATTATTAAACCACATTCGATGCATGTTTTTTATTAGGTTGCACTTAAAAAATTTGTACATATTTTTGTGCACTAAATGTATAGTGCACACATGTCGTATGCGTAACGCAGCCATTAGCCATATAGCATTGACTGATCAAGTGATTGACCATTGAACAACCGAACGCAACGCACGAGACTATGTACACATACGAGCAATGTGTATATATTATAATAATTCGTTTTATTTTCACGACTTGAAATGTTTTTGTATGTTTTGGTTTCTTTTTGGTTTGGCAGCTAGGCGTGATAATTAACGAGCCGTGATTAAAAAGTCGATTTTGGTTTAATAGTGTATTTGGATTGCGATTTGAGGCTGCCGCAGGTGCACCGACAACAAATACCATCTTCTAAGTTTGCATAATAAGAGCTTAAAGAACACTGCTTATGTTTATAAATCCCATCTGTGATCAGATAAAGTACGCTCATTTTATGCTTAGCCTGAAGAGATATATTTTCTTTCTGTGCACCTATTTACCCATTTGTATATTGACACACGCACTTTGCAAACATACAAAGTATTTAAGTTGACACGCGACTCGTTTCGAAAAGTATTCCAATTTGTTTTCTCGTTTTTCTTTTTGGTTTCGACTTGACGTTTTGACTTTGCCTCTTCTCCTTCTCTTTCGTGATTTAACAGTTGACAACTTTTGGGCATATAAACTACACTCGACCGATAGATCGGCGGATCGAGCGGGGGACAGAGACAGACAACCACCGGGCCCAAGGGTTGGAATTATACTGAGATTAGAGTTGAGAAGTCGCCAGCAGTCGACGAGTCTCGCTCTCTCTCTCTCTCTTCCGATTCGCCAGGGAAAATGGGAGAGTGGCCGAGAGACAGGTGATCGATGCATGGGGGACTATGCTATCAAAGCTATTGGCCCATCGAATGAAAACAAAAAGCTGTCTAATTAAAAGCTCCCCAGCAAATATCAAACAGTGCTTTTTGTTGTCTTACGCTCTCAGAAGTTCGTTCAACTTCAGGAAAATACTTCAAAGGGGCACGTCTCCACAAAAAAATTCTTCACATATCCCCGGACCTGAAAAATATGGTGGAAAATTATCCACCCATTCTACACACCCACATCAGCAATTCAGTGAGCCATAAACTGAGCATTTAAATCAATGGTTGCGACATCAAACTATTTGTTGGGAAATCGGCGATCCTAATTTTAATAGCTATAACGTGTTTCGTGTAAGGCAACTTTGTTCACATTTCATTAAACACCATCATGTGATCTGTGGTCATTGAATTGCCGATCCGGTAAGCCCATCAACGTGTGAATCAAATGTGTGGCATTTGCAGACAAGTGAGATGGAAACGGAGACAATAGACCGCGACACCTGCAATGCTAAGGGTAAATGCATTAGGCGGCTTTAAGGAGATCATAAATCGCCACCTAATCTGCTTATTTTTGCAAAAATAATTATAATTCTGTATATTCTTTGGGTAAATACGCCAAATACATAATTAACTATTTTTATTATCATTTCCTTTTATTAAAACCCTTTTTTTTAACCTTTTATATTCTATTTCTCCGGTCACAAATTATACACATTACATTGTACTAACGAATCGGAGATACCAATATTGTAAGGCAACTGTCGTGTCCCGCAACAAGTGTTACACATTTAGAGCAGCGGAAAACGATGGGAAAAACTTTGCAGCATACTTTGTGGCAAATCACCAAAATACAGCTCACGGCTACTCGGCAACTCATTTTTATTCACGTACACAATGAAACCACTTTTGCGCTTGTACGCACTTAAAGAAAATGAAAAATAAATATATGGAAATATCACCGGATGGAAAAATATATATAAAGTTTTACGATGCAGAAGCAAAAGTATTTTTGCACTGGGAACGGAGAAAAACGGTCTGGTGCTGCCCCAACAAATCGCTCTGTTATCTAAACAACTAGAAAAACAAATACTGTTATCGCAGTGTGGCAACAAACAAGCGAAAAAAATCGAAAAGAGAGCGTTTGAGCTTTATCCGCTGGCATATCACTTCGGCTTTTGTGTAACTATATTTTAAGAAAATTCCGTCCTTTGCATTACTCTTTGTTGACATTCTTTTAATACCGTTCTTCAAACATATAATTTAAATTGGGAAGTTCTATACATATTATTGAGAAGAGCGATCAAAAATCTTACACAATAACGCTCAAGTAATATGCCTAGGATAAATTGTGTTGTATGCGAGAACCAAAGAGCACGTAAACAAAAAGCATCGGGAAGATTACTAACGAAAAGCTTTTAGTGTGCTTAGTGACCTCAAACACCTAGGAAGATACGTACATACATACATACATATGCACAACTGCACACATATCCATTATCTGTGCACACTGTGTACATTGATCTAATTAGAGGCGCCGCAGTTGACAGAGAGTTCAAAAGAGCGGAAGAAAAGGGAAGAAAAAAGAGAAAAGGTTAGGAAATGAAATTCAATTAAAAGAATCGCATCAGCGGAATTAATCGATTGATTGAGGATAGAAGCAAAATGGCTAAAATCAATCAGCAAGCGGGAATGTTTATCATTCAGTTGTTCCATATTTCGGAAACAAGAAAGGAAAAAAGGCAAATATGATCTGTTTATAGAACTTTAAACATATTCTCGCTTCAAATAAAATCAAACATTGCCCAATGCACAGTGGTTGCGCCCATAGGCCAAAAAAGAAAAAAAAAAAAATGTTTCTAAATATTTACGAAAAGTAACTAGATTGTCTCTAAAATGTCCAAATATTTGTATGGCAAAACCGTTTTGTCTTAACTCTAACGGGACATTCTAAAAATATAGTGTAAAGGAAGAACAACTGTTCATTTTTGAAGCACAGCGGAGTTTTGATTGCTTTTCGTCACAACAGAAGTGAATTTCAAATTGGTCAAAAGTGCGATTGATAGGTCTAATTTTAATTATTTAAAATTAATTTTAAAGTTTCAGGTGTTTACTTTAATAAATTCTTATTGTGAAATTCATTGAATTGATTTATCATATTTGGTGAATTTTTGATGGATTATACCTTTTTTGTGTATTATGTGAATGTAATTTTCCTAGTTTAAGTAAACTTTTAGGAAATAAAAATCGTAAGTATAGCTGCAAATATTTGCAAACATACGTGTAAACAATAATAAACTCAATCTGTCTTGCAGTCTTCAAGGTCAAGTTTTCGAGGTATTTTGCTGCTTGTCCTATGTTACGCGTTAAAAATAAAGTGTTTTTAAAATGGAATCATTTAATATTACAATTAAAGGTATTTACTGTAACTTTTTGCAGTGTTAGAGTTTCTGACGTGTTGTTTTAGTTTGTTAAGTGATTGTGAAACCTGTGTCTTTTTAAGTATTAAATGTTAAGTGAACTTATTTTTCACTTAGAACTTCAAAAGTGATGGCACGATGAAATTAATTTTAAAATATTGGTCAATGTTTATAGATAATGTTTTTAAAAATTTCAGCTGCAGAACTTTGCAGATGTCTGAGTTATCTTACACAAAAGAATATACACGGGCCTGCCATAATTGAAAACGCTCTCATATCGATCGGCGAGTTCTCAGAGGAAGCTGCTGAATCCAAAAATATGGATACAAAAAAATTTCGACAACAAACACCGATTTATTTTACCGTCTATTAATAACTTCAGATCCTTTAGTAATGCGACAGCGAAAATTGCCACCTAAACACAAATCAATTTAAAAAAAATGTTTTCTGTTTGTTATTGTAACATTATTATATACGTCTTTATTAAAACTTTTGCTTAATATCTAAATGCGAAATCGATGTTCCTTAGTATCTCTAAGTATTTTTTGTATTTCTTGATAAATATATTATCCTTTTGTTGGATTTTTTCTTTATAAAAAACATTTTTTAAAACATTTACAATTATAATCTTTCATATTAACAAAATTGAAGCATACTTTTAGGTGTGTCTTTTGGTATTTGCTTTTTGGTGGGCGTAAAACTAACGACCACACCCATTTTTTAGATTTTTTCCAATTCTTATTTTTCAAAGAACTTACAGTAAAAATTTCATAACGATATGTCTGCTAGAAGTATTTTTGGCCGCTCTCCCCATATAGGCGCAACCACTGTGCAATGTTACTAAACAAATTATATTTTGGGCTTGGGTATTTCGGTTTACGGACTGATATTTCTTATAACTATATTTCTTCTGCTCCCAATTTGAATCACGAACTTAGCAGCCACCGTCAGAGAAAAGCATCGTGGATCTTCCATTCCACACGCGTGATGAAGACGCAGATACAAACAAACAGTGCTATTAATTAATAAATCCGCCGTCCTCTCACTTGGCTCCCCCGCCTTTCAAATCCCTCAGATACTCAACAGGCCATAGCTGACGATTGTTTTATGCCTCCGAAGATCAAAAAGACAAATGACAAGTGGGCGTGAGTAAATCGGTTTTCATGGAGGTTGATCCGTGAACTAACACGTTTGAAACAAGAAAAAAAGAGAGCTAGCTTCGGAAAACACGAGCAGTTATTATATATATTTAACTTTATTTATGCATGTTAAAACTATTTCTTTTCTTTTCAATTATTTCTTTTCAATTATTTTCAAATAATTTTCTGACTGTGGCAGCTATATAATACAATTGTCTGATCCAAAACTGTACAGTGTCGAAAAGTTAGTGGGTAACGAAATAGAACACTTAATGATCAAAAACAACGAAGGTACATAATCTTTCGATTATACCTACACTCAGCGACAACAGGCTTTTTGAATTTTTGACTTCTCTAATCTGGGGTTTCCCTAAATGTCTTTCTATGCATGAACATTTTTTTTTGGGAGTCCCCTTACAACACAGTTCACAGAATTCTTCAAAGGGATAATTTCTTTGCGCTGGTACGTCAGAAATCATGCCAAAGGGAAAACAGTTGACCGTGCAAGAAAAATCGAAAATTATTGCATTATCTGAGCAAAATGTGTCGAATCGCGAAATTGCAGCTCAAACACAATGCAATGAAAGCTCAGTGCGTCGATTTTTAAAAAAATATCGTGAGACCGGGGTGGTAGATCAAAAAGAAGGATCAGGAATGACCAGGTGCACCACTACTCGGGAAGATCGTCATATTGCGAAAATGAGTCTCCATGATCGTTTTAAAACTGCTGTAGAAATTTGGAAGAGAAATAAATATCGGCCCGAACTGTACAACGTCGGCTGAACGAAGTGGGCTTACTTTCAAGAATTTATATGATTCGATACCAAGAAGTATAAATAGGTTTATAAGGGCCAAAGGCGGTACTACAAAGTACTAAAAAAAATAAAAAAATATTAATTTAATGTTCCTTTGCAAAGAACTTTGAATATGTAACTCACTTATGAAGAATATCAATGAAAAAAATTATCATTTGTTGAATAAAAATTTTTGTATGATTTATAAAATTAATTTACTGAATATTGTCTTACTGGCAAAAACTTAGCAAACTAAAAAGGGCACGGGAAAAAAAATAATTTCAAATCATGTTACCTGTCTACCAAAATATTTCGTATGCCATTATGTTTAAAAATATACTAACTACCTCTAAAAAATTAAATTATTTTTGAAAGAACCCCAGGAACGCAAACTACAAAATACGTAAAAAATTTCGGTGCTGCTTTTTTAATGTCGCTGAGTGTATGACAGCTCTATGATATAGTTCCGACTTACATATATACTATCTACTATAGAAGTAAGCCTTCTGTGAATTTCTCATACAGATAGCGTTAAAACTGAAAGACTAGTTTGGGTACAAACGCACGGAAGGACACGGGTTGATACCGATCAAGTATATATTTTTCATTTATTTATTTTTCCATTTTTCATTTATCGGGAGAAGTAAAATAAAAAACTAACCATAATAAATAAATTTTTAGAAAATTCCTTTTTTCTACCATGTAACTGTGACATAAATTATCAAACCTTCGAGCGTGATGAAAATTACAAAAAACAAAAGTATCACAACACTACTAAACTTTAAAATAGCATCACCTAGTCTCCCTCTTTTCTTGTATGCTTATTATTTTTACTTTAAGTCTGAAGCATCGGTCATAGCGGTCAAAATAACTGACAAGAACACAAAAAAAAGCACAATGAGTAAAATAGCAAGAAAATTAAATATTCCAACTATAAAATATGCGAGTCAGTGACTTTTATAAGAGATTTGCAAACTGCAAACGCATCAAAAAACCAAAGGATTTTAAATCTTAAATAACTTAAAACAAGAGAAAACGCTGAAGTCGAATTCCCCGACTATTAAATACCCCCTATTCAGCTGGTGGAATTGCGAACGATAAACATATTTTTGGCTTATCAATAGAAATTGGGGAAAAAAAAGTAAAATGAATAGCAGACAAATAATATCACAAAAAAATAAAAACATTTTCAAAAGTGTGGGTGTGGCAGTCTTGGATGGTCTGTGGGCGTGGTACATCAGTTCAAAAAATCTGCATGCTTACTCCCGATTTTCTGGCTTTTGATGCAGATCTAGAATATATAAGGTCGGAAACGCTTCCTTCTGCCTCTTACATTGTTTTCAACGAATTTAGTATACTCATTTACTCCACAAGTAACGAGTACTAAAAATAAATGCAGAATCAAAATAAAAACGCAAACGAAACAAAACATAAATAAACGATACACATTTACGTAAACCAGTTTTGGTCGGTTCACAATTTTCGAGATTCATTCAATGGGGCACGCTTTTCACACATTTCCCTCAAGAGTCACGTGCTATAAGGTGGGAGTGTGCGGCAATATAAGCGTATTAGGAAATCATATCTATATGTATACATAAAATCGTTAAGCATTGAACATTTTCCAAATATATACAATTCCTCAATTTTTTATTGTCGGCAAAATAGTTTTCCAACCGCACAAATAGATCATGAAACAAGAGAGAATGCTATAGTCGAGCTCCCCGACTATCAGTTACCCGTTACTCAGCTAGTGCACGTGAGAACTAGAAATTTCAACACTTTCTGGAATGTCGGTAGAATTTGGGGAAAAAAAATAATACAAAATAAATTTTATTTCAAAAGTTGGTGCGTGTTTTTGTCGGTTTGTGGGCGTTAGAGTGGGCGTTAGATTGGAAAATCAAATTAATAGAATTAATTAACAAATTAAAAAATATCAAAACATTTTTTAAACTGTGGGCGTGAAAGTTTTGCACGGTTTGTGTACGTTAGAGTTACGGCAGTTACAAAGTTGCGGTGCGTCTATGTCTCTGGAATCTGCATGTCTAATCTCTACTTTCTAGCTTTTAGAGTTGCTGAGATCTTGACGTTCCATATAAAGGGCTATTAATTCTGATCAAGAATATATATATCCTTTATATGGTCGGAAATGTATCCTTTTACCTGTTACATACGAATCAACGAATCTAGTATACCCTTTTACTCTACGAGGAAGGTGTATAAAAGTCCTCTTGAATTGAAATTCATTTCTCTCGTTTCAATACATGATTTGGCATCAAAAAGCTAAACAAAATCTTTCTCCGACGTCAACGCAAGAAAAAATGGCGAAAATATTCGGCTGCCATTTGCTTGCGTAAGCAAATATTTTGTTATTGCTAACAAGAAATAAATTTCAAATCTAAGCTGTAAAGATTGTGGAGAGTATATGTTTAAAAAATGAAATGGCACGTGGCCAGTATGACACAGAAAATATGCTTAAAAATATATGCATTAAATTATAAATTTATTTGAAAAGGTGAAGCTCTTCAAAATTCGAACTCAATTTTTTGAGTAGTAGAGGGAGAGAGAAATAACCTTTTTCCACATTTTTAATTTTATCTATTTTAATTTTATTAATATTTTAATTTTATAAAAATATTTTATTGTTAATATCAGGGGGAATCTTATGCTGATCATAAATTTAATATTTTCCAAATCTTAAATCGCATGATCAGCCGCATAGCACAACAAAATTATTAAAAAATCATTGAGAAAATAAGCAACCGAAGAAAAAGAAACAAGCACGAGAGTGATGAAAAAGGTGCATTATTTTTAAACACTTTTATTGGCACCTGGCCAAGTGCCGTAAAACGTGAATGGTTTTATTTGCTTGCTTTCCTCCTCAGCACGAGCTATACCTATACTATATTATTCTACACTTTTGGGTTCATTATGTTAATCGAATATTCGGTGCTTACTATAAATGGAAAACAGATAGTATTGAATCCGTATATTTTTTCGATAAATAAATATGTAGAAATTTTGTTAAATACTCGTATAAATGAGCCTTATACATATGTATGTTTTACTTTGTAAATCAAAATCAAGGCCAATGTCGAACGACGAGGAGGTGATGCACTATTGGTTCTCGATGGATTGCATTGCGCGATTTTCTTTGGAATCGAAATTGAATTATTTTAAAGAAACACAAATACGCTAGATATCTTACTATATATATCGTAGCGTAAACAATTTATTTTTAGAAATCTTAAACGCAATTTCTTCTAGACTCTATAGATATGTATATATCGATTTTTCCATTTGGTTATATGCCGAACGATTTATTTTAACCACAAGCTGCGTTTAGTTTTCAGACTTCTACATTAAATACTGTACAAAAAACTAAGGGAGAACGCTATAGTCGAGTTCCCCGACTATATGATACCCGTTACCCAGCTGCTAGTGGAAGTACGAAGGAGAGTTACAAGACTAATACAAAAATGATGACTAATACAAATTCAAAAGTGTCGGCGTGGCTCATTTGGGCGGTTTGTGGGCGTTAGAGTGGGCGTAGTGTGGAGTCTGTATGCTTAATATCTACTTTCTAGCTCTTGTAGTTCCAGAGATCTCGACGTTCATACGGACAGACAACGGACAGGCGGACATGGCCAGATTGACCCGGCTATTGATCCTATGGTCGAAAACGCTTACTTCTGCCTGTTACATACTTTTCGTCGTTACATTTATTATTTGTAAAAAAAATTATGCATTACATTTCTGATTTTAAGTGACGCTGTGCAAGTTTTAGATCGTTGCCACGCCCAACTATAAGGCTAACCAACCGGACAAAACTGCAGCGCCCACACTTATGAAAATTTGTTTAATTAATAGAATTTTTTTTCTTGTTCTTTCCAATTTCCAATATGGATAAATTTCTCCAACTTGACAATTGCGTTCTCTTTTTTTTTGCATATTTGCATGATGTAACAGAGCCGCAGAGTATATAAAGATTGAGCTGGTGTAGTAAATAATAAGTTGAACGGGTTTTATTGCACCGTTTAATTTTGAACTTATTTGCTTAGGTAGGTAGGTACTGATTTTATATAAAATGAATAATTTACGGGTCTTTTTTTACTAAAAAACATTTTTAAAAATTGCCTGGTACTCACCGGTTTGCTTTGGTAAATTGTAGAAGTCGAGGGTTTTGATCTCGGACGTTTCGACATGCGGGGCGAACCCTTCGTAAAGGTCGCTTTCCTCCACGATGCCGCTCAGCTTGTCGGCCTGGGAAGAGGCATCTCCGCCTCGATGGTATGGCATCTTCTTGGCCAGGTTTGCGGTCTCTCGGGATCCTCTGTCAAGTTTTTATTTGGGTTTGGGTCCACTCGGATTCGTTCTTCCTTCCAGGCAGTTGGCGGCTTCTTTGTTGGTTCTGTTTGACTAGATGGCTTTTTACGTTGCAGTGCTTTGCTATCCGTTGTGTGGCAATCAATTTGCGGGTGTTGTTTGGGGTTGTAGTCGTGCTTATTTTATTACTAATATATTTAAGTTTTAATTTTATTTAAATGGTAACCAAGTTATGGAGACAGAAATACTCCAATACGATGGTGCCGCGCGGAATTCATTATAGTAAACGATTTAGCACGAGAACTGAAGAAGCATAGCTATGTGTGGATTAAATCGCAATTGTCAGCGTTTTCGATTCTGCAATGAAATAGAAGAGTTTGTTTATTATTTTTGTACACATTTTAAACTGCTCCAAACAGACGGATTTTTGTTTGGGGACCCTAACATTATTCGACAAAAAAGCGAAAGCATATGAAATGAATTCCTTTCGAGTCGAAATCAAAATTAGTCCAATGACATGACCCCTCCAAACTGTATAGTAGATAATGCCAAAGGCACCATTGGCTCATAAAAAACTTGGCCCGCTCATTAATTGCGAGCCGGCTATAAAAAGCCAACTGGTCAGATTTATAATATATATAACATCACACACATATATAATACGTTTTTGCTGCTGAGGGTGACTCTACGAACAACAGCAGCCGGTTTCATATCTAATTAAATCCAACAGAAATTAGGAAAAACAAAAATATCCAGCTCAAATATTTCACTCGGCCATTAACCAAAAATAATCTTATATTTCACAAACAAAAACAGATATTTATTTAAGCGATAAATAAACTTCTAAAAAATAAAAATGGTTTTACAATAAAACAACGATACAAGTTTCTGCCAACTTATATGTATGTATAAGTTTTCCTTTTATATGTATATATATAAAAAATCGTTGCGCCCGCATCCTTTATGGCTATAAGGTAGCAATTACGATTGGCATAATAAACTATGGCACACGCTGCGTATACTCGATACTCAAATCTATTTTTTGCAATTTTCCATTTATCCCATCATCATGTTTTGGGGAACGAAAGACGGGCTATTTATTTTAAGTGTTTGTATCTTTATTTCGCTAACATAACAGGCATAATTCGTTCTGTTTTCGTCACAATTCGCTAACCAAATCAGCGACAAAGGAAACGAAAAACTTAAAATGAATTGCAAATTTCCGAAGAAATTCCGGACACGTATCGAAAGCCAAGCAATAGTGACCAGCCTTTTGAGCTTTTTATTTTCCATTTTCCTTTGACACTCTTAATGATTTCGCCTGTCAAGAACAGCTTTTTGGGGGGCTTTATGGGGGACTATCGGATAGAAATATAGAGAGACAGACAGGTCTGATAGATCGCTGCGTTTGCTTGATTGGCTGTCCGATATAAGGTGTCAGACTTTTTACCTGGCCAGCAGAGCAGTGGCGGGGAAACAGGTGCCGTCAAGCGGATTTGTCGCCCAGACAAGTTGTATCTATGGCAGCTTCAATGAGAACGCAGATAAAAGGTTCGTCTGAGGGGCGTTAAAATAGAATGAAATGAAGCAGAGTTGGGCTTTTAAATTTGATAACACTTAATCAATAAAATTTCACATTTGTTTTGTGCAAACGCGATTTGAGTTATTCTGCCGACGTTAGCTTATGGGTAGCTTTGCGTTAGTAAACTCCACAATACAAAATCTTTTTGATTTTGCAATGAACTGGAAACCCATGGAGTCTCGACTTTTCCGTATTACCGACTTGCTAATTAAACAAATAACAGAATAATAATCTTGAATAATTTTCTATTTACTTATGATTTCAGTTTGGAGCTCCGCCTTCTCCAAAACAAATATCGGGGCACTTAAGCCTTAAAAATTGTTCGCGCAGTTTCATTTAATACCACTCCACAACTCGACTCACATTGACTCGACTAGCTTCGCTTTGATTGGTAATGTGCAATTTTCATATGTATGTCAATATTATGCTACGTCTAGTATTTTCAAGGTGCCTCGGGTTACGTCGTCAGCAAAGCAACACGGTTGTACACAAATAGCGGCAACAGGGAACAGGTATCACATGGGCATACATATAGAGTTATTAACAATAATTTGCACTGCAGTTGAGCTGCTTGTTTATTTGTTGCTTGCTGTCTCCGGACTCGAGAACGTTATCTGAATGTTATAATGCACCCAATTTGCGCTAATGAAATCAAGCAGCCCGCCACTCAATTGGATTCAATTGGACAGTGCCAATTGTTACAATGCCTAGCCTAACCAAACTCAACTAAGCCACGAGAAACACAAATGTTTCGGCACCAAATCGATTAACGATTAATTAATATATATTTTTAGTATAAAATAATGTAAAATATGATTCTGGGCAAGAAGTGGAAATAACAGCAAACAGAAATCTTTTTTAAACCTGCTTAAACAACATTTTCATCAATTATGATTATTTGTCCCTCCATTCACTTTCGCATTTATTTGTATTCTTTACTCTTCTTCATGATTCGTAATTATTGTAATGAATCTATAACATTGAAGAACTTTCCTTGTGAATTTATTTTCAAATTCCTTTAATGCTAGATGACCACCCACTGTACTTGTTAGCATATGTATTTTTTTGACGGTAGCCCCTGGCAAGTATTTGCAATAAATCCGAAACCAAAACAAGTCAATTAGAGCCCGAAAAAAGTTTAACTTCTCTAGCATGCAGTTAAAGCAAGTGCTAAGCTATTTTGGTGATAATCACTGGTCACATTGGGTTAATCGTCGATTGCCAGAGACGAGGCCCAAGTAATGCCACAACCATTATGTGGGTGGGTGGCTTGTGGTGGTTAAAGTGACGCAAGTGCAACAATCGGTGCGTCAAGTTGAGACTCTATTCGATAGGATCCAACTCTCGTCACGTAATTCTCGGTGCAATTGGCGTCAGCTAGCGAAGAGGAAAAACTTTTAAGGTTTCCAAGAAACTTTCCACTGCGCCTAAGTTCAACGAAGTTATAATCTTCGTAACTGTTTGGCTTTTTAGTGCTAAAGAGGAAATCAAAAAGAAATCCCTACTCGATAAGCTCTTAGCGACCTTGTAAAACGGTCGGAAACTTAGCTGATAAAAATATGAACTGTTTTAACAGTACGGAATAGATAATGAAACTAAATTCGAGTATACAGTGGACGAGGTCCGAGTTCAGGTATGGCAACAGTGATTGGAAATAGGTTTACTAATTCAAACTGTTGCTAGAATTTGTATATAGTACACAGAGCTGTTTAATTACCACCCATATAAGTGACACTTTCTAAATAACTAGGTGACCTTGCTGGGGCTCAGGACGAGCCAAGTAAAGGTAAGAACGCCCACACCCACTTGAGTGAAATTTGCATACCCTATGGGGGCGTGTTGGAGGGTAGGCATACTTTTAAGCCAAACCTAAGGAACCTTTCAATGCTTTGCTAAAACGTTTTCAAACTAGGCCAAGCAGCTGTCGTTGCTCCACACGAAATATCCTCGATTGCCTTGGGAGTGCAATGACTTGGGCCTGGTCCTTCGGTGCAACACTGACCACCCTTAAGAACCTCATGATACCCATTTGAAAACTGGGTCAGTTTTCTGAAAACAGGTTATGGACAAAAATTGCAAATACCGATTATTATATACTCTTTATTATGTTTTAGTCCGTTTTTAATCATAATTGCTAACCTATTGCTATCAAGAAAATGTTGACTAGTTTAATTGTTTTTAATATTAGTTGTTAATCGATGTGCATTTTAAATATGTCACAATTATTGCATAATTTGTATATACCCTCTGGAAGGGAATAACAAGGAAATGGGGCCAAGTAGACAGAAAGGCAAACAGGGCTTGGTGGCAGAGAGTAGAAAGGGGAAGGGAAATTATGCCATCGCTCTGCTTAGTAAGTCCTTAAAGTACAGAAAATGGGGGCAACGCAATGTGGGTGTGCTCGTGCTTGTATTGGTGTATTATTTTATTTGTTCTTGTGTGGGTTTGACAGGACAATGCGTCAGCAGCAGCAGACCGAAATGTAGCAACAAAGATGGAATTGCGTAGTGGCAACTTGAACTGGGAGTGTACTAAGCTTATCGAGGGGGCGGCCACCGGAGAGGGTGTCGGTGAGCAAGACTTTCGAAGAGAGAAGCTCGAGGGATGGTCCGGAAATCAATGAATGAAAGCACCAACACGCCCATGCGAGGAAAGAGCGACGAGTCTTGGGGAGAGGAAAACCAGGACCTGTAAATAGACTTACTTATATGGTTAGTGAAACCCTGTAATCTAATCTTATGAAAATATTGAACTGGTCTAAACTTGATGGCCATTCTAGGACACACAAACAAGGGGGAGCCATAAGGGAAACGAGGCTGGCTAATGGAAAAAAATAATCATATTAATATATATCAATATCATTATATAAAAATATTTTTAAAGAATTGGTTTTACTAAGCGATGATAATAAAATGGTGCTAATAATTTAATGTTTATACGAAACGTGTGAATATTACCACTAGTATTTCTTTGGCGTTCGCCTCTATTCCCAGTTGATCCAAGTTTAATCCATTTATATCCCCAGTTGAATCAATTTTAGCTTACTTAGTGGCAAGGCGACATTCAGGGAGCAGAGGGCAAGCAAAGGACACAGAACGGAGGCAGAGCTATCGGGCCAAGAGCGGAAATCAGCTTCAACTTGCCGCAAGGACAGCCACTGAAACCGAAACTGAAATTTGTCAGATAGCCCGAACAATTAAAACAGGGCCCAGAGCGGTTGACCTGATTTCAGCATTTCCCGCCTTCCTCCGCTAAACCCGAATGTTTCTATATTTTTATTATTTTTCTTTTTGCCTTTTTGGCGGCAGACTTCGTGACGGCTAAAAATGCCACACACGCAAGGTTTTATGGGTCTGCTTTTTCGCCGTTTCGGTTTCTTTTTTCTTCATTTTTGGCAGCAAAGGAAAACATGTACACTGCACTTGCCACAAGAAGCACAACAATCGAGCTCACCAACGGGTCACTGAACCGCAAGGAAAAAAAAGTGCAACTGCAGCACTAGCTGCAGTAGCTGCGGCTGCATTTTATTTCATAATCATTGCACATGAGCACAACGGCAAGAAAATCACGTGAAACGGGCACTGGTCTCTGTTATTTATATATAGGCATTTGGCCAGGCCTCTGAATCTGAATCGGCATCTGAAACTAGCTCGACGTGGCCTAGACACACGGAAAAGCCACTGCGCACAATTGTTAATGCTACAGTCGAGTTCGCCGACTATCACATACCCCTTATTTGGATAATGGAAGTGCGAACAAAAAATTTAAACATTTTCCGGAATATCGGTAGAAATTGGGGGAAAAAAAAGTGTGGGCGTTAGACGGTTTGTGGGCAAAAAGAGTGGCAAAAAATGTTTGGCAAACCGACAGAAATTTACAAGACATAAAAAAAAGAAAAATATGAAAACCTTTTTTGAGGGCGGTTTATTGTTTGTTAGAGTGGGAGTGTTTGTTAGAGTAAGTTAACAAACTAGTGTTGCGTCTGTCTCTGGAATCTGCATGTCAAATCTTAACTACCTAGATTTAATAGTTCCAGTGATCTCTCAACGTTCATACGGACACCCATATCTACTCAGCTATTGATCCATATCAAAATATTTATACTTTATAATATTCGGAAAGGATGCATTCTACCTATTACATACTTTTCAACGAATCTAGTATACGCTTTTACTCCACGAGTAACGGGTACAAAAATATAAGATCCGTATTTATATGATAACACCACATTTTTGATAAGCAATTATGTATGGCATTTACCTAATTAAGTATTTTAGTATTTTAAACTCTGTTTTACCCATAATTCATGTCCTATAATTAGTGTAAAACTTAATAAATTAATAAGGGCAGCACTGGAGCTAGCCCACTAACAGAAAACTCCCAACGTATATTTGTGTACAGGCCAACTGAAATTTCATGTACCAGTTAAACAAACCTCGGAACAAACGAGCAATGTCCCTGGAGCCGCCAGACAAAGGCTGCCTCGTAAACGGGAGCCACTTGAATCTGCCCAAAAGCTGTAGCACTCCGTTCCCCAGTTTTTCTGCTGCTTTGGCCATCCAACACCGAACACCCAACTCCCCAAAAGGGGCCGCAAAACTTCCATCCAATTTGTTATGTAAGCGCGCATTTTCAACATATTTGCTTGCCCAGTTTTCTTTGCTTGGCTGGCAGAAAACCGAAAAATGTTCGCAATGCAGCCCAGAAAATTGGAAAGCTTACAAATATATAGAGGAAGTGCAGCGTTGGCGAAATTGTTTATATATTTTTTTTCGGCCCAGAATGTTCTTGGACAAGTAAAATGGAACCACATGAATCATATGGAGATATACCGAGACCTACAAGTGTTTACATTATCGCTGCTGTCATATGCTTGCCCACATAGGTTGTTATTTGGACATCGGGTTTTGTTCTGCTTGTATAACACGGCGGATGAAAGGCGGTCTGTATTACTCATTCAACATTCAACACCGTTCAAATATCCATAAACATAAATTTTGGAAACATTTGATCCCCGCCACATGGCCGGAAAAAATTAAATAGCACAGTGCAGGCACTTTGTGGCTAATTTGCCTCTATTCGACACTTCATATTCATGTAAAACGTTTTCTGTTCGGCCATCACGAGCTAATGCTCACATTTGGGTCTGGTCAACGAAATTTTTATGAAGACGTCAGTCGCTTGGCAGTTGCACCCGAATTATGGCTAATTACGAGCCCCATTTAATAGGCTTTCCCATATGTCGCCTCGGGGGCTCCTAATGGATCCTGAAACGATGGCAATTGGCTGGAGGGATTCGAAACGGCGAACTTGGCGAAGAACCGTGCTGTAATATAACAAAGTGCTATAAATTCTAACGCCCAGTCCACATCTCTTGGTTAGAAAACATGTAACCACGGGTGGCTAGGGAAAAATTGTTTACGCTCGGCGCATTGCAACACACAAAGAACATTTCAAGTTGGTATAATAAACAATTTATACGCCTAGATTTTTCCATAATAATAAAAAAGCAAGGGAGAACGCTATAGTCAAGTTCCCCGTCTATCTTATACACATTACTAAGCTAGTGGAAGTGCGAAGGAGAGTCTTCAACACGGACAGTGTTGAATGAAATAATATCAAAACATTTTTCAAAAGTGCGGGCGTGGCAGTTTTGGGCGGTTTGTGGGCGTGGCAAAATGGGTCTATGTCTCTGGATTCTGCATGCCTAATCTCAACTATCTAGCATTTATAGTTCCTGAGATCTCGACGTTCATACGGACAGTCAGACACACAAAGAGACATACAGACGGATATGGCCAGATCGACTCGGCTATAGATCCTGATCTAGAATACTTTATCTACGAGTAACGGGTATGATCGTTTTATGGGAGTGGTAGACCGATAGAAATTGGCAAGACAAATACGAAATTGAAAAAAAATTAAAGTTTCAAAATTTTGAGCGTAAAAATGTTGGGTGTGGCAAAATATTTTTTGGCAAACTGATACAAATTTACTTGATGAAACAAAAAAAAAAATTTTACAATTTCACAAAGTGTGGGTATGTCAGTTTTTGGTGGTTTGTGGGCGCTAAAAAGCACGTGGTCCAAATTTTTTTAGTATACAGATAGAAATTAGCAAGACAAATAATGAAGAATTTTCAAAACATTCTTCAAAAGTGTGAGCGTTGCAGAGTTGCGGATTGTAGCCGTTAGAGTGGTCGTGGCAACAAGCTTGCCCTGCGTCCATATCTCTGGACTCTGCATGCTTAATATCAACTTTTTAGCTTATATAGTTCCTGAGATCCCAACGTTCATACGGGCGGACAGACAGACATGGCCAGATCAAGTCGACTAGTGATCCTGATCGGAAATGCTTCCTATTACCTGTTATATACTTTTCAACGAATCTAGTATACCCTTTTACTCTACTATTACCGGGTGTAATAGTTATGTTTGAGCGTGCGAAATTAATTGTGACTTAGAACACGCGTTGACGGCATAAAATATGTATAATACACAATATTTATATTCTTGTTGATAAGATAGTCGCGGTGTGAGAAGCATTAAAAGTCTGTACGAGAACCGCTGATAAACGACGTCCAATTTATTTTGATTTTCACAGAAATGAGCTGAGAAATTCGGTACTTATTTATACTGCCAGAAATTGATAAGCGTTCCAGAACTATAGGTACTGTGTCACGAGCTATCAGTACTGGTCCGCTGACTTAAATGAGCTGCCAGCGTTTGCAACTACCGACATTCCCCAGATAGAAGATCTTGGCAATTGCCAATCTCAGAGGCAAATTGAACTCCTAAATCGTTGATGCACAGATCGATATCACTTTAAAAAACAGAGATAATGAGACAATTATTCATTGGCTCACGATGAAATGAAATGGTTTGTATATAGTCTAGCGATGCACTCTGCAATCAATATCTTTTGTTTCAATAAACAACGACTTGTGTGACCATGTTATTTGTGCACGAAATCTATACGATACGCCTATAATAACTTCAACATGGATGTGCATTCGCCAATATTGTATTTTTTTGTTAAGTGCGGATAACCGGTTCGATGCATCATCATGGCATCATAATGTACTTTTGCTCACTTATATAAAAATATATGGAAGGTTACATACATATGTACAAGGCATATTTTTCGCGAGTTTCTTCCAAAATGTATTAAAGACATATTTATGACTCAGTGTCTTTCCTCTCGCATTCAACGCGCTGCGATTGTCCGCACACTTGTTTTTGGCATTCCAGCGAACTCCAATGATATTCGAGAGCTGAGTTTCAGTTCGCGTTCGATTCCAAGTTAGCCGCCAAAAGCATCACGTGCTTTGCGAGTCGATTCGCTTTATCGCTGCTTTTTAGCGCTCACTTGCTTTTGTTATTTGCCTTTGTAAACAATGGGAGGCTTGTTTCTAAATATTTTTATTTTAGTTTGTCCACTTGCGTGCCAATGGCTTATTCGCTTATTATACAATACCATTTTAGGTTAGGCACGAGTTAGCATTTTATACAATTTATACAACTACACTTTCGGCAAGAGTCTGATTTCTGCAAAGTTCATTTCAGTTCGGTTCGGCTCGGCTCGGTTGGGTGGGCGTAATCATGATTTGCTAAGTCTCCTAACCGCCGAATACCGCCTTCTTATGGTGCCATCACGTTCGCCAAATTATCCAAGGAGTTTGGAATATGGATTCGTAGGCAGGCGAAGACTCGCTAATTTTATAGACACGCAGAAGCTTGCGGTGCAGCACTCTTGCGTCACTTGCAACTCTAATGGAATATTTTTCCAAAGAAAATCTTAGTGGTACATAAAAGGTAAAGCCTAATCTGGTTTGGATAACAGTTCCATGTGAATTTTAAGTTAATTAGGTTGGATTTCGCACAGGAATGCTAAGATCGATATAACAGTATTTGCATATAATAAGGTTCCTCAGAATTAAGAGAGGTTTTCATGGACAAGCTGCTGTGCGTAAATTATTTTCGGATTATAAAAAAGCAATCGAAAATTGGAAAACTCAACGTATTCCGACTGATTTCCGACATGTAGGGTTTATTCAATATTCTTACCATATGCTTGCAAACAAAATAAACTATTACAATCAGAACACTATATAAACATTTAAACATGTGCTCCACACTTTGATTCCAACTATTTAAAGACAGCTAATTTTTACCCGGTCCAGAAATGGAAAATAAAATTTACTAACCAGTTGGGCTGTGGGGTTTCAATTCATTCGGCAGATTAAAGCAAATCATATGCTGAATAAGAAGTGTCCTTGACTGACACATCCGAAAGCATCACCATTTGCATTTACAGCACGGCAAACGAAATTCATATTTCTTAATTACAAAAATCTGCAATGGGCCGTGCCCACTCAGAAGTAAATTGGGGAAAAACCAAATAATTGAATCACTCAGCGATCGAGAACGCTTCCAATTAGCCAGAGGAAAACAAACAGACATAAAATATTCAAGCAAACAGAAAGCAACGCGGAGACATCGAATCGAAGGCAAAGAATTTTTTTGCAAATCGAATCACAACCTGAATTCCGTGGATGGCTTCTCCGAGAATCGTTTTGCTTTCATTCAGTCGGTTCGGTCCGGTTTGGATTCAGTTTTCATTTTTCAATTCAATTAAGCGTCGGCGGGCGGAGTTCAGCACACATTGCTGAACCTTGCGGAGGGGACCGTGTTGAGTTCTTTACTTTTTTTGTCTGCTCTGCGCGTAATTCACTTTATTCAAATAAGTATAATAAAATAAACGCCTGTATGCAAAACACAATGGGCGAAAAAAAAAACTACGCGGCCCATTGTTTGAGTCGAATTTGTGCGATGCACAGAAAAAAAAATTGAAGAGAAAATCTATTTACGATCACCAGATTAACAGTGGCATTAAATTATATCTATGCTTAACTTAAAATGAATAGCTAAATATCCATTTCATGTCTATAAACAATAAAAATCCGATGAAGATCATTTATTTGGGTTCATTTTTCTGCGAGCTTCTTCACTAGAATACCTCGAATTTGGGTGCAGATGCAGATACAAAATACTGGGACCGGATGTTTACGAGTAAGTCCCTACAACTGCTGCTCTTATGCGAATTAAACTTATCTCGATGAAGAGTGACAATGCGACCAGAGCAATGGAACCCTCTCTGGGGACATTTCTGGCGTTTAAGTATGGAAATTGTAGCAGCGGGTAAATTGACCAATGCACTCTGAATACAAACTAAGCTTCTTATCAGCCCACAAAGTGGCCACCCCCTCCAGCAGATAAGTATAACTCAAATATAGCCGCAAGGGATAGTATATACATACATATGTACATACATATATTAGTTCAGATAAGTTTTCTATAATGCGTGGCCACTAATAACATAACAATATATTGGACTCTATGTATCTTAGATTCAGGTAGCCCACATTTATCCAAATATAAATAAATACGAAGTAAGAGTACAAAATCCAATTACTCTTTACTAGAATTACACCCGTTGTCCAGTCACTGAGTTAATTTTTTTTACCTCTTTCTACCTGGCAAAAAATAATACTGATAACCAGATATGCTTATTGATTTACAACTTATCCGGCACGGATAACGTTTACAACACGGCAACACGATGTCAGGCGAAATCAAGGTTATTTAATCAATTGGGGATTTGGGTGTGGAAATATTTACCCTGCGGCCAGTTATTAACTCATATTGAGATGCAGCCAGATATTGTTACACGGCCCTGCGAACATTTGTTAAATACTTTATTTTCGCCGTGCAGTTGCTGTTTTCAAAAAACCGGATCGAGCTCATTGAAATTACTTGCACAAATTATATCTGCACAAGTCATATCCGAAGTCGGTATCTTCGTATGTGCGCACCATGTATTTGCTCTCTATATAGGATTTATATATGGAACGATGCGCTTATATCGCCTCAATTGCCTTTCGTGTGCAACGCTTTATATTTTATTTTAGTCTCGCTTTTTATGCTCAATCCAACTGGTGGGCGTATTTTTGTTTCTCTCCTCAGTTCTGTTCTGATCTACTCTGTTATTAACACATCGCTGCCAGTACCTGATTTAATAAACTTGATTAGGATTTATGAGCGTGTGAGATTTCAATTTCAAGTCAACTATAAAACAGAGCGGCGGATGTTTCCCTGACATCTACATCAGGTGACAACGTCCATATTACTCTATTAATTGGATCAAATGCTCACCCGAACACGAAAAAGATCTATAAATATTTAACATTTTCCGATCCTGAGTGTATGACAAACAATATATGTATCAGGTTGCAATGATTCAAATTGAGTTTGTGTAAAATGTCGAAGTTTCGTTTCACTGCGAATTAGAAAATAGCATTTTTATTACGAAAGAAGTCATGGAAAGCTTTTTACATAAACATCTAATGTTGCAATGCGTCCAGAATTCAATGACAGAACCACTTATTGCATATTTTAACATAAATATTTAAAAAATTATATAAAATCCAAAAAATGCCCCTCATTTGAAAAATGCTTTCATGCCGGCAAACTTTCAAAAATTATTTGAGATTTTTTGATATTTTATATGCCAATTTCTATTAATATCCCAACAAATTTTTCAAGTTCTCCTCACTGTAGCTAACTTACGGATACCTAGTAATCAATGTACTCGACCCTAGCGTTCTGCCTTGTTTTATTTTAAAGACCTACTTAGCTTGTTGGTCTCATAATACTAACCTCGATAAACATCGAGGTTTCCCCAAAAGGGGAAATAATTTTGAATTAATTTTTCGACCCAATCGCAAGCAGAAACACTTAATTTTCTGGTAATTTATGATAAACCAGGCCCTATTACAACTCCGGGATAATTTTCGGCTACAAAAATAAATTCAAGGAGGTGAGTGCCGTTGGCGGGGCCAATGATTCGAAAAATATTGATTTTTTAACAGCCATAAATACGTTGCTAAGGGTAAAGGCACTGGGTTAGTTGGTTACTCTCGATAAAGTTCGGACTCTTAGGCAGAGTTCAATGAACCAAGTGACTGACAGTACTGTGCAACTAATTGACAGAAACTCGTCGGTTGCACTGGGAAAATAATCGACATGAATCACCGAATAAATCACGTTTCCGCCTAGGCACGTACAAATATTCGCTGAAAATGTGATATGAATAGATGCACACAGAAAAACGTTTGTATGTTATTGGACAAACATTTATTGATTGAAATTTTCTTTTTTTTGTTAATATATATTGTTAAAGTTATAAAGATGTAAGAGATCTACATATATATGAGGTTTTAAAATTAAGAATGGGGTTTTAAATAACATTTCATTCATAAAAGGGTAGTTCTGCTCTGTGGATTGGGTAAACGGAGAGATAAATAGATGGATGAGAGGCTCTGTGCAACGCGACGTTGACTTATTGAAATCGATAGATTCTGATTTCATCCGATCAGCTTTGGATTTACTTTTTCTGGCTGGTTCGCTGGCCGGATCTGTATATTGCACGACTGCTTTTTTATGATTTTACGAGGCAAATTTGAAAAGTCGTTTTGTATCTGACAACTCACGTGAGCTAACGATTCAATGGGACCAGCTGACAGACAGTTTACCCAAATACAATTTGTTCATTGCCAGTCAAATTGATTTAGATAAATAGTGCGCAACTATCTAGCTCATATTTAAGCGATTTAGTGTTCCTTTTTGGGGGCTCTCTGGCCCACAGATAAGATAACCAAGCAGAGAAATTGAATTTTTGGCAATGTTTGCTGCTTGCATTTCTTTTTTTTATATTTAGCGAGCAGGGCTGTATTTATAGTCATAGATTAGGCACTTTATACGGACCAAAGAGGAATATTTATCGCTTTAAGAAATTTTTGGAGTACAAACATATTTATAATTAATAACTCCAAAGGTCATGTAAATTGCCAATCAGAGATTGTCACACCAAAAAAATATTTATCATGGGAAGTTATAAGACGTAAAATTTTTAAATATTTCAAAAATAAAAGAACAACCAACATAATCCCACGGAACTCATTTTAACTCTTTTTATCGCTGACATCATGGAATAGCGTGGTTTGCTGCCGTCATAAATTGTGCAAGGTTGATAGAAAAATAATGTATATCTAATCAGTTAGGTATAAAGAAGCACATGCGGCCTAAAAAAGAAAACACGGCATATAAAGACTTAAAAAATGTTGTTGGGCCGCAGCAAAAACAAATTTAAATAAAACTTATTATCACAATGAATCACAAAAAAATTTTATGATTGAAACCGAAGTCTACGTGAAATGCAATATATTATCAAAAGAACAAATGAATCATAGAAAAGGTGACAGTGCGAATAAATTTTAAAATTTTGCTGGGGAGAGAGCGATAAAAAATGGAGGAAAGGGGGACTGCTTTTACCTGTCAATATATGGTGTTTTAGTTCTTGCTTTCCTTGCCCTGTCTTCGTTATTTTATTTATTTTTATTTTTTCTGTGCTATTGTTGCGTTCTCTTTTTTTTTCTGATATGCTGCACTTGTTCTTCTTATCCTCCTTTCGTTGTTTTTATGCACTCGTTTTCTGTTTTGCTTGCTTCGTCCGTTTTATCGTGTTGTCACGTTTTCACTTTCACAGGTAAATTCTAAACGACATATATTCATTTTCCCAACTTATTATTCTGCCAACGGAGGCGTGGTCTTGGGAGACGAAGGGCAATCTTTGTCCTTTACACACACACTCACGCACGCACAAAGGAGTGTGAGAGAGCAAAATTCAACTACCTTAGAAGATTGATTTCTCGTTTCGGAAATTCACTGTTTTCGTATATTTCAAGTGGTTTAGCTTTTTTCGCCCTACATCCATTTTTTTTATTTATTTATTTTTTTTTCATTTTATTTGTTTCAACGGGAACCGAAATCACCAGCAACGCGGTCGAAAAATTATCGTGCAATACGAAAGAGCGCCTTTTGCGGGTTGCTTAAATAGACTTTCGTTGGATGGTTCGGTTGCGAACCTCTCGTTGATTCTCGCTCTCCAAAGTTTGACGAACAGTGGGATTAATGTGCAGTGGTTGGCATAATAAAGCTTTTTAATTAAATATATTGCTTAAAAATCTAAAAGATATTTTCAACTTTATTTAAATATAACACAAATTAACATGTGTTTTAATAAATTTTAATTTTTCACTTATTTATTTAACAGTGACATTATAGCAGAAAGGATTCAAAATTGCCCCACTGTGCGGTTGGATGTCAAACCAGCTAGATTTAAACAAGTTTGAGAGAGCGTTACCCGAAATATACAAAGCAAAAATAATAATATTAAAAAATGCCTTATATGTACATATATTTACAAATTAACCAACTTTTCAACTACACCAAAGTAATGCGATCGGATATTGCTTTAAAACGAAATCTTCACAATGCCTATAAGAAGGGTGTGTGATACCGTTATAAAAAGTAGGAGAATAGGGAGAGAGCAGCAAGTGCGCAAGTGTGTGTGGTAAAAAATACCCATATCACAACGCAAGTCACAAAAATAGTAACATTCAGTGCATGTGATTTTGGATATTCTAGAAAATTCTTTAATAAATGTTAAATTAATATTAAAATGAAATCTTGTTTAGGCCTTTAACAAAAAATTATATCTTTCAGTTTGGGTGGAATAATCCTCTTGTTTTTATTTATCTATACTGTATATTATATTATTACGTGGCTAGATAACTTGAACTACAAATGCTAATTTTGCCGGCGAATTTATGCTATATTACCGTGCTAATAAGATGCCAAGGCAAGCGCAATTCAAACGAGTATGCTTTATTTTTTTTCACTACTGGATAATAATAATTCACCCGAAAAAATTACAAAAATTGCTAAACATTTCACACGTGTTTTTTTTGTATTGCAACTTCACGCAACAAAAATTCCCTCACACACAGGCACACATGAAAATGAACGGAACACGTCAACAACAACAATTCTCCTTCTTTGCCATCTCCCATTTGGGTTAACCTCTCTCTCGCTTCAATTGTGTTTGTGTGAGTTTAAAAAGCCAGGAAAATGTTAATTTTGGTACATTGCCTCGCACTTAAACGCGTAAGTTGGTGTCCGAAATATCGATTTATTAAGTTTAAGCAGTTGAATTTGTCGCGAATTTAGGCTTGCAAAAAAGAGTATCTTTTTCGGCAATTGGATAATTTGTTTGTTTGCGAGTGTGTGCGACGAGCCTTCTAATTCTCCCAAAAAAGAAAATGAGCACAATTTAGTGGCCTAATTTGTTGCACAGCTCCGGAATCAAACTTCTCTGACGCATGTTTTTTTCTTTAACATTTGTTTAATATTATTCGCGGTTTCGACGATACTTTTGCAATCAATTTATTTACTTTTCGTGCTTGTAAAGTGCACCTCTTTAATGCCGCGTTTTAAGAAGAAGCACGCCGTAGTGTTTGAAGGTGCTGCGGAATTTGGTGATGGGAATGCGTAGCTCGTGCTATCGACTAGCTATCGACTAGCTCGATGAGTGACCATTTCGAGTTACGCAACACTTATTGCGGGTTCTTTAAATCGAAAATGCCACTATTGTGAAAAAAAGACGAAAAGACACATTTTCGCTTTAGCAATCATATTTGACTTGCTTTAAAGAAATAAAATACTTGTTGCTCTTGAAAATTAAATTGTCTTTGTTCGTTTGAGTTTACAACTATATCGAGTCTTAATCTCCAAGTTATTACATAGAAAAATAGTTCTTATGCAAGGAATCTCCAATCTCTTAATTAAAATCTAATAGTTGCTAAATATGAGGTTGCACATTTCGTTGTTTTTCTGGTTGAGGGCAAAAGTGCACCCAGCTGTTTTGTGGGAGATTGTAGAGCGCACATGTTTGGCATAAGGACGGTCAACAGACTGCAGGAAAACTGAACGAACGTTGGTTTGTCTGGAAGAAGGATTACAATTAGTATTTCAGCCATTAAAATAGCTCTAGCAAACTCACTTGAGAAGCTGTTCAGGTCGCTGGAGTTGCATGCACAATTTAATGCCACTGTAGAAGTCCAAGTCCGCATTCAGACTCAACTTAGGTTCATGGGTAATGCTGAAGTCTTGCACTAATTTCGCATACCTAAAACCAACGGCTAAATGACCAAGGACAGCGCTGCCAGTGCTATAAACCAAGAAAACCGTAAGTTAAGAAGATATTCGATGAAATACTATAGCTTTTCCACTTACTTTTGCTGGATTTCCGTCTGGGCATTTCGATTCCATAAACTAAATCCCACCTTGCCATTGAGATCCACACTTCTGGCGCACAGCACTCGCCAGTGTAGCGTCGCCCCGGAGGTCAGGATTATGTAGTGCTCGTTATCCTGAGACAAAGTGGTTGCCTGGTAAGCGGGCGTTGAGTCCGAGGCACTTCCTCCCCACACGTGACCCATTAGCTCGGTCTGGCCGCTGAAAAATATTAAAGGTCGCAATTGAGCGCCCTGCACACTGATTTCCATGCCTGCGGTAACCGTTTCATCTTCGCTAAACTCATCATCCGCAGGGACTCCATTATTTTCATCGCCGGAGTCACCTTCGCCCACCAGCGAGCCTAAGCCGGCAGTGTAGACACCCAATTTAAAGCTGCTGACTTGAGAACGCCCTGCGTGGAGCAGAAATTCCACGGAGCCACGTTTCAGGATTCCCTGATACACTTCTTGGGTACTTAGCAGAGTTTCATTGAAGGCTGGTGCCTGGGAAAGCTGACGGGTGAGGACGGTCGTGAGACCTGCAAGTAATTGAGTTAACAATTGGTTTAATGTGTGACATTTAGAAATGAGGCACTCACCCTTTTGTCCCAGAACATTATAGTTGTTTACATGCCTCCTTTTGACAAGCTCCGATTCGAACAAAGCCCTAAATCGCGGACACTTCTCAGCCAGCAATCGTAGCTTCTGCAGCACGTAGGTTTTGATCTCAAACTGGCGATCATTGGAGGCCAGGTAATCCAAAAGGTAGCCCAATTGCTCCTGAGTTGGCCGGAGCGATAGCATAATATCCAGAGCCAGAGTGCGAGCGGAGCTATCAAAGCGACGCTTTCGCTGGTAGAAAATGCTATCGAACTGCAAACGATGCGAAGAGTTAAAGCTACCTAGGGGAAATGCTTTCAGAGCCTGCAAGGCAGCCACTGATAAATTGGGGGTCTCGCCAGTTTGACCTTGCTTCAACAGAGCTTCAATGGTGGCGGGATCCTGGAGATTTTGCAGAGCCCTAATGTACAATGTGGGATCTTTGGAGGTGAGACCTTGCAGGAGATAAGAACGCACTTTCTTCGGCAAAGGATCTTCAACATCTAATCTGCTTTGGCGGGTCAAGGTGGCCAGTGTTTGAATGACGCTTTCCCTCAGCTTTAAATGCTTTTTTATAGATTCCTGTTCTAGCAATCCGTACAAGTGTTCAACTATATTCCTATCCGGATGGGTGGCGACCGCCAGTGACTGCAGGTATTTCTCTAGCAGATCCAATTGCTCGCTTGTGGTTTCCGATTTTTTGTAAAGGAATCCAAATGTGGCATTGTGAGCATCAAAGGTTTGAACAGCGCCGAAAAGATCAACCAACTGGGGCAGAAATTCTGTGTTATCCTTAAGTATATCTTGAAATTGTTCTTGCCTCGTGATGCGAGCAAGGGGAATTAGTTTCACGTAAGCAAGAGCCAGCGAGGATTTGCCCACATCACCGGATTGCATTTCTCTAAGAGAAAATTTTAGTTGATCCTCAAGCTGAAAGAATATATTTTTGGTTCAGCAATCTCCAAACATGGTATTATTTACTTACCGTTTGCTCTTTGATCTCACTGATCGTGCCATCTACATCAGATTCAAGCTCGAAGACGCGATACCATTCCAGGAGGCTCTGGATGGTCGTATCTAAGCTGCCTAGTTCCATTTGCTTGACTTCCTCCGATCCTTGCGAGATGTGTTGCAGAATCAAAGTGCTCTTCACGGAGCTACCCACATCCGGTTTGGCTGCTAGATTGAGGCGGTGATTCTCCTGAGACTCTGCCTTCAAGAGTGTGCCCTCTGAAGAGAGCTCGTAAAAGACCGTCTCCTGGGATTGCTGAGTAACGCCCAGAGCTTCTTCTGGGTGATTATTGACCCTAAGATCCCACAGAGAGCAGTCTCTTTTGGTTTTCTCCACCATCGTGGAAGATTTGACCTTATAGGACACTCTACACAAGCCAGAAACATCCAGTTCCTCGTCTTGTGATGCATCCAATCTGAGCTGCAGCAGGGAAGCAATTCCGCGCTCCAAATTCAGCAGGGATTGATCTTTGGAAGTATGTGCTATGACCTTTTCAGGCTGTCCCTTAACCAGACTGATATAAAAAGGTCTATCGGGTATCTGGGTAATTGATCGGGATTTTCCAGAGGCCTCGACCTTGCTACCGCTGATAAAAACCTCCAGTAACTGGTCTTCATCTCCACTCCAAACTGAGTTGATCGTGAGATCGGTTTCAAATGTATATCTCGTCTCCTCGGCCCTTGAACCTTGTCCCAGTTCCTGGAGTATCACTTGATTCTGTAGCTTGAAAATTTGCTGACTGTTCGGAGCTATTAGGGCCGTTCTTCCATCTTCTAAAGAAATGTGGTCAAAAAGAATCAATAGAACACGTCATTAGTCAATCGAATTGTTATAGCTTTCACGCAGAAGCAGCGTTACTTGCTGATAATTTCGTCATTTACTAAGCCTGGGTCGAGGTTATCAACAAGTGGCCCTGCACAGTGGGCAGCTATAATGGAAATAATGAAAGCAACGCGTACGATGGAGAGATGATCTTAAGGAGGGATGGGGTGAATAGATAGCAAAGGTCGATGTGGATGTGGTTATAACAGGGGGATTTTTGTGAGCAAATATGCCAGTGCTAATTCTGTTTAGGTTATTTTTTAATTTCGAACGGCTAACTACACGTTCGTGTCTACTTTACAGAAACATAAATCATACATATTGCTTTTACAGTTAATTTCCTTAACCTGCAATACTGTAACTTGCCCCACAGTAAAAACAGCTGATTCAATTGGAAAGTGTGTCAGATAAAAGGTCTCTGTTGGCCTTTGCTTGTGTGCGAAGGTGGAGGAGTGGCACCGTTACTGTTGTTGTTTATTGCCAAACGCGGCCACAAACAGTTCATTCAACTTGTTTAAACCCATTTACCCAACTAAACGTTTAATATTGTCATTTACGTACCTAAAAATCCCAAAAAGAATGCCAGCAGAAGCAGGGATTCCAGGCACTTCTTATGTTTGTTCTCCATTTTCCCAAGGTCTTTGTTCGATTCTGTACTTATTTTAAGCAGAGTTAAATTAATTCATTGATAAGACTGTGCTGAGCCGGCTGGCGACGAATTTCAAAGCGGAATGGAAACAGAACCGAGCTGAGGAGCGAGATTCTGGCTTGTGGTGACTTGAAGCAGCTGAGAGTCGCTGAGCTGGGCTGTGGTGAGAATGAACAGCTGGCAAGCTAGAGGGCGCCACTGCTATGGGGAACGCAAGAATGTAAGTTATCCAACTTCTACAATCTTGTAGGGGTAAATTTTCTATTTGATTGAGTACGTCTTATTATTATGTTCCACACTTTCAGCAATATTTATACCATTATCTTTTTTAAATTTGAAAGTAATGAGTTTTATATTTAATTAATAAATTTCAACTACGACTACTAAAAAATCCACGACAATCTTTTCGGTTCCGTTTAAAACTGATTTGAATGCCTTTTAAAATTGTTTATTTCTTGCAGGATTTTCTTTTGATGGCTTTTAAAATTTTATTGGTTTTGATTGCCGATTCAGGGAATACGGTTAGAATCCTCTGGTATTTGGGCAAT
This sequence comes from Drosophila santomea, assembly GCF_016746245.2. Taxonomy (NCBI): domain Eukaryota; kingdom Metazoa; phylum Arthropoda; class Insecta; order Diptera; family Drosophilidae; genus Drosophila; species Drosophila santomea. Next base: position 307,277 of record NW_025319012.1, read on the forward strand.
ATCGAAAAGATCCCATGCTATGAAGTCAAAACATATTATAGTTTTCATTTGGTCGAGGAATCGATAAGAATAATGTAGATTGACTGCACGATCTCCTTAAAATAAGTTTTTATTTCCATACGACCACTTTGTTATGTACTTGTCACCTTTTTTATCCCAATAATTTCTTTTCTAGGGATTTGTTTTTTTTTATTTACTGATTATTTTATAAGAAAAATTGAATATACATCTAAATGGAACATTTTCCCGTTGATCCAAAACTTAATACATAATTCGATACGCATTTTTAAATTACATTTTGGTTGCCAGATTCAATTTACATTGTGCAAATAAAGTGATCTGCGTCAATGCTGGAATAAATGTGTCCCTCGGATATCATAAAGTCCAAAATGTTGCTGAAAAATAAAAAAAAAACAAATGTTAAAATTACTTAATGATTATAACTATGAGCTTAAGGAACAACGCTCATAAAGGATATCACTTTCTGAAATAGTTTCGATAAACTGCTTACGTCAACTCAGAGTCGCTGATATGGGAAAATTTGGCTTTCAGTTCCTTGCGGGAGATGCCCTCCTCGGAAACATTGATCTTGATAGCCTGGAAGACGGCCTGCTGCTTGGGCTCCAGTCCACTGACAATGGCCGAGCTCTGGGAGGCTGTGAAATCAGCTATGGAGCCGGAGCCGGAGGAAGCGCCTGCACCAGCTCCACCCTTGCTCTGGTAGTCCTCGGCCCTGTAACGGGCATTGAGTACTTCCAGCAGGTGGGTGCAGACCTCGTTGGGATCCAGAACAGGCAGTAACTTGAAGATCATTAGGGTTTTAGAACCTCCTTGCGATCGGGTGGTGCCGAAGACCTTTACGTAGTTGTTGATCATGACTTCGGGTGCCTTCAGAGCGTCGCCCTCCTCCAACCAGTAGTGCGCATCGATTCTGCCGCTATGATCCTCCAGGGCGTAGGTAATCTTTGTCGAGGAAGTCTCGATGTTCCGCACTATGGCCACAACACAGGCCATTGCGTACTGCATGCCGAACATCTCGATGTTTCCCTCCGGGGCGTCCACAATCTGTTTCACCACCAGGGGCGCTATTCCCTATTTGTAATACAGAAGCATGTTGTTTAAGTTGTGGAACTTGGTGGAACTTGCGTTTTACTTACTTCTCCCTTTTGAGAACTGGCGGCTCCACTGGGCGCCGTTTGTGTGGCATTGAAATCTCCAACTAAAAAGGAGCTCTCGCCATTAGTTCCTTTACGTTCTCTGAGATACGAGCTCTACTTACATGAGTCATTCATTTTCTTGGCTTTTTAGTGCCTAATACTTGGCTACTTTAGATAATTTCACAAGAAGCCGCTGGTAAACAACAAAACGCGCCAATTCAGAGCTGATAGTGTGACCGTAGGTCGAGGGTGAAGGAATACCATCTATTGGGTATATGTAAAAAAACAAGCATCGTATTAAAAGTCAAACGAATGTTAATAAGTAAATGCTAAAAACAACTATAACTTATTTAATTTCGAATAGATTTTATTCAATTGAGCTAGTAAAAATCCACAAGCTTTTTGTGTTTATTTGAATGACTTTAACAAGAAATAACTCATTTATTTTGAAATGGGTAACACAGATTATTTCTTAGCACAGGCAATTTCAGAAACGCTTAAATATTTAAAACATTTTTCTGCTTTTGAAGTGCTCTTTTTTCTATTGGCATTTCTTATTTTATTTTTTAATTTTAAAATGTGCTGAGGGACATATGTCCTTGTTTAAGCATTCCACACAATTTGGCTTCACTGGGGTGCAAATTGTTTGTCCAAAGCCCACGAATAAATGATTAACCTCTGACCAGAGATTTAATGGCAGCCACTTCTCTAACGCCACCCGGGTTTGTTCTGGTTCCTTAGTGGGCTTCGGCACCCAACCCAGCCTGTTAGAAAGGCGGTGGACATGGACATCCACTCCGATTCCGGTGATTTTATTCCAGGCCACTGCCATGCATATATGAGCCATCTTGGGGCCAACTCCTGGAAGAGCTACAAGTTCCTTGACATTATTTGGAATGTCCGAATCATACTTGTCTATCAGTATCTCCACGGTTAGCTTGAGGTATTTGGCTTTGTTCTGGAAGAGATTGAGCATAAGATCGATTGATTTATTGCCACACAACTTTCTCAAACCTTATAAAAGGATACGGGATGCAGTAAGTTCTCGAGTTCTGTCACTGGCATTTCCTTCACTTTCAGTGGAGTAAGACTTCGGTCTTTAAGACGATTCATGGCTTCATAAGTAGTTTGATCCTTGGTTTGACTGGTTAGCATCAATGCAACTAGGGTTTGGAAGCGCTGGGTCTGTAAAGAAGTTGTTCATTTGTTAGTTATTCTTATATGTTTATTGTTTGTTGTAAGCTGTATGCTTAATTTTTAAAAAACTAAGCTACAGGAACGGTATGTATTTAATCACACTATTAGTAATACCTTCGGATCTGCTTTTAAATCGGCGCATCGATGGCATCCCATGGTGTCCACTGGAGCACTTCTTGAGTTTCTCATAATGCGAATGTTTTCTAAGTGGTTAATCCACAAAGGATGTGGTGCTTGCACCTCAGAATAGGAATCTCTTTGAGCTTCCTGTGTATTCTCCTCCTGCTTTCTTTGGGGTTTTACTTCCATTTTCACCTTATTGACTGTCACTGGGGAGTCCACAGCATCAGGAAACACTTTGCATTTAACCACAGTAGCCGATCCCATTTGAACTCTGGTTACCATCTGATCAACCTTTTTATTTTTTTGGGTGCAACCCGAGCTGGAGATAAGGGTTCCACTTTTATGGTAGTTTTTCTCAGGGATTCCCCATTTAAAAGTCGTTGCTTGCGAGTTTGGACGGGCGAGAAGTACACTGAGTTAATCGATCCTGCTGCGCGTGAAGATACGCCAACTAGATCCTCGATATCCTGGAAGGTTTAGAAACTGCGTCTGAAGATTTGCTATTAATGTTTTTCGTGTTTTTCCACCTACCCTCACGTTATCTGCTCGATTTTGACGGATTATTATTTCCGTGGGCTTTATAATATCCCCACGTTTTGCCAGTTTGTTGGCCAACGTTAATTTCTTTACATTTTTTGCCATACTTAATATAATTTTTGCGCTTCTGTTTCTGTTTGTTTACATTTCGAACCTATCGATTTTAGTATTGAAACGGTCACACTTCACAACTAAAAGCCGGGAAAATTTCAAAGTATTTAACTTATACAAAAAATTAAGGTACTAAAAAACTTTTTTTTAAATTTAATTATAAAAAACATATAAGGTATTATAATACAACAGGTTTCATCTAAAAAACGTTTTCTTTAATAAAATTGGTTTTTAATAGTGTAAAAAATTATATGGATTAGCTACCTTCTAAATACGATACGTTTATTATTTATTCAGATAGAAGTTTTCTCTCGTGGGCCTGCAAAAATTTCATTAGCATCAAACAAAACTAATAAACCGCGTATACTGACCTGATGTGCCATCTTCAGAAGGTGTTCGAAACTGGACCGACCCGTCTGGAGCACCATCCCGTAAAAGACTTGGCTCCCCGATTGCGTCAGTAGTTCGAATGGGGACCCGAACTCTACCAGAGTGCCAGCGTCCAGAACCATAACCCTATCCGAGTCGATGATCGTGTTCAATCTATGGGCTATGGTCAGAACAGTGCAATCCCTGAACTTCCGGCGAATGGTGGATTGTATGAGGGCGTCGGTTTGGGGATCTACATTTGCGGTAGCCTCGTCCATCACAAGGATACGGTTCTCGCGGAGAATCGCCCTGGCCAAGCAGACCAATTGCCTCTGACCTACACTGTAGTTGGCTCCACCCTCTGCAACCACACTTTCCAGGCCTTTTGGCAGCTCGGACACTTCATCTTTGAGGTGAACCTGGCGAAGGAAGAGTGTTTATTTGTAATTATAACTTTTGAGTAAAAACTCTCACCTCTTCTAGTGCCTCCCACAATTGCTCATCAGCATACTGTGCAAAGGGATCCAAATTATAGCGTACGGTGCCAGAAAATAGCACAGGTTCCTGGGGAATTATAGAGATCTTGCTGCGCAGATCGTGCAGCCCAAGCCCGACAACATCCTTGCTGTCTATCACCAAAGATCCATCGTTGTAGGACAACCTAAAGAGGGCATTTATAAGGGAGGACTTTCCGGCACCCGTTCTTCCCACAACGCCAATCTTTTCGCGTGGCTTGATAAGGAAAGTTAGTGACTTGAGGACTCTATCCGTCTTGGGATCGGGGCTGTATCTAAGACTTAGTTGTTCCGCACTAATTAGACCTTCTTGTGGCCATTCCTTGGGTGGTTTCTTGTCGCCTGCGGACTCAAATACTCCTTCTGTTTCCAGGTTTCTATATTCTAGCACTCTTTCCACAGAAGTCATGGAGTTCTCTAGTTCAGCGGATTGCCTCATTCCCCACTGAACAGTTCCCGTCATGGACATAGCCTGGGTAATAACTAAACCGATTTGACCAGGATTATCCAGCGGGGGGTTAAAGTAGCTCATTAGGGTTACCGATATGACGTAGGCCACGCAAAACAGATCTAGATAATAACCAAAGGCTCGATTTGTGGACAGGAAAGTGTAGTATCCGGAACTGTGGAGATCCTGGTAGTTATTGTATTCCTTAGTCAATAATTCCTGAGCTTCCATAGATCTGATGGTGGGTAGGCCATTTAAAGTGGCACTAAAATGGGAATACATTGGGGATCTGGCTATGGCTTCCAATCTTTTCACGTCTCTCGAAGTGCTCAAATAAAATTTACGAAGAAAATAGAAGGCCAGGAACATGGTGATGGTATTAATCAAATACCAGGGATTTGTGATGCACAATACTCCTATAATTCCACTGATTGTGAGAAATATCTGTATGCAATCTAGCATCACTGCGGGCAGGATTTCATCCACTTGCCCCAAGTCCATGGCAAATCGATTGAGGATTCTGCCCGAGGGATTCGCATGAAAGAAGTACAGTGCTGTGCGGGAGACTCCTTGGAACATGGTATTATGTAACTGGGTGGATGAGTGCATCGCCATGCTGAAGAAGAGCAGGGTTCGAAGCAGGGCAAAGATCACTAGAGCTGCATTAATTCCAGTAAAGATGTAAATGTCCAAAGATGAAGAGGAGTCGTGGTTTTTAACCCTGTGAACGAAGATTTTTAAATTGTGAATAACATAGTTTATTTAAGCATACTTACCAGTAGGAAAGGAAGTAGTCCCCGCCAGAAGCCAAAATTTGAGTGCCCAGGCAGAAGACTGCAACCAGGACGACCATTACCCATCCAGAGCCCGCGGAGAAATATTTCCCATATATGCCCAATCCAACATTCCCCTGGGATCGCGATTCCTGAGCAGGCTGTCTTTCATTGTCCAGTATAGAATCCGTTGCGGAATCCACAGAAGTAACACTGAATCTGCTTACACGACTACTTTGCCGGGAGTAGGTTGACTTACCATCATGGGCATCGTTTTCTGCATTACCATGTTGTTGATCAGAATCCCCCTTTTCCTGGGCCTCCTTGGCCAAGAGCTTGGCAAAGTCCTGGCCACTTTTGAGCATTTCCTCGTAGGTGCCGATAGCTGATATTTTTCCCTTATCCATGATCACTATGAGATCGGCATGTTCCAGAAATTGCAGTTGATGGGTCACCAGAATCACCAGTTTATCCCGGAGAAAGCCACGCATGCACTCCTCGAATAAATGACGTCCCACATGGGTGTCCACCGCGCTCAAGGGATCGTCGAGGAGGTAGGTATCAGCTTGTCGATAAACAGCTCTGGCCAAACTGATCCTCGCTCTTTGACCTCCGGATAGGGAAGCTCCCCTTTCACCCACAAAAGTGCGATCGCCGTGGAGCAGTTCAAAATCTCTTTCCAAAGCACATTTTCTTACAACATTTCGATATCGGTGCTTATCCATGGGAAGGCCGAATAGGATATTATCTCTAATGGAAGCATTGAAGAGCCAGGGTTCCTGAGAGGCATAAGAGATTTTTCCCTGGACTTTCAGCTTCCCCGACTCACCAGGAAGCTCTCCTAAAATGGCTTGTATTAGGCTGGATTTTCCAGAGCCAACAGGGCCAATTACAGCCACCAGTTGAGGTGGACTTATACTGATGTTAATGTTTTCCAAAACGGGTTCCACGTGATCATGGTTCCAACGAGCTTGAAAGGATTGCAATTCCACAAGGGGTTCTCCTTTGAAAAGCTTATTTGCTTGGCCACCTTTGCGGTGCAAAACTGCAGTTTCACTTCGCATCATAAATCCTTTGATTCTCCGCAGGGTCACCATCATCTCTGCAAATTGGGACATGCCGCTCGGGAAGAATTTGCACACCGTGCGTCGCAGGATATTGTAGAAAGCGGTCACTGAGAAAGCCCTCTCCGCCGTCAATTGTCCGCCCATCAGAACGAACCCCAGAAGACTTACGAATATTGCGATTCTACTCAGAGTAATCTCAAAGGACAGAAGAGTGCCTCGGATGTAGTTCACCTTGCGAATGGAGCTCATTTCACTGCGCCGAAGTCTCTCGATCAGACTCCCAAATGGCTTCTCCCAGGTATACATCTTGATTACCTGAATACCTGATATGATCTCATTCATCATCCTAACCCGCTGATCAGTTCTCAGGGCTGTTTGGAGTCTAAGTCGCGAAGTCAGTCGGCTGAGAAAAGTTTGGACCGGCAGGTATAGAAGTAGTATCCCGATTCCGTACAGGGAAGCTACTCCGATCTGCTGGTATAGGAAGTACGAGGATATGAGCAACTCCAGGGGTCCCAGCCAGAGAAAGTGAAAGTGTATCAGAGCGCGATCGAAACGGCCTAGATCGTTGGATATGAGATTAACCACCTGACCTGTGGTTGTATCTCCCAAGGCAGTGCGACTCAACCGGAGTGCTTTTCGATAGATAGCCGTACTTACCGCCACTCTCATTTTCATGGCCAGGTGCTGAGGGGAAGAATGTTCTTGTATTACAGTTTAAAATAATATATTTCTTCTCTAAAATCTCACCATTAGGCCCATCATAAGGGGGTGGAACGTCAGTACTGAGAACAGTATGCTTGAAACCAAAGTTAATCCATAAACTTTTGCCCACATCCCATCTCCATTTCCACTTTCTGTGAACTCCGCTATTAGAGCTGCTAGGATTAGTGGTAAGGTCACTCTGTCAGAAAGAAACTTCGAAAATATATGGATCGTATAACCAAACATCATTCCTTACGCACCTTGTGCCTAGCTCGAGAACTCCAATAAGAATGCCAGACAGAAAAAGCTGCCATCCAAATACCTTTAATATAACCCTAATTATGCATGGTTCGCGTTTTGCCGTATCCCCGCAGGATCTGACTTCTGACTGCCAAGTCATAAAGAATTTGTCTCCGAGAGTTTCCGCCTTGTGGCTCTTTAGAGAGTTATATAGATCGGTAGGCTCAAGTGTTTTCTTTCTGCCCTTGAAAAGTATGGGCAACGCAAAGCTGGAAAATATATGTAATTCACGAGCATTAATATTTATCAGAATATTTGTTATTCAAACCCCGAGTTTCTTAAAGGCCTTCCTTCAAAGTACATACAAACGGGTTAATCTGAAGTCGTAGACTTGATCTTGGGTCTACTGATAACAGTTCCGTTATAGTACGATTTTTTGTGAGGAAATTGTTGTTTAAAAACGCTAATGTTTAATGGAGTCTTTAATAAAACATACCAAAACATTAAAGCAGAGAACATCCCCGCCGATTCCCGTGGATTTGTTTTAAGTTTTTTGGCCTGCATTTTTTGTAGTTAGGTATTATGCTAGTTTTGGCCTTATCAAAGTCAAATGCTCTATTTATGTAATTAGTTTGTTGGATTAGCTACTTTTCACATCCGTTAAAACTAAAACTTTCCGTTTAGCAAGAAAAACAATTTCAGATAAAAGCGTCCGTGGGGTTTCGCTTTTTAACTTGATCTGGTTCGCTTTTAGGTGCCATCCCACGAGTGATAAAATTCACGGAAGTTTTCTCACCTGGGTGACGTAATTTATCTCAGAGATAATCTTGTTAGTACCGTCTGTGGTAAGGGAATCCTCTATATTCAGCTATCAGATGTTTACGTTATCTGCCATTTCGTTGTTGAATTATTTAAGTAATGCAAAATCAATCCTATTTACTGTTAATTAAAAAAAAATTCCTTAGAAAACCTAGGGAATTTTTGATTTCATTAGAAATTGAAATTATTATTATTCGGATGGATATCTCTCGAATAAAGATAATACATACTACTGAATATCTAAAAATATACTCTTATCAAGTTTTACCCAGAAGGAAATAAATCTTCACTAGGACTTTGTCCGCTATCTCCGTACTAACTTACATGTGTTTTTTATGCCTCAGTTTTATTAAGTTAAGGGCTTAAAGAAATATATTCTACGCGCCTTAAGGTGCGCTAAAGAAATTTGGACTTGACACCTATTTTTCGACCACCAAACAATTACACTCACCATTGAATCTTGATGTTATTTTTTCAAATTACAAACACATTTGCAAATTGTGATTTTGTTGTTCTTCGAATTTAAATATTTAGAAATGTTAGCTTTTTTAAATATCTTGTATGTTAAATGGTTATAAAAAAGTTATATTATAACTTAAAATTAACTCCAAACGTCCATCTGATTTCTTCAATGTCAAACAACAAGTTTTTTTTATATATACATATATTTCAATATGATTTTATGTCTATTTCAAATATTTGTAAATTGAGCTATCCATCATTTTCAGCATTTGCTTAGCTGGCTTTCAATAAGCAAATGCATACGAATGAGCCAAAAAATTAAACCACACACAAGTTTCAGTCGTATCCAGATGGTCACGAACTGCCCTTTTTTCAACATAAATATAATCATAAATGTGTGTGAATATTTTATCATTTATTTACATAAAATAACCGACCGCAAGATTTAATTAACCGCAAAAGTGGCAGAGAAAAATTGGAAAATTTCTACACAGAGCGGAAAAGGAAGAACCAAATTTAAGCAAGAGAGAGCGCGGAAGTCGAGTTCCTCGACTATCAGATACCCGTTCCGCAGCTATTCCTTATGGGAAAATGAAGAAATATAATTGGAAGCGGATCAGATTTTATATTTTCTGTAAGAACTAAATCGATAGCTTCAGATATTGCTATTATCTTGTAAATGATTTTAAAGCTATCTTTTTAACTTCCAATCTTGCGTTTCCTGAGATTTCGACGACAGTAAGACAATTGATCCTAATCAAAAATTAATAGGGGTTATATTAGGGTTGGTTTCTACATGTTAACTACTTCTTAGCGAGTCTGGCATGCTCCTTTCTTAATGAGTAACGCGATAAAAATAAAATGCGATATGTGAGTTAATGCAAAACGTAAACATCAAGGAAAGGAACCAGAGAAATAGATATGCGGACAGCGTGTATTGGCATAAATCGGAGTAATAAGGTAAATATGTGCTCAGCTCTGAACACACACAGATACGCACCAACACAGAGACACACTGGCCTGGAATGTAAGTCCGGGCAAATAAACATATTTATCTGTGTGACAACTCGCTGAAGTGACCGAGCCCAACAAAATTAGTAGTAACAACTGTTCCTGGGTGTACCGATTCAGATTGAGTAATAAACAAAAAGGAGTTGAGAAACATGAAATGCGGTCTATGAATATCATATTAAAAAAAGCCTTTCACAGAAGTCTCTAAAGATCTGTTCATCATTTCGCAGACCACAATTTTGGGAAGGCGAGATGTTTCCAGCTGAAGCCCGAGGACTCTATCAGATGCTTTGTGATTAAAGATGATTCAACTTAATAATATTTATCAATTCAGGAAATAAAAGATAAAGTAAACCTTTGTCTACTTAGATACATCTTTACGCTAAAGATTCATTGTCTGTTGAAGAGTAACATCTGTACTCAAACGGACTGCTTCTAGTCAACGTGCATTGACCGCTCCCACATTCAGTGCCGCTCCCCCTCCCACCACCCCTCATCTCATCCCCTACTCATCTGCAGCTCAGTCCGTCCATGTTTTCGCCTTATCAGCGGACGAGAACGCAGCGTGAGTGCGGCTGTCACTTGGGGCAAACATATGTTTCGCTACAAATTGACGACCGCAACGCTCTTATCAGCCGGCTGCTGATAACAACAACAGCAAGGGACTTAAAAGTGGTTGAACTGGTGAGTGGGGAGGGGTGTTGGTTCTGGACAACAAAAGACAACAAACGAAAACAAGGAGTTCTCAGTCGAGTTCCCCGACTATCTGATACCCGTTACACAGCTAGTGGAAGTGCGAAGGAGAAATTCCAGCACGACAGTGGCCAAAAGATTTTTGGCAAATCGAGAGAAATCTAAAAGACTAACCAAAATGTGACAAAATTTTAAAACCTTTTTTCAAAAGTGTGGGCGTGAAAGTTTTTGTCGGTTTGTGGGCGTAAGAGTGGGCGAGGCAAAAAGGGTTTATACAAATCGATACAAGTTTACAAGACTAACAAAAAAATGAAAAGATATCAAAACATTTTGCAAAAGGTAACAAAAGTTGGGTTGACAAACTTGCGCTGCGTCTAAGTCTCTGGTGTCTGCATGCTGAATCTGAACTTTCTAGCTTTTATAGTACCTGAGATATCGACGTTTATACGGACAGTCAGATGACATGGACAGAAGGACATGGCCAGATCGACGCGGCTATTGATCCTGATCAAGAATATTTATACTCTATAAGGTCTATTCTGCCTGTTACATACTTTTCAACGAATCTAGTATACCCTTTTACTCTACGAGTAACGGGTATAATTAACAAATACTAAATTTAAGCACGTCTTGCTGCGGTCCACCCAGCGGAGATGTGTTTCATTAAGTGCAGCTAGCTCCATCTCGCTCGCTCGCTCTAGATTATCCATCCCTCTCTGCTGACGGCCACCTACACGCCGAGAAAATGTATAGAGATAAATTCTGTTTGAATCTTAATATTTCTACAACAAACTTTCTTAGTTATTCTAAAACGTAGCATCAAGTGTCGAGATGCCTTTCGACTGTTAACACGTCGTAGGAAAAAGTTTCTGGCGTAGACTGTAAAAACGATTTTTGTTTTCATACAACGTGGATTTGACTTGGCGTTATTTACGTGTCTATTTATTTAAATTTTTGATTTATTAAGCGGACATCACATCAACGTTAGCTTGCAAATTATTCCTCAAACTTAAACAATCTTTCTCGCTTGAGAAAGAGAAAGTCAGTGTACTTTAGCGGTCAGCAGGGCGATTGTGGGGAGTTGGGGAAGGGGGTCTGGGAGGGGCATCATGTGCTAAGACCTTTTAAGGGGTTAAGGGTTGTCCAGTGGCCACCGCTGACTTTCTGCTCGCAGCGGGCGGTGACGGCAAGTACGGTTTACTATCGCACCCCATGTGAGTTTGTCAGTGCCAATCCTCGACTGAAAGCTGGACAGGGATGCGTATGACAGGAAGCCGCTGGATATAATTGTTATGATTAAAAACAGTCAATTAACAGGGTTCCTTTTGATAAGGAAAGCCAATTGGATCTCCACCCTCCTAGCTGACAATACTGTGTTGAACTCAACTGTATTAATCTGAAACGTGCCATTCAAAGGGCTTAAAACTGAAATATTGATTTTTTTTTATTGATTTTTAATTTTAAATGGAGAAATATATATTTTTAAGCACACAAAACTAGTGCCTTCCGCCTCCTTGGTAATTTGTAACCGTATTTAATGGTTAAGTACGCGAGAGCTCTTTGTTAATAGTTCGCTTTAGAGCCAATGTGCCCCATATAGCCATATAGCCTGACCTTCTTTAAGCATTTCAAAGTTGCCATTGTGCTAGGGAAGTTAAGTACTTATAACTATATAAAAAAGGGGCAGCAAAATATTAAATCCGACCCCTCAATATCTCGATACCGTCCGATTCGCTGCGGTGTGAACGGCAATGGCAAACAGGCAAATAAACAAACAATCCTTTGGCTTTCGGCCAGGCTTTCGCCGAGGTGCGTATGCATATGGGCCGGTGTGTACACATGGGCGGTGTGTGTTTGGATTCCGGGGGCTGCTTGCCAGCTGGCTTATTCACGTGCAGGTCGCTCCTGCCGTTCTGAAGAGGCTAAGGGGGCTAAGGGGGCTAAGGGGGCTGGACTGGTTGACCTGGCCCAGGAAACAATTAGCTCTAAATAAAATTTCAAAAGAGGCAGTCGTTTGCGACCGACAACGGGCGTTTGCCACCATGGCCGGCGAACACGCCACTTTGCGCGGAATGGGAGCTCATATTAGATAGCATGATATCACTTAATTACGGTATTTAAATGAGCAACAAATGATATGCTTTGGGCTTTGAGAGACCGATCACAAATAAACCCGAATGAAAGTGTGCAGCAGCGAACGTAGATGCATTTTCCCGAAATTTATTTCATATTTCAGGCTTTTCGCATTTAATTTCTGTTTTGCGCCCTAAACTATGCAACACTTCATGGCCATGCATGGCATGTCGAGCTGTTCATGTGCGAGTGTGTTTGAAATGTAATTGAAATTTAGTTGGCAAAACTAATTGAAATTGCTGCATTATGCAACGCCGATAAAGCCCAAACAGAAATGCCTCAAAGTGGGTATATAAAAATCAATGGAAAAACGGGTCAAACGATTGATTTGAATGGTTTATCGTCGCAGTTTTCTGGCCTAAAAAGGGGAAAAATAAAATTGGTAGATAATATTCGCTTACTAAGTTATTATTATTACTGATGCTACTATTTTTTAGTTTTATTTCTACTTACGATCCCGCAAATCCCTAAAAATAGTTTTGGTTTTTGCCCAAAACGAAGACTTCTAATTTAGCTCAGTGCAGTTGTTTGTTCGGAAAAAAACGTTCAAAACCGTTCGACAGGAATTACTAATTAAAATAATTTTCGTGCTCGTTCGACTAAACCCAAAAGTGAACGACGTAAATAATTAAATTAACCGAAATGACATGCAAAATGCTCAGGACAATGGCTGCAAACGACCTCTATTAGGGGATGTTATTGGGGAGGGGTCACCAAACAGAAACTTTAAACTGCACTGTTGACCCAATTAGCAAACCGTTTTGGCCATCGCGTTCAGTTTTCGGCCAGTATTGTATTATGCATGTCACAGGGAGCTGCAGGTCGCGGAAGTCATTTGCCATCGACCTTTAACTCCCAACTGAAAACGCCATTTAATGCCTGAATTATTCGAATTTTCTATAATTTTCAAATCCTAGACGCACATTAATTAATGTCGCTGATTCACAGAATGTTTTTGGTAAATTTGCACTCCTTTTATTTCCCATATTTATTTTGTTTTTCATACACACTTTATGTTAAGTAGAATAAAAGCCAAAAGTTTGCCAAAATTCAAACGCAAAAAATTGTGTTAGTTTCTACATAATAATAAAAGTTTTATTCCCGCTCAGTTTAAGCCACATTTCGGGCTTACCCTATCTACTGCCGGAAGTTTGGCTGATTTACTTTTCCTTTTTTTTATATTTACATTTTTACTGCGCGGGATATTATGGCGGATATCATTTTTATAATATTAAAGTATTACAACCAAAGGTGTCTTTATGATTTTAGTATGGAAGCTGGTACGTCTTTACTTGGCAATATAAAAATAGTACTATATCTCATTTACTTATGTTTTTTATTGGATACTTTGATTTTGTTAATTTATTTTCATACAAGGTCCCATATATCTCACAATATGCACAGGTGACATGGATGATTGTCACTGCTATTTTCTTAACTAAATTTAACTCTAATATTGAATTTTTGATTTATTCAAGCAGCTTTGGATTTTGATCATGTATGTTGCTAAATTTTCGCCACTTTTCCAGCATGACATTCCCTGGACATGCATGGATATTTTAATGGCCACCTACGGCCATAGGTAAAATTGTTCAGACGTGGAAAAAGTGCCCGCAACTTTCCCTCCATTGACTGTTCATTGTTGTCCCTGCGATTTTGTCGCTTTGTTCTGGATCATTTTGTTTGTGTTGTTTTGTTGCGTTTCGGGTTATATGTATAGCGAACATAGTTTTAACAATTTTGGCGAAAATGAAATGCCAACAGCCAACGGCCAGAGGTTTGCTACGCGCGTGAACTGACACTCAGAAATTTGATTTTACGTATTTGGAAACATATTAAAAAATGGGATAGCTTGGGCAGATTTTAATATTGTCAACAAAAATGTGTGAAAACAAGGTATGGAAAATAAATGAATAAATTTTGGGAAGTTACTTATTCCTGTAAATATGGAATACCAATGGTTGTTATTTGTTTACTGTAATGCGTTTTTTTGCGCTTAGGAATCAATTTACCATAAACATATTTAGGAACTAAATGTTTTCAGTGCATCTACATACATACCAATTCACAGTTGTCAGTGAGGGTGTGCGTGTATTCCCAAGTATACATGCATTTATACAAACACGCAAATTATGCAAACGGCTACCGCAAATAACATAAATTTCCCAAACTTGGCGGCCCGCAACGCACCTGGTAAGGGGAGGGGAAAGGGGAGGGGTTGCCACTGGGGTACAAACAGTGTTGACGTCAATTTTCAAAAAGTGGTAAAATCAGATGAGTTATAATGGGTTTGGCCGCCATTTCCAGGTTTAATATTTTATCATATATTTTTAAATCGAATTGCATACATCGCGAAGTTAAGTATATATTCATGAATATAATAATATTATATAATAATAAAAAATAAATTAAATAAAAAAATAATGTTAACGGTGTCATTCTTTTGAGTGTTTAAAAATGTACACTAACTTTTATCATTCGGCTGTGGAAGTACATTTCTATAGGTTCCTTTAGTCATGATTATTTAAACTTTGTTGACCAGATAAAGCCCGAAAATAGCCAAGTTAACAGCACAGGACGTGAAGGTGTTGGATGCTAGCGCCGCATAGAAATGTTAGCGCGTTGGCATCTCTGCCTGTGTGAGTGCGTATCTGTGTGCCTGCATCCGTCGAGTGTGTGCGTGTGTTGTTGGTGCGTGAATTCCAGCCAGCGAACAACTTTATATGCAGCAAAGGCAGGGATACGCAAAATGCAGCTCTTTTGATTTCGTTTAATGCGCGCATCTTCAGCATTCATAATAAAAGCAGATTACGAGCGTTGACAACACTGTCAATACAGAACGGGGGCGTGGCAGGGGCGGTGGGGGAGACGGGGTGGGAAGGGGCTGTCAACGGCAGCGGCCAATTGCCGTAAATTTGCATGGCACAATGAAGCTGCTTGGCACTAAAAACGAATGGAGCAATGCCCTTTCTCCCTCAAAAATTAATATCTTAATTTGGTTCCCAAAGAAATGTATTAATTTATTTATTTATACAGTTTCTGTTTTAGCTAAGCAATTGTATTATTACTTAAAATTACACATCATTAATGTTTGCTGAACCAAAGAAGAACTATATATTTATATAAAATATATTAAGTTTGAAGTCAATTTACATATATCACCCAAATATGCATTTTCTTTATTGTTGGCCATTCTTTGCCGCCGAAAAGTGTTTCAATTGTCAATCAGTTCTTCGTTACAATATTCTCCACTGCCAATGGCTTTCGAAACTCTACAGTATACCGTAGGTAAACCCCTATATGAGCCACAAAAGAAGCAGCGAGGCCCAAAACTCAAGCTTAACAAAACGCTTTAAGTTATGTCAAGTTCTCATTGATTCTCCTGAGACCCGTTCCCACACACACACGCACACACACACAGATACACACTCACAGCGGGCCATAAGTTAGTGACATTAGTGCGCTTAATTAAAGCAGCCCCTGAATGTCAGCAACAACAACAACAACCATGTCAATTTGCATTGCCGGTCTGGGGAAAAATTGTACTTTAGTCCACAAACTGGAGTTTATATTATATTTGGGCCACAGGCATTTTAGCTATCACACTAACAACAAAGTAACTTTTAAGTTCATGAAAATAAATTTGTATTCTTCGAATTAGGCTGGCGAAATCCTCCACAAAAACATCAGAAAAAAATATGTTGTCCCACAAAACTTAAACAACTTAAACAAATTATAATTAGGGTAAGACCTAATTCCACTAACACTTTTCCGAAGGATCTATAGTTACTATTTAAAAATCAAAACTTGTTGCGGCCTGTATTAGTAACTTTAATTTGTATGGGTTGAACCCCCCCCACAAGCTCCCCCAGTACCCTAGGTTTTTGAAAGATGTGGGCAGCGTATTCAGTTCGTTACTCTGGCATTCGGGAACTGAATGTTCTTAGATGCTGCATGGATTAAGACAAATCAAGTCGAGAGCTGGAAAAAGGGAGAGTGCACAGACTGGTGCAGATTTCGCATTCCCACCGAAAAATTGGGTCAAAGATCAAGTGGAGCTCAACTCGGAAGAGGAATATGAAGATGAAGATGAAGAGAAATAGAGGAGAAGCGTCGCGGCAAATATGCAAAATAAAGTTGGAGGAGAAAGAGGAAGCGAAAGCAGCGACGCGTGGCATGAGCATGAACACCCGGGGGGAGGGGAAGGCACAATGGGGGCAGAGGGGTAGGGGTCAGGGGTTGCTTCACTGAGCGTGATGGATATGCACACACACACACACACACACACACATACACATACAGAAGAGGAGGGCTCCAGCGCAGTTGCAAGAATAAGATGAAGAAAAATGCGCGTTTATTTTTCGAGCCTACACTTGAAAAATGAGGCGTTAAAATGTCGTAAAATATGTGGCAGTGTTATGAAATACTTTCAAATAAGCTTTATAACTTATTTGTGGTATAACCATTTGTGGAATAAGGAAATGCCAAACGTAAAGGCGTATATTTTATGTAAGAAACCGAGTATTAGAGTCGCCTATAACGTGGTTCATTTAAAACTCCCTCGTTCTTATTGAATGGCACTTGTATTTAATTTACATATTGCACTAATTACGGAAAAGAATAGTCAATTTAACGCTTGATTGCGAGGATTATTTGTTAAATGACACTATTAAGTCACCCAGTCAGAGGTTTTCCGAGTGCATTGGAACGCCGAGTGCACATGCATATGCCAGCGGGTGGGTGGTGTGTGTGGGGCTATCCCTGGAAGAGGGGGCGGGGGTTAGCAGCATGTCAGCGCCACAGCTGTGACTAAGCGGCGCATAACTACCAACTGCAGCAACTACAACAACTGGATATTCGCGGAGGAGGCCATGAATGCAGTTTGCTCCCGTCCCCCCAACCCCTTCACACACCACCGCTTTTCCCTTTGTAGTCACTGCATTTCTCACTCTCTTTTTTGGCATCCTCGTAGGCGTTGATGATAGCAAGCGAAGCAACAACAAAGCGACGCCGCACAGTGGGACTATGCGACAACAGCCCATTAAATTGAAGGGTGATTGATGGATGGCCCCCATTGAAAGAGTCTGGTACTAGGGAACTGGGTAACTAGGCAACTTTCAACTATGATATATGGTGCAAAAGTGGGATCCAAATAAATTGGGGATTGATAACGTATTAGCAAGAACCAAAACTCAATACTATAAGCGATTATGAATTATATATTCTGTATATTCTTCGGAAATATTGACTGAAGGTGTTTGCCCCACTGTCTACATACTAAAACCTCTGCGGCGCCTGCAGCGGAATTCGGCAAACTGGAAAACTGCATGAAAATATGCAAAAACGTCGAAATGATTGCGGCTGAGCCGCACAGAATTTCCCCGTTTTCCCTTCCCTGGATCCAATATCCGTCTCAGCATTTCGCTTGCCAACTTCCACAAATCCCTCCCCACCTCTGATTTCTTTTGAGCGCACTTTTCCTCCCTTTTTCTGTGAATTCTCACAGCCAAAAATACATTATTTTCTAAATGCTTATAAAAATTCCATCATTAGAGCTTATATTTTTGAATCCATTCTTACCAATTTTATAACATTTATTTTTATTTTTGGCGAACTCACAACTTTTCTTGTTCTAAAGACTGTTTGTATTAAAATGTTGTTCTTTTATATAAACTTATTTAGTAATGCATCTGGGTCGCTCAATATACAAACCCTCAATATGCAGCCAAAATGAAATAAAATCGCCCGTAGTTGCATTAATCGTTCCTGCTCCCCTTTCACCACCCATCGTTTCGCATTTTCCCTATTTTCCTGTATTCTTTGCGTTTTTATGCGACGCCAACGCTGCTGCTGATTTTCACATCTTAACAACAATTAAGAGCGCACATAAGTCAAAACCGCAACAACAACAGCGAAATAGAGCAACCAATGTGAACGCAGCAACAACAAATTAGTTGTTAAGAACCGAAATGTGGGGGAAAAGTGAGGTGGTCGGGAGGTGAATCAAGAGGCAAAGTGCAGTTAGAAAATACAAAAAAAATCATTTCCTGTAAAACAACTGGTGGCAACGACAGGCACGCCCGCCGCCCCCCGCCCCCGTCTACTGAACGCCACTTTAAAGCAATAGCCTTTGAACCCTCATTCTGCTGCACTTTGATACACTGCGAAAATATTATAGATATTAAGCAGTGAACTTTGACATTGAAATGAAAGGAAAGTGGCTGAAGCAGTTAGATGGGATACGCTTGTAGCTTAGCTAAATATCTCCAGGATGCAGTTTACTTATTTCTTATACTTAAAGAAGCCAGCTAACATTTTTATATTTTTAAATAATTGGGATTTTGTTAGTGTAGCCTGCACTCCGGCGCACTACCACCACCCACCTTTGTTCCCGCCCTAACAACCGGCATTTGCAATTGGAAGGCGCTCGTTGAGCATCGACCGCACAAATAATTGGAACTTAGTCAAGTTGATGGGGCGCAGAAAGGGAGGGCCGGAGGACGGGCGGGGTAAGAAGAAAGGGGAGGGGGCGGGGACGGGGACGGGGACGGGGACGGGGACGGGGAGACTGCCAGACACAATGAGCCGCTCTTGAAGTGCATTATCCGTTGTTCTCGACATCTTTGCGGCGAATGCCGCTTCTTCACTCCGCTTTCTATTCATTTCCCCCGTTTTCCGAAGTCTTTCCCCATTTCCCATTTGCACAAAGGGGGGTTGGGGGCTACCATTGAAGCCCAAAATACGCACACTCAATCATCGTTTTTGTCTTTTTTAGTGGTGATTCCTTTGCTACCCGCACTCCTCGCCTTCTTTCCCTGTCCCACCTTCTGTCGCCCTCTCTTTCTCCCTGTTTCTTCCCGTCTCTCTCTGACCTGCTCCCCATCTGTCTGTGGCTTCTTCTTGGCTTCTTTTCGGTGGTGGAGCTGTTGCTGCCGCATAATTATTGCCATTAGAGTGCGTCTCAATTGAGCCCCGCCGCCCTCCGCCCTCCGCCGCCCGCTCATCTTCTTTTCCGTTTACGGAGTGCCCGAGGTTTCAATTGAAGCGACGCGTGTCATTGTGGTTTGGCCACACTGCACTGGGTCAAGCGATGGGGAGAACACTGAGCGAAATGCCAAAGATCGCATTCAATTCTGAAAACTAAACTGAAACGTGTTTTGTAGGGCGGCACTCAATTTTAATCACACAGCTTGTGTATATACGATATTTCAATATTATAACAATATTTAATTGCTTGTTGGATGATAACTATGAACAAGTATATTTTACTTCAGTCCGAATTTCAGAGCAACCTTAAAAGTCAGATGTGCAGTGCTAAGGAGCTTTGGATTTGGGGGGCTGGGGGGCAGAGGCATAGAGCGAGTGCCAGTGGCAATGGCAGCGCCAGACCTTGTGCCATTCCCATTCCCATTTTGAATGGAAGTGGCCTAGGCCAGTGAAAGTTCTTGACAATGTGCATCATTAATATTGTCTGGCTTCGTGATGCCGCTCCTCCACTCTTCCGCCCCCAGCTTGTCCAAGCCCCCGCCCAGAGTTGCTTCTTATTCTTCTGGTGGAGCGCAGCTGCTGCTGGTGGCATTGCCCAAATGCAAGCTGAGTTCGATATTCGGGCCATTGTGTGGCGGCTATTGTGCTTCGCTCCGGGTTCCAGGTTCCAGGAAGGTGGAAGGTGGAAACGGAGAACACGGGGAGCGGATCAGAGGCAGAGGTGAGTGAAATCTAGCCGCAGATACGATGCCCATTAGGTCAGTGGAGTGGGTGGTGGAGCCATTAGCCTAGGCCCAGTTCATGAGCCTCGCTGTTCTGGGGCATTAGGATCGCTTAATATAGGGTTTAGCAACTCTTTAAGGCGACAGCAAAGGTTTTCAAATTTTTATTTTATTGTTTAAGATAAGTATCTCATTTCAAGAAGCCTGGCATTGTTGCTTAAAGTTCTTTTATTTAAGGGCATTTTCCCTTTTAAAGCAAAACTGAGAATCTGCCAATAAATATTAAATGCCTCACTTCAGCTAAACAAGAAACAAAGAGTCGTCCCAAATTATAACATCATAATTAATACACTTTATAATTAATGCGCAATATAGAAAAATGTTAAATTAAAACAAGATAAACAAGCACAAGAGATTATGCAAATAAATAAATTGTATTCTTTAAATACTCGCATATCGCACTGCTTACCACATAGAAATTATGCAACGTTGTGGCATTTTCGGTTGACAATATTTGAGGTGGGAAGTCTGATAACCACAGAATGTGCGTTTTATAAATTTAAAAGCCATCCCCTTCGAAGGGGGAAAAGTTTTTAAAATAATTAATTTGCCCCAGTCAGCCCGTTTTGGGGCTAATTTGCCTGAAGTTAATATGCCCATCACATTAATGACTGTCCCCCAAACCAATTGAATTGTCCTCGTGCCCAACTCTTTCAGGACCGAAGCCCCGATCCTGGAGTCATCAATCAATTCTGCGGCGAGTGTCCTGCGTCCTGCCCGCAGCCTTCGTCCCTTATGAGTTATGCAAATAATTAAGGCATACTTACTGGCTCCGAAACGAACTGAGACATTAACCAAATGAGTCTGGCCTTGCCGCAGAGCCAAACTAGTCTGGCTGAAGTGAATGAAATGGATTATGGCGAGGACTTATAGCAAATGCGACCTATGTACGTGCGGAGGTCGAAGTAATCGAAGTAATAAAATTGTTCACGCCCTGCCAGCCAAACTGATAGCGCAGACAAGTACACTGTAGAAATCTAAGTGGTGTATTCATATCTAAATGTAAAAATTCGTGCATTGAATGTGGTTAATTGTATACATTCTATGCTGATCTCTCAGGTACACAGGAAAAATGAGAATGGTATATACCATTTTCATTTATTATATATACATATGTATGTATATATATATAGATTGTGTGCAGGTGTTTGGTACTCTGAAAATATAGTGCATACTCTGCACGTCTGCCGATTTTTTAGTTTGCTTCTTGTTTTTTTCGCAGTGTAAGAGCGCTTTGCCACGGATAGAAAAGTAATTTTTATGGCTCGAAAAGCAGCTCGGAGTCAAAAGTGCAGCGGCAACGTTTACGATTACCAAAACGTATTTATTATTCATAGGAAAACATGCTAACTACATCGCAGAACACATATGCAGCTGCACACACGAGCAGGGACATTAACCATAAATATAATGGCCCGTCTAACAAATATAAATTGACACGGAGATAACCTTTTGTGGCGTCTCCGATGCTCAGAAGCCGATGAAGTTGTTCGCCCTGATGGCGATAATGATGATTATGGGGTGCCAAAGGGCGTTATCAACACAGAGCGGAGTGAGCACACGGGTTGATCTTTGTCTGGACTCGCATTTCCAAACCCCTTCTGTTGACCCTTTCGATGGGGGCTTACAACGAAAGCTGTAGGGTTCCTTATAGTTTAAAAATATAAATTTTAAATACTGCAACAGGATCTTATAAAAGTTGTTATATTTAAAAACTCGCTTCTTTCCACTCCGCGTTATCTGAAAGCTGTAGCATACCTCTGTGCGCAGTTGGACTTACTATAAACCTGACCGATTTCGGGGGCGGGCAAGGTCAATCACCACTCAATAACCTCGGCGGCACAAGGGGCGCTTCAACTCTTTTGCTTTGCTATCGCTGTTGTTGGGCCACAGGAGTCAACAACATTTGAGCGGCTTTGAGTTGATGTTTCGCTTTTTATATTTGCTTGCGCCTTTTCACCCCATTTTCATTTTCCATTTTCCATTTTTGGTTAGCATTTGTAATTTTGTCTTTGACAGCTTTGTGCCTCTCGAGTGCGTGTGTGTTGGTGGCGTGATTTTGAAGTGCATAGAAATCACAATCGCTTTGTGTTTTAAGTCAAAAACTCGAGCACACACAAAGTCGGCTGAACGCACAGCAGTGCAACATTTTTTGGAAGCATTTCCGGTCATTAAAACTAACTTCAAACTAGCTATAAGGCAGTAAAGCCTAAAGACCAAAATGCTTTACTAAAAACAGGATTTTAGGAAACATAAACATACATTTTGATTAGTATATACAAGGATGTGTTGGCATTGGGGTCTCACTTGAAAGAATTATATGCATTACTAAGATGTTCTATTGTACAACAGCCTATTTAGTTATATATGTACATATATTATCTGTATAGTTCGCTAGACCTTGTGCAATCTACACATTTAGCTGTCTGCAGTTACACCCAGTTCCCAGCAGTAAATTGTGCGAGAATAGAAAAACCGTCAAGTAATTTGTCATTTAGTCAATGACATACATTACCATGTTTTGTATAACTTTTTCCATGTTTCACATTCGAATTTGGAGCAGTTCCCGCCGCTGCTGATGTAATTGAAGCATGTAATGCACCAAACCCAACTGCAGACCGGTGACCTCCGCCCCCGGCAGTCGGGGGAATTGTCATACGAAAGCTTTTGGGACCATTTTGGGCAACTGCTGTTTTCAATATAATGACCTCAAGGCAACAAATCCGCCCCACAAGCCAACAACTGAACTACAAATGGAGCTTTCCCCGGTTGAGTGCACTTTGTGTACATGTAACTATGTGTGACCGATGTTGTTGCCGTTGGTTGGGTGTTTGTGGGTGTTTGTTGGTGTTTGCTCAACTACATAATCATCTATTAGTATTTACATACACAGAACTACACTTGTTTGCATTTAAGCGCCAAGCGGATTATTCCCGTCACTTGAGAGTCCTTGGCCCTTGGTCGCCCAAGTGCCACTCGTCCAAAATGCACACACACCTAAAAAACTCTGGTTTTTCATGGATGCACACAGAACACAATTGAGAAACCAATGGAGAAATATTTTAAAAAGCGCCTAATCTTCGCTATGTTCTCACAAAGCCCCAATTGGATGCGCCTCAATCAGAAATCGGAAACATATGCTATCGGCCTTCTATTTGTACAGAGGTACAGGTCGGGTTTTTTCAGTGTACCTTCATCTATGTATTTTTTATATTGCGAGTGCTGAGTGTGTGCCAGATTTATTGCTACTGTGATTGGGTTAGCTGGAAAAGTGCTTTGGCTTGTCTTCACCACCGCAATCTCCTTCGCTCACTCTATTTTTATCTCAATGTTTTTGTTCTCTTGGCGAAAACCGAACATCTTTTAGGGCAATCAATATGTGTATAAATTAAAGGAAATCGGCAAATTTCTTGGATTGATATCTTGCAATCTCAGCCAGGCTTTCACATTTGATTGTGCTTTGCTGTTCACCTATTTGTTTATTTTTATTTCGGCCCTTGTAAATAGATAGAGTGTCACACAGCAAACAGATTTAAATTCAAGCAAATGAATTGCATTTGTAATCCCTGCTAGAAATAAAGACAATCTTCTTATTTTTGCGCAATGCGAGCCTCTGTTTGTTTTTCAGCCGTAATGTCGAATATAATTTTTGTGTGCTTTGTGGTGAGGAATGTTGGGATATGTTTCAACATTTTTGTCTTGTTCTTGGCTCAACTTGCTAACACCATTTTCTGTTGAAGTAGTGAATTGAATTGTGAGATCTTCAATCCGAATTTTCAGCAGTAAAAATAAGTATTAATTGATTTTCGTCCACTGCCAAAGGGCGTTGCAGTCAAAGTCATATTTATGACTTATCCTTACGGAAATGATTTTAATATTATAATTTCAATGATGTGCCTGGAAGAACAAACAAAGTCAAGTTTACACAACTGCACACATTTGTGTGTAGTTATTAGTTTGCGCTTAAGAGCTTAGAGCCTTTCATATTTGATGATGTTTTCAGATTAACGTCATGGCCAATCCATGTTCCCGGAGGCGGTTCGGAAATACCAAAATCTTGGCCTGAAACATTGATAAGTGGCTGGCCAAAGAATCGGCATTGGCCAAAGACGCAGAGCGACGTCCTGGCCAAAGTCATAATTAATACAGGAGGCTGGCAAACAAAGTGGCAAACAAATGAAGTACACACATGCCAGCAACATTTGCATTCGTATTTGCCTTGGACTGTGTTGTCCTAACACCCCCTCAAAATTTAAACACGTACTTTAGTTATTTATTGCTGCTCTCGTTTGTTCACCGACGTTGTCTTGTTGTGTGGCAAATGCATTTTAATATTTCACATTGATTTGTTATGCAAAAATTGGATGGCTCCTTGATACACATGCATACGCAGTCACATACACACATAAATATATTGAACATAAAGACATGCCCAAACATCGATGTATGCAGAACAACAGGACAACAGGACAACAGGACATCAGGACAACAGGATAGAATCCATCAATGTGTCCATCACATCAGCATCACTCGAAGCGATTACATTGAGTGCGACAGAGTATTCGCATTCCCTTGGCCTGCGCAAAATTATGCATACGCCGTGTTGGCTGGTCCACATAATTTAGCATTGATTATGATATTATTACGATTATACTATTGAATTTAATTTGATTTCACATGCGCCAAGCCCCTCCCCAATCCCAATTTCCCAGAGCTTAAGGAAAAGCTCCTCTCCGAGCATGTATGCCTGCAAAAGAGTGGTTGAGGGTGCGTCTCATCCGCTTTAAGGGATGTGAAGCCCGAATGTCTTCGATAATAGAAAATATAATCAAAGCGCCATAAAAATGACATTTAACATGCGGCATGCGTCGCCGTCTCGTCTCTTGTCTCTCGACTTGGGGCTCGTAGCCCCCTTGCCCCCTTGCCCCCTTTCCCCCTTGCCCACTTGCCACCTCGACCTCCTTTTCGGTGTCTGTGCGGTTTTTATTTCATTTCACTTCGTTCGAGGGTTGGAACTCAATTTACTTGAAAACGCATCAAACAGCAAATTTTATGAATTTACAACGTTTCTACTTTCGGTACGTACTCTAGCAGTGGGTACCCTTACTTTCGGAAAACGTTTGTGCTACAGTAAACAGATGCTGAGACTTCCAATGTTCTATCAATCCTTTCGAAGTCATTTTCCTTCATCGTGATTCTAGGGATAGTTATGTTACAAGTGGTGCGCTATGAGGTATCAACCACCTAACAATGCATAGCAAGGGTGTTGAAGTCTCGCTAGTTCTGAATGCCATTCTACAATCATTTTCGACGCAATTTTTTTGGTGCGTCACTTGGGGTCACCGAGGGCGACAATTGTCCCTGTGTGCGTGTGTGCTATTCAGAGAGAGTGTGGCATGTGTAATTGTAATGGAAAGCAAAGTTGATGGGCTGGCTCCCCGACGTTTGTCCTTCCCGAAGTTGCTACAGGACCGCATCAAGCTCAGCAGCAGTGGCAACTAGCAGCAGCCACATCAGCGGCACCAGGCACCAGCAACAAAAATAAGTTGCCGTAAGGCAAATGGCTAAAGTAACCACCGACCAATATGAGTTTGAGGTGGACACACAGAGAAATAATTGCGATACATTTCAATGGCCATGTTTCGGGCTAAGCATTTAGAAATCAACTGAGAAATGTTATCTTATCTACGAAATAGTTCAACTAGAAACATTAGGTTATATTTCTACTATTTATTTATACTCACAGTTGTATAGAAATAAAACCAACTTCAAGATATCTATCCTTTTTCCATCAAGTGTGGCATTGAAGGTACATTTTATCTAAGTGCACTGAGAAAAAGAAGAGTGGGTCAGAGTGGAGCGGCGCCTTTTCGCTTTGATGATGGCAAATGCTCCGGAGGTCTGTCAGTGGCTTCTTTGCACTCTGGCCCTCTCTTTGCCACTTTGCCACTTTGGCTCTTCGGCGCCCGCCTCCTTCGTCCTTTTCCTCTGTGCATATGTGGGTATGCGGCGGAAATATAGTTTATAAGCCAATGGGGAGGTGTTAGTGGGTGTTTGGGGCAAAGGAGCTCAAAGTGGGATGGTTAATTGGGTGGGGGATGGGTAAAAGGATGCGTTGGCAGTACGAGGAGCGGAAGGGGACAAGAAAGAAGGGGTTTATTTATGACTGCCACTTGGCAGGAAGGTCCAACGCCATGTACTTATTTTAAAGATGTTTGCACACATGCTGTCTATTTTAAAATATAAGTATAGATCTTAATATATATTTGATTTGTGGCGCATTTAAATAAAAATACCTTTATTATTCCTAATCACATTCATCGCAGTTTTTCGGCCCGCTTACGATTTCTTTCTGCTCCCCTATTACTATCCATTGTCTTTCGATTCCACCCCAAACTTTGAAATTCTGGCATACAAAAAGAAAGCTCCCACTGCTCAAGTGTACGTGTGCCTGAGTTCGGTTGAACTTTGCTGCAGTTGATCAAAAATTCATTTTCCGAAAAGTCGCCATAAAAATGCGAGTTTATAGGAGTACATGTGTGTGCGGGGAAAAGTATTCTTATGTGTGAGTAAGTGGGTGATGTGGGTGGTGTGGGTGGTGTGTGCGAGTTTGCATAGCTGATGCAACTTACTCAAGACTTTATTAGTTCGCCGGCGATCGGTGGTTGTTGCTGCCGCGTTGCAAGTGCTGCAGCTGCTGCGCCCCTCATGCTGCTGCAAGTATTTGCTGCAGCTGATGCACGTCGAGCTCGTCGACATGTCGTTGACAGAGTTGTTAACATTTTTATAACCAAACTTTATGCGCCTCGCGAGTGGGTTTAACATAGTGCGGGCGATTGTACATGCCGAATAATGATGGAATAATATTCCTATGAGTGTGTATGTAAGGTCAATAAAACTGACTGAGCCCATTTTATCAAGAAGAACTAAACTGTTCTTTGCTGAAATATCAGCTGCGACTAAGTTCAGCAACTAATTATACTGTATTACACTTTTGAAGAAATTTAAACAGATCAAGTTGGTCTTTTTCCCAGTGCAGTACGGCTGGCATTGGGTTTTCCGCACACGTGATGTGTAACAAGCACGCATTTTGCACGTTGCCCGGCAAAAGTCAAAAGTTGCACTTAGCGGTGGCGCCGCCTTCGACCCCCTGCCCTTTTCGGTGGTGAAGGGGTGAATGGGTGAATGGGTTGAGGGTCAGGGGTCGTCGGTGGAACTTTCGCGTCGGCAGACAACAATACATTACAGAGTTAGTCGGTTGGCGGGTTGCTAGCGAAAGTGTTGCATTTGCCACACATGCACAGTTGCTGTTGCTGCTTTTGATGGCTGCATGTTGCCACTATTTTCTGCTGCCTTTTTTGCCTCCAGATTGCTTCTTTTTTGGCCTATTGGCTCTTTCTGGTTCTGAAGCGCCGCCATCGTCGTCGCCGTCGTCGTCGTCCGATGATGACCTCATTCTGTCTGGTAGTTTCCCCTATCCGTCGCGCCGCTTGCACTCCCGCGCTGTCGGCGCAATTTAATTTGCGAAACTATCTGTGTTCTGCCAAAACTTTGTCTACCACATTGTTGCCGCTTCTGACTAGGCGAGAAAGCCCGGCCATCTCGCCGTGTGTTATTTGCCCCCAAATGGAGAAATGAACAGGCCGGATGTGCGCTATTCGACGCGGGAGTACCCATTATTTATCGTAAATGCCCATTTTTAGTGGTGGTAAGTGGGAACCAACAAATTGACAACTTCCAAGGATTAGTATCATAAGAAAGGGGTTTCTGCGAAAGGACCCAATCGAAAATAATTTTGAGTTGATAACAAACAGTTAACCTTGAAGACAAGTTCTAAGATCCGATGTACAGCCGTTCTTTACCTTTGCCGTCAAATGCCAGCTCACATCTTCCAATACGGAAAACAAGGCGTAATACATACATACATCAGCTCCACAAGCAACCGAAATGCCCACTAAAAAGCTGAAAAAAGCCAAACTATGCGCGAATATTCATCCCCCTCGCAGAGCTCCCCCAATGGGGACGACGTATATGGCATGATGTTATCAGTTCGATCTGCGCATTTGCATGCCGAATGAATGACGCGGTCCCTGCCGCCTCACCGCCCCACTTTACCCACCGATTCGGCAGCTGCTGCTGGGGATTGTAATGTTTGGTAATGTTCGAATGTTTGCCCATGATGGGAGCTCTGCGTCGGGCCAAAAGTGGATGTGACCAGTCGACCAGTCGGATGAGCCAAAAAGTGGGAGTGGGACAGGCTGAGGCCAAAAGGGTCAAAGTGAAATGGGGCCGCAGATGAAGATGACTTTGGCTCCGGTTGGTTATCTCCCCGTCCCCCGTCCCCCGTCCAAGCCCAAATAGTTTACGGCCCAGGCAGCCAGCACTCGCCCCCGGCCACTGGGATTCTAATCAAGCCAAGGTCCCTCGGTCTCCACTGGATCGAATACATTTTTCTGGGATTGTGGCTGGTGTTGAGTGGGCGCAGAAATGCCCTCAGAATTTACGCAAATCAGTCCACGGAATTGTTGGGATAATTGGCAATGTGGCTTCTAAGCTACTGTAACGTCTGGTCAGCAGAAAGTCTGCGGAGATCTTGCATTTATAGTTGGTAAGTCTGAGATACTTCAATGATTATCGCTAGTTATGTTAACTGCTTTACATTGGGGGAAAACATAAATACACAAAATATATTTCTAGGTAACTTTAACTTGTTTTCAATTGAAGTGCTTTTAAGACTAGACATTAATATATAGAGAAAAGTCGAAATGTTGACACAGCGGTAAATATGCTTGGAAAATCTATTAAAAGTAGCTTTCAGCTTTACCAACTTTCTTAAACTTCTTGTTCATCCCTTAAAATATGTAAAAGTCCCAAAGCCCAAAAGCTTACATATTAAAAAACCATACCCGTTATTTCAGCACTTTTGGCTTCCTTAAAGCTAATTTAAATGCAACCCCCAAACTCACTCCCCCCAAACTTTTGCATCTTTAATATTATAATTTTCAGTTCTTCAGTTTGTGGAAATGTACACCAACGAAAAGAGTGCATTCCATATTTCTTACATCAAATTCGAGCGTCTTCAATTTTATTTTTTCAACATTTTTGTTTCATTTATGGTTTCTCATTTGACTTTGCTTTAAAAGGCGCCAGTCGAGTGGATGTGACAACGATAATGACACCGAGCCCCCCATGAATTTTATGATAAATATGCGGCTCAAATTACTCCAAAAATTTCGCTTCACCAAAGGCTAAAGAACTTTCAGCTGGAACCCAAATATGTCGGCCAGTCTCGAATTTCGCATTTCTTGGACTCCAGAATTGCTCGTGGTGTTCGTTTTGGTGTTGGTGGCTAACACAAATTAATGTCACGGCAGGTGGGTGAAAGGCGGATACCAATTAAAAAACATATTTTTTAATTGCATTTCGTTGCACGCATGTCGGGCATGTTATTACCATTGTTGCTCCTCGGCGATTGCTGTTCTTGTTGTAATTGGTTTATTGACAGAAAGTGGAAAAGCAGGCCAATATGTATGTATGATTGTACTTGCATATTTATTATACACTCATGTGCCCAACAATGGTGTGCTCATTGTGTTTCATGGATTTTTCGTTTTTTCAATATTTGCTTAAGCTTTTTTCCCGGCTCAATTAAAAATTGTTTATTTAATTTGCGGCAGTCGCACATTTAAATTTTAATTAAATACATTTTTAATGCAGGACAGGTAATGGAATTGAATGTTAATGCCGCGGCTAAAGCACTGCATTTGATAAATCTGTTAATTGCACATGCCCCCAACTGACAACTGAGTCTAGACTAGAGTTTTCAAAAAAAGGCTTCAAAGCATAATTTAAATTAGCTAAAATAAAGTGGGTTAAAGTGATTTAAAGTGTCATTAGTTTAAAGCGTTTATTTCCATTTATATAATATAGAGTCAAGCCCTCATTTGTTGAATAAATTGCAATACATAAAAGTGTGCCATTTATATATTTCTCAGAATTATGTAATATTATTATTAGGGTACAACAAATTCAATCAAAACTACCAATTCAAACTACACTTATCCACGTGTAAGCAGGCCAACAATCCTCTTGCAAAGCCATAAAAAATACAAACTCTCTCACTTTTGAGCCAGAGCTAATTCATGAAAATTATGAACCTCGACAGCATTCCAGCCGCGCTATCTCTTCCTCGCCTGGCCGCCAAAAAAGGCAATCTGCTTGGGAAGACGCCCACGCGACCAAGAGCGGGAAGATCCGAGATGCGTTTGCGGCTAACTGTTCGGGTAAAATTGGGACTGGGCGAGGCCGCTCCATGGGTACGGCCTTTTGTATTAATATCAGGGCGAATATCTCGAGTTTCAGTGTGGCACACATCTTTCTGCCAAGCCTAAGAGGCGACCCAGTCCCGGAAATCTTTCCCGCTTCTTTTCTTTGGGTCCCAGGAAGCTGGCCAGGGAATCACAGTTCCCCTTTCCCTTCCCCGTTCTCATTCTCATTCTCATTCTCATTCTCAATCTCGGTCCTCGTGTGCGCCGCCCATCAAACAAAGCAGCCAAAATGGTAGGAAGTCCAAATGTATCTTTCTATCTCATTTTGAGTATCTCTTAATATGCACATGTGTGCGTGCGTCACTGTGTTGCCGCAAAAAGGCAAGTCCAGGCCCGAAATGCAGGCCATGATGATATGATGCTGGTCCTGGGTGCTCAGTTTTTAGTCCTCACTTAGCCGGGGCGCACTCATCAACACACAGACCACAACGTGTCCCATTTTGAGGCGAAGCAAAAGAAAGATGCGGCGGAAGGAGACGTCGAAGGAGCGGAATAGTCAGCAGATGAGTGCACCGAGAAAAATTGTGTAAGCCGCCTCGTATATATATATTTCTATTTTTATACCCGTTACTCGTAGAGTAAAAGGGTATACTAGATTCGTTGAAAAGTATGTAACAGGCAGAAGGAAGCGTTTCCGACCATATAAAGTATATATATTCTTGATCAGGATCAGTAGCCGAGTCGATCTGGCCATGTCCGTCTGTCCGTCCGTCTGTCTGTCCGTCTGTCCGTCTGTCCGTCTGTCCGTCTGTCCGTCTGTCCGTCTGTCCGTCTGTCCGTCTGTCCGTATGAACGTCGAGATCTCAGGAAGTACAAAGGCTAGAAAGTTGAGATTAAGTATACAGACTCCAGGGACATAGACGCAGCGCAAGTTTGTCGATTCAGGTTGCCACGCCCACTCTTACGCCCACAAACCGCCCAAAACTGCCACGCCCACATTTTTGAAAAATGTTTTAATATTTTTTCATTTTTGTATTGGTCTTGTAAATTTCTATCGATTTGCCAAAAAACTTTTGGCCACGCCCACTCTAACGCCCACAAACCGCCCAAAGCTGCCACGCCCACACTTTTGAAAAATGTTTTGATATTTTTTCATATTTGTATTAGTCTTGTAAATTTCTATCTATTTGCCAAAAAACTTTTGGCCACGCCCACTCTAACGCCCACAAACCGCCCAAAGCTGCCACGCCCACACTTTTGAAAAATGTTTTGATATTTTTTCAGTTTTGTATTAGTCTTGTAAATTTCTATCTATTTGCCAAAAAACTTTTGGCCACGCCCACTCTAACGCCCACAAACCGCCAAAAACTGTCCTTCGCACTTACACTAGCTGAGTAACGGGTATCAGATAGTCGGGGAACTCGACTATAGCGTTCTCTCTTGTTATTAGTACAGATTGTGAGGTTTTTGAAATTATTCCTTTAAAACTACAGCATTTCACCGCAATATGGGGTTACAAAAGGCCACGAGCGAATCTTTGTACAATATATATCATACCATACGAAATTTTACATTAAAATGAAGTGCTGATGTAAAGAACACCCCTTCCTCTATCCGATAGTCGACAATGATCTCGACTATAGCGTGTTCTCTTGTTGTTATGCCTCAAAGATTAATTTGCAGACATTTTTTCGAGTGCATTATGTGGTGAGGAATGAGCTCGAGCCCGAGATAGTGGCCATAAAGCATGACTCCGGCAGGCGGCGATATCCTTGAGTGCGAGTCCACTGTGCCAGGCCATTAGCCGCAAACGAGAAATGAAGATTATCTAAAAGATACATGCAGCAGCAGCAGCAGCAGCATCAGGACGACGGCAACAGCGATGACAACAAAACAGCAGCGAACAAGTTTCATTACAACGAATTTTTCGGTTCTGCTTTTTGCAGCCCAACTTGTCTGCCATTGTTTCTGGCCTATAACTTATGCGCGGCGGCCAAAAGCTTCCAGCTACAAGCCCCAGACAGATACTTCCCGATACTTCCCCCAAACAAGTAGTGCATATGCAATGTGCATTGTCTCCTCCTCTGGCGACCCAGAGTTTCCGAAAACTCCACTTCGGTTTCAGATTCAGATTCAGATTCAGATTCAGGTTCTGGCCCGGACTCTGGCATTGAGGCGCCATTGTTTGGCATAGTTTTCATGCCCAGCACTGGCACTGCTACTAACACATATGCACCCGGCTTTCGCCTAGTTACAGTTACAGGCCACCGCCGATGGGCGGACAATGGTCTCGCTCGGAAGCGCCAAAAGCAACGGCCGTAGCAACAGCCAACAATGATGCACTGCGTCGAATGTGGAGCTGTGGAGCTGTGGAGCTGGGCACACCAGAGATGGTCGCGTGAATGGCTTGATGGCTGGCCACGCGATTTAAATCGAAATAATGAAAGAATACTAAATACTTTGAAAACAAATATAACAGGTAGAAATAGGTATTCTTCATCGCAATTACTAGCCTAGTAGTTAATCGTAACTACAAGAGCTAGAAAACGGGCTTGGAGCTTTCTTCAATGTCTAAAAATATTTGTTTGTACGTCCTGAATATTGCTCGACTCGGATTAAAATCCTTTTAACTATACGAGTATAAATAATTTCTGATCGCTGTAGCACCGACTCTGTATCTAATATACTATACTTTGAAGACTTTGTAATATTGTACTATTATTATTATTAAGTTCTGGAATCGAAAGATATCAGATATATTCGTGCCCTTTGCACACTTGTAGGCTCACGCGATCCTCAAAATTGTATCTGGGTTCCCACACTGCAGAATGAGTTCATCACTAACAAAAAGACTTTGGCATTGTCTCCGTTTCTGGGCTGTCCGGCTTTGTGTAGTGCATAATTGTTTTATTAGCAGCATTTGCCTAAGTCGAAATCCATGCCGGGTTCCTTGCCGACACCCACGCCTCCTCTTGCCCCAGTCCCCACATTTCTGCGGGGCTTTCGTTCGTGTATCTTGCAGATACGTGCACTTTGTTTGGCACTATTGCCCAGTGGCTTTGTTTTCGAACTGTAACTGAAACTGGGCTACACACAGGAGGAACGTGAAATGGGCCCGGGACCGAAAAATGGAATAGCAGATCGAGCGTTCCAGGTCGTTCGGGGGAGTCCAAAAAAGGGCGTCCCCAATTCAAACATGTATCTATACGATAGCACACAGACATGGTTCTACAGATAACAATCGGGGGGGATTGCGAGATAGTTGTTGGCCCCTGGGATGGGCGAAGGAAAATCGGATTGATTGGTGAGTGGAGCTTCGAGCTTGGATCTCGGACGAAATGGTCCGGTCATTGTTATGCACTTGCAAGTGGCATTCATAATTGTGCCACAAGGAATCTAACCATGAGATGGAATTTTCATCAGGGATGCAATGGAGATTAGGTCAGGCACACATGAAGTGTGGGCAAATTGAAACGAAGTCCTCTTTTTCTAATGCAAGGACAACATCAATCGGAGTATGCATGCAAACTAGATAGAACTAATACTTATCTCTGCTAACTTTGGGTGTCGAGCAGAGGAGAAGTAAGAATTTAATTCCAGTTATTTAAGAGGAGAAAATAATCTGATTATTACTGATATGCGCTTGCAAAAGGACAATAATTTATTTTATGATGTATTTATTTTGTTAAAGCTCGTGCACTTTATTGGAACATATTACTTTCAATTAGATGTAGAAGTACTGCAGTGCTGAAGTAGTACTACATTTATTTATGCTTTAACATTATTATTGTGCAGTTTATTTTCTTATTGATTTCACTGGCAGTAAATCACACGCTGCGCATTCGTTTTTATGTGCTTTTGTATCATTATCAAAAGATTATCCAGATATTACTGCTTTTATAATTATAAGAGCAACATTTTTCATAGTTTCAGAACAAATAAAACTAAAACTGAAACAAATAGTACTAGGTTTTCTACACACGCTGAAACAACGGCCATTTCCCAATTAATTCAGGAAGCTGTGTCTTTGAAAAGTTTATACGACTACTTCATATTTTGGGTGTAAAGACCCCTCACATCTGACAGTTGAGTTAAAAAATTTTCTTATGGCTTTGCCTTCCCTTTCGCCTGACTAAAGCTATTGATAAGCCATAAGCCATGCTAGTTAATTCTCCCGGGCTTCCGGCTGCAATTTAACTTTGCTTAACGGCGACTTAAAATTTGATTTATTGCACACTCAAGTCAGGTTGTCGTTCTGCGAGTCCGTCATTCATTCAGTCAGTCCGTCAGTCCGTCAGTCCGTCAGCTGTTAAGGCAGCCGGTGGCTGATGGTTACCAGGCTATCCGTATCTAGTGGTTCGACTGCCGCATAATAAAAATACAAATTTTGAACGCTGCATAAGAGCATAAAAAAGCAGCAGCAGCCGTCGGACAAACAGGAGCGTGTAAAAGTGCTGTAACTTGGCCGGTTCGCCAATAAAAACAACAGCAGTCCGGGACGAGGATGCAGATACTACTGCGCTGCTGCTTTGATCAATCAAGCGTCAAAATTATTGCCCCGTGCCAGCTACAGTTCGCGTTGCAAGATGGACTCGCTGCACAACGAGAAACATGGTGCGAATTCCCGAATTCGATCTCTATTAGCCGGTTTAAGCTGTTATTTAAATATATGTGGGGATGTCCAAAGTTTAAAGGAAATAAAAGACTTACAAAAGTGGAAGATTTTGAAAGTAAAACAAGTCAATTATTGACAATTTATAAATTTCGTTCTGAGTGTACAAAGGGGGCGGAACGGCTAGGGTGAGGGGAGGGCGGAGGGGCGTAGTGCGGATGCAATTATAACCATTTCCACGTGACGCTTCATTGGGCCGTGCCCGCTCATTCACCACTTTCCCAGCGGCCTCCGCAGATATCGGGTCGAGTTGAGCTGAGCTGAGCTGAACTGAACTGAGTTGGTCGTCGCAGAAGCCGTTAGTTGTTGTTCATGGCTAAATGGAAATTTATTGCCCACCAGAAACGCCCACACAGCTGCCACCAATTCCAGACCCCAGAAGCACACACTCAGCTCGCTGCTGCAACTCTAATGAAAGCGAATCGCAGGGGCTTCACCAGAGTTCACCGGAGTACGAGCACGGTGGCCCCAGACCCTCGTTCTGTCGTGGGACTTGAATATATAGAGTAGTGTCAGCATACAACCTAGTTCACTTGCTGTCGGCAGATACATAAATGATTTACACATATTTATACCCTTCTTATGTAAATATTTGATATGTAGATTTATTTGTTACTTCTCACCATGGCTTGGAAATGAGTCCTGCGACTTCAATATATATTTACCCTCTAACTAATGAACTCATATATTTAGAAACATTTCCGAAATATTACGCTTATACTTAAAAACATTTTCGAAATATTGTTGTTCCTATTGCTTATGTGTTCCTCCTTGGTTAGATTAATTTTTAAGAATAATCCAGCCTGATTTGAATAAAGCTCTGATGATGCAACCTGATGGAGATCCACCTAAGGGCCGAACGTGCATGCGTCCATTCTGGAGGCCAGCATGGAGGCCGCGGCTTAAGGGGCGCCCACTTCCACATGCAGCTGCGATGAGGAGGATGTGCAACATGGCCAGCTCGGAACTTGGAGTGCGCTGTAGATGTGGATATTATGCCACCGGTGTGGCGCATAATGCAGCTTATCTGGGGAATTAGGCAAGGAATCAGGGAAGGCTGACGAAAGCAGCGGTATTGCGCTGCACACTGCAATTTCGTATCTTATTACGCAAAGTAACTTGGCCTCTCTCGCTTATCGTGGGCCAAGTATCCTGTTCCTGTCCCTACAATTCCATTTTTCTCCCTCTTCCGTTTTTTCTTTCAAGGATTTACGACAGCACGCACAGTCAAAGTAGCTAAGCGAATTAAAAAAGTAAACTCGAAAGTAAATTAAATGACGGCCAACTTGAAGACGGAGGAAATGAGAGGCGGCTCAGCCAGCTGATAAGGCGCTAAGCTCGGCAGAAAACGACAATGACTAAGAAAGTGGGGCAGGGGTATCTGCAGCCGAAGGATCAGCGGCAGGAGTGGCGACCGCAGCGAGGAAAATGTTTTAAAATGAAATCACTTTTAATGAGTCATTCAAGTGGCATGAAGACGGCAACAGACTCGACTCGACCTGACCCGACTTCACTCCGCTCCTCGCTATGCTCGACTTGACTAGTCAGCCAGGCAGCATAAAAATAATAATTTTTACAGCGCAACAAACAAAAAGAACATCGAAAAAATGATGGTAACGAAAGCTAGACTTTAGGAGTAAGTAAGTTGAAGTCCTAATACCCTTATGATTATTATATGCACGAAATAGCACTCTTTCCATTTTTTGTCCAAGATATATATTGGTTTTCTAGCTTTTGATCAAGTGGACGCCTATGAACATTCATTAATTTTATGGGTTTGATGTGACTTTTCACTTTGTTTCAGTTTAATACTTAATTTATAAAATAGTAGCTGATCTAAAGTTGGATTTTTCCTTGTGAGTGTTAGAAATACCCTCTG
Source organism: Drosophila santomea (assembly GCF_016746245.2). Taxonomy (NCBI): domain Eukaryota; kingdom Metazoa; phylum Arthropoda; class Insecta; order Diptera; family Drosophilidae; genus Drosophila; species Drosophila santomea. The sequence goes on from NW_025319012.1 coordinate 344,225, forward strand.
CTAGTGTATAAATAGATAGCCCCGACAGGGAAGGCAGAGCAGTACTGATTTCTCGTACGGACACTGCCAAGTGGAAGCACCAAGCTCCAGGAAGCGTCAGTCGCCTCCAAACGCCCCCGCATCCTCAGATGCCCCTGCCCGACCATCAGCGCAGGAAATCACTGGCAACAAGTGGCCCCGACTCTGGCGGAGATTCAGCTCCTGCGGCCATTTCACTTTGCTTTTCATTTTATTGCTAATTTTTTTCGCTCTCCCAGCGAGTTTTTGCAAATTATAATGACAGCCCCCGGCCCAGATAGGAAATACTGAGTACTGTCTAGTAGTCAGTTAGTAGAGGATGGGCAGGAGACGGCGCCGGGGGCCTGGTCAATGAGGGCGAATGGACATTTAATGAAACGAAACGACAACAAATTGCTTAAACATTATTTGCGCTTTCCCTTTGCCGTTTGAATTTCCTTTGCTTTCTTCTCAGCCATTTTTCTTGGTCCGTGCAGTCTTTTTTATACACGTTATTGTTAATAAACAGACATTACAAAGCAGATAATGAACGACAAGAAGAAGTTGGAGCACTATAGCACTTGCCAGAATGGAAATTGAAAATGCGGGCGCTTTGAAAGGAAACTGGAAAATCATTCATACACCAATTTGTCAAAGAGATGAGAGATTAAATAAAGTTGAAATCAAAGGATTCAACATTTAATTTGAAATAAAATGTTGCATATGGCACTATTTAGTGGCATAAGCTTTAATAAAAGGTTTCATATACTCTTTAATCTCCTTTGAAATAAGAAAATATTCGTATAAATTAGAAGTATTGTACATAGAACAATTACAATTATTATTATCCAGCGAGGAATCGTTTTTCAGTTCATCGCCTGACTTTATTCTTTAACTTAATCCGTTTGATTCAATCACATTTTTTAAAAGTTTAAGTTCTTCCAACTTATTGACTTTCAAAAGTTTTACCCACTTTTCATTTTTCATTTGTTCACTCCTTTGTGCGGACTTTTAATCGTGTCGCCAGTTCCTTCGACTGTGAATGATTTCACTTAACGCTCGCTCTCGGGATAGGAAAACAATGTTATCGCTTAATACTTATATTTTCCTGTCATTTAATTTCTTTTCCACTTAGTTCTTTCCGCTTTCTCCTTCGATACTCGCTGGTAAGTGGTAAGTCGGACTCACTCGCAGAATCGACCCGGTTTTATGGTTCTTTGTTTTCGCGCCAAACGATTTTGCTCAGCGCGATGCCAAATAGAAAATCATCATAATTTTCCTTTATTACCAGAGTTCTTACCCATTTGCCATACTTGTTTCCATGCTTTTTACGGACCAACTTTGGACCGATTCCCCGTAGCTGCAACTGCAGCTGCAGCTTTAATTGCCATTGTCATGCCTGGGCTTGCTCATTGCCGTTGTCATTGTTTGTCACAGTCTGTTCCACCAGACCCCAGTGCCCATCAGAAAAATGAAAAAGAGGAAGAGTAACTTTGTCGGAAACTCCTTTGATTTGTTTTCAGCACAGCAGTATAAAAGTTGCGTACGAATCGAAGAAGCATCCTGCTCCCGAACTGCGAGGAGTGAGGTGAACTTTTTGAAGACAAAACATTTTTGAGTTATTAATGAAAAGTTGTTGTCTATCCGGTGTGGGTACAAGTAGGGCACGGGCTTGAGTTTGTATGGCGAATGCACAAGTGCTAACTAAATGTTATGCTTTCATTATGTTCAGTAGCGCCCACAAAAGTTTCGCATCAGACGAAGTACCGACTAAGTTCCTCCGGGTTATTGGCTTACCTAATTTCTTCTCCTGTCCCATTCAATTTGGTTTTGTTTTGAATTTTTCGTTTCTTTGCAGACTCGCATTTGTTTGCCTAAAGTGCACTTTTTAACTAACTTGTCTAACGCAACTAATGAAAGGATTTGTTATTGGTTTGGTCTGCTAAGAGTGCAAAAAGGAACAGCAGCCACACCAACTGCCACCTGGTAACTTTGCCCAGGGAATTATACATAAACATTGCCCCAATCCGGACAAGAAGAGCACACAATGTAGACGACACACACGATTCCCAAAAAATGAAAAAAGAAATATGCTCGCAACTTGAAAAAGTAAATAAATATTTGAACAACTTCTTATGGCCAACTATTTGTTTGGCAGGCGAAAAGAACAAGTTTTGGGCCAGGCAAAAGCAAAGAGGTGAGCTCAATACTGCGCCGGGGTGTGGAACTTTCGGAGCCATTATGTGAAAGTTTTATTTCTGCTCGGCCAGGGCCTGGCAATCGACAAGTTTTCCTCATGGGTGGCTCTAAGTTCGGCAGGAATTGGATTGGCAAATTGTTCAGCACATCATTTTCGAGGCAATTTAACGAAATCAAATTTAAGAGAAATTCTTTCAGCCAGAATGTGTAAGAGTTAAATAAATAAATGTAGCTTTTAATCTAAAGTTAATAAGTTACCTATGGCTAAGTTGCCTGGTTGCGGAAAACAAAGTTTATTTTACTAAAAGTCGGTTTACCTAAGACGAACAAAGAGTGATTTCATTATACCTATACCACACATCCACATAAATCTATTTTATGAATGAACACTGTATTATATGCCATACATCTTCACTATTTCCCCAATGCTTTCAAGCACATTGTTAAGCTTCTCAAATGGTTTTCTAATATGTTTATAAAGGCCTTCCAAGTTTTGTTCAAGCATCTCATAAAGCCAGCTAAATATGGTCATAACCGTAGGCCAACTGTGGTCATTGTTTGCCACACAATTGGCGCATATTAAATTACCGCTTTTATAGCAAATTAAACATAACACTCACACGAACGTCGGCTATTTTTGGCCGCTCGGTTATCTAAACAGATAATTAAGTCCGCTTTGAGCCGCGGCTGTCTGCCAGCCAGCTGATTGATTGACTTTATCGGTCGTTCGAGCGGACTCTTATCAACACTAGGCCGGAGTCAATCTGTTTGGCCCGGTCCGTCTCCGGCCTATCAAGATGCAGTCAGAAGGTGCATAAAAATCGTATCTCACGGCAACGGCAATAACAAGAGCCTCAGCTCAGCTCAGCTCAGCACAGCACAGCATAGCAGAGCCGAACATACCGCAGGAAGGTAGGTAAAAGTCTCAGATTAAAACGAGTTCTTAACGGCAATCGTGTAGGCCGAGGAGTGCCATCTTTATGGACAGGTTAAGACAACTTCCTGCGTACCCGACCCTCCATTGGGAACGAGGAGTTGCTTGATCGACAGTTTAACATGTAAACGAAACCAAAAAGGATGATACACCACAAGACCATTCCCAGTACTTTATATAAATGAGTTTTTATTTTCAGATCTTAAAGCTAGATAACAGAGTTGTTAGGGTGCAGAATTAGTTACTAACCTTTACAGTAGTCACTTTTACAATTTATGCAGGCATTAGAAACCCATAATTTGGAAAATTCTGTATCAATATTGTTGACAATTGAATATATCATTGTTTAAGTACAATAAATTTTAAACAGAAGAGTATTATGCCAACTTTATTAATTAAGTAATTATTCGTTGTTTATAAGAATTACTTAAAAGAATTTGAACTTTCAGCTTTATTGCTTAGTCTTAATGGTGGAAGTTTTTCTGTATAATTGCTATTCGGTGATGTGAAGCAGACTTCCAGAATTTCAAAATGTATCCCAAGTACAGCTCACTTCCAGGTGTATGGCATCGTTCCAGGTGTTTATTTTTTGGCTGGGAGAATCAATCAACCGCCAGGTAAGATGACCATCCACATTCTGCAGCTTATGACACTCTGTCACACAAAATTTCCAGTCGGCTGCATAAACGTAGCGACATAAATAAACAATTTAAAAAAGAATGTAGTATACGTATAATTTGATTAATAGCGACAGCTAGAATACAAAAGAGTACAGAAAAAATATTCATAAATGTTGAATGTGTTAAAATGAATTATTTATGACTTTACATGCAAATCAAAGTTTGCAACAGTGGCGCTTCCAAATTAAAATGATTCTATTTACTTTTTGCTACGTTCATTACCTGCTCATCAATTTGTAATTGGATCCCAGGTTATTTAAAACAAATAAGGAAACCTTGGCTGAAAAAATGTTGTTTGCTGAAATATTCATTGTTAAATGCTGCGAAAGAATTCGTATTTATTGCTGAAATGATTTGTGTGAATTATTTAAGCTGAAAAAAGTTCAAAATCAATGGATTAATTATGATTTCAGCTTCCACTCCATTTCCATTTCCATTTCCATTTCCATTCCAGATCCAGTGACCAATCCAAACCAAACTACAACAATAGCGCCAACGCCTGGGAAAGAAAGAAACGGCACGGAACACGAAAAAGTCTGGACAACAGTGCCCGGCATTACACCTAAAGGATTGGGTGGGTTAGGGAATTGGGACTTGGGACTTGGGACTTGGACGTTGGTTTCATCACCACCACTTGGGTATTTGCTGGAAGAAAAAAGGGCAAAGGAGCAACTCTCTTTCTAAAAAACATAGCAGTGCATGTATGTATACGTAAGTATGGAGCTGTGAAACACGCAGCTAGAAGACTGTGAAAAAGCCAAAGCTCCTGAGCTATGAGCTGTAAGCGTAACTGCAGGTGAAAATGGATTCTGAAAATTGGGTTAATTGATGCTTAGAGTTTTGCTTCAGTAGCGGGACTAGTGGGCGCAGGTGGTGTTGTTTAGCGCCAAGTGGCTAATAGTTTTTGCCACCCCCGTCGCGTGGCAACCGGAAGCAGAAACCGGAAATGCGCACAAGCATCGGCACGGACATACATTCTAAGTTTATGCTAAGATTATCATGAATTCCTTACTTGGTGAAAAGCGTCAATTCTCATTTCGCGTCTCGCTTGCCTTTAAAGAGCATAATATTTGCTGAGAAAACATATTCTAGCAGACGCGAACAATGTCATTTAATTTATTATTCATTTATATTGGATCTAAATGGATGTTCTGGTAGGAAATTTTTATAGAAAGAACTGCCCATAAATCTTTTGCAAATACCGAAATGGTGAGGTCGTTTACGTTTAGGGTCGAAAGGTAAAAAGGTCAGCAAACTGCCACGTTAATGCCATGTTTATATATACGGGTAATTAGCATTAGCCCATTGTCGAATTATACACACCGGGACTGCCTTGTTCCGTGAGATTGGCAATGAGAGTGGGGGGTCCACTGCTCAGACTCCCGCCCCCCGCACCACCGGACGCGGAAGGACCTGCAGCGCCTGTCGCTGCGGCACCACTTCCGACTGAACCACTGGCAGCCGCCGGATCGAGCGTCTGCGCGATGTGGAGGAGCAACAGCAGGGATGCGAAGGTGGCTCTAAGCGTTGGCCGCTGCCTCATCTTGCAGTTTGGTATTTTGGCTATGTGCTTGTTGTACTCCCGCACCGGCATCAACATGTTCCATTGGTTGTTTCTTGGCTCCCTGGCTACGATGGCGTTAATTGTGAACGATGCTCTGGAAATAAGAGAGGTAAATGGGTTAGTGATGAATTGGTTTCGGATAAACTGCATTTGTGGAATTAGGGCGGCAAAAAAGCTGTTTGTTCTATTTCATTTTGTGTATCTCAAATATTTTTGTCTTGCTAAAAATGCATCTCTTGGATACTTTTTCGTTTAGTTCCGAGATCCAACTAAGCCATCTGCCATTCTACTAGTAGCAGTTGCAAATAATGTTATTTGCAAGTTTATTGTAGCACATCACATACGCAGACACACACACACACATACATAGCTACGCATCCTACTGCAAAAGTATCTTATGAACACGCTTTGTATCTCAATGCTGTCGGGTTTGCTGCACACTCTTCACTTCACCAACTGGTCGCAATTAAAGTTCCTGTAGTCCTGTTTAGTCGACATCTGCTCGGCACAGACACGAAATATTTCTCGGCCAAACATCAAAATTGCACATTCGGCATATAAATTGCTCAATTTTAAGTACATATGTTGATTGTGTCGCGTTGCTATTAAACCAACACACAAAATTGCAGACGCAACGCTAATTTATCTTCTAGATTCCATTGCGGGAACTACACTTTCATCACCCAACCACGAATGGGGAATTCGGTTTCTTCAACACCCATTGGCTTAATTATATCTTCACATAACAGTTGTTGTTGTAAAGGGTTAAGTTACACTATATTTCGATTAGACATTTGCTTTGGTGTAAATTTGTTTGTGGAGTTGGGCAGCTGTTGATATATAAAGTTCGACTTCTTATTGAGATATCACTTTAAATGCTCGTGCCTTAAATTATGAATCTATGGCCGGACTTGTTTATCACAAAAAAACATTACACCTTGTATTTTCGCTGTCTTCAGTTCGTATCCCTTTGTTTATATTTATGCATTGCACTTGTGCCAAGAGCTTTCAGCTTTTCACTGTTTTCCCAGACTTTTCCCCGGCAACGCGTGTGTGCGTTGCTTTTGTTACATTTATAAATGGTTTAGAGCGCACATGTGCCGCACAGCACCAGAACCAGAACACACACGCACAGCTGTGGCTACAATTTGTAACTGTAGCGCATTTATAAACGCTGGCTCCTTCGATGTCCTTGCTGCCGTTTTCAGATGCTCTCCGCTACTCGCTGCTGGCTGCTTTCTATTTTTCAGCATTGCCAGGACTGGTGGGCCAATGTTTACACACACGCTCAAGAAATTTTGTTGGTCGTCAACAAACCATCAAGCATTTGCGTTATATTGCTTATCAGCGACCGAGATATGGCAGAGGGTATTGGGTACTTGGTACTTGTTCCTTTCGAAGCGGTCTGTGCCTCGTATTTGATTTACCCTTCGGAAAAGCGGAAAACGTGCTCACATGTGGCTTGCCTGAATTTTCCACTCGTCTCAGTTCGCTTTTGTTGTTTCAGTCAATTGCCGCATTTTAAAAACGCATAAAATTGCTTTATGTTTGCCTTGCCAGTATTCTTCCCATCGCTCTTTCCCTGCTTTCTTTTTTGGCTTATCCTCTGGCGTAAATTTATGCAAGGCGCCTTAGTTAGGGGCCACAAAACTCGCACATGACAGTCGACGAGACGCGTTGGCGTTGGCTTTGGCTTTGGGATTTCCTCCTTCCATTCCTCCTACCATTCCTTCAGGAAAATAATGCAGGCTGCACAGCTGCAGTTCTCCAGGTACGTATCTTCGTCGCCGGGTAAGTATCTGTAAGTGGTGCATAAGTGGCAGGGAAATGTTATTGATGATTTATTTGCATTTGGCATTGATATATGCTAATGTTTTTCCCTCGCTATCTGCCTCTTTCTTTCCCCGTCGTCTCCCTTCAAAATGAAAACAAAACCAAAAAAAGGTTGCTCACGGTTCCAGGCCATGGATTATGTTATCTTTAAACGCGGCCTGTTGGCTTTTCAATTTTTCATGCCGCCGCCAGCGAAAGAAGAAATTATTATGGCATTTTTCCCATCCACCCTGGACTTTCTTAAAGTCATTTTTATTTGCATTTCGTGATTTCGAACAGACACCCAGATAAGCCTGCAATGCTGTGCCAACTCAAATATTTGATTTAATTCCCTGACATAATAATTAATCATTCGGCACCTTTTACGGGACGTGTATAACCCCAGGGTCTCGTTTATTTGTTTATAATTAAATATTATTTGGCAGTCCAAATGAGACAGCCAAGCCGAGTGGCATTTGTCAGTCGTTCACTTTGGCTAGTTTCGTTTTTCTTATTTTGTATTTTTTGTCTTTCCCTTATTTCTCCCTCTTGCCTAATGAGTTACAAATTTGGTTTTTCTGTTGTTTAATGGCTGACAGCATTATAGATTAGTGGCCGAAAGTTTTTCCAGTCCGCCTCCCCTCCCTTCTATTTCTATGCCATTTACATAGGAGATCTGGGAACAGTTCGCCCCGCGGCCCTTTTAGTCGACCGTCTGTCGCCGGTTCGGATTTTTTGTATCTGGCTACTTGGTGGGTCTGCACCAAGATACAAATGTATCTGCGATGTGTGTTTTTCTGGACTAATAGCTGGCTGCCAATGGGAATTCGTGTTAATTGTATGCTCGTTATGAATGTCCGTTGGCATTTTAAATTTGGCAGAGATTATTTGGTTGTAGGGAGGGTATAACAAGCTAGCGGGTAAAATATATATTTATGGATCTACTGATCCAAAGTTTAGTATACTTTGGATAAGGGTAATTAAGGCAAGATATATACTTAAATATAGAAAAAATATAAAAGAATCGCATTTAAAGTTGGTAATCAAATTACAAAAAAATGAATTCAAACTGTGCTGTTGGTGTGAATACCTGTTGCCCTTGTGAGCCGCACAGCTTTTACTTCTCGACAGCATTTCTTGGGTTAATTTACTAAGACAAATCTGGAAATGAAAAAGTTTTCCGCTTGATGCGACTCAACTCGCTGGGTGGATTAGCATATTGGGAAGACTACAGGCTTCCTAAGAGATTGCCCCATTCCGTATTAAAAATTCATGCTCCCAGCTGACAGGCCTTGAGATACTTTTGAAATTCAAGTGCCAAGACACACGCGCATCGCTAAAAGTGTCAAATTGGCAAAAGTGGACTTGGACTCGAAGGGGAAGGCAGCAGCCAGTAAGGCAAAACAGAAACATTCTAAAACAAACTTTGATGCCCTCTGTGATGGGCGTTGTGTGCGTGTGTGTGAGTGTGGGGTCTATAAGAAATTGATATCATTTATCAAACTGACACATACACAAAACAGGGAGTGAGGTTGTGAAGCGAATCTTTTCTTGGCCAAATTTTGCAAATGAGGCAGCCAGCCAGCCATTCAACAAACGCCACATAAATAAACAGGGGATGGGAGGCCTAATTGAATTCAGCTTTGCGAGAGTAAGCGAGAAATACATAAATAATCGGACGAGATCGCAGCTCTGCGGCAAAATTAGTTCATTAAAGAAGTTCAGGCGAGATTTGCATACGAAACAATAAATTCGGCATCCCCGCCGAAAAACCTCAAAAATAAAACGCATGAAAGCGAAAAATAAATGCAAATTAAAAAAGCAAAACGAGGCAGAGAGGGCTATCTATGTAAATGTTTTTTCATTTCGTTTTTCGAGGCCGAACTCAAACTCCGCCCACTCGACAGAAAGAAAAAGTAACAATTGCCAAAAACTTCAAAAGTCAGCAACATGCAACATGAATATCAAAATCAGAGAGGCAGCATTAAAAAGCATATAAAAATGCTACGAAAGTGGCTACTACTGTGTGCATGCATGAAAAGAGTGTTGGTATTGCATGTATTTATATTTGTATTTCGTGGAAACGAGTGCAGCAAATCAATGCCCAACAAACGGAACTATGAGAGCTGCGTGTCAGGGCCAAAAAAAAAAAAAAAAAAATGAAAATGAAAATGAAAAGGGCATGATGGTATGGTATGAGTACTACATATAAGTATATATACCCCGACGAATAATTCCGGGAAACCCTCTCAGCGATCAGGCCCAGCCCACTTGTAATAAAAAATATTTTCAATAATAAAGTGTATTAAGTTGTGAAGTGCACACAGCCATACAGGCTGGAGTGAAAATAAATGAAATGTGAACCATGGAAAAGCTTCGAAAAGCAATGAGAGTGAAAAATTCTCATGTATGTGTGCTATTCACAAAACAGAGAAGTACAAAAAATAACGAAAAATATGTGTGGAGCGGCGACGCCGCTGTATGAGTTGCGTGTAAATATAAATATTTTTTCCATACAAATACCGAAAAATGGGTGACGAGATGGGCAGTTACATTCCATGGAGACAACTCTGGATTGTTGATTCTACGGATACGAATACGAATACGAATACGAATACGAAACACGGAATACAACCGAACGAACGAATGAATGTGTCAATGGCTCAAAACGATTTATACAGCATATTAAATTCTGACATCAATGTTTGATTGTCCATACACGAAAAGTAATAAAACGGAGAAGTAATGAAATCAAATAAAGTGTAGCGGCATCTAAAATTGATTTCCACTCCCTGAAATTGAAACTCATATGTATGTTCGATTCCAGTTTCACATTTAAAGAGATTACACTGGAATTGAAGTGGCTGTTGCACTCTGGAAATCTAGACCTTCCTCTTATATTTAATTTTAATTCACTTCTCTTTTTACGTTCTTCGACTGACCCCACCTCACTCTGTGCACCCATTGTTGTTGTTTGCGCAGGAGGGGATTTCGAAGAGGCCACCAAAAAGCTGAACCGAATTGGATTTAACCTCTTTCGGACCAGGCTGCAGAGCAGAGGTGAATGCATGGCAGAGGGATTAGAACGGGTCTCTATGGATTTAAGCCCACTCGCACACGTGCCGGAGGTGAATGCCTGAAGGGATTTCTGTTATGCAGAGAAGCCAAATTCAAATTGCTGCATACTTGTTGATGCAGTGAAATGTCTTCTGGCTCTGCCCCTGCCTTTGGCTTTGGCTCTAAATGGCTCTGGAAGAGCGAAGCTGAGACTTATAACTTTCTTATAAATTACGTAGTAAAGTTACTAAAGTACACACAGTTAAGCTGAATATGGTGGGATTTAAATGTGGATGTGCCTGATTTACTTTTCCTTTCCAAACCTATCCATTATATCCTTATATAGGGTGTTTTTTTTAGAGGTATAGAACTTTAAATTGCAATAAAACAACGATGGATTATTCGATTGACATGAATTTTATTGACATGAAAGATAATCTTGTGGCATTACATTTTAAATATGATTTCTGGCATATGACCGCCACGGCTGGCTCGGATGTAGTCCAATCTGGACGTCCAATTTGCAATGACTTTTTCCAACATTTGGCCGTATATCGGCAATAACACGGCGAATGTTGTCTTCCAAATGGTTTAGCGTTTGTGGCTTATCCGCATAGACCAATGACTTTCATAGCCCACAAAAAGTAGTCTAGCGGTGTTAAATCACAAGATCTTGGAGGCTTATGAAAAATCGGGAACAACAGCAATCTCGTTTTGGGCCCATTCGACGAATCTACGCCTTGCTTGATGATCGTTTGGTTTCAATTCTTGCACGAGTTGGATTTTGTAAGCACGCATGACGAATTGCCAAACCAAACTGAGAATAAATCACTTGACAGCTGTTAAATCGGTCGCCATCTTGAACAGTAATGCCAACTTAAAGTTCTATACCTCTAAAAAAAACACCCGTTATAAGGATATTTATCAAGGAATGCAATGCGCCCATTATCCATTGAAATTCCCTGTTAACCCTTTTAAAGTGCCACAAATTAATGACTAAAACCCGTTAAACAAAATGCCATAATGAGCAGGTCAATTTGCAAGGGAATCGACACCAGCATCTCATCTCTTCCCTTTTGGTGCGCCCCAGAACGAGCTCTGTGCCCAACATATTCCTTCGTTAGGGACCAATATTCAAATGGCAGTCATCCACGAATTATCACGATTCGCACAAAACCCGCGCACCTGCCTCAGCATATGCTAATTAAGGAGACACCCGCTCATTTTGGGGTGAACTAACTGGGTCACGAGAATGACATGGGGCGAATTCGCACAGCGATAGATATAGATAGATACCCGGCTAACGGCACTTGACCAGGCCCCAAGGAAGAACATCATGACGGGGATGACGCTTACGAAGCCTGCAGAGAACTATCAATCTTGAGCGAGCGAACATAATTCATAACCGAAGGGGTCGGCTGCTTCTCTCGAAGCTCTTCTCCATGTGTCACAATAACCAACGCCTACACTGCGATCGCATTTCGGGTGCGTTCTTGTTTCATTGTAATGCAAGAGGCAAATCCTTCCTACTAAACACTTCACTTATTATAACACTTATTATACAAAGTTAGTTACAGATTAAGGAAGTGAAATACAATCGATCAGAAATCTGTAGTAGCTCAAATTAACAGCAAGATCTAGTGTTCGCTGTTCCCAGTGCCAGAGAGGCGTGGCCGTTGTGTGAGTGCAAGTTTTGGGAAAAAAGGCAATGTCAGTTGCGGTTCTTTTAATGAGCCGCCAAGGCGTGAAAAAGCGCAGCGATGCCGTCCGCCTTTTCCTCCAGTTCTCCCCCGCTCTCAGCTGGAAAAGGTGAGGCAGACAGGCAGGCTGCTTGCCAGGTTTATAATTATGAATGGGGCCAACTGTGAACTGACACAAAACAAACTCAACCCACATGGGGCCATTGAGCTGTCAGCTGTGGCGACCTCGCTGATGCGGCAGCTACACCCAAAATGCAACGCCCCTGCAGAGGTAAGCAGCTTAATCGAGCTGCATCTACTAGCTGCATCTCTGCCACAGCCCCTAAAAGCAAACTGCAAGCCATGCCCACACCCAGACCCGAGCCCAAGCCCATCCACATGGCCGTAGTCGGTGTCTGTGCCGCCGTTATCATTAGTTGCATCTTAGAGGCACTCAGCCGCAGCTGAAAAGCTTTCAGTTCCCCAGATACCCACCTCTGCACTGGTCGAAAATATGCACACCACCTGGGTGTGATGTGACTTGATTGCAGAGTTTGTTCATGCGAGGTGGTGAGGTTCATAAAACAGTATTATTGCCGGCTAGCCAAATGTGTGATCCCATTGCTCGTGTTTCACCACTTATCAGGGCCTTCTTCGTTCAGTTAGTTGCGCTTGAATATAATTTCTGCCAGTGTATACCCATAACCGAGCCCCAGTCAAGTGCGGAATGCATGGATAGGCCAGGGCAGAAAGGAAACGTTGAAGCGGGACTGGAAAAGGAGAAAAGGCAGGTTGGTCGCAGCGGCTGAGCGTTTTATTAATTTATTGCCCTGACGATAGTGGAACAAATCTATTAAAATGCGCATATTAAGCACAAAGCAGCTTAAGTAAATTACGCACTTATAGACGGCAATAACGAAAACGAATCGGGCTCAGAATCAATGGAAAACTGGGCACAAGCAATCAGCGACGGGAATTAAAAAAGAGAGCTCAAGATGGCCAGCTAAAACAAAAGTCAAGTCGTGGCTGTAAAAATGGTTTAATGAGGGCTCTAAAACTTATGAAATAAAAGTCTAGTAGAGTCGGAATGGAAAGAGCTGAGTTTAAAGTCGAAATTATGGTACCCTGCTAGTAGAACAAGATTGAAAATAAAGATAGTAAGAGGTAGCTACATAAAACCCGTGTGTTTATTTAGTTGTAGCTTAGGCTGGCTTATTAATTTTTTAGTTATGTAAAACTAGATAACATACTTTAATGAGAAATCCAATTTTAGTTTAGTACTTTCAATTCAAATGTCCATAATATCTAATTCATGTTGAAAAAAGAATCGATTTTATGACCAGAAAAACTCGAGTGCATACAATTCAGTGCTTCTGTCAACGTTTTCAACAAAACCTTTCAGAAAGCGTACAAACAAAAACGTATAACACCACATCGATTTTTCAATGGAAACGACATAAAATGGGTTCAAAAACGAACAAAAGCCGATCGAAAACTTATCATTAAGACCATTAATAATTAGTAAGCCTTAATGGCAAAGCGAAAAACGCGGCTCTGATTTGGCTCAAAAATTGCTTAATTAGTCACGGTTCCATATGTAGTAAAATGCGTAAATAATTCATAAAATATGGCAATTTTTTTAGCGTTTATCAGCTCGTGTTTCTTTTTGTGAGCTGAGAAATTTGAGAAATTGTTTTCGTGTATTTGGTGTATTCTCGGCTTTATGGCGGGTTCTTCATTCTGTTTTTTTCTCCATCTAACTTGGGCGGCGGTTTATTTATGGCTTTGCATTTATTTAATATCTATGTATATACTATATATAAGTGTACATATTTATATCTACCCTTGCGAAACAGGTTGTACCGTGTGTGTCCGTTGAGTTATTTAATATCAATTAGAGAACCACTCCACAGTGTCTGGGCCACAGCTGATTTCAAAATAACGACACGCATTTCACTTTATTCCTCATCGGGTTCCACAGTTTATTTTCGGTCCTAAAAGCCAAACAAATGGCTGCAATTAGAACAATATGGCGAAACGCGCACATTTTAGAGGTTTACGAGTTCGGGGCTACAGCAAATGTGTGGCAAGAGGTCAAATTGATCGGCCCATGAATATTGATAAATGATCGACACTCGATCGTTACCGAATGAGAACGGCTGAAGTTTTATCTACATGTGCTGTAATTGCTTGACATTTGACTGAGTTCATTGTTCGCTTTTTATACACGCTTATATGTATATGCTTATTTAACCAAGTGTTTGGACAATCAAAGGGGAGACATGACATTGATTGATTGGGAAGAGATATTTATATTATCTGGAAGTGTTCTGGACGCTTATTTGGGAGCCGATTTCTTCTTTAATATTAATCAAAGAGCACATAAAAGAGGTGCCAATAAAACCAGTTTGATCCAAAAATTTTGAACTTTCTAATCAAATTACTTTTTGCCAAGTATTTGCCAGGCATATAATTATTATATACTTCTCCAAGTTTGCCTAAATCCCTTCACTAAATTCTGGTAAAGAAATGTGTTGCGGTATCAAAACTTCGCACCACAAAAATCACACGCTAAGTGGATCAGATTTGTCTATGAAGCAATTTGTTTGAAATCCAATAATAGGACCACAACCACAATTCAGTTTGTATATGGACGCACAACAGCAACAATGGACCTGGCAAAACCATCTCATTATAAATTAGAATGAAATTCATTTTTAATAAATAAAGAGCCCGTCTAAGACCATAAAAGAATGAAGCCCTGTGTAGAGTTCAATATGTGCGGAATATGTTCCACTAATTTGCGGCCTATCTAATTAATAGTTGCTGTTCTCGTCCCCTATTTGGAATTCTTTGGTATTATTTTTCCGATGAACGCGCCGAATGTAAAATAAATGAATTGATTGGGGGCGCGGATCCATTGGTTGCGGCCGATTGAGTCTGAAAAACGTTTACAAAATATGTGCCCACTAATTGACAATTAAGCAGGAAGTACATAGTTGAGCGGAGCAATATACATATAGACACGCATACTCGTATGTGTCCAAATTGCATGATTGATAAAAGCTCCTCGAGTTTGAATATCGAAAGGCATGGAAGCGTGCCAGGAATTCGCTCCATGGGGTAGAAAACTAAGCGGCTAACTGATTTCCGAACAAAACTTTCAACATATTAAAACTGCACTTGCCGAGATGGATATTTCCCCCGGTCGGCAAGGGAATGGCAGCACAAGGCGCTCAAGTATGTTGAACACGCGTCAAGTTCCTGCGGAAAACTTTTGCGTCAACTTTTGCAGGACCAGAAGACCTCCAGACGAAGGTGAGTTTCAGTTGGTCTGGGCACTTAAGATCCATTGACAATGGCAGCAGAAGCAGCAATAACAACAACAACAATAACAATAATTCTAATTAAAGTTTTCAATTTGAAGTTTCGACCTCCACGGTCACCCAACCACCAACACCCAGAAACACCCAGAAAGAGAGACTCTTATCGCAAGGCAACGTCGTAGGCGATGGAAACAAAGCCGAGCACACAATGCCAGCAAACAGACAATGGAGCGCCATCGAGTACAAAGCAGTCCCAAAATGATCCCAAACTCAAAACACTGGAAAAAAGGCGAGATAATCTTAAAGTCACCCACTAAGCAATCGAGCACTGGCAATGATAAATCTAAGATCAAGCCAGCAGCTCATCGGAAATAAGGGACATTGTATCGAAGTTATCAATCATAACTTATTAATTATTTATATAAATTTCCAATAGGCGTATTGGTAAATAATCTAAAGCACCTTCTTTTAGTTACCTTTAAACTAAAATCCGATATATTTTTCAGTGTGCACCCCGGCTAGGTGTAATCTAATAACAAATAACTTTGGGAAGTATTAATCATATTCCCCGGCGGTGTGTGCGTGCTTGTGTGTGTGCCGGGGTGTTTTGTGCGTGTGCTGCTTCTACTAATTTATAAGTTTCAATTGTTCACTGAATGCATTTGGCTGGCGCTCCATTATAGAACTCTACTTCGTACCGAACCCATCAGGCGTGTCTAAGCGGCTCAGACCATTGAGGCATGCACTCGGCCAACTAACTATGAATCATGCAACGAGGTGAAGCTTAGTCTCAGACCCACAGGCCTTGCTCTGCCCGATAATAATAATCTGCATAATCAACATCATAATGCAACCAGACAAACTCACAAACTCACACTTACACTCAGTCGCAAAAGGGGAGGCTGTGCGGCAAAAGAGCTTTTGGCCAACGTCAAACATAAAATCTCAACGAGAATCCGCAAACAAAACAATTTAATAAACGAAATTACATTTTTGAAGATGTTATGGCAGGGGGAAAATTACACTGTCCAAAGGATTCCCCTCATTGTCATTTGGTTTTCATGAAATGCAATGGATTAAATTTCTCAAAACTTGTATATTTCAGTGAGTACATGGAACCAACAAAAAAGAACATAATAGGCACTTGGCACACTAGTATTTTATGTAGTGGTATGTTATTTTTAGATGCATATTTAGGAGCAGCAATCTCCAGTAGTTCCAAATCTTCCTTGAGCACAACAAAGTACATCGTTACTTCGAACTAGCTAAGCAGATCCAACAACGGGCCAAAATGCGGCACGGATTGTTTGCATATGGCGGTGTGTCTCTGTGTGCTTATCCAAAGCTGCAACCGAAATTATTACTGCTTTTAATAGAACAGAACAGAACAGAACAGAATAAAACATAGAAATAAAGAGAGAACTAAAATATAAAACGTAAACGTAAGAGGCAGACACACAAAGGAGCTTTGACAGAGAAGCGATGAACCAGGGAAAATCCCCTCCAAACCTCCCCATCATCGTTCCCATTCAAAGTTACCCGCCCACGCTGAAAATCCAGCGCCATGACAAATCAATATTGGTTATTTTTGTATGCAAGAAGAGGGGGCGTGGCGGCCGTCTGCCCTGCTCCTCCTTGTCCTCCTTCACCTCCACCTCCTCCGTTGCCAAAATAATCATCACAAACTTTGACGCAGCACGCATATTAAATAAACTCGCAGCTACGGGTTCAGAAGAGTATCTCATAGATACGAAATACAAGTACTCGGCACTCCAGCATGCATAAATTAGTCCGTTCGTTGCCTGTCTCGCGGAATGTTGCCCGAAAAGGATGGCGTTGCACGGGGAGGGGGATACAGCGACGGATTGACAAGCGCGATTCCGAGTAATTAAGAGGGAGTTGGGTTAGGAGTGGGTCCTTGAGGCGGAATTTGATATTATCCCCCTGCAGGTACGTGTATGTCAGCACCGATGGCTGGTTAACCCCATGACCAACGAAGCTAAAAGTGTATTTCGTTTCAGGACAGCTTAAATTAGTGATCGCAAACAGGTAATCGCAATTGAGGTATTCAACTTCGGAGTGGAAGCATGATTTCCGTGCCCAACCCAGTATCCACCCAGTATTGATGGAATACCAATTATTGTGATAGAAATTGTCAACAAATTAGGAAGTGCTATGGGAAAACACGGAATAGTTTTCACTACAAAACAAGAGAGAACGCTATAGTCGAGTTCCCCGACTATCTGATACCCGTTACTCAGCTAGTGGAAGGGAGAAGGAGAGTCTTAAACACAGTTTTTGGCGGTTTGTAGGCGTTATAGTGGGCGTGGCAGAAAGTTTTTTGGCAAATCGGTAGAAATTTACAAGACTAATACAAAAATGAAAAAATATCAAAACATTTTTCAAAAGTGTGGGCGTGGCAGTTTTGGGCGGTTTGTGGGCGTTAGAGTGGGCGTGGCAGCATGATTCGACAAACTTGCGCTGCGTCTATGTCCCTGGAGTCTGTATGCTTAATCTCAACTTTCTAGCTTTTGTAGTTCCTGAGATCTCGACGTTCATACGGACAGACAGACGGACAGACGGACGGACAGACGGACATGGCCAAATCGACTCGGCTATTGATCCTGATCAAGAATATATATACTTTATATGGTCGGAAACGCTTCCTTCTGCCTGTTACATACTTTTCAACGAATCTAGTATACCCTTTTACTCTACGAGTAACGGGTATAAATAGTTCAAGATTAGCTGCTTAGATGGTGCTGATGAATTTAGCCCCAGGCAATCACATAAATTGATAAACAAAAAAAAAGTTATCCTGTTTGGCCAATATGAACGTGATGTCTCTGGTTTGCAATGTTAAGGCCTTCTGCATTTATTCTCCGTCTTGCATCGATAGCCACTGATGAACGTTTTATTAGCTTAATATTCGGGCTGGCAAAAAGCAATTACCAACTTGGGTGCAAACTACCATTTCATCACTATCCATTGGATGCAAAGCAAAGTGACCCAGCAACAAGTGAGTCAGCTGCCCCTCTTAAATTTCCGACCTCGACAGCAACGTACAGCTAAACAGAAAAAATTAGTCAGAGATGGATAAAAGCCGAAAATTCAAAGCTGAAAATGTTCATTTGTATTTCCGATGGCCACAAAATGAAGAATCCCTTGGACGCAGACATCCGACCCAAAAAGCGAACGGAAAACTGATAATGATTGTGGCCTGCGGGGCCTTCAATGGTCAAAAGCCCGGATCCAATGCAAGTGCATAGCGAAAAAGTCAACGCAACTTTACAAATCAAAAGTCTATCAAATGAAAATTTTGCAGGTGATATTGCAACGGTTGGAACACGGTTTTTAACTAATACCATATAGGAGCATACCAGTAAATAGAATAAAATATTTTTAAGAATTAAGCCTTGTTACCTAAAAACACAGATCCCTTTTCGCTCAGTCTGCGGATTCAGGGATGCAGGGTGAGAGCCATGGCAATAACTGGCGCCTGCCTAACCAAAATTAGTCCAGATCCAGGGGCCTACCACTGATGAGGGGCGCGGGGGGGTTCGAAAGGATTAAAGCCAAAGGATATTTCGGGTGCATATTAAAAGCCAGGCAGCAAGCGCAAGGGAGGCAGACGAAATCAAATGACGTCCCCGCATAGACAAACAAATTTTGCATGTGCATGTGCATGTGCATGTGCAGTAGAGGGAGTGAGTTGTGGGGATATGGGTGGAGATGCCAAAATATTCTATGGGTGGTTTCTCCCGCTCTGGCTTGTTGGAGGCGTGGCAGCTGCAGAAACAGCCCTGGCATCATCATTAAATATCATTAACACAGCAACGAACAAGCAGCACAGACAGCACAGACAGCAGACAACTGACAGCAGCCACATCAGCAGCAGCAACAAAAGCAGCCATTCGGTGATATCATTAACAAGAGCAGCATGGTGATTTTAGATCCGGGAGATCCGGGGATTGGTGAGAGAATGGGAATGGCACTAGCAATGGGAATGGGAATGGGAATGGCAATGGGAGTACTTTAGGCAAAGGAAGCTCAGGCAATAGCAATTGCAAACGGAATCGCAATAACACACAGCAGTAGCAAGCAGCATTCAGCTTCCAGCATCAGCAGCAACAATCTGGATATCTGGCAAAAGGAAGCAAATGTGTATACAAAATGTTTTTAATTAAACGCTTCCTCCCTTTGAGCTGAGCGTCTTCCTCGGCAAAACGAAGTTGACAGACTTTCTCGACAAGCTCGCAACTGAAAATGCCAGTTGTACCTTTAACGCTATCAGCGGCAAAAGTCATCAGCAATTTGCAGGGATATTCCATGAATATTTCAATCAATTGGGGTTCCCCTGTTTCTCATTTCCCCTTTCTTGTTGCTTGCATTTGAACGTCGCTCGGTTTATATAGTGCACGTATAGAAAAAAATACTTCTGATATTATGACTCATTTAATTGAAGAGAATAAATATACCGAAAATTTCAAAATATTAAAGCGAATTCGGATGGATGTTGGGTAACATTTTCACAAGCCCTTGGAATTGCCTCTCCAAGAGGTTAAAACTATTTTCCGTGATCCAAAAGAGTGTATTACTTGCAAGGTATTTTCCCCATTCACTGGATTCAATTCGATCGCTGCACTTCGCATTCTGCCGGAAAGAAGAAAGGGTCGTGGATATTCAGTGTTATGTGGATGCATGGATGGATGGATGGATGAGTGCTGGCATAGACGAATGGATTGATGGCTGGATGGATGCAAAAGTATAAAATTACCGAACTGCATTCCACACATTATGCAATGCGCGGATGTTGCCGCTGGATGTTGCATGGCAGCGGCGCAGTCCTTTGAAATCACATAATAATGTGCATCGCCCGCTGTCAGCTGGTGTTTTTATTGCAGATTATGAGGGCAAAATATGAAGCAGGAGCCGGCGCGGCGAACCAACATTGCCATGATTTGTATAATTGCAGTGCGAATAATTACATCAAAATCAACAATGCTGATAGCAGAGTGCGGAGTGCGGAGTGCGGATTGCGGAGGGCAGGCAGACACAATAAAGGATAATGCTCTGTGATTGCCAGTGTTCCGGCTTGCGTACGGTTCGCAACAAAAGTTCTTATTTATGCGCTTGAAAAAGTTTTTAATTGATTTAATAAGTAATGTGATTAATGCTGAACAATATGCGATAGCAGAGAGATACATATCCCCACGGCCAGACAGTAGCACTTCTATCGGGAACCTCAAGAGCAAATTTTGCTTTTCCTGGTCGTTCGTTTACTGATTTGTGGCCTTTGATATCGGGGACTTTGAAAGCTTGTGTAAAATGTGTAATGTATTCGAGCTTACTTCTAATGAATGGGTCGATTGATTAGCGGGGATTATGCGTCTCAGGCAGGAATCTGGGAATCTGTTGACCTCTTGCCACCCTTTATAAATTGGCTCCCATTTGGTGGTTTTCACCTACAGATTCTGACAACTAGATGTAAACAACCTCCCACATTTGTAGCCCAGAGATAAGCAGCTGGAGAAAGCAGAAGGGCAGATAAGAACTGTCCATTTATCATTTTTTCCCATTTATGTTTGTTTTGCGATGCTCCTCTGTTAAGCCCTGAAAAATTGCAGCACTAAGGCGATCAGAATCGGCAAGGAGGCGTGTGAAGAGCGCCCTGACCATTGCCCCAAGCTGCGGCCCTGATGGCTCCCTTCTGTTCGGATTGCCCATGACAAAGTAATGACAGTTTACAGCAGATGAAATAAACAAATGACCAATGCCCGTCGGACCATCGTACCATCCGAGCGTCTGAACGTCTGAACTGAGTTGTGCGGGATGATTGGTGTTGGCGATTGTCAAAGGAACTCTGAGCTGCACTCGCAAAAAAAACACTGCATTTGCATGGTATAATATTTCATATATTTGAAGCTTATTAGTTAAAAATGTGCTTCTTAGTCTCACGGTGTTCAACATATTAGCTCACCAAAGCTACAATTGCCATATTAGGGACTGCATCATTTTTTCGAGTGCCAACGAAATGCACAATTATTTTACTCCGAGTTGAAAGCCAATGCTGATCTCATGCTTCGTTTTATTCGTTTGTTCGCAGCAGTTAAAAGAAATGGCAACCAAAGTGGGGGCCAGTGGGTGCTGGGGGGATGTTCTTCGTGAACAGGGTGACAGTGACTGACTATCATTACGCATTTATTGTTGCTGCTGAGTGCCATTGTGTTGGTCAAGATGCTCGTAAGAGAAGAATCCCCGATGATGACGGCGATGATGAGGAGGATGATGATAATGATGATAGGAACAGACGTTGCCTGGTGGCCGAAGGGTGTGAATTTAATAAAGCCCCCATAAGTACATATGTGAGCGGGTGAACAAAGGCCGCTATGGCAACATTCCTCCATATCCATCCACCTCTTAACGTGCAACAACTATTTTCAATTATTGCCAATCATATGTTGCATTCAATCGATGTTTACTTGCAGCAGAGGCAACCTCATTATGAGGCTGCTTTCCAGCCTGCGGGTTACAAGAGGCCAGTGGGTGGTTTGGGGTCGATTGGTCCTTTTCGGAGCATGAGACGTTGCCTAAGAGCCATGTAATTAGTTTGCAAGTGAGTGTCAGGATTAATCTTTGAGTGTGTGTTTGATTGTCGCCACTTCACATGAGACCCTCTCTACCGCACAGATACACACACTCTCGGTAAAGCAGTCCAAATTGGAGATGCGTGCGTGATGGAAATATTAATCGTGTCATTGCGATTTGTGCGTGCTGCAAGCGCTAATGAGACGCATGAGACGCTAATGAAAAACATACATCGCAAAGACATTCGTGTTAATTTAATAATATTTTTAAACTATCAAGATCATGATTGAATCGCAATCGAAGCCAGCAGATTTCACCTGTCCACAAGCTCATGTATGGGGAAAAGACCTCACTTGTTCAGCTCTAGTGAAATACCTCTCATCTCGATTGTCTGTATGTATTTATGTATGTATTTGGTCAAAGAAAGTGCGTAGCGCACATGTTAATTGAAGACATTGCTAACAAAGCAAAAACCCAGGCACAGAAGCGCCGTTCCAACAAGGAAAGAGATGGCAATGGAAACAGAGCAAGAGATAACCATATAGTTAGGTGATGAATACTTCAATGGCCATGCCATTACGACCGCCAACGAAGCCTGCAACAATGCCACAGCAGTAATCAGCCCTTTGAAGAGCTATGATGGGCTTTGCGATACCCGATATCCCCGTTAGGTCGGAATAGTAATTGTTATTTAATTAACTAGTCGATTCCCAGGCTTCAAATTTTCATTACATTTTGGCTAATTGGGGAACTCATTTCGATTGAATTAAAGCAGATTTCCTTTGCCTTTTGCACAACAACGCATATCAAACGAAGCTCGTGCAAAATTGAAAATAAAAACAAGAGAGAACGCTATAGTCGAGTTCCCCGACTATCTGATACCCGTTACTCAGCTAGTGAAAGGGAGAAGGAGAGTCTTAAACACAGTTTTTGGCGGTTTGTAGGCGTTATAGTGGGCGTGGCAGAAAGTTTTTTGGCAAATCGGTAGAAATTTACAAGACTAATACAAAAATGAAAAAATATCAAAACATTTTTCAAAAGTGTGGGCGTGGCAGTTTTGGGCGGTTTGTGGGCGTTAGAGTGGGCGTGGCAGCATGATTCGACAAACTTGCGCTGCGTCTATGTCCCTGGAGTCTGTATGCTTAATCTCAACTTTCTAGCTTTTGTAGTTCCTGAGATCACAGCGTTCATACGGACGGACAGACAGACGGACAGACGGACAGACGGACAGACGGACAGACGGACATGGTCATATCGACTCGGCTATTGGTCCTGATCAAGAATATATATACTTTATATGGTCGGAAACCCTTCCTTCTGCCTGTTACATACTTTTCAACGAATCTAGTATACCCTTTTACTCTACGAGTAACGGGTATAATAAAAATGCAATATTTTGTGTTCAAAATCAATAAATTCGATGTATAATCCATAAACTTAGAGCATTACTTAATATAAATAGTTGGTGCTTTCAACCACCGTTTGAACTTTTATGCAACAATATGTTGTTTTCCCAAAACTCCATGTTACCCTTGACTTTAACACTAACAAATTCTCGGGTTCGCATGGAACAATCACCATCCACAAGGATGCCGACGTCCATCTAATTAGGTTATGTTTGATTATTGTACCAGTAATATGGCCGATCTGCTGCTCCGAATGCTGGTTCCACTTCATGTGCCTGACCCTATCTCCAGAGATTGTCCGGTCAATTCCATGACCGACCCCAGAGCTCAACCCGAGCGAAATTGGAACCGCCAATGGAATTTAATCAAGTTTTATTTGCACTAGTCCGAGGTCCCTGGGCAGCGCAGATGAGCAATGAGAGCACATCAGCAATAAAATCTGCCATATGTGTGTGTATCTGCTACAGTGGAAGCCCGTACGAAACGTACGCTTGTCCTTCGAGTACGGGAAGTTTGAAGTTAGAAGTGACTATACAAGCTTTTAGGTATCAAAGAAAATGACTTTGAAATGAGTGTGCCTGTCTGTTCAAACAATTGCCAGTACTCAAGCTAATAAAATGTTTCGCTATTCGTTTTTCTTGCCATAAATTCTGTGCCTCACCAAAAGTTCAGCTTATCACATTTCGATATACATATAGAGGTTGAACTGTATGTATTCGAGTATCTGTGTGGCAAGTGCTCCGGCATGTGTGAGTATTGATTGTCATAATTAAACGCTGCTGCTGTTGTGCAATTTCCCTGACCATCACGTATCTTTGCCCACTTTCCCCATGTTTTCCTTTCCTGCAGTTGCTGGGGTTCCTCCAGTTTGTCTGAGTTTTGCAACTGCGCTTTAAAAGTTTGTTGATTGAATGCAGCGCTGCACAATTGTTGCAAAAGGGCAGCCATAAAGTGGCCCTATACAAACACAATCCCACCTATAAGTGCACTCCCTCCCTTCTGTGTTTTTTCTTTACACCCACACGAGCAGTTTTATAGCCATTCTTTTGTATACTCTGTGGATTAGTTCTTCATTGTTTAGTTGGCAGCGTGGCGCTTTGCAGATAGCTGACAGCGCAGAGAGAAATGCCAAGAAATGCATTGCAACTTATCAGGGCGGAGAATACCAAATACCAAATACTGAATAGAGTGGCAAATGTGTGCAGAATGTGGGGAGATAGTTGGGTGTGTGGAGCTCGAGAGATGCACAGAAAACAAAAGAATGCACCTGCATAATGCATATAACATTCGAACTGCACTTTCGGTTTTCTACCCTCGTAATTATTATTAAATCTTTTTCTCTTGATATAGAACACTAGTATAGAAGTCTAGCCTAAAATGGTAGGTTACAACTTCGCGATGTTTTTTTTAGTGCATCATTACCATTGCAGCTGCTAAGTAGTGCTGTGGGCGTGGCAAAATGCATAGCTAACCAGCTGGGTGAAGCGAGCTGGCTGAAGCACAGTTAAGCAGCTCAAGTCGAAATAGATTTCGGGTGCCATGAATAAAATATGCCAGTTAAGAGCTCACAGCTCGGCACGTGTGCGAGTTTGATAAAGAGCAGGTTTGCTATTTTGTGCATGTGCAAAGACTTCATGTTTCTGCTAAATATTGCTGAACTGCTCACTTTTGTGATTAACTCGGCGAAACTTTTTCAAATATAACTACAGACGCGTTTCCAGCCGTATATACCAGAAGTATAATTATCTGAGAGCTTAAATAATGGAAAGTAGTTATAAAATCACACCCAGACCTCAACTATCTGGCAGGATTGAAACCTGGCTGGACCTCAACGAAAGGTCCGTCCTTCTAAACTAAACCACTCTTGATTCCGCATACAAAGCCTTCGCCATTCACTCAACATTTTCATTTAGTGGAGCACTCCAGGGGCATGTTAATGCGACGGCCATCGACAGCATTTTCGACATTTTCACTTAGTTATTACATTTTATTTGCTTATTTATGGGCTGCTTTCACGCTGTCCGCTCCACTTTGAGTTCCTTAGCATTTCCATTCTCTGCCTTTCATGTCAATTGTCGGCACATCGGTTGGCTATTGACAAATATTACAAGTCCACCCCCTGGGCTGTAGTACAGCGCAGTCTGGGCACCACCCCCGCCAAGAGTTGTTATGATTATATTGTGTGCGACATTGTCAGAGGCCGTTTCCATACCCACAACACGTACACTTCTCCATTGCCAGTCGTATAATATGATATTTGCATGAAATTACATGGACAACACTGATCAGGGGATGTGATGAGGGGGTGGTGCTTGGAGGTCGGAAGGCGTGGCACAGGCCCTTTGGGTTATTAACATGCTCTAGAGATTAGAATGACGCCGGCAATGATGACAACATTTGATTTCTTTTCCGTTTACTCAGGACTCGCCTTGCCATTCGCAGCGTGCACTTGAAAAAAAGGGCAGCAGTGCTGAATTCAAATCATGTTAATATGAAAGTATTTCCATTTAATCATAAATCATTTCTTCTACTTTTCAATTTGTGTACATAGTTAAATTGCGTCACCATTTAAATTGAATGCACGTTTTTTGCTAGTGTACCCCTTTACTTGGATCACCCTCCTCTTTTTGTGCTAATCAGCGCAAATACCCAAAATACAAAAGCCAAATCGAAAGTAAAAGCAGAAATCAGTGAAAGAATGAAAGAAAGAAAGAAAGGAACTCCTTAAAAGAGCTTCCAGCTCAGACAACCTTCTAACCGCCGCCGCCCATTTTATTGCCCACCCCGAAGCCAAAAAACGTCAATCAAGAGAGGAAAAAATTTGATATGCCTTCAGGGTTCTGTGTTGATTTTTTCGTGGGGTTTTTTGGATTATTGATTTGTTCTCTGCCCGACTGTAAACTGATATTTGGCATTTGAAATGCGAGCAATTCTGTATTTTTCCCTCGTTGTCAATCGGCAAGGGAAGTTTCTTCTGTGATGTATGATAAACTTCAGGCGGCAGCCATCTGCGGCTGGATTAGCCGCTCAACGATTTAAGTGATTGTATATCTTACAGATATACGATTTCGACGTACAAGTGGCGAGATTTAATAGCTCGGGCCACAGCAAGTGGCACACTCTCAGGTGAACTGCGGAAATCAGAAATCCCCATCTCTGTGGCCCGAGTTTGTCCTTACAGTTTAAAGTGATTTGTGGCGCTCGCAGTGGCTAAGAAAGTTTCCTTTCGCCTATCCCCACTCTACCGGTGTGTGTCTCACTTTATTTCGCTTGGCTGGAGGTTTTTATAGCTGTGCAGTTGGCTGTTTTAGCCAGGAAACGGATCAACTTCTCTGGAATCTGGTAGCAATTGCGGAATTACACTTTGATTAACAAATGCTAATGTTGTTTCTATGTTTCATTGTTTAGATGGGCTTTGATTTGCGAGCCTCACTTGACTTTATTGAATGCAATTGTTTGGAAACTTTCGTGGATGAAGTTGTTCAACTGCAATTGGTGACGACTGATTTATATGCGAAAATATTTCAAGATTCTGATGTTAAATGCCTTTGGGACCCGTAAAAAGGTAAACGGCTGTTTTAATGACTTTTTATGAATGCTGGCTCTTTATTTCGATTAACTAAAAAAAAAAAAGAGATAACGCTATAGTCGAGCTCCCCGACTATTTGATACCCGTTACTTAGCTAGTGGAAATGCCAAGGAGAAATTTAAACACTAACAGTTTTTGTCGGTTTGTGGGCGTTAGAACGGGCGTGGCAGTTTTTTTTTTACAAGTTAATAGAAATTTACAAGACTAAAAAACTAATGAAAAATATCAAAACATTTTTCAAAAGTGTGGGCCTTTTTTACCCTACCCAGTATACCCTTTTACTCTACGAGTAACGGGTTTAAAAATAATGATAAAGACTTACTGACATTGTAAATGTAATTAAGACTGCATTAAATCGAGCTAATACTTTTAAATTACCTCTTTCATTTTATGATTACAAACCGAAAGGAAAGGGTCAAGCTCCAGAGGTTTTCATTATCAAATACCCATTTTTCCATTTACCCTCGGATTGCCATATATTTAGACTATTTTTAATTTGGGCATCACTCTGTTTGGATAACATTCCCAATGACCTTTTGCACAACTTTAGCCCGCTGCCATCAGTAATTAAAATATGTCCAAAGCCTCGCAATTACACCCCAAATAAAATAAAAATAAAACCAATGGCTAACCTCCCCGACGTGAATAAAGGGAAAATACATATTACATTGTATATAAACTGGGTACGATACCAACCTTAAGCTTTGAGTGTGGAAGGATCTGGACTGCTTAGTGATGGCGAGGAGGAGCCAGGAGCTCGGCACACTAAGCAATTAGCAGAAAGAGACGCATGACAGGACGAAGGGTTTTGGTTCCAGCTGGATAAGTGAAACAGAGTTGTCTGTAAAAAGAGAGCAAGGTAAAATATTTGCATTAGCTGCGGGTATAAATAAATAAAATATACAGATGTGTCCAGAATAATAGCCGGTGGTAAGCGATTCAGTAAAAAGTATCTACTCAGTGTCCTCTTTCATGTTTTAAATTAACTTCGATTCTAATGAGCTTAAATGCCTTAGTATGTATTGGCAGAGTCATATTTTCAAGCTCCATACGAAGTGGATATTAATTGTTTGAGCACTGCTGTTTACCAAGCAGAAAGCAGGAAAGGATCTGGCTGCGAGAGGTAGAAATCCTTTTTTAATTTTAATACGCCCCGTAATTGTAATTTGTATCTGAACTGTTTGCCCGGGCTAAATAAAGTTATAAAAGCGTAAAGAGAGCGCCTAAGCACGCTATTCGGCGGAGGATACTATTGAAAATCTGGAGTGCGTTTCTGTTGCACATAAAATTTCATTGATTACATTTGTTTGCCGTTTGCCAGTTTGCCAGTTGGGCGTTAAATGCCCTGGAGTGGGAAACATCCCACCAAAACCAAAGGACGGAGTGTGTGTGTATAGGATCGCTTCCTGTTTACACAACCAAGACCTAGGGTCCTGGCACACGCGAACCCCGGGCACAAACACACCAAATTCATGGCCAGGCCACGAGAAGTACTTAACAAATAAAACGGCGGTAATATATCTTTGTTGCGGACGGGGGAAAATACCTAGAATTATGTGCGCCTAGAAATATTTAAAACGCTATTTATATGCTAATAGCAGCGAACACACAAATTCAGGGAAATATAAACACCCCGAACTGCAATACAAAATCCAAAAAACGAACGGCGAGGGCGGCGGTGCAGTGGAATTTCCTTCTTTTTTATATAATTCCAACCAAACCGAAAACAGTTTTCACTAAATCCTCATTAATTAGTAGCATTTAGGGCGGCATTTTTCTGCGCTCTCGTTTGTGGGAACCACGCCCACCGACCCCGCTTAACAACCCAGCGATGCGGCAGCATTAAAGCTACTTAGCATTAGGACCAAAGCCAGGCACAGTGGGCCCCAGCCCGACGAACCGTCAGCCGGGCCAGTCGTTTACAGGTGTTGAAAACCGACCAATGACATTACTCAGCACTTTGGTTGCCCGAATGAGCCCAATGGTGCATGAAATGAACAGGTGTCTGCGTTATTCATTGGGCTCACCCAACCATTGATATATATTGAGTGGGAGCAGAGCCAGCCAAAGTCTTTAAAGAACATAAATAAGTTAAGGCTAATTAGGCCACATCGAAAAAGTCTCCTATGCAACTAAATGTTATTCGAGTGCGTGGAAAATACTAAAAGCTTGACGCTGTGAAATGAAAGCTAAATGAGTGATCGAATTTTATGTCAATTGAGCCAATTTCAAGAAGTTGTAGCTGGTAATGGGGGACGAGGTCTTAGAATAGAAATAAATTAGGTAAGTATCGGTTATAGTACGTTAAGGGTTATTATACATTTCAAACAATTATGTTTTTCATTTCCTATATGTGTAAATTTTATTCGCACACAGTCACCTTTTGTCTATTTTCGCAATAACTGCCCTTCCTTCCATAAATAAAACAATTTAATTAAAATAATGTTTTCAAAACAATAATTCCGAAAAATTTCGAACCCACGGTGCAAGGGCCAGTTTTAGCAACACCCAAAAATGTAGGCAACACAAAAAATAAACACTCAAAGCTGGTGCAAAAAAGAAGAGAAAACATTTCATATATACCATTAGGAAACTCTGCCCTTTATGCGACTATACAACAACGACTACACAATAACAAGAACAAGAACTACAGAAGAGTTCAACATAAAAACGACAGCGACTAAGACAACACTACAAATACCATCGGATCGTCGAGCGACGAGGCATTTGCCTGCATTTAATAACGTTTAGCCTGTGTGAAAACAGAAAAAGAATATTTGGAAATAAAAGAAAAAAAAAGGGAAGGAAAGGAAAGGAAAGAAAAGGAAAAGGGACCGGAGAGCAAACAAAAACAGTTTTTCAAATTGTATGGGAAAATCGGGGAAAAAGAGAAAATTCCTTCCCGCATTGCCAAGACACGGGACCGTGCAACGCATTAATTTCATTCACACTTTGAAAAAATATCTACATACATATATTTGAGGCAAATATGCAATAACGGCGTGTCGGAAACAATAATATTTGTCTAGGAACCCGAGCATCCACGATTGAGAGAAGGAAAACACATGATGACACTGCTGTATGCTTCGTTGGGCATCTGGGGTTTAGAATATGGAATATGGAAAAGAAGCACGCGCAGTTAAGAAAAGTAAAAAGGCGAAGGGCCCAAAAACAAAAGATCCCGGATCGCGTTGGTTTAACAATAGTGGGACAGCAACTTCGGTGGAACGCAAATGTGTTACCACAATAATAATAGCTTACATAGGCTGGCTACAATAATTGGTAGTACTTTAACTTGATATGCCAACTTTGCCTTAATAAATTATACCACAACCTACTTTATTGCCTACTTTATTGTGCAATCTACGGACAACATATTACATTATGTATATATATACCTAAAATATTACGTATATGGGAGAATTTGAGCAAGGTTGAGGCTGCAACATTTTTCAACTATTTCAACCATTTCCGAAAATGTGACCGATTCAATGTGGCAATTCTTCCGAGGCCATTTGATGACCTTCCCCCCAAACAAATCGCAGCCAAATGCCGATAAATCCCCTTAGCACACCCATTTTTTTGTGTGCTACTAGATACTAGATATTGAAAACATCCCAGTGCCAATGCCGCACAGTTGCAGCTGCAACTGCTGAACTCTGAGCAAACAAAGGAGTGTGGTTGGGGCTTTGTGCATTGGTCTCGCGTTGCCGTGATCCTAGACCCATTACATTAGGGAGCCATCCCCATGTATACACACAGTAGCCACCTTAACGGTAGCACAGATCCGAGACGAGTTAAAAAAGAGGAACTGGGAGAAAAACGAGTTGTGTCACGGTGCTTGGGATTTTTCAACGTGTAACGCTACCTGTCGCTGGACTGTGTGGTTGGGTTTGAGTTCGGGGCAGTGTATTTCATTCCATTCCATTCCGTTCAAACTGCCGGATTTCGGCCTCGCGTTGAGCTGGGCAAAACTATCTTTAAACACGCACAACGCATTATACGAGCACCTCGCATGCACACGTCGTCGCTGGTGCCACGTCTGTAGTAAAACCATGGCAGAACAACCAGGAGCCGGTCGAAGAGAACGGGAGACGGGATGGGTGGTTGTCCCAGTCAACGTATTTCCCGAGTGCTTTTCAGCCACGCCACCACCTGAATTTCATTCCTGCGATTTCCCCAACCACCACTAGATACATCCCCTTGATTTCCCCGCTTTTCCGTTCACCGCTTTCCACTTCTTGCTGTTTGCCGGCGACAGTTGTCGGCTGCTCCTGCTCTGCATGGCGTTTCCCACTTCTTTGGCGATACACTGGAAAAGAGGTACTCACTTTGCAACCAGGATGCTGTGAAATGTTGGTCTACAGTACCAATAAGTCGAATTAAATGGAAAAAAATTCAAAACAGTTAAATATCGCATCTCTCAGATTATTTTATCGATTGAATTCTCAGGAACTTAGAGATAAGTATGGCAAACTATTATTTTATAAATCTTTTCAAAACTAACTATGGAAGCGAGAAAATATGGTTGTAGTTACTTATGCAAATACTTTCAGGATGCGAAAGTGTCTATGAAACTCTCAAACTAACTTGCCCAGACTTTGAAGTTCTTTCTTTTAGCACGGTATAGTTTAGTTTAGGTTTGCGTTGGCTTTTCTTTCAGTTTTATTTCAGCTAAGTGAAATGTGCAGTAACCCGCACACCGAACCAAAATCGGAGGACTTAGAGAGCGATGTAAAAAAATATTCCGGTTGAAGCAGCAGTCGTCGCAGTTTCGTGGCTGGCTGTTCCTTAAATAAATTTAGCTTAGTTTTGAATGGTTTTTGCACTTGAGAGGTTTATATTTTGCACTGCGCCCTTCTGTCTGAATGTGCGATTCTGTGCTGTGTGTGCGAGAGACATTTGAGAATTAGATTTGCATCAGTTGAGTTGGCGTAAATGCATTTCGGGGGCTATGGGGTAATCTCGGTGTGGCAGCAGCATATTTACGCCTCAACTCGTTCTACTCAATTGCCGGGGCGTGTGGAAATGCTTTTTGAGCGATTCCTTTGGCTTAAAACCGAACAGTAAAGCATTTATCTACCGTAGTTGAAATGAAATGACAGCAAATGTGAAATACTGGATGGCTTTAGCTGTCGACGAATACATTATTTATAAAACTTTTTTTTAGACATTGGCTTGTGTACATATTATTTGAAAACCATAATAATAAGAACAACATGTTGTAGACCTCCCATATAAACCAGATAGTATTTAATAAACTTTCTTAAACATTAAAGTTTTACTTGTTTTTTCCAGGCGTCCCCTTAAACATCTAACATCATTTTTGGCTTTGAATCGCACAAAAGTATTGCTCTTAACGAAATGCTCATAACTTTTTTTCTGAGCTCAAGACTTTTCGAAACTAGGTTGAATATTAACTTGTTTACTGCCCCATTTCGCTCGCTGAGATACATTTGTATCTGGATATCTTTATGCGGAACTGATGTTTGCAATGACAAATTGCCTAAACAGTGGCAGCAGAAACTTAAAGCTCGGTGCCACGAAATGTTGCAATTTATGCAAAGAAATGCAGCAACCAAGTTGCCAACCCCGCCCCATCGCCCATCTGTGTGGCTACTTTTTATGCTGCCGCAAACAATTCAGATTGTATTTTTCCTTTTTTTTGCTTTCGCCGCTGTTGAATGTTGGCCATAAATTGTTGCACACAGTGCGTTTCGTTTGGTTTGGTTTCGTTTCGTTTTGCAGCTTGCAATTCGCAGTTTTGCAGCATATTTCAGTGAGATGCCCTTTGTTGCAGCTTCGGGGTTTTCATTCGCCGTCGTTGTTTATGCTTTCCATTTTATACTCATACATAAATACATGTTCTGCAGTGTACATGCATAACTATACATAACACATATGTACACACGCTGCACGGCTGAAGTAATTCATAAACAGGCAACTTGGGTGGCACCCGCAATCGCCGGCCCAAGGCAAAAGAAATTTATACGGAGAGTAATCTTAAAGTCCACAAAAAAAACGTATTGAATTTTACTGATTGAATGTTGCGATGCAGAACGTACATATATATTTTATCCATTATCGACGTATGAACGTGGAGATCTCGGAATATTTAAAAGCTAGAAAAACAGGAATAAAATACGCTAGAGTGTTTCAAGCAACAGCGTTTTGATTTTTTAGATTGTATTTTTCTTCTTAACGCTATTCATTTTATTCTAACTAACTGAATAACGGGAGCTTCTTTGGTTTTTAAAAATTTGAGCAAATACTTAAATTAATTTTCCTAGTGTAGTGCCAAAGGACGTGCCCTGTGGAAACTGGGGATGGCGATAGCTGTAGCCCACACCAATCTATGTCTATAGAGGAGAACCCGCGACTTGAAGGCTTCGCATATTTCGTTCAATCCACACGAGAGAACCCCACGTAACTAACAACTCCCCGGAGAGTATTTATGCGGCAGGTCGGACGGCAGACTTATTTGTATTTTTTGACTTGGCTGTCTGCATTTTCAGCGTGCGTTAACTTTTCTGCAGCACTATGCAATGCGTTTCTAGCAGCAGTTTCCAGAGTTCCCATAGTCATCGTCATCGTCATCGTCTTCGGCATTGGCGTCTTCAGTCAACGGCAAATATTTTGCATCTTTTGTCTATCTTTCATGATTGTGTAATTTGAAACCTTATGCGCTATTAATTGATTGCGTATGCGTCAGGTAACCAAAAGAAGAGTTCCTTTCTTGTATTCATCAGACTCATAATAAGCCGCAATATGGCTAATAAACTTCTTTTGTACTTGTGGGAACCAGCACCACGATGCTGAGAAAGGATCGACGGCTCTCTCTCTCTTTCTCTCACACACTTTACTTGACTGTACTCTTTTGTTATACATACTTAATTCGTAGTTATTAGTCTGACTTTGACTTTGGAAGCAATCACATCGAAGTGTAATAAATAAGTTGACGATCTAAATTGTGGTTGTGTTATTCTTTAAAAGTACAGGTTGTTACAGTACTCTTTCCAAAGATTCTCAAACTAGAGGAATAGAGCAAAAAGTAAGGAATTCAAATACATATTTATATGTCTTATATTCAGTTTTTACTCAATGTTGCTTGAAGTAATATACATACACATTACTTGCAAATACCCATTAAAACACTCTATTCACATTTCAGGGAACTACTCAGTCGACGAGGCATTTTCGCTTCCGAGGCCATCATTTTCCCTGAGTCTTTTATTATTATTTCTTGGTGGAACGTTGGCGGCAGCCTGTCAAACTCCATTTGCATTTGCCAAAACGTTGTCGAAAATTGTTTCTCTTTGTCTAGCGACCAGCGAAAAAAGAAAAAATAAAGAAGGGAGATAGAGATGGAGATGGCACACTATGTTATAGTCATCCATCCATCTATTTGCCTAATATATCTTCATAGTCGCCGGTTTATGGCCTGTTTGGGCCGTCTATAGCTATCTGCCAACGGAATCTGTCGCCCCTCCCACAGTTCTTTCCCTTTGCCACCTCCCAGTGCATCACGGCTTCGCTTCTTCTGTCATCGTCTGTCTGCCAAACGGTGGAGATTGTAATTTTTTCGAGTTCTCGAGCTTCCGTATACTAAAGCCTCGGACTCGGACCCTGTGCCTCCTTTTCAACGCCACAGATTTCTGTCTGGACGGGACGGTCCGCTTTGTTTGTGCTTCATATTTACGACTGGTCCAGTCGCAGGAGGATGGAATCTGCTACTGGGGCGACTGGGGCACTGTGCGAAAGTTGCTACAAAAATGTTAAATTTGATTTTGGGCTTTAGACACACTTCATAGCTTAACAAAAATTGTGCAAATTAAACAGCACGTTCACCTGCAACGTTCACAATTTTAAAAAAATGTTTTGACTTTATTTTATTTTATTATTTTCTCTCCTAATTTTTGTCGACTAACCGGTATCTTATAGTAGAGGAAAACGTCCGTGGCTTGTTTCAACTGTATTTTCGAGGCAAAGCATACATTCGCACCCTCGTCGAAACGAGTATCTAATGCCCTCATCTTTTAAACGACAGCGGCGGCAATTCCTCAAGTGTTTGGCTGCCACGGCCGCTGGTCGCTCCACTTGAAAATTTGGCATCAAATGTCAGCGTCAGTCAGCTTTTGTCGTTTGCATTTGATTTTCACTAGTTCCCGGCTTGGTCGGTTCCCACCCTCGAGATGTCTATGTCTGTCCATCGAATTTAAATGAGTTTTTCAAATACTTGTGCACGTACGAACTACGGTAGTCGGCGGCATCACCAACAACTTTCATTTATTCCTTTATCTTCTGGCACGCACTGACATTTCCTCTATATAACCCACCACTATTCCGGATTGTATTCAAACTTCTGGCCCCAAACGCAGAACAAAAAACTCAACTCTAACTCCGGCTCTCAATTCAATTCATGCTCTGTCATTTTTAATGAATCTCTTAATTGTCGTCCAAGTTGGGTGGACTTGAGTTCTCAAGTGTTTTCAAGGGATATGGAATTGAAGAGCGGGAATTGAGGGAGGAGGAGTCTTCACAGGCTGCCAAAACAGTTGAGAAACACGAGAAGCGAAGATGTTTCGCTTGAAATGAAGTCGCAACGATCCGAATAGTCGAGATTTGATGAGGGATATTTCCAGAATGGTTGGGGTTTTCTGATCTGCACGCTCTTTTGTCGGCTGAAGTTGATTGACAGGAAACTGAAATGGAAATCTGTTAGCTGGTTGTGCTTCTGTAGTAACGGAACTTCTATCTAAAGTCTCTAGAACTTCTATATTATTAATTTTTATTTATGTATGCAAATAAAATTTCGTATGCGAATGATTTTAACGACACTACTAAATATAAAAGAAAAAACTTTAAGGTCCGGGTCAATTACGCCTTTAAAAAAATTTGTTGGGACACTCACTTACTGCAAAGCAATTAAAATTCCATTTTCATTTGCAAATACCCGAGTTATTTGTAAAGCATAAACAACGGAATCGTAAAATGCTGACATGTTTTATTTCCATAGCGGAGCTACTCCTTCACAATCAACACCTTTTTAACACTAAATGTTCACTCCAGACCAATTCGACTACTCGTAGCCCATAAAAATTCCGAAAAGAAACTCCAAACAGAATGTGAGTTCCCGAAAAAAACTCATTCCACAGGGAGGACATTGCAACTCCATCAAAACGGTTCGCACAACATGAAATTACTCATAAAAGTGCGACCCCAAAACAAAAAACCAAAAGGAAAAAGGAACAAGTACGTATGGTATACACACGGGTAGAAGTGAAGTGTCTCGTGGCTGTCGTTTCACGTCAACATCTCTCTGGGCCGCATCCTCCATTTGATGATACTGGTACTGGGAAGTTGAAAGTGTTTTTACCCATTTTTGGCAGGGAGTCACTACTCTTGGGCACCTCGCCTCGTGGTCGGCGGCTTCTAACAAATTTAAATGGTTTTCAACTTAAATTTGGCGCCCCGTTATCATGGCCTAGTTTGTGCAGTGTATCAAGGCGACAACTGGCTTTTCTAACGAGCACATGCACAGTTCCACTGTTAGAAATATCCTCAGATTTCTTATCCGTGTTTTTCGACTGTAAGTCTCTTTCTATAAACATAAACAAATGAAATGGGCACGCACATATATTTTAACCAAGCGCGTAGAAACGTAGGAACTCGATGAGGTTTTCCTGGCCGCGGACGCATCCTCATCATTTGACAGGCATTATTCGGCATAAAATTTCATTCACACCATTTAATTTTGAGGAGGGGGGCGTGGAAACGAGACAGTGGGAATGTGCTCCGGAATTAGAAAAATACATGGGAATAAGCGCACTCCGCTTATTGTTGACATTTTGGCTCAACACTCCTGGCACACGCATCAGAAAATTGTGTGAGTTATAGCCTTTGGATATCGAATGGGTAGAAGGCTCCTCATCGCTCCTCTCGTATTTATGGAGAACATAATAGACATATGGGCATGACACTCATTCCGCTGAGGTCGGCCGCTAATTAAGTGCAGCCAAACATGACTTTTTATAACTCAGATTTATGTTGATTTTATGGTCGCCGAATTCAGAGGGGACCATCCACTTGAGGATGCTTTTGGGGCTTCCCAAGCTGCTGCTTGGCTTGAGATCAATCAGCGAAGCGATATATTTGATATGTAATTAAGACTAACGTTACTGTTTATATATCTCTGCAACTTTGGACTGGCGGTACACTTCTGAAGCACCGAATTTCGTTGTACTGCTATGAAATTTGATTGCGTTTTACGTCTATTCTACCACACTTGCATGTGATTAGAAAATGCAGCACCAACCAGCATCTACATAACCTAACCTGTGGGAACTCAGCGGGGCACGAATAAACTAAAATTTAGAACCGTAGCCACAACTTTTTCGTTCAGTTTTGATTATGTCTGCATTTCTGTTTTTTCAACTTTCTTTCGTCTGTATACATACTTTCCATTTTTTGTAGCTACTATTGATTTTTTAATTAGCATTATATAGAATATTTTTGTAGCCCCGCTGTCAAATGTGACAACTGAAAGTTCACACATTCCATTAGGCTGTCAAAACTCAAAAGAAAAGTTCTCGACTACTCTACTTACGTACTGTATGTTAGATTGTACATTTAAAGACAAAGTAAAATATATAAATTTGATATTTTTAAATAAAAAATATTAACAAATAGTGTGCTCTTTAATCAAATTAGATCAAAGCAGCTCAAAAGAAAAATAATTTTAAAGAAAACGTTTTTATTCAAAATTACGAAAAGTTTTCCCGGAAAAATGTTAAGCACGACATTTTATTGCAAAACCATATATTGCATAATTTAATGCGTGATTTTATTTTCAGTCTCGAATTAATATCGAAATGGAACATACAAGTTGTATGTTTCCATTACTTGAATAGCAAAAGCTTATTATACCCGTTACTCGTAGAGTAAAAGGGTATACTAGATTCGTTGAAAAGTATGTAACAGGCAGAAGGAAGCGTTTCCGACCATATAAAGTATATATATTCTTGATCAGGATCAATAGCCGAGTCGATCTGGCCATGTCCGTCTGTCCATCCGTCTGTCCGTCTGTCCGTCTGTCTGTCCGTATGAACGTCGAGATCTCAGGAACTACAAAAGCTAGAAAGTTGAGATTAGGCAGACAGACTCCAGGGACATAGACGCAGCGCAAGTTTGTCGAATCATGCTGCCACGCCCACTCTAACGCCCACAAACCGCACAAAACTGCCACGCCCACACTTTTGAAAAATGTTTTGATATTTTTTCACTTTTGTATTGGTCTTGTAAATTTCTATCGATTTGCAAAAAAAACTTTTTGCCACGCCCACTCTAACGCGCACAAATCGCCAAAAACTGTTGAAGACTCTCCTTCGCACTTCCACTAGCTGAGTAACGGGTATCAGATAGTCGGGGAACTCGACTATAGCTTTCTCACTTGTCTTTTTTATGAATACATTAATATATTCAGCCCAAGGAAATATCTCAAATTTCACCCTCTGCCAAACAATTTTGTTTTGATTCACCCATTCAATTTGTGAAGGCAAATGCAATGGCAAATGCCCAATTCGCTTCAGTTCACTCTGTCGCGCTTTAAGCGACCAATTTAATTCCGATTTAATTCGAGCCTAATCCCAGGCGCCAGCCAAGAAAGAAGCATTTCCCAGGCATAATCCTCTGCTCTGCCCTACTTAGAATAATTTGAAAACTTTGAGTAGCAACTTTTTACCAGCGCATGCAGCTGTGACGCGATTGCTCCGAGGCAGGGATACGTGGGAGGTAATCAGCGTTGCAAAGAAATAGCTTTTATTCTTTAATAAATAAATGGCATGTTTAAGTTGTCTATATAAAACGGTGTGATCTTGGATTCCAGCAAATACAATTATACTTTGGAGAAATAACAGAATATCACAAATACGATTTGTCTATTTGGTCATATAAAATTACACTGATTTTTGTCTTTAGAGCTTATAACAAATTCTCTAAAAAAAAAAAAAAAATAGCTAGACACCCATTACTGCTGGCAAGGCATGTTTTAGTCGGTCACTTTATCTGGCCAATATTATGGACACTGGAAGGATCATCTTGGGTCCGTGGGCCAGTTTATGACTACGGTTATCACATCATTATTCAAGCATCCACTGCCTGTTTCTTAAACAAAATTTCTTCCATTTTCCCTCGTTTTCCAGAGGCCTTTGTCAAAGCCAAAACTTAAGTTAAGCCACTTGAGCGACATTGTTGAAGTCGGTAATTTGCCTGCTGCCTCGTCTCCCGATTCGATTCTCGTTTTCCAGTCCTCGCCGGCAATAAAAAACTCGACGAGCGGCTGGCGAAGACGGCTAACGACTTGAAAATCCTTATTAATCACAGACAGTCGCGGGTCCGGTCGGGTTCTCCTGCTCGTGGCCATAAAAAGTCAATGCTGATAAGCAAACGGGCGACATGGCAAACGGACGAACGCAACAGAGCAACATAGTAAGGCCAAATAAAGCGAGACAGACCAGATATCTTGCGTCTTCTACCAACTCCGATCCAGCCTGCCACAGCTCATTTTCAATTAATTAATACAACAACATTCCAGCACTATTATCTTGGCATATCTCAAATATTTCCTTTAATTACGCCAAGCAAAGGAGCAAAGGCAAGAGTGTTGGCCGCAACAGCAAAAATCTGACACCTCTAACAATCAATACATCATCATAAGTGCGGCATGCAAAAATAAGCGAAGAAAAAGCTACAAAAAAAAGTAAAGGAGTACGGATAAATAAGAAACAGACACGCACACACAATTACAGGCACGATCCCAAGGACTAGGCCACTCCATCTTCCCCTTCTAATGTAAAAAAAATTTATGCCATTCAAAATTAGCAAAGTGTTATCTAAACGCATAAATTACATGCACGTACAGTGCATAAGTGGGTGGCGGAGGGGTTCCAATGGGCTGCATGCAAATTGCCAGCGAGCCTCCTCTTATGTTTCCACAGGATATATATACACATATAAATGCTATATGTGTGTTAGTGCGATAAGTTGAAAGACATTTTGCTGAAGAAGCTGCCACAGCATCCAACTAGTTACTATGTGCACAGGAGGGGTCAATAAAATAGCAGCAACTCTGGGTTACTACATAATAGTAATCAAAATGTCAAAGCAAAATAATTTGATTTTTATCGTATCTAAAAAATTTGAATCTACAGCTATATAAGCTTCTATTCTGTTAAATATATTCTTTTATAAGCATAAGACTAATATTTATTTGGTATATGAAATGATTTCTTCTTTCCTATAAATGTTACCAGACTTGCAGCTTGCGTCAGTGCTTGTACGGCAATGCGGCATAAACGATGCCAACAACTGATTGTGACGTGAACTAAGCTCGTAATGAAAGCATATATACAAGTCGACCAGGACAGGCTAGAACTGAACGGAATATAGCCAAACAGATCTGGACAGAAAAGAAGAAAGGAGAGAAGAGATGGTCGAGCACAAAGATTGCCAATAGACCGAGCCGCCAGCCTCCATTGTCCAACCTCCATCTCCACTGCTTCTCCTGACCAAGATGACAACGTGGCCATGGCTTTGGCGTCTCTGGCGCTGCATTGGCCAATTGCCTGTCCCCATCATGTGAAGAAGTGCTGCAGAGCTTGAGTCATCTTCAGGCACAGTGGGACACAGTGATTATATGTCTCATAACTAAGATCTTGCTAGTCCCGATAGGATGACTACAAAATGAAAAAATTACCAATGTATAACTAATAAGTAATAATTTAATAAAACAGTATTGCATTTTAAGAAATAATCAAAGGAGTTGATAATAATCGTATATATCAATACAAATTATTAGAACATTTTCAAAAGCTGTACCAAAAAAAAAGTATAACTAGAAGGAAGTTAAAAGGATTTCATTCCAAGCTTAATTAAATGGAAGGCCAATTTTATAGTATGACATCCAGATTCAACCACTGTGGCCCACGTAACCGTGCAGTTCTTTAACTGCCTGCAAAGCAATCTCCCAACGCAGCAGCAGTCCTCCAAAGACATGGACTCCAATGACTGGAAGTCCCAACTCTGGACTTGGACTGCGAAAAACGATTCGGGATTCGCGGTTCTTGCGAACCGACTGCGCACGACTATAGCGAAATAAGATATAAGCACGACATAAATGTTACTTTATATCTGCAAGATATTGTTTTTCCAACCATACACACAAGGTTTATGATTTTCTCTAGATATTTTGTCATCTTTATTATCAGAGCGCGCCGGAGAAGAAGTTGTCGAGTCGAAGGAGAAATACAGGTAATGGCGTAAAGTAACCAAATAAGCAGAAAGCAGCTGAAGATGGGGCTAACCGGTGTCATGGGAAAAGGCCAATGGCAGGAAAATTAATAAATACAAGCTCAAGAACAAAGATGCCTGATGCATTGAATGCCAGAAGCAGAAACATAACCTAAAGCTGGAACTGAAGCTGAAGCTTAAGGAGAGCAGAGCACACCAGTGCTAAAGGCCAGGTGAGTGTCAGGCCGAAAGGCAGGAAGCAACTGCAACACTTGACCAGCAGACGTCTTGCGACTCTGCCGACGACACCACAATGGAAATAAAACTGGGCAATGGCAATGGGAATGGGAATAGGAATAGAAGCAGTTGCGTACCTTACACTTGACCACTCCACTTTGCAGCTCGGTTTCAGCTGGGCCAGGTTACTCCCTTCCTGGTCGTGGTGCGTCTTATTTATGGTTCGGTCCCTCGCATAAACAACATTATTTGCCACCCCACACCAACTCGACCCTGTCATAAACTAGTTTCACACACATCTATATCTTTTAGTGCAGGGAAATAATATATTATAAATCGTAATAGGTATAGAAGTTTATAATTTTGAACCATACTTAAGCATGTATCTAAATGAAAGCGCATTTTTATATTTAAACAAAAAGTTGGCAGTTATTCAAGGTTCAAAGAGAAAAGTTCTACAATATTCT
Organism: Drosophila santomea; assembly: GCF_016746245.2. Taxonomy (NCBI): domain Eukaryota; kingdom Metazoa; phylum Arthropoda; class Insecta; order Diptera; family Drosophilidae; genus Drosophila; species Drosophila santomea. The sequence goes on from NW_025319012.1 coordinate 386,046, forward strand.
GCTAGCATGTTATTTTTCACACCACAAATAGGACACTTTCACAAATTTCCAAACAAATTCGTTTCTGTGTACACCTCTCTTCTAAGCACTTTGCCTTGGAACTATATTAATGCGTGAGCATACACAACTTGGCTACCAAGCTCAATGCCTCCACTCTACGATCCCCAGCTCTTTGGAGGGTTTTTCTGTACGTATAGATATACGTATGTATATACATATATAACAAAAGGCGCCGTCCAGGGCATTGAGGCTTCGCTTCTTTGTTGTTGACTTAGGCCCACGCCAAGAGGCAGAAAGGCTTCTTCTTCCTAGAGTCCGGCATAAAAAAACCACAAAAACCAGAGCTGGCATATTGCCGCTATTGTCTTTTATAGTTTCCTGGAACATTTGCCGCTTTGGCTTCCATCTCGAGCCACAGCAGCCTACCATACCATACCATACCATGCCATACCCCTCCATAGCATACCGCACCACCTCCACCGTTGGTGTGGTGCAATACTTGTGCCCGAGAGCTTTCCCTGTGGTTATTTCAACAGTGCCTCGTGTGTTGTACGTCTTCCACGTTGCCATCGGAACAGTTGGTCCCGAATATACTGCCGTATTCTTTAAATATGATTTAAAACTTTACCGCAGCCATTGGCCAACTGTAATGTGACCCAGTTAGGGGTGGACTGTGGGTCGAGGGCTATTGTGGGCTATTGTATAAGAAAGTTATAAGAAACGTTGTTTAAGGCAAAGCGAACATAACTTTGTCAACTTTTAAGTTCCCTGAACTTTGCTTAATATTATCATTTATATATCATCTATGGTTCTGATTTTAAATTGTGCATTAGCATAGAGTTACCTCCATGAACTTATCCCATAATAAAAATACCATACCGAACTGATTTACTTCCTCAGGTGTCGTCTTTTGATTTTATGCGAAAACAAAATTGATTAAATTGAAGAATGACTTCTAAGTCACTAAGACAGTTGGGAAAATATATAGACGTTTTATGCCAATAGGCTAAATTTGATTTCCTATTAGAGCATAGTGGGCTTACTTGCTTTTACCAGCTCCATTCATCTGCATAAATAGCGCAATGGGGTGGCGCAGCCTAATGTCAATCTGCTCGGGGAGTCTAGTTTAATGTGGCACATCAAAACTTAACGACAACACCTACTCCAGTTTGTTTTATGGCCACAAAATCAACCAAAAGACCGACTCGAATTCGCGGACTAGCTTATTCTGCTAATGCCGTGGAACCATGCCAAATGGCAAATACGAACGGGAGCTCATAATTTTACACAATTGTTGCCCCTAAACTTATGAAACATGCATGTCCGTCGACACCACAAAAAAATAAAAAGCTACAAATTACGACAGCACCAAAAGGCACTTGAGCCGATGCGGCACACACAACAAACTGAAACTGCGGAAGACGAAGAAAAAATACTTAAGAGGGTATCATTAAAAAAGCACAAACCATAAAAACAAAAAAACCCGAGCCCTAGACCCACGAATCTCACTCCTAAGTTGAGTAAACGCTGCAGCAGCGGCGTAACAAATTTTTGTTTGGCTTTTTTCTGGCCAAAGAGCAGCTGCCGCCGTGATCCGAAAAAAGGGGAAAATCTCAGGAGAAGAAAAGGCAGAGAATACAGTTGATAATAATCCCCAGCAATGTAACTCAATCTCCGCTTCTAAGCCTCTGCCAATGAGATACGCAAGTGGGGCAGGATGCACGGAACTCGCCAGAAGAAATAAATATGGGTATTGGGAAGTTTCTCCCGAGGCTGCATTCTCTGTATATGCTATACGAAATCCTCAGAAGTGAGGAGAGTAGGCAATTCTAAGAGATCAAAATAACACAAAATGTACACGGGCAAATTTAAAGTTCAAGCCCACAAAGTAAGTACATTGTTTTGTTTTTACCAGATGAACAGAAAGACATTGAAACTTGTAATGCCCATCATACTGTATAGAAATCCCGCTCACTGCTTTTCCCTCTCTAAAACTAGCTTAGCTAAATAGCTTAAGTGCGATTTAAAATCTAGTTACTTCCCACAAGCGTATCAATCCCAGAAATATTTGAGATCCCAGCATTGCGCGAAATAATGTGCATGGATGATGAAATGCAGCGATGGCTGCCAAGAAGCGGCGCTCAGCAAAGATGCAGCGGCACAGGTAAAAAAAGAACAGAATAAAGCAGAGAGAGGAGCGGAGCAAACGGGGGACTTTGACTGGCTTTGGGACAATGGAACGGCCTGCTATTAACGTCCATCGCACACATGAAACAAGATATTTGTACCAGGACCCGATGAAGTATACTTCTTCGTCTTCAGTTGATGCAATTTTTGCCTGTAAGACTTCGCCTCGGACTTCTTCTTCTTGCCTTAAACTGGCACTGGACCGAGGGTCTGAGGCAGAAGGCTCTTGGAAGACACCGGAACGGGTTTGTCAGTTTGACTTTGACTTCTCGCAGTCCGACCAGTTTTCGTGATGCACTGAGAGAAAGGCAAACATTAAGTGCGTTCCATTCTCCTGAATTTCATGTATAATATTATGTATGGAAAAGTTAACAAGTTACTTGAATTGAGTCTACAAGTGGGATTCGAACATTTGAAACTATATTTCGGTTTCCGCTCAAATTACACAAATTATTTAATTATATTATATTATATTATATAATATTATATATTTATATTATATAATATTATATATTATATATTTATATTATATAATATTATATATTATATATTTATATTATTATATTATATAATATTATATATTTATATTATATAATATTATATATTATATATTTATATTATAAATTATTATATATTATATATTTATATTATACAATTGTATTATATATTTTATCTATATCGTATTATATTAAATTATAAATTAGTTTTTCCCACTGTGATGATGGCAATCGGAGTGCTGCCATCCCGCAGTTTCATTTCGGGCCTCTTTGCCGCTGCTCCCCGACTTGTGTTCATCTTTGCCTTCGTTTTTCGAATTTTTTGTTTCTGGTTCTTCTTGGCTATACCAATATACAAAGAAACGACACATGCTGCATGCAGTGGGGTCTGTGGTGCGGTACTGGGACCAAAAACTCGAAACCGAGGACCCAAGACCGGACCAGGGGATCTTCGACGGACCGGTGTGAGTAATAGGCGGCGTTGCCGTTGTAGTAAATGAGCTTACCAGGTGATACCAAAACACAAAAGAAATTATAGTAATCAAATCATTTTTATGTTAAATTATGATCGACAGCAGGCAGGCGATGCGCTGCGGTGCGGTGCGATCCGATCCGATGGCAACGATGGCAAGAGGGTCTTCTGTGTTCATTGTATCTTTAAGATACAAAACTGCATGATGGCCCGTGCAGACAGTCGTAGTGGGTTTTTAATGAAACTTTATACTAAATAGCAAATTGTTGTTGGCTCTTGTCTTTTGGTTTTATGTGATGTGTGCAGCGGTTGGTCGGTCGGTTGTTCGCTGGTGTTGCGCATTTCTAGCCATGGCTAATTATCTTTTGGATTGCAACAAGTTTATTAATGTTTATGTGCTGGTGTATAGAGCGACCGGCTTCGTGGCTAAAATTTATTGTTGCACTGCTTCATTGAGGCGCGGCGGCTGTGGCAGCGCGATTTTTAAAAGCTTTCAATGAACATTTATTATGATTGCAGGCCGGTCCCATAGTCCCCGGGATGCAAGCTTCAAGTCCCTGGTCTCTTTTCCCTGTTCCCCCGATCTTAGGATTTGCTCTGGAGGCGAGTCTTCGGCTAATAATAAACATGTATACATAGTTGTTGTTGGCTAATATATCAACATTCTGGGCCCAACAAAATAAATGCTCATGGGTTAACGATCTCCTTCGCCCGAAGTCTGCACTTTGCCAGTGTTTATTCATTGTGCCAAATCCATAAATCATAGGAATTATGTTTATTCGACTGGGAACACCCAGCAAGTGCAGTTTCAGTTGCAGTTTTTCTTAATGAAAATGTTTAAATAAAAGCACACTCAGTGTGTGCAAAATAAATCAATGGAAATAATAGAGAAGAGGACACATGCACATAATCCGGATGCTGTTCTGAGTGGATTTTAATTAAATTTGGTTTATGTGTTTGTGATTTAGAGCGCGGCAAAAATGAAAAAGATTTTTTATTCGTTTTGAGTTTTTTTTTTGTTGATGGCACATACAAGCATTTTCACCAGCAATCAGTCAATGAAATGCGAGCTCCACCGATTGCCATTCATGGCAAATAGGTTAAAATATCTTTGAGTTATTACTCTCAAAGAGAGTGTGTTGAATGTTGATTGGTAGTGCGAGAAACTTAATGGCATTTCAGAATCTTAAGATTGTGGAGCGGGGATAAAACTGGATTTATTTCATTATTTTACCAAATACAAAGCCAAGTTCTCTTAGATATGGCAATAAGAATTATTACCTTAAAAAATTGCAAGTACCCAATTTAAGCCGATACACATCTTAATTAAATATTTTTTAGTCATCTAACGACCTAGCCTTTATCACACAGCACAATAAATTAATTGGCCAAAATGGCTGATGAATTTCACATGGGATAGAAAACATACAAAACCTTGACATCCAATACACCAGATCCAAGTTGTATAAATTTTAAATTGATTTCCGTCCACACGCATACATTTTTGTCTTAAGACTGCAAAAATCCGTTCGAGCACTTACATCTGCAAATAGAGAGGGAAAATGCGAAACTTAATTAGTTAAATTCACAAACAAAGGCAAACACAAACAGAGGCAAACTCCGGAGTCAGTTAGCAGATGAAGACAAATAAAAGTGAAGTGGAGTCAAGTCAAGTCCACTGTCAGGTGAAAAAGTGAGGTAAACTGCAGATATCGGCTGGGGATAAGGACCAGACCAAACCAGACCAAGCCGTGCAGAACCAGACCAAAGATGCCCAAGATACCCGGGTGTAGTGTTAATCCCCCAGAGAGTGCAGTGCAAAAGGATGCAAGCCGTCACGTAGTTCTTTGGCATGTGACGTCACACACACACTCTCGCACACACAATTGAAGACATTTTAATGGCTAATTAAATTGAAACAGAGCAATGCTTTTTCCACAGCCACCCAGGCATCTGTTTCCCATTTTATTCCTTCTTCCCCAACGACAAAATTACAAATTGCCTTTCACAGCTGCAATAGTTGTGCTTGGAAATGGTAACTGGCAAATGGTCTGGGATCTTGAAACAGTAAGAGGGCGCTAAAGATAATTCATCGAATGACAGGAATCCTTGCTCATTACGTAAAGAGCTCAGTTGCTGTCCAAATTTTTATTTAATGCACAATTTCTAATTTGCCTATAAAAGAAGAGATATGATGTTTTAGGACATAAGTTAAAAATAATTATATTATTTTCTGAAATTTAATCTGTAAAATACATAACCGTTCCATGGCTTCATTTTTATGATTAAGAACATTTTCCTTTAATTTGCAGCAAATAGACTCCTTCGTTTTTTATTGTAAAAAAATGAACGCCTTCCGAAATCTACAGCCTTTTAATAAATTATCGTCCACAATGAACAAGCAGATAAGAGAATCCTAGAGTCTTGAACATAATCCTAATGATTCATGAATTTAACGAAACATTCATAAATTCTGCTCTTGTTAGTAATTTATTAACTTAAATCATTATGAGTATGAGAGAATAATCAATAAATTGTTTACTTTCCCATGGCGGTTAATATCAAATCAAATTGACCAAAAAACCGGCGTTAAAAGTGTGGCGGTTCATCCTCAAAGTGAATAAATCGAAATGTGTCGGGTTTCTCGGCTCAAAAATCTGCCAAGTTGTTTTCCAAGAAGCGTATCTCCATGTTGCCTTTTTTCGTTTTTGGACAACAGGAAATCGGTGGCAGCCTCTGAATTTTCTAACAACGCTTTTCGGTAGATTCTAATACAGTATGCTAATACCTTCTCCGCGCTCTCCAGCAACTCTACGGTATTCCTAATCTCCTCGGTTCTCTTCTGTATCTCTGTACATGTGAAAAATGTTGCGCTTGTTCGGACAACTTTTGCACGATAATTAAATATTTTTAATTGCTGCCATGCACAGAATGCTGCCGCTGTTGCATTCAGCAGCACTAAGACAGCTTTGCAGAGGAGCAAAAATTATTTCCATAAAAGTGCAAATCATTAAATCTTTAGCCGCAGGAACATAGCTCTAATATTTGCCAGAACCATTCGAGCGCATGTATCTACCAGGTGCAGAATGTTTCTTTCCTCTTTTATTTTGTTTTTTTTTCTTCTACAAAGAATTTTCCCAAATCTGGCTTGCATTTTCGGATGTACCATAGATTTAGTGGCTTGGAGGAGTGGACGGAATTAATGCGCAGTCGCAGTGGCAATGTCACATAGTGCTGTATATATAGCTTTCTTTTTAAGTTGAACACGAGTTCTTCCAAAGGTGAAATAAACATGGTAGATTAGCTTTAATTGTATAAATGGTTTTTAACAATTGTTGGCAAATAATCTGCAACTGAATATATTTAATGTTGCCCTTTTTTAAGAGATGTACAGATACATATAAGATTTTATACTAGTATTTATAAAGCAACCCTATCCATTAAATATGTTTAATAATTGACTAAGTTTTTAACAAGTTGTTTAGTAATGCTTGCACTCAGAATTAGCGGATTTTCCAGCCGCTCCAACATCGTTTTCACGGTTTCCAACAGAATTAGGCAACAAATAAAATTGAGTCGCAACAGAAGTATAACTTTGTGTGAGTTGGTTTGTTTGTTTGACGATGCCATAAAGCTGAAGCTAGCTTTGTTTTTATGCATACATCGCACACAGACGAAGATCCCCTCTTAGCCCCTACTTCATTCTTAACCCCCCACAACAACCTATTCCAGTGCCGACCTGCCCGTATGGCTTCCTCGCCGGTGCAGTTGCAGTTCCAGTTCAGAGTTGCACTTAATGCATTTTTCAGTAGATGTTTTTTTTTTTAATATATCGTGAAATTATAACGTGGCGTTTTGTTGCTGTATTCCTCCCTACTGAGATTCCTCGTGATCTGTGGCTACTTTGGCCCATAATGGTATTTATAAGATACAGTTTTACTTTGTCAGGCTTCTTATTCAGCATGGCATATTCAGTGCGTGCTTGTATGGGTTTCCGTTGTTGGCTCTTAATGCTTCCCCTTCAGCCACTCGGCTCACTCGGAGTGATCTAGGCAGATGATCCATCAGTGAGTTGCGTAGGTGTGAAAACTAGAGGTATGCTAATGAAGCTGTTGTACCATGGGAGAGAACATACATTACGCATAGTTCAAGTGATTCGGCACTGGTTTCGTACAAAAAACTTGAAAATCTTATATAATGTTATTAATTTAAACCAAATGTTACCTACTTAATATCCCGCTTTTTCTCTTTACACGGTTTATTAATTAATTTCCAACCCTTAAACGAATTTTGAGCTGTCTTAACAGATTAAAGTGTTTGTTTGCTATCGCACAATGACAAATTACTTTGGCCTCACTGACCAATAGTGGTGTAGAAAAAATATCCGAACGGGGATCTGCATGGGATTAATGCAAATTTCACTTAGACAAATTGCTAAAATAAACCGCGAGATTGTTTAACCCACCCCCGTAAGTCCCATCACAACATCAATCCCATCATCGGAATAACAAGCGGGAAGAAGGACGTATCTAATTGAAAGTCCCCAGTCCTTGCGTTGAAATCCTCAATCAACAACAGTTTTTCCAACCACTCCACTCAACGTAGCCAATTGCATGAAAGCGTAAAATCGGCTTCGGACCGAGCCGAATACACAAAAACATTCCAATCAGCGGCTTAAGAAGAACCTGGAAGGACCAACACAACTCATTGAGGGGTTGGTACAGGCCACCATGAAGAAGGGTTAGGGTACGCAAGGAGGGTGTTTGATTTTGGGCCCACATGGAAAATTAATTAAATTTTATTGTCTTGAAATTTATGGCCATCGCTTTGTAATTGTACCCGAAATCGCTGAAATGTGTTGAAGAGAATTAAATAGAAAGAGTATAACAAGAGGCAGCAAGTCAGATTTTTTGATCAAACTATGAGCAAACTCCATAAGCATTTTGACACCCAAATTGGTTTTGTTTTGAAACTGTTTGCTTTGGAAAGGATGTGTAGGTGAATACTGGTCTTATTTTGAAAAATATAAAATAAAAAGGTTTCAAAATGTTGCCCTTCTACTATATCCTTCTATAACAATTTGTTTTTTCCGTGTAACCTAGCCATCCCTTACGTTGGTTGCTCCCTTGAAATGTATCTTTTGTATCTTTGTGCTTTTAACACGCATTCTAATTGCAAAAGTCGAGCTCGAAAGAGTGAAAAGAAATTATTAACAACAAAAGCAGAAGCTGGAATTCCACTTGGCTGCGATCTGGGACTGGGTTTTACTCTGGGAATAATACTCCTTCTCCAGTTGGCGTGTGAGTAAGTGCGCCCCGAAACGGAAGGCGAGTTTGGACAGAATGGAGCGGTAAGGGTTAAGGCGAGGAGGGGCTCGGATGGGAACGGAGATGGATGGGGGTATATAAAGCGTAGCAAAACGTTTGCACGTTGAAGGCATAATAATAAAAGGTTAAAAAAGGCGCAAAGAAGATTAAATGCTTGGGAAGATGCAATATTTTTTGCTTCGCCTGCTGCTGCTGCTGTTGCTGATGCAATGTTTTTGCTGTTGCTGTTGCTGTTGGTGCTGCTTTTCCTCTTCCTTTGCCTGCAGAAAGATGGTGGGGCGGGGCGGGGCAGGGCAGGGCAGACACTGCACTTATGTTGCTTTGTTGCTGTTGTTGTCTGCCGACTGCAATGTTGCCGTTGCCGTTGCAGTGCTGCAGTGCTGCTGCTGCTGGCCCGCCTTGTAATTGCACATCATGTAGCTGTTGCCGTTGCCAGCTTTCGACCTGGACTTCAGATCCCCAGCACCACACCACCTGCCCTCCCCCGGCCGACGACTACTTGCCTTTTAGTTAACTATTTTGTGTTCAAGTTGAAGGCACATGGTAATGGCAATGGTTGCATCTTGCTCACATATTAATTGCCGCACGGCTGCGCGCCTTTCTGTGGCTCCCCAATCACTTGGGCTTCCAGTTTAGACTTAGACCCCTTCCGTAGATGCATATACACGTATCTCCCGCTTGGTCATTGGTTGCATCACGCAATCGCCTTTCGCTTTATTATACACTCGGCCAATGGGGCTTATTGGCTGAGTGAACCTAAAGGATAGATTCGAATATTTGAGGGCCTCATATTTTCTTATCTTATCTATATAAGAAAAGTAGTTAGTTTAAATAGGATAAAAAGATGTGCTGAGTTAAAGCACGTTCAATTATGGAACTTTTACGTTTGATATCTAAATTTCATACATAAATAACATAATAACATAACACAATAACTTATATATTTCCTAGTTCCACTTTTAAAACCTCGTTTTACCTTAGCCTTACTGCCCAGGGAAAGGGAATCTCCCTCATTTATGCGATATTTAAACTAATAGCTTGTAGAATATTTGTGACATTTTGTCATGCCCGGCAAGTCATGTGAGTTCGCCTCGTCGCCGGAGAGTGTGAGTATACCTATAAGCCCCACGTTTCAGGCTCAGCGGGCAGTGAAAATTGAGTACAAGTTGCTTTGAGTTGCATCATCAATCATTGCACACGTTGAATGATGTTTTGTCACAGATATGCCGCCGGCAACAGCAAAAGCAGAATCAGGCACAGCCAGCCACATCAGCTACACCAGCACCAGCACCAGCACCAGCAGCATCAGAAACAGAACCCGAGCAGACCAAAGATATTGGATGGAGAACGGTGGAGGTATCTGTCAGCTACAACAACAAGTCAAAATATTTATAAAAGTCAAAATTGTCACACAGTTGGTAGGAGGAGGCGGAAGATGAGAGGTGAGTTTGAAATTTTCGTAGTCGTACTCGTATTTGATTTCGATTCGGTTGCCTGTTGGTTAACATACACACACCTAAACACACAACAAAACATCTCATATCTCATGGCATTGTAATTAATAATCCAAGATGCGCGTTTCGTCATTTTGAGCTTGAGAAATGACGCCGAGAAAAGTTATTCTTGCGAACCATTGTCCACATCGATTGGATTTCTCTAGCAATCGTAAATAAGCTTCGTGTAATGACAAAAGTATTTGTAATTTTCCATTTTAGTTTTGTTCTTTATTATTTTCTTCTTCCTTTTTGTATGCGGTGTCCCCAAAGAGTTTTGAGTTACAGCAACAGAAACTTTAGGAATTGCTCTAATCAAAACTTTTAAAACCAAGGCGACAACTTTAGTTAAACTCGAAGTTAAATGATTTGAGTAAGAAAATGCTAAGGGCAAGAGTTTAGCTACATAAGTAGTCGGCACAACAAAACGGAGAAATTCCTGGGTAAATATGTTTCGTTAGTAACAAAATAGCGAAACATAAATTTAAAGCTTATATTCAATATGGTCTACTTACAAATTTATCTAAGATTAGTATTTCCGTTCAATGTTTCAACATTCCTTGCGCTTAATATACGCGAATTAAGCACAAGAAAATATAAGCCCCCGCGTTTGGCTTTCTTGCCAAAACTGGAAAAAAAAGGAATGCTATAGCTGAGTTGCCCGACTATCTAATACTCGTTACTCAGCAAGTGGAAGTGCGAACGAGGAATTTTAACTTTTTTTGGAATATCGGTAGAAGTTGGAAAAAAATAATAATAAAATGAATAAAAATTTAAAGCATTTTCCAAAAGTTTGGGCGTGGCAGTTTTTAACGGTTTGCAGGCGTTAGAGAGGGCGTGGCAATATGGGTCAACAAACTTTATTTGGTCGGAAACGCTTACTTCTGCCTGTTACGAGTATAATAATTTAGGTATAATTAAACAATTTAAGGCAAAATTCGTTGTGTTTTTGTCGTTCTTCCTATCCGCATCTGAGTTGTCAACTTTAATTACTGGCCACAAAACCAAACTCAGACTGAGACACGCTCGGAGAACTTTAAGCCTAACCATGACAATTGTTTGACATTAAAATGCGAAGAGAAAGACAGTGCAGAACTGGCTCTAAACAAAAAGCCAAAATTTAAGTAAGTAAGGATGAAGGAGCCAAGACGAGGCGAGGAGGCTCGAGAGTAAATACCTGAAATAAAATAAATTAAATAAGAAAACAACCGCTGTCAAAAGGTTTAACATTTCACTTAAAAACAAAAAACAACCAAGTGTCGAGAAGAAATGCTGAAGAGCCGAGTTCAGAGTAGTGTTCTGCGTGTGTTTTGTCTGATTGTCGGTTTCAGTTTTTCGGTTTTGAGCCTCCACTCGGCTCAAGTCGAACCACAATTTCCAAGAAAATTAAAACATGTAAAGACATATCTTTTCATCTGACAAACATGGAGCTGGACGGTGTCCCATGCATATGTAAATATTTCTGTGCTTCTGCCCCTTGTCTGCCTGTTCGACTCCTACATTTAACATTTAACTCTTTTGTCGAACATTCGACGATGGGGCACCCGAAAAATAAGAAGAGCGTAACATAAAGCTCAAAAGGAAATTACAGAAATGCCTGAAATCTCATAAATACTTCAATCAAGTATGTCCAAAAATAAGTAAAGATATTTAAGCCCAGGGGCTGGGAGCGAGTGCCCCCAAAATGCTAAAGATAAATTGTCCCTAGTCCCAAACTCGAATGGCGACAACATCTTCTGAGGGATCGGTATCGGGATTCGGATCCCAAGACAAAACAGAATACTGCTGTCTGGCATTTCTTATTTTATTTTTTATCCCGACTTGAGCCCGCTCGTTGTTGTCCGGGTGTATTGAAGTATGTGTCTTGTCATGACATAAGAAATTGACTCCACTTGAATTCGAAAAAGGAGTGCAGTGGCAGCAGCATCAACAGCAAATGAAATTAAAAAGTAAATGCAACCATAAATGCAGGCAGCAGACAACTGAACGGTGTCGAAGTATCTGTATCTGTATCTGCGGAACTTGAGCGGAGCAAATGAAGTGCCTGGCCCCGAATTGTAAAGACTTGGCAATAGCAGCAGCACAAACAACACATGAGAGTTCCTTTTGATTTGCGCCAAGGAGTTGGGAAGCAAGCTTGGAAAGAGAGTGGGTATTGAAGTTTAGAAGCGGAAGCTTTAACATAAACAATTTACTAATATTTACATACATCAATAAATACATTTTTTAATTGTGTAATCTATAACAATAGAAAAAAACATTCGTTTCCATAATGAAGTCATATTGCTTTGTTAATATAAGGTTTCGAAAATTGGCAACTTCTTTAAACTCCTTTTCGAAGGTGATTATTTTTTATTAATGCACCATAATATACAAAATTGGTAAACCCCAAGTGGATGCCTCCTTATTATTTCTTTAATAACTCTTTACCTTTGGCACACCAACTTTTCATTTATCAATAATGAATAAAATATAAAAACTTCCCTCGCCCATGTTTTAAGCTTTATTGGAGACTGCAACTGAAACAAAAGCATCCTCCTATATAAATTTTTTTTTTATTCTCCTGTATTTCCACATAAATATGTATATACGAGTATGTGTCTGTATGTTTTGGCGCTTGCCGTGCTGAGCAGTGTTGTTGTTTGGCTGTCTTAATTTTTGTTTGGCTGAAGCAATCCTTTCTGCTGTGTTGCTATATTTACATCAATCCGTTTATTCGGATGGCGTTTTTGGTGGCAGTATAGTGAAGCGTAACTCAATTGATCTTAATAAAGTTAAAAAATTATTTTGAAGTTTGGTTCTGTTTTAATTACGCTTCGAAAGATTTAGTTTTTCCAATAATCAAGTGTAAGTGTAATCTTTCAAGTGTAAGACAAACATTTTCGGTTCGACTTTTGGTATTTAGCCTGTATTTCTTCGTTTACTTTCTTTGTGGGGCTTTTGGTTTTTTAAGCATTGTCAGGGCAGCGAAGACAGACATGAAAACAAAACCCACATGTGAGCATTTAATTTCAACAACTGTCGCTGGAGCTACCAGGCGAAATTCCAATACGAAGCAAAGAGGCACTGCAGCCACATCCATAGCAGCAACATCTAAGGTAGCAGCGGCACCAACAGCATCACCAGACTCGATCTGAGCTCCACATTCCCCGTCCCATCTCTTTCTCACTTTTATACCTCTCCCTTGCTCGAATTCTCCGATTGCAGGGAGCAGCGTCGCCGACACCAACGGCCCTCATGTTGGACACTAAACAGCGGGCGCTGCCAAATGACAACCGAACTACATGAAGTACAACAGCAACACCAACAGCAGAGCAGCGACATCAGAAAGAACAACAACATAAGTGCCCAAGTAACAGTAGGAGCCGCATTAATATGGCCAAGGTAAAGGGTATTTAAAAGCAGCCACCAAGCCATGCTGAAAAACCCGAACTCGAACTCCAGCCAGGAGAACCCCGGTGAGGCCAGAAAAAAGACAAGAGGAATGGGAGTCGAAAAGACAAATGTGTCTGCACAGTGGTTGTAGACCGAGGACTCGAGCGGCTTATGAAAAAAATAGCTTTAGCTTAAAAATTCTTTAGGTTAAGCCTGTTTGTTTTCAAACCCTTTAACTTTATATTATGATAACCTATATCGTGAGACTGTTATAGAAAATATGGGAAAGATCGGGAACATATTATTCAACGAAACCACCACCTATTTTCAAGCAACTTAGTCTAATTTAGTTCCCAATTAAATTTTAATTAACCCTTTGCATTAAGGTTCTCAACGCGGAACCACTGTGCCCAATGGGCGTTGTGTGCTGGCTTGACAGTTCTGTTCAGTTCGCCTGGCGTTGGTTGTTCGTTTGGGGGATACGAGTATGTTGTTGCGGCTGCCGTTGTTACTGCTACCTCTGCGGTGTGTGTGGGTTTTATGAACAGGTAGTTTTCGTCTTATTTGGTTTTTGGCCAACATTAAGGCCGAAAAGAAAGGAAAGTAAAAGCCTGCACTCGACTGTTCTTCGTTCTTCTGGGTTCTCCTGCTCCTTCCCCCAGCTCTCCGAATTTAAAAAGGATGAAAATTAAAACAGTCTTAAAAAACATGACAGGCAGGCAGTCAGTCGGCCGCACAACCCCGAAATTAGTTGACAAGGATGAAAGGAGCAGAAAAGTGGACTGGGACAGAAGAGCCCGAAAATGAAACCGGCTCAGTGCTGAGTCGTGTTGTTGATGGAAGATTTACATAATGCAGATGATGGTGGTACCGTCGTGTGGGAATTTTATTAATGAAAGAATTATGAGAGGTTACATAATGAGGAGTCCCACACCGACCAACTTGCTGATGGCTTCGATAAAGTCCGGTTTCCCTGCGTGTGCGTTTGTTCTCTTTTTCCATTCGACGCGGCATATAATATCGAACCAATGTCCCCTAACCCACTCGACTCACTCCAATCGAATTCATTAGCCCCAGCTCATTGTTTGAGTCGACACAACAAATTAACAAAGTTTTCCGAAGAAATGCGTAATTGAGGGTCAGTTAGGAGACCTTTCCGTTGAACTAATTTGACAACTCTTAGGGCGAAATTAACGGTCACATTTGGATAGGGTTTTGGGGTACTAAATATTTTACATGACAAAGTGGCGCAGAAGCAAAAAACGTAATAGTAACATATGCTGCTTGCCTTTAGCCAATCTGCGGATACAACATAGAAACTGTTGCCAATTTCAAATCGCAATACGCACCTGTCACATAAATCACAGTTCAAATGTGATTTATTACCTATTCATATTAGTTACTTTGGCTCCTGAGGGGCTCCCAGCAACAGCCACACGTTTATATAAAATAAGCAATACATATGTATCTATGGGATATATTATGTTCGCTGTCTTGCCAGTTGCAAGACTCCGTCTTGATTTTTTGTTTTTATTTGTTTCTGTAAAATATTGAAATTGAGTGCAAACTACTTGAACTCTTGCCAAAGCCGTGCGTTGCGAACCACCTCGCAGATACATTATTAAAATGATATAAAGTAGCTGAGACATGAGTGCAAAGTATTGCAAGTTGCATGCGAATTGGCAATGAACTCCGCCCAAGTGGCTGCCGTGCAAGGTCCTAAGTTATGGCCAAAACTATCTCGTTGTGCGGTTATTTCCAGGAATTTCTATCGGATGCCCCAAATCCTTTGCTGATCATGTAAACATGTATACAGCTGAGGCTACGTGAAAAAGTTATGAAACATGAAAGTGGTTTGGAAAAATTTGTTGATTCATTGCTTCGCTTATTAACTACGATAGATGTCATTTCAAACAATAAAAAATAATGTAAAGTACGATTGTTTCTAGATTTTCAAATGTAAGAATGTACCAAATCTTAAATTGTATTCATGCTGATAGAATAAAAAAAAGGCAAGGCTTCGTTAGCCGCAATTTTATCTTAAATTACCCTGGATAATACACATAAAATTTACGATACCTGCAAAAATCCTAAAGCCCTAAAATACCCACTCAAGTGACTGCGAACTAAGAACCTAAGGTGTACATATGTAAAGGCTAAGACGCAAGATTCTTAATATATATAAATTAAAACACATGCTCGGCTATCCAGATAGAGCTTCTTGTGAAGCAACAAATTTTAATTACGATTTCCGTGCATTCCACTAAGTCCACTAAGCGCGATAACATCTCCTCATTCCGCATCCTTTTACAACGACGTTCCATAAAAACCAGTCTCAAATGCGTACTCTTTGGCTATATTATGCAGAAGATACAGAAACACACACTTAGTGCATAAAGCTAGAGAGGATAGCAACGCTGTTAACTTTTATTGACTAGCTTTAAAGCAAATTTGTCTTGGCCATTTCACTTGTCTACTGCCTCTTCCTGCTGCATTATGGCTAAAAAAGATTCATGACACTGCCGTGTATGCCGTCTATGCGAACGGCGCATTCAAAAATTTTTTAAAACAATTAGAATATTTTAGCTACGACCAGGGGAGACTATAAAAGTTATATGAACAACGCAACGAGTTCTGAGTTAACAACAAAGGCAGGGCAAGCGCGAGGTACCCAGTTGTAAAAAATTATGCGCCAAAATGACTTTGACAGCAGTCGCGACTGGCGAGTAGCGACCATCCCCCGGTTGGCCTTGTTTTTATGGTCATAACTAAGTAGCAGTCATTGTTTCATATGACTTATAATTTGGCACACATTTACGACCTCTTGGGCCGTAGAGAAGCGAGGAACCTTAGCCGGAGAAAGACCAAACTCTCGGGGCAACGCCAACAGGCTACAACGGAGCTACTGCTCCGTGATACAACATAAATGACGCGAGCGTGGGTTGTCAACAAAATAGGGTAAGTGGTGGTAAAAAAAAAGCCTTTATATAAAATCGGTATAGAGACATTTTGGTAATACGGATTAGCTATGTGAACCACCCATTATCATCAGCAGCTAGGGCCGCTCATATTTTAAAAACCAATTATTTTCTGCTAAGCATTGCTATAAATAATAGGTAATTAAATTCTACTATATCTCAATCCCACCTCGCAGCTGCCATTAGACTGGCAGCACCGGCAGAAGGCAAAATCCACTCCTATTTTACGGTTTCTTCATATCTATCTGCATGTCGATTTAGTAAACGCCTTACGACTTGAATCGCAGGCCTCACTCACATCCGAGCACAAGCAAACGGGGCAGGCAACCAAACAACCTTGCATGCATCCATCCATCCATCCATCCATCCATCCCAACCATCCAAGCTTTTCCATCGGCTCGGAATAATTTTATTTTGTTCGCCTGCCACCGCCGCCTGGCCTGTGCTTTCTTTCATTCGCTGCACATTTTCCATTTCATTTTAAGTTCGCCGGCAGAGGCTGTTTATTAGAGGCCGACTTCCTTCTCTATGGAAAGAAATCCAAAGAGGGTAGAGGACGGGTGGCGAAATGTCGGCGACGCATTAATGATTGTTAGTGAGTTGTGAAATTGCTCTAACTGCACTTCAAGCACAAAGCAGCATAGCAGCAAGAGCGGCTTCCACACCATTTGGCCTGACCAGCATCGAGAATCCAGCATCCGTATCTGACTCTTTCCGGCAGGTTCTCGGGCTCAGAAGCCAACAAGGCAACGGACCAACCCGTTCGCATATTAAAGAGTAAATTTTTCAATTTCACAGACATTAAACGCGGCGGCTGCTGTCTCCGCTTAACTTAAGCTAAACGCATCGCCTTGGGCCAATTGCAGCCCCTCAGCTCCCTCCCTTTTTTGCCAGCCTGAATTTCAACGAAGTCTAGTCTGCACTCAGTTTAGCCATTAAATAGTTTGTTAAAATTTGCCTTATAGGATTATTAAATTTTCGCAATTTAGGCAAAATTCGTTTTGGCATTTTCAGGTCCCCGAAACGTACACAGAAAACAATATTTTAAGTCTTTTGATTAATGGACGGGTAGAAAATTTGGGAATGATAAATGACACGGGCGTAAGCAGGCGTAAAAATGCCAAAATTTGTGGGTTAAGTTTATTAAATTACTGAGGGTTTTCCTAATAAAAGTTAAAAAAGTTGTGTGCAAATTGGCGACGGGAAAATAAATTTATTTTTGAGGTTTTTTGAATTTCAAAACTATTTTCTGTTCAAAATAAGATTTAAATATGTTAAAAGTTAAATTACTGTTGTGAAGACTGAAATTTAAGATTTTTGCAACTGAACTATGGGCGGAAAGTAATGGTTTAACATTTCTCGAACTGGCCAGTAAATCATTTCTAATCCATCGCTTCTGGGCTTTGTTTGGGCCCCAACTACCATCCTTACAAGCCCGGGTTCTACATGCCACACTCACACGCACATGTGGGCCAAAATGTATCTGCAGCTTGCATAACTCTTCTTTCGCCACGTGTAGGAAAGGGTAAGCAAGAAGGGCACAGGGGGGAGGGGGGGGGGGGGAGAGGTGGAAATGGGGCTGAAGGATGAACAGCCAAATTCGCATTACCCCCCAGAGTGCATGCCTGGCATGCCCTCATGCCCGTTCTCATGCCATCCTTTTCGAAACTTCTCCCTGCGAACCACATCATGGTATTCACTATTGCTGTCGATGTGTGTAAGTTGGGTTATCGACATGTGAGCACTGGTGAAAGACTCAAGAAGATACGGTCGAAATTCCTAATGAGGAAGTTCCTCCAGATTACATTTAATCTTGGAAACTTTAAGAAAATTCTTGGGAATTGACGTATAAGTACAGAATCAAGATGTACTGAAGGGACAATACCAGTATTATTGAGATCAAATAAATTCGTAAAAGCTTTGTATTTAAACTCAATTGATAATTTCGGCACACTTCCACATATAAAACTGTAATAAAACTGAGCTACAAAACGTTGACTGTTTATTTTTATAATTTCGTATGTATTTACATTTTAAATCTATGTAATCACTCATCTACTAAATAATACATTTTAAAATCTAAATAAATAGTTAGTACACTAACGTAACACTAAAACCATTTTCAAACATCCTGTAATGCTGGCTAGTCTCACAATTTTTTTTGGCGTATGGTTCGTTGTAGGCGGCTTAAGCTGTAAGCTCTATATAAGGCAATATAAGTTGTGGGCAAGAGGTAAGTGGGTGGCTCTGGGGGTTCAAATGCAGTGCCCTGAACGGGGCTTGTGTTGCTACTGGCCATATGCCAATTTTCGGTAAACTAACTTGCCTAAACTCGACAAGCAAATTGCCTTCATTAAGATACATGCTTGCTACCTACAATTTAGGCACACATACATGCATATATACAAGGCTAAGGATGTGTGTGTATTTCCATGGACATGTAGTGGAACCTACCATCTTCATTCAATGTGCATTTTACTAGCGACCTGCACTTATTTTACTTTGGGTTTACCAATTTTTTTCAACGTTTTTTAGCAGTTTTCCAATTTTATTTTTAGAGTTTCTCTGACAAGCGATGCGATGACGACGACGTTGACTACGTCAATTGGGTCAGAGCGGCAACAGTAAGAACAACAATCTAGGAAACAACAACCACAACGATTTCATTGGATACATGGAAGACTATGGGGGCTCCACTGAAAAACCGGGCGCAACAGTAGCCACTTTAAGAAGCCCACAAATCGAAACCACACATATACGAATCAAGAGTGTTAGATATGCTGTTTGCTTTTGATTCTCTGTTGTTGTTCCTCTCATTTAGTGTTGCTTTGCATACACATTAAAGTTAATTTCGAATCGCTTTTAAATTAGCTTAATTCGCATTAAGTGACCCGAAATAAAACTCACGCCCAAAAAAAACCAAAGGAAGTGGTCCCAGCGAACACAAAATGCGTGAGTGTAAATGGGACTTTAAAATGTGCTGTGTTTTGAGATATACCCAAGTTTTCGAATATTTGTTTATCAACATTTACTTTAATAACAAGTCAAAATATTATAAATAGTATTTTTTTACTATACTCGTAACTTAAAAATGTAATTTATGGAAATACAACAAATTTCATATTTATTGGAAACATGTAACAATTCGTTCATTAATTTTTTTTTCATTTAATTTTTTTTTTCCTTTTATACCTGAAAGATTGTCAAGTCCCAATACACCCTTCATACCTTTTATACTCTTAAAAAACCAAGCTCAATCGGCAGCTAAACATATAAATATTGTAAAAAAGCAATAACAAACGAACTTAGGCTGCGGATTGCCGTACGAATACGAAAAAAATGCTGAGGCTGAAACTCAACCTGAAGCTACATGCTCCAGCGCCAGAAGCTCAGCTGCACACACAGATACATTTTGTATCTCGAGAGCGACGAAGGCGTTCGGCGGAAAGAAAACAAAAACCGCCCGAGTTACCGACCCATCGGTACCACGCCTACACTCTCCACCGAAACCCCCTCGATCGTTCCAAATTCACTAACAATGTTATTGAACCGGGAAACATTGTAGCTAGTAAGCGAATGTCGCAACTGCAGACACATCCGCTTAGAAGCTACATCAGCAAGAATACTATGTCAAGCATTGGACAGTTGGCCGGCTGCAAAATTATAATGTAAACAAACTGAGCTAGCTAAGATATATATAAGACAAAGACATTTTTCAGAACTCAGTCTCAATTCACTCTTTATACAACGTTGCTAACGAACGGACGTGTACTGTCCAGATATATTTTGTATAATTAAAAATATAAATATCACAAACGAAATAAAGTGCTGTATTTACTGAAGAACACAAATGGAAATTTGACTAGAGAAGCGATACATCATCGACGTCACCTGGGCCACGATTGACTGAACCAAGAGGACTCCCACTCTGATGGTGACTGGCGCAGCCGGAAAACGGAATGAACTTACACAAGATTATATTTAAGATTATGCAGTGAGTAGAGTGCAGTGGAAAATAAATTAAAAGAAACATGTAGCAAATATACACAGCTTAAAACTATAAACCAGTGATCGGGTCAAAAAAAAAAAAAAGGGCCTAAATATAACTAAAACATACAAACAAAAGCACACACACAAAACACATAAGCAAAATTAAACTATACACATATAAATAACCAACAGTATATGCCGCAAATATAAACAGTGACGTGGTGGCGAAGTCAAACGCTGACGACGAAACTACATTGTATGTATTTAATGGCAACAAAAAAAGAAAAAAAAAAAAAAAAAAAAAAAGTACTGACAAAGAAAATTCAGTTGCTATAGTCGAGTGGAGGATAGCAAAGATCAATCGCTGATATTGCTATACTTATACATTCGCTTCACAAACATCAAACGATGATGTCACTGTTGTTGTAAAATAGCTGCACAAAAGAATACCACACAATTTTAAACACATTAGTGCCGTAGTGAAAGAGTGAAGTGTAGTAATGATCAAACGCTGATACTTACTTACAAACTCACGACAACAGGGTATCAAACGCTGAGACTACTGTTGTTGTCACATAGCACGGCAAGAATAAATATATAACTATTGGCAAGTACGTATTATGTATTCAAAGTAGCAATATCTATCGCTGATATTAGACTACAAAGAATGCTGATTCGATCGCAATAGAAGTATACATACATACATGCATTCAAAGTTAATGTGGCACGATCACTGACATACAGAGCTATACTCACAAATTCAAAACTAAGAAAGTTTCTTTTAATTTACAAAACTGCTGCACAGCAAAAGATACATATATCTATAAACAAACATATACTAAGTATCTTACATTACAGAGAGAACACCACAAACACTCACTAACATATACAGTATAAACAAAAAATTATTATTATTACACATATAACATTGTTAAAACAACACAAAATATTGCACACAATTTGTAACGCACATCTATCTTATATAAATATTCTAAGAACACAATATTTGAAAGAAAAGAGAGTATTAGGATTCGACTTGGAAATAGCTTGCGTCTAGATGTCAAAGAAGATTGTAGAAAAACTAGACAGGACTAGGCTCAAGTAAATCCGCAGGCCCAACTACTAGAGCGAGTAGTCAGATGTTGAACAGGTAGCAGGTAATATGGATTTGGCAACGTTTCTCATTCGATCTCACCAACGGTGAGTGGAGTAAGCGCTATATCAACGACATTGAGCCCTAATGATATATTATCATTCATTAAGGAATTGCCAACGTTTGATGGCCAGCCGAGTCAGTTGGATAAATTCATCACTAATGTCGAGGAAATAATAATGCTTATTAGGGGCACAGATCAAACTCCCTATGGATTATTACTTTCGGGCTATAAGAAATAAAGTTATAGGAAAAGCAGATGAAAGTTTGACCCTAGCCGGTACCTCACTAGTGTGGGATGATATTAAAGAGGGACTCAAAAGATTGTATGGCAGTAAGAAGTCAGAAGCGATTCTCCTTAGGGAAATTCAATCACTCCCAGATAATCTGTCACTTGGTCAGCTATTCTCGACAATTACCAAAATTAGAGGACAGCTCGTATCATCGGTACAAGGAGGAAATCACGCGACCACTGTAATGGAAGCGAAGAAAAACTTTATAACGAGGTTGCTCTGAACTCATTCATGGTCGCTCTAAGAGAACCCCTTAGAACGATTATAAGACTAAAAAACCCTACAACTATAGAACAGGCCTACGAATGTTGTCAGATAGAACAACCTTTTATTACCAAGGAAAGAGAGATAGAAGTTATGCAGAGCGAGGCAATCAAGGTAATCGTACGAATCCGTACAATAATCAAATCAGAGACAGATTAACAATAGATTCAGTAGCGGACAGAAACAATATATAATAATGGCAAAAATTTGAACAGAGGAATAACCCTTTAAGAGCAGCAACGTTCCCTCAGCTAGTTTGAATAATATAGAAACGGAACAAAGCGAGGTAGGAATCAGACAATGACAAATTTTCAGGCAGAGCCTCCCCAAACCAACGGGTTTCATAAATGGTCAAACACATGGGGCGGTTTACCTTTCATACTATTACATACAAATGACCACACCCCATTAAGATTTTGTTGGATACAGTTCTACTAATTCTTTTGTTGATCCGTTACTTGTCCAACCTAAAAACATACAGCTCTAAGTTCACCAATTACTATAAAAACGGCCTTAGACAAACTACAATAACAGAAAGAACGGCATGGAAGATGCCGCAAGAATTTAACAGGACAGGGATTATAACTTACTATTATTTAAATTTCACCCATTCTTTAATGGTCTTTTGGTATGGACATATTATCACAGTTAGAGGCAAAAATTGATCTAAGTAAACGTAAACTGTTTACGACTGATGCAAATCTTGACATTATAATAAATAATACTACATCAAACATATTTACGATAGAGGGACATACTAAAACAATAATACCACTGCCGGTACAAACGAGACAGGGAGATATAATATGATAGACAGCCGCCAAAAATACCCTATCAAACTCCGGAAATTCCAAGTGCTCCACTTGAAATAGTACATATGGATATATATACAATCAGTGGGAAGTATAACTTAACGCTAATAGATAAATTTTCAAATTTGCTTGGGCCTATGTAGTAACTAATAGAATTCGATATGCATTATAAAGCTTTTAAAATTTTGTGGAATTATTTGGAATTCCTAAAAACTGGTATATGACCAAGGTCCGGAATTTGCGGGGAAGTATTCAAAAAGTTTGTTGCCATACATATCCAATTACATGTCACCTCGTTTCAACAGTCGTCTAGTAACTCACCTGTAGAGAGATTAATTCACACTCACAGAAATTATAGAATAATCACTGATAGCAGAAAGCAGAACAATTACCATGTGAACATGAAGAAGTACTATCAGAAACCATGATAACATATAATAACGCTGTACACTCTAGTACCAAGTTGACACCCTATGAACTTTTCCATGGTAAAACCCACACTTTAGTAACTCAGTGAAATTTAATGGAGAGCATGATTATTTAAATCAGTTAAATATATTCGAGAAAAGTTATACCCAAAAGTAAAACGTAAGTTAGAAGAGATAGTATACAAGAACTATGAAATTAAATGAGAATAGAACGGATGAAATAGAATAGAGGAAGGAGACAAGATCTTTAGAAAAGAAAATAGAAGAAATAAGATTACACCTCGTTTTCAATCCATAAAGTGTTAAGGGTACATGGACCTACATTTAAAACAAGCAGAGGCCAAAGATACACAAGTCTAAAATCAGAAAGACTACAAAGAAACAAGAGAGAACTAAATGTCTCGGCCTTTTCTCTTTTTTTTAGATTCGTGCTAGTTTCGGCACAATTCATATCGATCCAAGATATTAATGAGTCACTAATCCATCGCCAAAATAGAACTAGAGATGCTAATAATCCAAACTTATAAAAATATTAACATATATAGATCTACAGGAATATGAAGCTGTGTAGAACAATTTAGTAGTACACTAATTTGATACAGAAGATGAAACGCTCATTGATGCAGCTTATATCCTAGAGGGTAGATAGCCAATTGCGGAAAGATAGAAATACTAACACCCTCGGAAACAAAACGGGGTTTAGTGAACGGATTAGGAAGTATCGTAAAATCAATAACCGGTAATATGGACGCCAATGATGCAAGAGATAGAAGAAAAATAGACACATTAAAAGAAAAAGAAAGAAACTTAACAAATGCGCTACTAGATCAAGAAGCATTTAACAATGAGATACAAATAAGATTCCAAGATGTAGCAAAAGCATTAACCAAGAGCAAGCTATGATAAGTCGATTTTAGAAACATCTCAAATAAAATTTTTAAAGTACTATCGAAAGAACAGGACCAATAATAAATTACAATACATTAATAGAATAATATAATATAGATCGGTTGTAAATCATTTAAATGATCTATCAGAAAGTATAATAATGGCTAAAATAAAAATATACCTAAGCTAATACTAGATCCAAAAGAGATCACAAAATTGAAGAGATCATAGAAACAAAATATTACTATCAAATCAAAACAAGAGATATACAAATAATTAAATTAAATACATATAATACACAAGATAAATAATATTGAATATGATACCTATATTCAAAAAACAAAATTATAAAATTGCTAGAATTATACCATTACGCTCACAAAACATTTTTATAATAGCGCCTAAGTTTATAGCATATAATGATTATAAATTGTACACCTTCGAACAAATGCCAACAACTGCCAACACATCCATTTGCGATATAGAAACATTGAAACACGACCAACAAACGAATTATGTATCCAGAATTACTAAAGAATATACAGTAATTGTGACATGCAGAATACTGGTATGGTCACAGATATATTTGAACCAGAAAGGATACATCTTCAGCTTTATGCGAAGAAACTAAAGTAAAACACCAGAAGGCAATGAGACCTGTATAAACGGATCGGCGATAATAACTTATGGAATGCTACAGTAGAAATAATGGACTGGACTATGATAACACTATAGAAAGTATATTAGAACATCCAGAGATAATTATGCACCTACAAGAGGGATTTCAAGAAAACACGGTGGAAACACTGACACTGCAAAGATTACATCTAGAAGCAATAGACATACATAAGAGGGTAATCATCGCAAGTAACACAACACAGCACACGTCCATCCTTTATATGATAGTGGCAGTACTATCCATAGCACAATCATTGTCTGGAAAGCAAGAAGGCCTGTCACAATCTTTACACCAAATCCAGACATCATGTACCCATGGTCGCGCTGGACATACCGTCACTATGGCCATCGCTTCAATCTGGGGGGAGGAGTTACCGACCATCGTACCACGCCTACACTCTCACCGAAACCCCTCGATCGTTCCAATTCACTACAATGTATTGAACCGGGAACATTGTAGCTAGTAAGCGAATGTGCAACTGCAGACACATCCGCTTAGAAGCTACATCAGCAAGAATACTATGTCAAGCATTGGACAGTTGGCCGCTGCAAAATTATAATGTAACAAACTGAGCTAGCTAAGATATATAAGACAAGACATTTTTCAGAACTCAGTCTCAATTCACTCTTTATACAACGTTGCTAACGAACGGACGTGTACTGTCCAATTATTTTGTATATTAAAATATAATATCACAAGCGAAATAAAGTGCTGTATTTACTGAAGAACACAAATGGAAATTTGACTAGAGAAGCGATACATCATCGACGTCACCTGGGCCACGATTGACTGAACCAAGAGGACTCCCACTCTGATGGTGACTCCCGCAGCCAAAAAGTCAAGCCGAAGAAACATCAACACCATCAGAGGAAGAATCAGAAAGCAAGTGGCAACCTTTAAGATACATTTCGGTTGCTGCTGTCGATTGGCGACGGCCACAAAATTTTTTAAACGCTAGAACGCCTCTTTCCAACAGTTTTGCAGTGAAAAAACCACAAAAAGTTTTCTCTCTTTCTGCATGCGCTGCGGTTTTTTGGTTTTATTATTGCTGATTTTTTTTTTTGTACATTTTTTCCTTCTTTTTCTGGTCCGGCTTACAGATTCTTTTGAACAATTATTTTGACTCGCAGTTTTGCGGCCTTTTTCGGTTAAAGTCGCAAAAGCAATGAAACAAATGAAACGAAATGATGTTGAAAAATTTAAATACATTGCAGTGAAATAAGAAATTCCAATTATCAATTAAGTCAACTCCGTGCTGCTGCTGAATGTAATAAAAAAAAACAGGCAGGCGACTGATGCAGGAACTGGATTCTGGTATTCTGAACCCGGACCTGATGTCTGGGGTTCGGTTTCCTGTTTGTCTCTCTGCGAGAGAAATATTATTCGGAGAAAACGACGAGAGGAGGCTGAATAAAAAGATAAAAACATTAATTATTATTAATTGCTTTTTCTTTCTTTCTCTCGCTGCGCATTCTGCGTATTCTTAATAATATTTTCCCTCGGTTTTTATTGTTTTTAATGCCGTTTTGGCCTTTATTTCATATTGTTTTATGTGAGCGCTTTTTCTCTCATTTGGACCTTTTCCCCTCAATATCCTTTTGGCCACAATGTCTCCGTGCCCCTTTTATTATTCGCCGCGTTTTTTTCTTCGGTATGTGCGAATTAAGCACCTGAAGGCAATCTCTGAGTCGAGACTAAACCTGTATTTTAGTTAGTTAAGTTTTTCGACTGCTAATAAAAACTGAATCAGTTGGCTGTGCATTTGAAGCTAATCGGAATGACAAGATTCCAATTTCAAAATTCCAATTTAACTGAACCTAGCTTCTTTGAGCTTGCTTGTATGTCTAAGTACGTGTGATATGGTTTATTCAAAATAGTCTTGGGTAGGCCTTTCTTGAAGAACTCTTTCACATAATTCTAGACCCGGTTATACAGTCTTGCCTCAAAAGTTTCCCAAGTTTATCGATCAGCTCGGAAAACTAAATAAAATAAACTTCAACAATTTGCAAAAAGCCAAAGTGGCAGCTCGTTGGCTCCCAGGACATTGCTGCTGGTCCTGGCCACTGGGAACATTTCCAGCATGCCCGTCGACACTTTCGCTTTAATTAAAAAAAACCGCCTTGTACACAAACAGTGTCCATAAAATTTGCCAAGCAAAGGTTAAAGATGCCCCCCAAGAAAAAGGACTAGTTAAACATCCAAAAAAGGAATTTAAAAAAAAGAAAAAACCTTGCTGATCGAATAAAATATATAGAGAACAAATAACACTAATGAAAAAATAG
Organism: Drosophila santomea; assembly: GCF_016746245.2. Classification (NCBI taxonomy): domain Eukaryota; kingdom Metazoa; phylum Arthropoda; class Insecta; order Diptera; family Drosophilidae; genus Drosophila; species Drosophila santomea. The sequence continues at coordinate 413,164 of NW_025319012.1, forward strand.
TTCCCATATGTTAATGTCAAGAAATAGGCCTAAGTAGTGCAGCAATATAAAATTATATTTATTAGATGTTTAAAAAAGTGAAAAAAGTTTTTAGGATGATGCAAACACTTTCAATTGAATTTAATTACATATTTATTTTAAATATATTTATTATTGATTATTACATAGTTATGATATTCAAATTGGGAGGGACCAACCCTCACACAAAAGTTTGATCATCTTCTAGGCATAGAAGCGTATCGTATGAAAAGAAAGTTTCACCGCATGCATTTCCCCAGTAAACTTTATTATTATTCGTATATTTATTATACCCGTTACTCGTACAGTAAAATGGTATACTGTATTCGTTGAAAAGTATGTAACAGTAAGCGTTTTCGACCATATAAAGTATATATATTCTTGATCAGGATCTATAGCCGGGCCGATCTGGCCATGTCCGTCTGTCGAGATCTCAGGAACAAACCGCTCAAAACTTCCACGCCCACACTTTTGAAAAATGTTTTGATATTTTTTTACATTTTTGTTAGTCATGTAAATATTTAACGATTTGCAAAAAACTTTTTGCCACGCCCACAAACCGCCAAAAACTGTCAGTGTTGAAGAGTCTCCGCACCTCCACTAGCTGAGTAACGGGTATCAGATAGTCGGGAAACGAGACTATAGTTTTCTCTCTTGTTTTTCTTTGGACTAAGCCAGAGGCACAACCGAAACCAGAATGAGAACGAGAGCTCGAAACGACAGTGCATAAAATATATTTTTGCTTTTTACTAAAAATTTCCATACATGTTTCATGTATATTCCTCTGAACGCCCCTCAACCTCAAAGTTCTATCTGGTGTATAAATTTGCGTCTGCATTTTTTGGATGATAAGGTTGGGAGGGTGGGCGTATTCTGGGTTCTGGGGGATTGAAAGCGATTGTCTGCTTGTTTATGCTAAAGCAAAGAGAACCAGGCAACTCGGCGAGGATCTGAAAAACGCAAACAAAGCCTTTTTGTCGGAGCCATATGCTGGATTTAGTTTCCTTTCAAAGTATTTCTTTTTTGCTTTTGGATCTAAAAAAAATGTTTAGACAAATTAAAAACAGTAAGAGTAAAGGTTCGTTCTATGGACGGTGGAGAATTTATTTTCTGCGTTGGAAACGCGCATTTGGGTCAAGGTGTTTGTTTTCCGTTTTTATTATTCTTATTGTTGCTGTCGACTTGTTTTTGCTTTATTATGAAAATTGCAGCAACGACAACAACGTATTGTTTTCCTTATATTATTTTTGTTGTTGACGCTGTCATTATGAAAGCGAAATGCAGGACAACGGCAAAAAGGAATAAACACCCTCAACCGCCCACATGTGCATAAAATATGTTCTTGATACTGTTCGTGGCGTGTTAGCCATGTAAAATAAAGTAAAATAAGTTGCCAACTATAAACCAAAACCACGTGAAGCCATCATTTATATCGACACACTGAAACTTAAGCTGTTCATGTAAAACGTAAAAGCAAAAATCTTTCCCAATTTTCATGGGAATTAACAATGGGATTGATTGAAGTGCTATAAAATATACAAATATACTTTAAAATGCGAACATAATTTTGTCAAGCTTTACAAAATTAAAGATTAAGCATTTGGGAGCCCAGTTTGTTTGCCGTGCAAGGTAACGTCCTTTTGCAGGACGTTTGATTGTGTATAAGATGTGCGGGCGCCGGTGTTTCTGCGAATCACGAGTCAAGAAATAATCAATAAAAATTAAATATATCACACGGCGTTCCCATTGCCGCCAGCCGGTAACGGTTAGCTTCACCTTTACCGCTACCGAAACAGTTACCGCTTCCCGAAATGCCCATTACACCAACGTACCCGGTTCGTTATTTTCGGTTTGGCTCAGTACGCTGCTCATTTCGTGTTCACGTGCCATTATACCGAAAAATAATATTCTTATACATATACACATGTACATACGTCGTATACATTGTACTTTTCTACCTTTCGCCAGTTCTTGCCGCTTTGGTGTAATTTTTTCTGTTGTTTTTTTTTGCCACCAGCGTGAAGCAAGAGGAAGAAGCAGCAGCACGCACGCGCATGGGTGGCTAGAAAATTCGTCGGGGAGAAGTACAGAGTTCGGGGGTTATGGCACCCCTAGTTGACTGATTTTCATGCCTGTGTCATGTTATTGGGCAAATTGTACAATGTTAAAACCAGCCACAGTAAAATTTCGCTGGCAACGAGTTGAGCGGAGGGGAGGGGGCTATGAAAATTGGAGAGTAGGGGTCGCCGATAAGCGACATATCAGGGTGCATCCTCTAAAATCCTTGCCGATAACTCCGCACAGAAAGTTGTTTCTCGCGGAAAACGCGTTGACAACCACCATCGTAAAGGGAATTAAGAAAACAACTCCTATGGGTAGGGGGAAAATAAGGAAAATGGGGTGGGAGCACTTTCATAACATATTTGAAATTCAATCGATTTATACGGCGAAAAACTTCAAACTGATTGTTAACGAACTTTTTAACTATCAAAAAGTCAATTTTAAATGGGAACAATTGAGGATTGTGGTTTTATTTTGCAATTGCATGAAGGGTTTATTTGCAAAAATCAAAGACCTATTAAACTGAATTGAACTTAATAGTTTGTATTCCCCTTCACGTGTATAGAAACATATACCTCACATGACTCCCAACTTTATGACTGTCTAATTTCTTAGTTGGGAAATTATTACATATTGTTCTTATTTTGTATATGCACTTCCCAAATTTTTCCTCTAACTTTCCCAAATATATCACTTTATGTTTAAAAAAGGATCACGTTTTCCATTCCATCCCCCGTTTATCTGCACTCCGAAAACTTAGGTTTCCCGCTGGCTAATTTTACTGCTATCGATCTGTTTTTAATGCCTTTCGGCCTGCAGTTTCCCACATGTCATTGTTCGTTACTTCACTTCAGTCATGCGGATCCGCATGAACGACAATCTTTTTTGGCCTGCAGTGGGGACACAGAGGACAGAGAAGAACAGTTTTTAGATTTTTTCCATATTTGTGCTCATTGCAGCAAAATGTCCCTTTTATTGTTGCTCAGTTTATGTTTAACAAGCCTCCGCTTTTGCACTCCTTTTCTCGCTTCCTTCATCGATTATGCCCAGCCAGAAAAGGTAGGGAACATCCTCCAGCCACATTTATATTTAAGTATATATCTGGAGGAGGATTCGTGTGAAATTTTGTATGCGGCCTTTGTGTTTGAGTGCCGCGCACACTTGAGTGCACAATGGGAAAACCTTTTCGCACGCCACACACATTCTCACGCACACGCTCGCAGGCACAAGGATACAGCAGGATGAGGGCAGCAGGCAGCCCACAGAGGAAGTTGTCTTCTGCACTAAGTAACTGTTTTAGTTTCAACCGAGGACTGTGTTAATTGCAATTATGCAATGACTGCCTGTGCTACCGCTTTCCTCGACCCCACAACCCACACCAACACCCATGCATAATTTTCCTAGCACATCCTTGCGAATGGCACATCCCGGCTATTGCATTGATGGCACTCCTCCTTCTTCACTTCTCCCCACTCTCCAGGCGTTGCAAGATTATTGTGACACAATTTTATGCATTACGCCCGTCAGCACAGTGCGCGTGTTCTTGTCGGTGGGCGGTGTAACTACAGTGATTCCACATTGCATAAATCTATGATTCGATATCCCGCAGTCGATGCTACAAACTTTGCTGCTGCCAATGCAGTTCCGTGGCTAATTAAAGGCGTCAAGCGCCCGATTCCTCTGATGTTCTGGTCATGCTACTCAGAGTCTCGTTTTGCCATCAACATGTGGCAGAGCAGGCATCAACACTGTGGTAAGAACATTTATTTGGTCAAGAACTAAGTTAGCCTAAAATGCAGCAGGAAATTTTAAATTTTTCGTAAGTAAGACATGCAATACAATGTCATACTATAATAATTGAAATATAAATGTACAATACATGTCATTTCAAAATTTGTATTAAATCGCAAGTGGGGCCTTTTTGGATTTGCAATAATAATACAATTCGATTTCAAAATATTGTCATTTGCAGTGTAGGACCTGGAATCCAGTGCCATCATTGCAAAAACGTATACAAATATGAGCTTGTGTGTAAGAGTGGGTGGTTGCGTGGCTCGTGGAGTTGTGGCACATGCCACACACCGCCATGGCACATGCTTTGGCAGCGCCACGTTCCGTTCCATTATGCCACTCTCTACGGCAACTAGTTATGCGGCGGATGTGTGTGTGGGCGTGGCATGCGAATCGAGATTGGAGAAAGGAGGAGCGAGGTAAACCACCCAACAATCAGCCGCCTTGGAAGGCCGAGAAAAATCACTAAGAATATTGTAGAGAAGGCCTCGACTACAAAAATACCTATTGATAAGCCTGCCTCAGGAAAGATTTCGTTCGCTTTTAGGGAATACGTTCGGAAAAAGATTCCATATATGGAAGATTCTGTGGCTTTTTTTTGCAAATAGTTTTCAAATGCATCTGTTTCGGCAATATCGGGCTTATCGGTTGAATAATCCCGTCTCTTACTTGACTAAGGGGTAAAAAATCGAAAAAAAAAAACCAAAAAAAAAAAAGGAGAAGCAGCCGCGTGTCCTGGCTCCACTCAGCTTCCTTTCACTGATTTTCTTTCGTTGTGAGTCTGCATTTAAGTGCTACCAAAATTGCCTTTTTAAAGGATTTCCACACGCTCACACATGTCCTCATTGCCTGGGTGTCTTTTACGCTTGTCAACGTCCTCGACATCGTTGTCGATTTTTGTGCCATTTCTTCTGCCTTTCCAATTGATGCATCTATCTTAGGGCATTCCCCTTTTGCACTCCCCTGCAATTTTCATCTCTCCTTTTCTTTTATTTTTCGATTTTCTTCCCTTTTTCTGTGGCACTTTGCCAGGCTACGCATTTTCAAACTCAATTCGTGTGATAAACTAGAATAAAACTGCTCGTAATTCCATTTTTTATTCTTTTAGGTATGGTTGTTTTTGAGTCGGCCTTTCTCCCACATGCATTTCACTTTTATTGGAACCCTCTCGCCATGCAGATAAATTTTTTCCACAAATTGCATTTTCTATGTCAAAGGCGCTTAATTTAGTTTTCTTTTGCCTTTTTCAGTTTCAACTTTCAGTTTTAATCGGTTGAAGCGTTTGTCTTCTGTTTTTGGCATGTAATTTACCATAGGATTATTCGAAATTTGTTTTTCTTGACAGCGGTTGTCATTTTGATTTATTTTTTATCGAATAAAATGTTAAATTGCAGTTCGTTTTGTGTCTGGTCAATTATTAAAGAGCCAGCAATTAAATAATAACAATCCAATGGGAAAAAAGGCCGTAATGCAAATAATAAGTTCTTTTTAATACGATTTACTTTGCACATTTACAGTTAATAACGATAAATTCAGCAAGGAGAAATATTCTCGCCTCGTGACGAATGGAAAACCCCATTTTCCCGAAGTAATAAAAGCGCATTATACCCATACTGGCCCCAAAAAAGAACGGAAAAAATGAAAAAATAGTGAAGTAGAATTAACACCAACAGAAACAAAAAAAGCGGATTATAATTTCTTAAAACACAGGCTTGGAACACAGGAATTAATGTTGCAACCCTTAGAAAGCCCCAAAGAAGTTGAAATTGTGTGGAATTCTTTGGAGAATTCTGGTGCTGAAGTTTGGGTAAACAAAGGCACCAAATGTGGCACGTAAACATAAACGAATCCAGGCTAAGGTCAGTTGAGAGACATACGAGTAAACAATGAGGTTGTTTTTCTACGAAACTCCAAGAAAATTAACCTGCACAAAGGTTTCAATTGCATTCAAGAGTAAACAAATTTATGGAATCGAAAACAATTGAAAATGTGTCTTCGTAGGCAAGCGAGCAGTCCAACCCAGTGGAAAGAAGCAATCAAAAGCAATTATAATGAAATTATAATAATGAGCAATTTTAAAGGGGTACTAAGAAACTACTTTTATTAATTGGGTATTGAAGAACTCTATATTTAATAATACTAGGGATTTACATTGCAAATTGGTTTTATAATTCCCAAAAGTCCAGAGGTGTGCATTACTTTAATTAATATCTTTGTAAAATTGTTGCATATATTTTACAGCGGCCAAAGAGCTACTTCACACAATTTTTTTAAATTAGACCAACACGTTCGCTAGCAAGGCTCAATTTCTTTGGCCATTTGTAAACATATTCCGGCTTAAAAGTTTTTTGCCACCAGCAGTGGCGGCGCTTGTTTGGTTTTTGTAAACAAACAAACAAATGAACATTAAACACAGCACTCACTCCCACATGTACATATATATATTTCGGGGCAAAACACAAACACATAATAAGACGAGGCCGACGGGATGTGGTTAGTGGAACTCGACAAGTGCATTTGCATTTGCCTTTTCAGCTGCGGCAAAATTGAAGTTAAAGTCGAGAGAACTGTTTAAGATCCAATTAAATCCCTTGACCCCACTCGGCTCATTAGGCATGACTCGAAATTGCAAACTAATTGCACAAGCGGGGCACTCTCAAGACTGGAAAACGTGGGAAATGGAGACGCATTGGATTGCAGATGATATTGCAATCATGACGAACCCGAGAACCCAAATCCGAACCCCGAGCTCAAAACAAACTCAACGAATGGAAATATAAGAGGCAAATGAAAACGGTTCCAAGGTGTGGTCTTCGAAGTTCAAATTGCAAACCAAAAGATTGCAAAAGCCCAGCAAATGCACGGCCAATTGAATCATCGCCAAGTCTTCAATGCAAAACTTCGTTTTTCAGTTCATTTAAATGCTAAGCTTGCGATGCTCGCTTTAGAAAACTTTATGCGACAAAACCGCAGTCAGCCGACCGAACTTTATCTAGACCATTAAGTTTTACAAAGGGAAATATGTCAGCAAAGTGCTGTATTTTCTAACGACAGTAGGGGTATTTCTGGGTATGAGAACGGGCAACTTCTAACATCAAACCGACGAACCGCGAGATGATGACTCAGCCAAAGTCAACAAGCGAACTTAGCAGCAATAAAACACGGCCTCAAAAGGCACTTACAGTTTAAACAGGCCTGGTTGCCACAGACAGCTTAAACATGTAACTATATCGCTCATATGCGCTTCAAAAATATTACACCGAGCTGCATGGAAGCGTTTTAAGCAGAAGACGATTATCGCTACAAAATAATACGGTAATAAAATTAAAATATAAAAATATTCGTTTTTTATTGGTATGTACATGTGTATTTATTTCTCGAAAGTAAGAAGCCAATCCAAGCATATGGGTTTAAAATGTTGTTTTCCCCTTGCTGAGAAGTGTACAAAAATTATGTCTTTGCGGCTGGAATGAATGTTCTTGTAGTTCAATTTGTCCGGGTCATGCGTCGAGGTTAATGAGTCATATCATCATTATTATCTCAGCAATGAGGCAACCAAGAAAATTTGAAGAATAGGGATAAAGGGACATCATCACAATTAAGGCGGGATCCACACATTAAAATATAATTTCAGAGACAATGCTGGCAAGCCGCTTTTGTTTTGCAACTTAGATGCAATTAAATGTAAATAAATTCACAATTTAGTCGTATGTTCTTTTCGGCTGTTTTCGGGTTTTTCGCCTCCGTTTGTCTGCCTTTTTTTTTGCTCCTCATTTAGTTGGGTTTGTTGTCGGTTTGGTGACCCGATTTCGGCCATTTAATGACTTGTTTGACCAGCGAATAATTGCTGGGAACAAAAAAGTGACCAAGAACAAGAGGAATTGCGGTACTTTCTTTTTTCCTAATTTACTTTTGCCAGTCCTTAATTCTCTTTCAGTTTTGTGCGTCTTTTGTTTGTTTTAGTTTTTCCTCTCATTTGCCACTATCTTTTTTTCATCTCTTCTGCACTATATACAAATATATATATATTTATATATATATATATTCTATATATCCATCTTTGGTAATGTTTCTAAGTCCCCTAACGAGCCATTGATAATACTAAGCATAGGCGCACATTTATTGACTTTTTGTGGCATTTGTGGATTTTATATTTGTGGCATTATCTCTCCCTAGCTGCGTATATTTGTCTTTGTTTGACCCGCAACGGAAATGAGGCCTGCCTGTCTTTTTCTCGGGTTTAAGGTTCAAGGTTAGCCTCCCACTCACTAATTTCTTTTTTTCCGTTGCCATTGATATCTTTGTTACACACCCTAGCTCGCACTCACATTTTAGGATAAGACAGACATAGAAGCCAATTCGTTAGAAAGGGACCGAGAAAAGAAGAGGGAAGGAAAAACTAAGAGTTTAGCTGCAATTTGGTTGGAGAGACATTAAGAAGCGGAAGTTGATAAGAAAGGCAAGGAAAATGTTACTTATAGATTACCAAAGCTCTTCGAGAAAAACACATACACAAAAAATGGGAATCTGGGATAGCTAATCGGAAAGCGAAATAAAGGCAATTCAAGTGTTGTCTCAATTGGATAAAAAAGTATTGCATTTTATTAATATTTGTGATACCTACATAGATACAAAGAATCATTATTTTGGACAGTGAATTTGTAAGTCGACCTCAACCTTACCTTTATATTTTACCGATGCGCTCCTAGTTTGTATCCCTAGACTTCTAAGTTGAAAGCTACAAAACATTCTTGGAAACACACTTCAAAGTTCATATTTTAATGTTTTCAACTCGATCTGATTTATCCAACCGAAGTCCAGTGCTTAAGCCTCAAGAAATACGCTCTGGAGGGGAAAAAAATAAAACAACTTAGCCCGAAGACCCTAATCCGAAGAACATTAGGCATAAGCTCCCAGACAGACAGAAAGAATTTCGTATGCCTGTATTATAATTCAATTTATGACCCCGTCCAAATGGCTTAAACTACTTCCCAAATCCTTTATCAGCGGCCACTTCGATATGCAAGGCCTGAGCTGCATGCATTATCCTCCGAAAGCGATTTTCCGACCGAAACCCTCGTCAAAAACCTGATAGATTTCAGTCAGCGGTAAAAAGACCAAGGGAATCCCGCCGGAAGCACCTACCCAAGCCAAACAACCTCCATATCCCGCTCTGTCATTAGCATACAAATGTGTCAGAACAAACAACCAAATAACCGAAAGGAACTGAAATGTTAAAAGTCCGAAAGAAACAAAGAACCGTCCGAAGAGTTAGGATTGGGAGCGGGCAGCGTGATTTCTTGACTAATTTTTATGACACTTTTCACTTTATGAGGCGGCCCCGGCTAATTCCAAATTCCTTTTTTTTTATCCCCTACTTTACTTACCTTAGGCTCTTATTGAACGAAGGAACGACGAATAAACCATATGCATGTACCTCGGGGCAGTAAAGATTTGTATCGCTCGCGGATGTGTCATAAAATTCCCTAGCTCTCGAGACTATTAAAAACAATAAATGTCAAAACGGAACGGATTTTCCAGTATGCGTGTACCTAGGGAGTCATTCCCCAGGGAAAACTGACCAGGGAATCGGGAAAATGATGAGTCTATCGTAGGTTAAGGGGTTGGAAAACAATCCAAATTGCCTCTATGGGCTAAGATATAAGGGCTATATAGTATAGATAATATAAACAAGCTGCGCTCAGTCTCTTGTTTGGCAACTCGTCTAGAGATTCTCTTCAGTACTTATAATTAAAAAAACCTAAAGACATTTGATAGGAATAACTCGTTCCATGCCTTTAAGGGTTCAAACAAAATAATATTATTTCATCTCCATAATTTTATAAATGCCTCTTTTATTTCATTCGCAACTTTAGAAATGAATAATCCATTTAGCTTCAACTACTAATCTTCTGTGGGCCCCAAGTGCCTGCCCTAATTCTTCCTCATTTGGAACAGCCACCAAATGTGGATTTTTCCTCTGCTTTTATGGTTCCCGCTTTGTCCTTGTGTCATGCAGCAGGACATTAGACAGGCAAATCACGTAAATTATGACCGGGCCACTATAATTTCTTATCGCCGGGACATGATTTCCAATGATAGACTGCGGAAAAGACTGGAATGAAGGCATCGCAGGGCCATCGGACAAAGATTTTAGTAGGCGCGACAAGTTTTTTTTTGCATATGCAATTGTACATATGTACATATGTATGTATGTACATACATATATCTCGGAGTAGGAGGCTTTGGAAGGTGGACTGCAATTGGCAACTGGCGCAACGCATAAATTGAGAATTTTTATCTAATCCGCGGCATCTGGGACGCGTACATTAGCTGGCACCAGTCTGTCCCTTCCTGTCCAATCCCGTCTGGACTTGTACGCTCTGGACGGTGGTCTCTTGGTCCGCTTTCGGATCGGACTGAAATCGTTTCGAGTCTCTGGGACTGGCCAAACAGCAGTGCCTGCGACTACGACGACAATCGACAGGCAATAAATCACCCAAAGTTGCCAAAGAAATTTATGCGCAGCAGATTAGGATCGCGAAAAGCGTCATTAGAATAAATTTTCATTGGAAAATGAGCGCCCGGCTAAGTGATGCGAACGAATTGATGAGAAAGAACTCTGTTAAATTCAAGTTGCTATAATTATAGACTTTGGAAATTCCTCGATTAATTTTATATTTCAAAAGAGAGTGTACTACATACTACACTTACTACACTGTACTACACTGTACTACACTGTACTACACTGTACTACACTGTACTACACTTAAAGTGGAGGAAAAGTCTACATACGACGCTTTTTTTTTTTTTTTTTATTTAACCAGTCCCCTAGCTTTTATAGGAAATAAATAATCTAAGTAATAAAATAATCTAATTGAATAAAATAAACAACATTTCCTATTGATATAAAAGTAAGTAACAGAGTTTTAAACAAATAACTAATAAAGCGCACAGATAAGGCATAGACACGATGTGATGTAACGATGTAACCTGCTCCTGCGGGAGGAATATAGACCATATGTATATTATATAATTAATGATAGTTTTTGTCAATGGACAAAAAGCTTAGTCACGAGCTAGTCCTTCAATGAGGAAACAAATCCCCAAGTACACAGCTTGTGCCTTTTTCATTTTTGATGTGTTATACATAGTTTTTAACGACAACATACGAATATAATGTTCTATTTGATAAGAAAAAACTCACTTAGATAGAAAAAGCCGTTGGAAAATTGAAGTTTAAACTCACCTTATTTCGTCTTCTTCTGTCCGTCTGCTGCGTCCTCTTCGTCTGGGCTGCTTCTTCCTGTTCTTCTGAAGTCCTGTTCTTTGTCTCTCAGGACATTAATGATTAATCCCAACGTCGTCTGTTCTCCCTTATCGCTTTTTGTTGTATTTATTGCTGTTGTTTTTGTTGTGCGTGTGCCGTTATTGGCGGTATAATCCAATAATCCAACACGAAACAGCGTGTGCAGTGGGAATTGCAAAAACTAGAGAGGCACAGCCACACACACACAAACACACGCAGACTTACCCGCCCACACAGGCACACAGTTTTGCCGCTTTGTTTAGTAAATTAAACTTTTCACTTTTCTCTGCCACGGAAAACGAAAATGAAGAATTTCCTTATTCAACTTTGGTTTTTATTTTTCTTTGCTTAGTTTTTCTGCTTTCTTTTCTTAGTTTTCCAATCACAAAAACACAGTGAAGCACAGGCAAAAGCAAATTCAAAGGCAACAACATACAAATACACAAAACAAAAGCAAATGCACGACGTCTACAACACAACAACAACAAAGCGCCGCCGTAGTACACAAAAAATTTATTTTTCGCTGCGCGTCGTCTCCTTGCATATATTCATAAATATATATATGTATGTATGTATATATATTTTTTTTATTCCACAGAGCAATTCTATTTTGCTTTCTTTTTTTTAATGACTTTTGCACCTTTAGACTTTTTTGCCGCACTTTGATTTGGCTGCATACTTTACATCTCCATCTATATCGCACACTCACCGTTAAATTGGGAAAAACACACACGATCTCTTTAATTGGTCGCGTATTTCTCGTCACTCATTTGATAAACATTTGGAGTTTTTCATCCAATTTTCCGCTATGAACACAAAAAATGCGAAACTCCGCGCTCCGCTCCAAAGTTGAACCGTTCCGATGGAAAATCGTCCGCTGCACAACCCCGCGATTTGAAAATTTTTCGCCGACTGGCCGTTTGTCTTGGGTTTTAGTATTATGAGGCGTCTTTTACACTGGTGATTTGGTCACACTGGTGCAATATACCTCTCCTTTGCTCTCAGCGTTCTCTCAAAGGGAATGAAGAAGACAACAACATTTTTGTATAAGTGTTGTTTTCTTCGCGGGGGAGGGCGGAGGCTAGTAGGACCGTGCCTCGCCTGAAGTAATATACCGTCCGGAAAAAGTAAGAGAGCACTCATTTAAAACCAGTTTTTAACAATTTGATTTGGGTTGTGTGACCAGTCAGAACTTAATGAATTCCTTTTTCAGGATTTTAAATATTCTATTTTTATGGTATATTATTTAATGTTTAAAATCATAGAAGCAACTTGGGTTTTGCGCAGATTATCAGTAGGCTTTTTCAACGAAAATCTACTCCATGGGATTTTAAAATAGGGCTATATTCTTAATTATACTTGGAGAGGAGTTGCAATTTAAGAAACAGAATACCTTCACTTTAACTGTTCGTTAAACTATTTTATTTTTGTATATATGAAACTGTTGTTCATTATTTTATTTAAGTTAAAATAAATTTGTTTTGGCTTATGTTAGTATTTTCGCTCCCTTACCATATCTGTTAGCTACAAAACTGACGGCTCCACATATTTGAAGTACAGATATTTAATTTAATCTGTGCCTCTAAATGGAAGCTAGTCGGTTAATTATTTCTGGAGGAATGGAGTTTTAAAAACAGCTACTTATAAATATATATCACGTTTTATTTATGGTTTTGGTTGACACTAAAATAATAGAAGAAAATTATTACTTTCCAAACACAAATATTTTATAGTTTTTTTGTTTTATTAAATGAAATGTAGAGTGACTAAGACAACAAATGAAAGTGATTTGTTTTCATTTATTATGACTTATTACAAACATTCCTTCTCTTAAAAGTGTAATTTATACTAATCAATATATTTTCCCAATAGCTTCTCACGAATTTTTATCACGCTCACTTGATAAGATAGCACATACATACAATATCACAAAAAAAAGAGCGGAGCAATTTGTCGCCCTTCGTAGTAAACAAATATTAGTTACGCTGGACTTCAAAGGCCGAACGGTCGCTTGCTTCCTTTGCAAAAATAATATTAGTACAGCGATATGAAAATGACGGGCAGATCCCTGGGCAGAAAGGCGTTCTTGTGGATATGTATGGTTTTCCTAATGGGAAGGATCTCTCACTCGGATGCGGATTCAATTGGTTTGTTAACCGGCTATCTTTAGCCTTACATAACGGATTTGTTATCGCAACTCCCTCACGCAGACGATCAATGCAGGCACGCGGACAGCTGCGAAAGATGTTTATCCACTCATCTGGAATGCGCTTGGTGCACGGACAAGGTGAGTGCGAACGAGATGACAGTGGTAACAAAAATAAATAGTAACAAAACAGGCAAAGTTGCGTACTAAAAAGTAGGTAACAAATAGCCAAAACTTCGATGAATCAGATTGGTAGTAGGAATTAATCAAATTGTAATCAATAAAATAAGTGCCAAAATATGGCAGAACTATTGTCATCCTTGCGATCTCAATCATTATATTATTTGGGTTTCTTTCAGGAATACCAAGTGGGATATCGCTGTCTCACTCGCCGGCAACTACTTATCTACAATTGCAGTGACCCGGATATATACGAGAACCAGCCGGTCCTAGATGTCCTTCAGGATAGGCCCCTAAAGGACTACGAAACCAGAGATCAGGCGGTTCAAGTGACACCCCAGCGGGCATACCTTAAGTTGGTGAAAGGTGTGTGTTTGGATTATTATTTTATATTGCTTTTCTTATCTTATCATATGTGTGTCACCGTGTGGCTAAGCCTCTCTCTTTCCCTCTAACACGTTATTATACCCATTACTCGTAGAGTAAAAGGGTATTCTAGGTTCGTCGAATAGTATGTAACAGGCAGAAGGGAGCGTTTCCGACCTTATAAAGTGTATATTTTTTTATCAAGTTCGTCTGTCCGTCCGTATAAGCGTCGAGATCTCAGGATGTATTAGGTTACACAGTTTCCGGAGACATAGACACAGCGCTAATTTGTGTTGCCACGGCCATCTAACGCCCACAAACCGTTCAAAACTACCACGCCCACACTTTTGACAAATATTTTGATATTTTTTCATTATTTTCTTAGTCTTGTAAATTTTTCTCAATTTTCCACGCCCACTCTAACGCCCACAATCCGCCAAATTTCTCCTTCGCACTTCCACTAGCTGACTAACGAGTATCAGATAGTCGGGGCTCGACCATAGCGTTCTCTCTTGTTTTTCTCTATCGAGTGGGTCACTCTTTTATTTCTCTCCCACCACTTCGTATTTGCTTTGCCGATTTGTTCCACATCATTTTGTGTACAACATTTTGTTTTGTGTACGCGCTTTGCTTATCAGCACCTTGTGGTTTTCACATCTTGTTATAGTTGTACTATTTGGCGTGGGAATGCCGTTCTATCCCCCCCTTTCTCTCCCCCATTTTTGTCACTCACTGGTCATAGTTCATTGAACCCACTTTATAAGTATTGTGATCCCTGGAATCGCAGGACTATCATTTGTTCCGGTGTTGATATGATCGAGCAAAAATGAATCATGGAAAGGGATTTTAATAAATAGATCACGTTTTCACGACCGGTAAATAATATTTCAATGAGTGGAGCACGATCAATTGTGTCGATTCGGATATGCTTAACTGCATTTATTTTCAGTCTAACGAATTCACACATTCTTTATTTATAATTAACTAAATTCTCCTTAAAATCAGATAAACACAAAGCAATTTTTCATTATATTAAAATATTTGCAGTTTGAAACCTGTTTTTGGGGTAATTGTTTAAAGCATATTGACTTAGCTAGCACTATTATTCCACAGTATCAATAATGACGTTGCGTATATCTCAATTGATGTGGTGTTGAGTTGTCTTCATTGAGTCGCATTTTAATGTCTGTCAATAATTTTGTTTCTCCAAGAGCTTATTAACCAATTTAACAGCCATTAGCATCACTTGAGTAGAAATCTGACTACGCTAAGAGGTACTGGAAGCCCTGTTATTGAGTAAAAACGGTGTTATACGGAAGTCGGTTAATTGCATGCTTAAGGATTACAAGGAAGCCAAACATTTATCCTGGGTGTGAACTGGCTCAAGTGGTAATCAATGGTTACAAAGCACTAGTGGATTGCACAGCGAAAATAAGCTTGCACAAAGATGTATCAATATGGATCTACAACGAAAAATAATTCATTTCTTTTAAATATTAATATAACTTAATAGAGCATGAAGGGCTTTAAAATGTAACTGCTTAGAGTCCAGAACAAATGCATAAATACTTAATATAAAGAGGGACAATTTCTCTCACTGCAAAAATCCAATGGGTGCGGAATATGCAGGAGACTGGTTTCACATAAAACAGCTCATAAACAAGGTGGCTTTTCAGGTGCATAATAAACCGATCTATTACCTTTTATTCCTTTTTGTCCCGCAGGAAACACGCAAAGAATCAAGCTGAGCTATAGAACTGCACGCAACAATCCACTTGATTTGTACGTATTGATGGATCTAACCTGGACAATGAGGGATGACAAGGAAACCCTGGAGGAGTTGGGAGCCCAACTCAGTCAGACGCTAAAAAACTTAACAGGAAACTATAGACTGGGATTCGGTTCCTTCGCGGATAAGCCAACGGTACCCATGATTCTGCCACAGCATAGGGAAAATCCGTGTGCTGCGGAGCGGGCCAAGTGTGAACCAACCTACGGATATAGACATCAGTTATCGCTAACCGACGATATCCCAGCATTTACCTCGGCTGTGGCAAACAGCAAGATCACTGGAAACCTGGATAACCTCGAAGGCGGCTTGGACGCTCTAATGCAGGTTATAGTGTGCACCACGGAAATCGGCTGGAAGGAACAAGCTCGGAAAGTGGTGATCTTAGTAACCGATGGCTTTATGCATTTAGCGGGAGACGGGCTTCTAGCAGGTATTATCCAGCGCAATGATAAGCAGTGTCATCTGAATACAGCAGGTGAATACACGGGCTCATTGGACTACGACTACCCCTCGCTGGAAGAAATATATCGGGAGTTGCTTCGCCGCAAGATAAATGTAATCTTTGCTGTCACCAAAGAGGTGGTAAGCAGCTATAGGGAACTCAGTGCCCTAATGAAGGAAATCAGCTATGTGGATATCCTGAGTGCTGATTCCTCTAATATATTAGAACTAATCAAAAAGAGGTGAGTTAGGGTGTGGTGTGGCCCATTAATTTATATATCCTCGTATACTGCTTTTCTAAGATCCTAGATCTCACTTTTTCTAACTTTCAGCTATGAGAGTCTGATTACACGCACTCAGTTTGCCGATAATAGTCCGGACTTTATTGACATGGCATACTATACGGATTGTGGTGGACAGTTTCCCAGTTTGCAAAAACGGAATTACTGCTATAATGTCAGTCTGGGCAAGCAAATTGATTTTTTCGTGGACGTCACCCTCAAGAAATATCCCGATAATCAGGATTATGTAAGACTAAGTCTACTACTATTTAAATTGATGGATTTCTTTTTAGATTTGTTATTTTATAGTACACTATCTTTTAATTTCAGAGCCACAAAATCCGTGTAGAGGAAACCTCCTTGAGCGAGTACATGGATTTGGATGTAGAGCTTCAGCGACCGTGTCCTTGCCAGGAAACTCCAGATCCGACTAACGAGGAAGGCCGTTTCCTATGCGATTATAAGGGCTTTTTGTACTGCGGAATGTGCAAATGCGACGAGGGGTGGACTGGAACCTATTGCACCTGTCCCACGGATGCCACAAATGTCACCAGCAATGAAGCTCTGCTCCAGAAATGCCGTCAACCGTTTTCGGATAAATCCACTTCCGAATTGGTTTGCTCCAATCACGGAGACTGTGACTGTGGCACTTGCCTGTGTGATCCTGGATATAAGGGTCCCTTTTGCGAGTGTCGCGAATGCGTGGACTGCGATGAAAAGCTGGCAGATTGTTTCTGCGGCCAATGCGTTTGCAAATACGGATGGTCGGGAACCAAATGCAACTGCGATGGGGACACCGATGCTTGTGTGGGCCCCACGGGCGAAATATGTTCGGAAAGGGGCACCTGCGAGTGCGAAGAGTGTCACTGTGAGGAGCCGTATTTGGGAAAATTCTGTGAAACTGATCCAGAAAAGGACAACAAACTGTGTTTGTTCTATGAGCCCTGTGTTACCTGCCTGATAGAACAAAAACAGGGAATGGGCGCTTGCGAAAACTTAACTGATATATGCAGTAGCTTGGATAGACAAGAAACCTATCCGTACAACTTTGTCCACGAGTTGGATCCCGAGCAGGATCAATGTTTGGTGAGACTGGTGAACAAACATGGCATCCAATGTGACAGCTTCTTCGCCTATCAGGTCATCGACCACTCAAACTTCTTGACCATCCAAGCAGTTGATTGCGAGCCCGTGGATTACGTGGCTATTGTGGGTTATATATCGGCATTTACTCTGCTGGCTGGACTTTTGATCATTTTCCTAGTTCTGTGGTGCATTCGAGCTAAGGATGCTAGGGAATATGCCAAGTTTGAGGAAGATCAGAAGAATAGTGTCCGACAGGAGAATCCCCTTTACAGAGATCCTGTAGGAAGATATGAAGTGCCCAAGGCACTAAGTGTTAAGTATGATGAGAATCCTTTCGCAAGTTAACTCGAAACTCGTTGTTTAAAAGTTATTAGGTTACACTGGTTGCCCTTCTTTTCGTCTTAAAATTTGAGTCATAATTTTTAAGCTCTTTTTATGAGAATTGCGAGTTGACAAAAACATTAAGTGTTTATTAAGAAGTATTAAAAAGCCTATATATAAAAATGCCAATGAACGTCATTTCTTTCAATTCCAAGGCTAGTCACAACAATAGCACTTTAAGGTTTATGTTTTTATTTCATATATTTAGAACTTAAATTTGTTTTTATACATACAAAATACATGAATTCGTTCAATAATTTGTGTACATCTAAGCTAAATGAAAATTATTATAGCTATATAACGAGCAAAAGTGTAACAAAGGTGGAATTCTGTTTTCAAATTGGACAACACCTTTTAGCAAAAGGCTTTAATTGTATTCACATTAATACAAAAATAATGGCTTAAGACTTTGTTTACAATAATCCGGCTGGGGAGGATTGTTTAAATTAAATGATGACTACTGGCAAATTGAAAATGCAAAACATAATCCTAACTTAAGAGGCTTTACAAAAATACAATTCGATTAATTAAGGCTAAACGTGTTCCCCTTCAATCTACTTTAACTAAATGTAATATCACTAGATTCGTAGCTTAGATTAAGTATTGGTTCCTCGCAGTCAAAACGCCAACAACTCGAAATTCAATTACACATGCTCGTAACTCCACGCTCATAAAATGCACACGACGTTGGAAAAAGAATAATGTGAGCAAACAACTGCAGTGGATGGTGTGCTCTTGGTCTTGGGCGCTTAAAGGACTCGCTCCCCCAGCGACGGCGTCCTTTGGATGAGCATGGAGGGTGGCTTAGCCGGCAGGGTAACGCTACTTAGCTCAGCATCCAGAGCGGCAATATCGGCGGCCGTCGACTTGGAACTGGAGTTCAGCGGTACGGCGGGCACGGCTATGGAGCTGGGCAGACCGTGGGGGGAGGCGTCGGGCACCAGGCGCTTCAGCAAGCCACCCACGCAGCCCCAGGGGAAGGTCCTGCGAAAATACAAGGAGGATGGATGAGTAAAGGTGGGCCCAGGCAAAGGTAAACATTGTGCATTATTTAGGCAAAACACATTAAAGCGAGGCCATTAGGCATGGTAATGTGGACGGGGTGCGCTATGATTTGGTGTTGGGGGTTACCTACACTTGTCTAAGGCTTTTATTTTGCTTGACTAAAGAAAACAATGGCAAAAATTGAAATTTGTTTCGAATATTTTTACAGCATTTTACTGCTTTGATATTGCTATATAAGTTGTACTTTAAGTAAACAACACATTTCACAAATATAACTGGCCTGAAGTGAATATTTTTTGGCAGTGTGCTGGATGAGCGAGCACTCCCGCTTGGGTCTGCATTTTATCAAATTTTTGTATGAGGTAAATTGCGATGTGGTTACGCTTTTAAATAGTACATATGTATATGTAAATACTTTAAGGTTTTATTAAGCTTTGGAATGATACCTATGATACAGCAAATTATGACATTGAATGGAACAAGTTCTTGTTCCTTCCAATTATTTGTTTTTTACAAAATATTGTGCAGCTTTTGTATTAATTCAAATTATGTGATTTTCCATGACGAAATAGGGCCCATCATTAAATCAAAACAACACAAAAGAAAAGTGCGAAGGAGAGTCATTAACACTGACAGTTTTTAGCGTTTTGTTATGGGCGTTAGAGTGGGCGTGGCAACTTGGGTCAACAAACTTGTGCTGCAACTATGGCTCTGGTTTGTTGGTCTACTGGCTGAATCTCAACTTTTTAGCTTTTGTAGTTCCTGAGATCTCGACGTTCATACGGACGGACATGGCCAGTTCGACTCGGCTATTGATCCTGATAAATAATATATATACTTTATACGCTTCCTTTAGCATGACGCATACTTTTCAACGAATCTGGTATATCCTTTAATTCTACAAGTAACGGGTATAATTAGCTGCAACACCTGCACCCTTTCGCACTACCGCATTTGTCTTATTTTCCCCTTGACAGGGAACACGACCATTAAATAAACTCAAATTAAAATATTCAAGTCAAGCTTTTACCATTAGGGGCCTACAAGCACCATACAACCATTATAGCGCCTAATTAAGTGCAGCAAATTACAATTATTAGGCTGGGGCGAAAGTTCATTTGTTTACATACCACTTGAAGGAGAGGAGGACCTTCAGGAAACCGGGAATGACGGCCAGTTTCTCGTTCTTCCTGATGGCCGTAATGACACGATCGGCCACATCGTTGGGATTCAGTGTGGGGACCCATCTGCAATCATTTACCCAGTCAAAACGTCAGTTATGGTGAATGGAGGTCGGGATCGGGAAGGTGGCTTTGGTACTCACCTGGCATTCACGTCGTCGAACATGCCAGTGGCCTGGATGAAGAAGGGGCAGATGCAGGTGGTTCGGATGTTCGTATGTCCAAGGACTTCCAGCTCCAGCCTCAAAGCCTCATCAAAGCCAACCTGTAATTATCGGTAACTCAGGAGGGGAATCGCAGGGGCGAAAATAAAGCACACTCACCGCTGCGAATTTACTCGCACAGTAATCGACCAATTTGCTAATGCCCACATGGCCGGCCAGCGAGGCGATCGTGGCAATGTGTCCTCGATCATTCTCAATCATTTTGGGCAGAAACGCTTTTGTCGTCTGCAACATTGAAACACCGGCGTTAGCATCCACATTCTGGGCACAACGTGGTTTTATGGACGTCGACGACTTACCCAAAAGTGTGCCATGACATTCACATTGAACGATCTCTCGATCAGATGGTCAGGTGTATCCAAAAGGTGCAGTCCAGATACAACGCCCGCATTGTTGATTAGCAGAGTAATCTGCAATGTAACCGAAAAATTACAAATTTTTATGTGGAATGTTGCAGCGACGAAAGCATTATACGAATGCTTCTAAATTATACGAATTGAGTACACTATAAGATTAATGGAAAATCGTTATCTGTTAGCATTGCAACATGCCTAAAGTCGAAAAATATTTTATTCTCGACTTATTGATAAGTTACACTGGTAAACGCCTTGAAGGTGTGCCTAAGACATTCGCTGTGGTCGGTTCATAAATTATTTGGTTTACGACCTGCCCAAGAAAATAAATTTCGAAGGTAGTTTTTCCAGTTTTATTGATTTTTCAAGTTAGACTTATTTTGTAAGATTCGATCTTCAGTTTTGTCACTTTGTTTATTAAAGTTTCCCTGCAATTTCCTCGAAATCACTTAATTTGCCAAAAATGAAATCCTTCTAATGACAGCCAACGATAATGTCGAGCATGTCAAGGTCTAAATGCGAATAATGTAAGATGCTTGAAAACTTAAATAACAACCATAACTCACTTTGTCCCCCTGGAAACTATCCGATTACAGCTGGTGGTTAAATAAGTTAACAACAAGTGCACAACAATGATCCGATTTGAGGGCGAGTTCAAGTGCAAGTGGTGTGTGGGGCAGGGGCAGGTCATACATTGCGTATGAGCGATTTTAAATTTGCCCCGCTGGAACCGGCAAAAACATTTAACGAGGCGTGCATTAAGCAAAAGCAACAACAACAGTGGCGGACCATTAAACCAAACAACAACATCGCCAGGCCATTAAAAAATATTAAATGTAATATTTCAGAGGGCTTCGAGCAATAGTAAAACTGAGAAGAATACAACATCAGATTTGAAACCTAAAAAAAGACAGCAAAAAGCAACGCGTCATCTGCATAACGCATGACTTACAAAGCAGTTAAATTTTGTTTCGCTTTTTTTGTGGCCGCAGCTTTTATCTTTATTTAGTTTTTGTAACTTTCAGGTTCAGCGATGTTGCCGCTGTAATTATATAACTCTTTCAAAATGATTGCTTTGCTTTTTTAGCCTTTTAATGTTCTTGCTGCTTGCTTTTATGCTTGTCTTTCTGACATCATTTTAACCTCTTTTCTATCGTTTTTCCTTTAGCTGTAATTTAAGCAAATAATTTGGGGGTTTTGGCAGTTCAGTACACTTTGGAAATTGACCTGGACATGCATGATAAATACCCTAATGATGGCATTTTGTGCTTGTGACAGCAGCTAAAGAGCAATTAACTGAAATTTATGTTTATAATTGGAGAATTTTGGGTAAATATTGCTTACTTCCAATTGAAAGTGATTCTAGGCGGGGAAGTACAGCTTCTACAGCTAAAATAACCAAGATCATAATATAAATTTGGAGCTATCACCTACAAAAAGCTAATTAACATATTTTGTCTAATTACTCTCTCCAATCCATAGTTTATGAACTTTCTCAACCATGATGACTCACCATGCCTATTATATGTGAAGAGTGTTCTAATTGAGGGAACAAAGGTAAAAATAACAAACCATTTCAATAATTAGCAAGTAGTTTGATTAAAATATCGTCGCGAAAAGTCGCAAGAGCTTAACCGAAAATGTGAGGATTACTTTGAATATCTCTCACTTGCATGACTGCAAAGCCTGAAACTGCCCCAGATTGTGATAAATGAGCAGATCGAATGCGAAATGGCAACCAGTTTGTAGAAGACCGGATTGGACTCGGCTTCTGCATTTTCGCCGCCGTTTGTGTAATGTGCAACAATTTCTCAAGGTTGCCGCAACGATGACGATGCGCTCATGCATACAAATTTTCTTCTCTCCGCCCTGACTTCGGCTTAAATTTATGACATGAATATGCATAAATGTGTTGCTACGGGGTGTGGCAGCCACTGTTGCAAGTCTTGGATGGTGCCGGCTTACATGTGTTCCGCGCTCCCAAGAAGAAGCCTGAGTTCTGGCCAGCATATCAGCCATTAAACGCCCCTTAGCAAACAATTATATGACATCTAGTCTGATGCCACATTAGGCGCTCGACTGTAAACAGCAATTACTGGACTTTTATGCTTCAATTCCCGCACGCACTTCCCGACTTTCGCCCTGAGTCGAAATATATGGACAATTCGATATTCGAGAGATAACCTGGACAAATTAAATGTTTTCCTACTCGAATATCGAATATTTATTGTATTCCAAAGCCAATTAAAATAAAGTATTTCTGAAAATGGCCAAATAATCAAGTCAAACCACGCCGTACTTACATCACCGACTTCGTCTCTGATGACATCTGCTGCCTTGTAGACCTCCTCTTTTTTGGATATATCGACCACATAGCCCTTGCAATAGCCACCCGCATCTTGGACAATTTGGACGGTTTCCGCAATACCTGCAAGAAACGAATTATGATGAAATTATTTGAAGACCCCCCGAAAATCGCGTGATCCAAAGACTTACCCTTCTTGTTTATGTCCCAGATAACGACCTTGGTTCCCATTTTTCCCAGTCTCTCAGCTAGAAGGCGTCCAAGGCCGTTGCCACCACCTGTGATCAGTGCAATGTCTGTGTTGAGCTCCTTTTCGGGATAGCCGAAGGCAATGTAGTAAATATCCTGGAAGAGACGAAATATGAATTTAATTAGAGGAGCGCTATTTGGCATTAATTTTCAAAAGAAGTTAATTAAATAGCAATTTGGCGAGGCTTCCATGGAACACCTTTGTCTGATATGGTTCATTGGATTTTTATCTTTCGTGTGTAAGAAATCATATGTATGTATGTATATGTATCCTTTACTATACATTCCATAAGATTACAAAGGATGCTGAGGTGATCTACTACGTTTGGGAATTGTATACTTTAAATTGCTTATATTGATAACGTATGATATATTTTTAATGAACAGATAGTATTATAACTCAAATTCATAAAGAATACATACCAAATTCAATAATGTTTATTGATTGCAAGGGCTATCTATGATTGTCTAAACAAATCTAAGGACATTTTAAAAAATATGTTCATCTATAAATTCCCATTTAACATAATATTTCTATCTTCCGATTTTACGCTATGCAAATGAGTTCGTCGCCTGAGTCTTTTGTTTTCTCGTCTCATTCATTTGCCTTATTCATGTATGTACATGTCTCTCTGCACAACAAACCCGATACGAGTCACGCGTATGCGAATAGAGACAAATTCAAAGTTAACACAATACCCAAAGGAAGCCCAAACAAAGTGTAAGATTGTAGACAACTTTTGCCACTTGGCATCTGCGTGTTAATAGACCGCTTTGCTGCCTTGGAAAACCTATTGAAGACGGCAGTGGGCGAGGCGAGTAGTTCACTTAAACTGGCCCGCAATTAATTGATATACATATGTAGGTAGTCCAACAAATTTGGTGAGCAAAAAGACGAAAGACTTTATGCACTCGATTAGTGTCAATAAACTGTTAAAATTTATGACCATCGCGCCTCCTGTGCGGCCGTACAAAAATGGCTGGAAAGGGAGAGACAAAACAAAAGATTGAGGCGACGAACTTAATATTTTACATGTTGCACGGTAGCACTTTCTGGGCTGCACGCGGGGGCACCCCATAAATTTTCATGCCACACGCGAACTTGCCGCCAGCTATCCAGCCCATCCGCTCAGGGCACCTGGTTTCCTGGGCTGGTGCTTTTGCACCTGAGACGGAACCCGTGTTCGAGCCCGGTCCGGCAAGCGTGTCCAATTATTTTGACATTAACAATGAATGTGTCGCAACTTTGTGGCTTTATATACTCTCAAATTATGGGGTCACTACTGATATATATGTAGAGCCCGACAAAATAAATTTCACCGAATAATTATATTTTAATTAATGGAGTTTCCAGTTTTGAGTACTACGATCAAAAGTACAGTAGAATATAAGTAATATTAGCTTGGAAATTTAATAAGCAGCAATTCGCTTATATCACTTAATATCCATCACTTAATATTATTGAATTTTATCTCTTATAATGATTTCACTTGATAAATGTTACATTTGGATTGTTTGTACTCCAGGTAGTGCACATGAAGTGCTTTTATAAATATGTCTAAGCAAATGCAAGAGTAAATGGCTTTCGGTGTATAGAAAGTAAAAATCTCCCCTTTATTTCTTTATTGCAAATGTTTTCCTGTCTGCCCGAAAAATGTTATCATAAATTATACAAAAATTAATCAAAGGCAACTTGTTACCAGTGTCTTGTGCAGGCTAAAGTCGCTGACAACTATGATGATGAGTTGTTTTTGGCCCTTTTCTTTTCATGCTACTGTTGTCAGCTCGTTGACAGAAATTTTGTCACATAATTCAACAGGCAATGTGCTCTTTTCCCGTCTCAACTCAAATAACAAGGACAGGAAGCGCGCAATTATAATTTATACATAATGCGATAATCAACATAATAGGCGCAGCGTATTCTTTTTATGTTGTGCTGTGGCATAAGAAGACAGAAGTATGCAAATTGAAATCAAATTAAGTGGACAAGAATGATGCGCGAGATCACGGAAATTTTTCGAGACTTTTATTCAACAAATGTAAATTTTGCAGACAAGTTTCAAAAATTGGCCGTGTCATTTGAGAATTTTTTAGTCTGCTGTAACTATTTCCCCGACATAAAACCTGCCGAGTCAACACACCATCCATTCAGTTGGGTTTATTGGTCCCGCAGCTTTTGACGCTAGTTTTTGTCTGTCTTTTGATTCTCTGGTGATTGTCAAGGTCCAACGCTTCGACCTTTGTAACACACGGAAGGCCACAAAATCGGATCGATCTTGGATGAATTGATGTTTATTTGATTTACTTGCGTTAACTGATTGGAAATTTTTCAAAGGTCTTTGCCATTTAAAAAATGATTAATGGTTTTTTTATTTGTAACGGAAACTTGAATATTATTGGCCGAGAAAATTATCGATGCATTTGATCATTATATAGTCGCTATAAAGACTGGAAAATTGCTTACATTTGAAGGTTTTCTTCTTGGTTTCTATATTTTGAATTGCAATTTATTATTTTTAAGTTCTTATAGTTTCGAAGGCTAAGTTATTTGATTTGACTTTTATTGAAACGCTGCAACCAACATAACTAGTACTAGCAAGCAAATCTCCATAATTAACCCCAGTTGCACAAATGAAAAAATGTTTTGCTCATTAGAGCTGTTTAAACATTAATTAACACGAATCTTCCCCCTTCGCTAGCTTTGGAATTCTCTCATGTCTGGGAATTGCGAAAATCTTGCATAATATATGCAAACTAAATGCCAAACGTATGATCTGCGGATTGGAGACTCCTTTCGCGCGCAGACTTCTAAGGCGCTAAGCCGGCTTGGCTGTTTCCATTCCCGCCATCTTCATTACCATCATCATTTGTGGTAGCTTTGCTCTTAGCCAGTAATCAAATGTTTGCAGACAAAAGCAAATGGACAAACTTGTTTCGCTCTCTCAGTTTTTCGGTACCAAGAGAATTGCGAAAATATCAACAAGCCGAGTCGCCGAAGTCTGGTTAACATGGTTAATGTGGTTAACGTGGTTCTAGAGCCGGCCGAAAGTGAAACCGAATACCTCAAACTTGCGGCCTCTTGCTCAACCCCAAAAGCTTGATACCGAACACAGTCGCACCTGCTGTCACCGAATTGGCTCAAATTTTGCCCATTTGCTGTGAGTCGGGAGAAAAACTCAAAGTGGCTTTGAGTGCACTTTGTGCGAATGAGCCAAACAAAAGACTTAAGGCACGAACTTGCCACAAAACATTGTAAGCGCCAATGCAATGTTGCCAATGCACAAGTAACTGGCAGACGTCGACTGCTAGACCGCCTCTTTGCTGACCTTCTTCGCCGAATCGCTTAAAACCGAGACACCAACAGTTGCAATAAAAATAAAAAGCAAAACAGCAACAGTAGGCGCATCGAAGGTTCGGTTTGCCTAACCTAAAATACCCTACCAATTGCCAACCAAATAGTTTAAAAAATAAAAAAAACAAATAAATAATAAGAGTTAGTCAAATAGTATTAAGATTTTCAACTGTACGGATATGAGAGAAGGAATAGACATTCCCGATTTTGTGTTTCCTCAAATAATTCAATTTCTTTTATTTTAAAAATGTTCCCTATTGCATATAAGAAAATTAAAAATGTACATAGTTCAAAATTAAAGTTTAATAATTTTACAGAGACCCCTTATTTATTTATCCAAACAATAAAGTACGATACCACCAACAAAGTGCAAAGGCATCAGAAAATAATACTAAACCTGAAATTGAACCCCTCGGACAACAAATGCATTAAGCTGTAGTAGCATTGTGTATTGCATTTGAATCGAGTAGTCTGCACTCCCCTCCCCTCATACACTTGAACGCTTTCAGCCTGTCTGACCAATTGGCCAATGATTTTGCACTTTAATTTTTGTTTGCTCATGTCTGGCTTCTCATCGCTGTTTTGCTTTTTTTGCACTGTTTGCTGCTTTTAGATGGCTGTCATCGGTTGCCGGTACGGCCTTCAATGGTGATTTTCATTTATAGATTTGTGAAAAATTAGCATCATAATAAAGGTTTCTAGCAGTGTATTTGCCTAAGAGGCACGCGCTCATAAATCGCACAATCGAGTTCTGTGCGATCTCGGTTACTGCCACCTGTGAATTGAGTGACTGGAGTCGTAATTTGTCTGCAAAAGCGGATATTTGCCAAGTCGAACTCAGCTGCAACGGATATGTCGAGTGATTAGCTCGAAGTACATTTATTTTAAGACAGTAACTCGTGGTGTCATTTTCTATTCTGGTAAAATTAGTGCTATTTCGGGTGATAAGCATTCACTTGTATTGCAAAAGTTTCATTGCAGTATAAGTATAAAAGATACGATTAAAAGAACATAGGCATGGAGTAGAACATATAAAATTATAACATTTTTATTTCGTCTTATATAAAAAAATTATAACTATTCCTAAAAAGTGCAAATGGATTGCAATTAATAAAAGTGTGTCAAAATATTACTTAAAATTACTTTTAAAAAAATAATTTACTTCCTCACATAATTTTAAAGTGATTGTTGGTGATATACGATGGCCTGTCAGACAGTTTCTTTTCTGTTTCTTGTCTCGAACACATATTACACCCGCCCCGTAACCCATTTTTCAGGCTGGCACACACACTGGCAACCGTAAATCAGTCGAAAGCACAAGGCCGCTTGCGGGTTATGAACCTGCAACCAGCCCGGTCTCTAAGCCAACAAACGACTTGCGGCTAGCACGGCTTGCGAAGAGGCGAGCTCAGGCAACGGCAACCCATCCAGTAGTATGATATTGTGTTTAGCTATTAGCCTTTCGGGGGCCGCAAACACTTTCAGTTTCGATTGCGTTCGCGTTTGCAACGCACACACAAGAGCCAACGAATGCCCGCGAAATTGCGGTGGCTGTTGTAGTTACCACAAATACAACGCGATATGTGTGTGGATGTGTGGGTCTTGCGGCTAGCTAATAAAAACAGGCTCCCCAAGTGGCCAGCACCACCACCACGAGCCGGCAAAATGCAAAAGTTGAACTAGGTCAACAAGCCAAATGCTGCCGCGCAGTTGACAGCAACTTCGGCAGCGCGCAGTAAATCTGCTGAATTGGCTCTCATTACAGGCCCAAACACTCGGAGAAACAAGGCCCGAAATGGTCAAGAATACAAATATTGCTTACTGTAAGCATTTTTCAGGAGATGTGTAATTGAATACAAGTACTAAATTAGACTCATCTAAAACTCATCGGAACTAACATAAAAATTGGTACTTCAAATCCAAATTTAGTTGAGTTGATAATGCCAGGTTAAAAGTTCTAAGTTTTTCATTTTTTGATCATGCCTAGTTTATAGATAAAATTAAACGGAATATCCTAAGATGTTGTTAAAGTAATTTTATAACTGTGTACCAGAGCGCACATAACTTCGCCTCTCATTCCATCGCGTAGGTGGAACTTCCAGCTCAAGTTTGTTGCCCAAGTCTTTTGTTAAATGCATGCCAGCAATGCGTCGACATAAATCGGGGTACTTATGCTCCATGGGTATTTGCCCAGTAACCGATTGTTAATTCAATCACAACAATAGGCGTGCAATTTGCACATCTGCCAACTATCATCGACGAACAAGTCAAGCGGATAACGTTTAGAATCATCATTTAAGCGTTTACTAAATCTGTGAATTAACCTGCTAATTCATTTGTCTTTCTGAGTCGCCGATTTTGCATATCGCCGGTTGGCATGCTAATGTCAACAGTTTCAACTCGTCTCTATTTTTATGGCCCTCTCCCATGCAGCTGAGGAATACCGATGGAACTGGCTATTGTGCCACACATATATAACGATCATATCTAACTAACCCCTGGCTACGAAAAGGTTTTTTTCCCCCTTTTTTACGGTAAAGTGAAAATATAATCACCGCAAACCTAGGCTTGCGTAATAAAATTGAAATTGCTTTATCGTCTTTTATTTTTGGTTATTTAAAAAGCACTTTACGTGTCAGGGTGTTAGTTTGAACCCGATACGGGTCTGGGCCCAATTTTAAAATTCCAGCGATCTTTGGCGCCTATGAGTTGGTTTATTGTCTCGAACGGCCTAATAATATTTTCGGTTGTAGTTCTCAGAGCTTGCACCCTTATTTAACTGTGTAAATCTATTAGACATGTGACCAATCCCGCTTTTAAAATTCAGATTGTTTTTTAGATAGGTTTTTATTAATTATAGCTGCCTGGCAACGCAATTAAAGTAAATTGGCAGCTTGCTTTTGCTAAGGGTAAGTTTATGATTAATTTGTATAATTTTTTCTGATTTTTAAATATTGAGTAATAAAGGTTCTTCGTTAAACGTCTAACTCCTGTTCATATTTTCTGACCATAGCTTATCTTTATTTAATCAATTAATATGTTAATACATGGACATGATAACTCAATTCCTAACTGGTTCCGGCAATCCATTCCCTCCCCGATGGCATCTCGAATGCCAAAATTCGCAAGTCAAAATAAATTATCG
This sequence comes from Drosophila santomea, assembly GCF_016746245.2. Taxonomy (NCBI): domain Eukaryota; kingdom Metazoa; phylum Arthropoda; class Insecta; order Diptera; family Drosophilidae; genus Drosophila; species Drosophila santomea. The sequence goes on from NW_025319012.1 coordinate 442,830, forward strand.
TTTACGGTCTGGTTTTACATCATCTCGGGCAGTCCCTAAATCACCAGTACCCCCCTCTCGGATCCAGAGATACGATCTGAAAACTTGTCTCCGCTGGATCTTAATGCCTTAAATCTCTTTCACGGTTCCAATTAAACGCCACACGTGCTGCCATCCGCAATGCCCATTACCTTTGGCCATATATCACACACATCACATCCTTTCCGCTGCTAATTAAATAAGTTAATCGCAACCGCTGATTATTTTTTTCAGCCATGCGATCGCCAGACTTTCAATTCCAAGTTAAATTCTCGCCAAATACGTTGACACATTTGACCGAGTGCCGAAGGTAAAATGCGTTTGCTAAATCGCACAATGCTGCTAATCAACCAAAGTCAACGCGAAGGTAAATTATTCTTCAAGCGGAGGAAGCAATTGAGTCTTAGCAATCGCTCAACCATTTTTATTAAACTGCTTTAAACAAAAGTGAGAAGGTCTCGGGCATACAGCACTTCGAGCGACAATATGGTCTTTCATTTGATCGCTCAAAAATTAGGAACCTTTTGTTTATGGCTATTTTTTATTTGCTGATAATTAAAGCTTAAGCAAATTTTAGCTTTGCTTAATTAAATCAAAACGCAAGGAAGGTCAAAGGCAACTTTTTTATGGTATTGTTAATTTAAAGTTTCGTGATATTTTTTGTATTGTTTCGAATTTGAATTACAACAGCCCTGCAACATTGGTAGTCCCTTATCAAGTCGATATATCTAACATTCAATACTTGCCTGCAGGATGTATCCAATGCAGCAGATGATGAACCATGCCACGTCCGCAAAGGCATCCCAGCTATTCCACAGGACTTGGCGCCAGGCGTCCGTAGCAGGATCGCCTGCCTCCTTTTTAGGGTGGACCACGCCGTTGGCATTGGGGTGGGCGTGTCCGTTGGCCAGGACTTGCGCGTTCTCGACGGGGTGCTCGTTGTTATTTTTCTCCATTTTTACGCAGACTGGCACGGGACTTGCTCGATTCGACTATGATCTGTTTAGATTTCGTGGAGTTAATCACACTTCGCTTAAACACAGGTTTTCTATTTAATTAGCTTTTGATTTATGTAATTTCTCGTTGTTTTTGCCCGTTAATCTAAATGCGGACGAAACACAACCGCAAGCAACAGACGCGATATTAATTTGGATTTGTTTTGAGTTTGTTTCGTGAGGAATTGCGCTTTTGTATCTTTGCTTATTCCGTATTTAGTTTGGATCTGGGGACTTTGCCTGATTTTGTCGGAATTTTCGGCACTGCACGTCCGCTCTCGTGAGCGTAGCAAACGAATTTGAACGTTGTGGGCTCGAAAGGAATGAATTTCGACTTCTTATTTTGGCGCGCTATTGGATATATCGCCGGCGTCGACGTCGACGCCGACTGCGCTGCGCTGCGCTGCTTACCGCTCTCCGCTCGAGCGAAGCCGCGCTTGTGACGTCATCGAGCTTGAACCGCAGCTTCGGCTGGGATTATAGTATTTTATAAGTTTTTTGTTTTTTTTTGTTTTGCTCGCGGTTTGGTTCTTTTGCTGCTTTGGGCTGCGCTTCGCCTTAGGCTTGTTATTTATTTCCCTATTTCGCTTTTTGTGTAATTGTTTAAAATAATTAAGATTTATGTTTCTATGTATTTTTCATAAATTTATCACGCGCCGCTAAAAGGGTCGGCATAAACACGGCTAATTAGCGTTATGAAACACCGAAGATAAATTGTTATAAAAAGTCTGTAAAAGTGCATTAGCACCTGAAATTTTTACACCTCCCACGTGGCTCATTATATGGACGAAATGACCCACGTTTTCCAATACTAAAATTTAATTAAATGGAGTAACTAAGAATTACTGCACTTGATTTTTGGTTTACAAATTGCCTAATTAAAATTTATTTATAAAATCATATCACTTGCCCAATGGACTGCGATGCACTATGTGCATCTGACTTATTTTGATTCTAACGAAATGTCTACAACGGAATGCTTGGATGAGGAATCAGCTTACAAAATTTAGACTTAGGTATTTAAAATATGTAATACACCAGCAGAATGCCTTTAGAATGACTTCAAATATTGTTAATTTACTTATCACTCCAAACTTTCCTAAAAACACATATAAGTTGGTTTATTTTAAATAGATAAATACGCAAATTATCAGTAATGATAATTTAAAAATTTTTTGCAGTTGATATAAAAATATCGCAATAACTTATCATTAAACTACAAAATACTACCGATACTTTCCCCTCAAATCCCGCCATATTTTATTTTACTTTATTTGCGCTTTGGATGAAAGTCGACTTAAGCCAACTTATATCCTCTTTCCTTGTTGTCAACATCGCAATGCACTTTGTGCTCTCTTTCCTTTTCATTCCTTGTGTTCCTTTCCCCTTCTTCTACGCACACATACAAAGCCACGAAGTTTGATTTGGTCTCTTGCTGTTTTCTCATTAAAAACAGGTTATGTTAATCGAATGAAATGGTTTTTGGCTGGCAGTTCTTAAAGCTTTCGTCACATCTTCGGATTGCATAATAATCAAATTTTGCTTTTTTGACTTGATATTGTTTGTTTTGTATACGTGCGTTTTTTAGACTTCGATTTGCATTTTTAACAAAAAGACTAGCGGGTCAAGAAACTGATAAAAATATTTAAGGCCATTTGCGGCATTTTTTTGAGCACTTGCGTCCACAAAAAACCAATAGAATTTCTTTCACTTTCTATGCTTATGTTAAACATAGTTAACATCAGTTTTTCGCCGCATTATTTTGCAATTACATATGTACATATACATATACGTATGTATATATGTACTTCGACTTTCGGGTCAACCGGCACACACCTATTTATTAATTGCCAACAAATGCAAATTTATTTACTGGACCTGCCAGCCTGTGTTATTTTCGTGTCTGTCTAGTTTTGTTTCGTCCGTATATTAAATATACTATATTTACATTTTTGAACTGTTTTTCGCCCACGCAGGCGCAGTGAGAGAAAAAGGGTGATTAAAGGGGATGGAGGCAAAGTGGAAAAAGACGCGAACTCAGCTGTTTATGTGGGCTTCTGAGGTTTCAGTGGTTGCTTTCTGAAGAGAGAGGTTCAGAGAGTGACAGCCAGGAGTTACTAACAGCTGGTAATCAGAGTTGCCTAGTGACTAAAGTGACTAAAGTGCCTAAAGACTGTCTAGAACAGAACTATTAGAAAAAATTACTTTTAGATTTATAAACAAGAGAGAACGCTACAGTCGAGTTCCCCGACTATCTGATACCCGCTACTCAGCTAGTGATAGTGCGAAGGAGGTCTTCTACACTGACAGTTTTTGGCGGTTTGTGGGCGTTAGAGTGGGCGTGGCAAAAAGTTTTTTGGCAAATCGATAGAAATTTACAACACCAATACAAAAATGAAAAAATATTAAAACATTTTTCAAAAGTTTTTTGACAAGTCGATAGAAATTTATAACACCAATACTAAAATGAAAAAATATTAAAAAAAAATTCAAAAGTGTGGGCGTGGCAGTTTTGGCGTAACAGCATGATTCGACAAACTTGCGCTGCGTCTATGTCTCTGGAGTCTGTATGCTTAATCTCAACTTTCTAGCTTTTGTATTTCCTGAGATCTCGACGTTCATACGGACGGACAGACGGACAAACGGACATGGCCAAATCGACTCGGCTATTGATCCTGATCAAGAATATATATACTTTATATGGTCGGAAACGCTTCCTTCTGCCTGTTACATACTTTTCAACGAATCTAAAATTAAATTTATAAATTATGAAATTATGAAGATTTACAAAATAGGAAGCTGTATTTAAAAAGGATTTTTTTGTGAGAATTGTTCCAGCTGAGCTCCACACGTACCTAGTATGGTATCATTTAAACACCACTACGCCACCAAAATAAAATATTTTCCTTTTCTTAATCGCATAATCAAAATTTATCGTTCGCCAATTTCCGCCATAATTAAACCCAAAACAACAATTTTCTATTTGTTCTGTGCCATCAAAAGCGAGCAAGTCTGCGCGCATGTTTTCAACTTTTTCGAGAATTCAACCTCGTGCCCTGTTGACCGAACGCGAAATATAAGCTGCACTCTGGCCACATCCGAGTCCGAATCCGAATCCATGCTGAAAACACGGAGATTGTGTTGGCCAAAAGAACTCCGTGATAGAGGCGCACTATCGCAAATGAATCAACAGGTAGCCTTCGCCGAAAACCCGTTAGAACCAGCACAAAGGTGAGTCTTGAAATTGAAAGCCAAGCGCCAGTCTGAACGTTAACCTATTTTACTTCCTATCAGAATTCTGGTTTTAGCATCTGACTTCCGGCTGGTGTTTCGTAATGGCCGAAAACGAACGTGTTTTATGCCATGTGTTATCCGATGACTTGGACATTGTGCTGTTCACATTTCCTATGTCGGCGATGATGGCCCATTTGGCCAGAACAGCCTAAGCCTCGCTTATTATTAATTATGATTTATCTGACTACAATAAGGAGCACGATAATTATTGGCCAAGCTCATATGGCGTCAAGGTCATCGATTGGTTACCGTAAACAATATTATATTTTGTGAGTCTTGGGAATCTCATTTGCGTGGTGCTAATTGTGCTTCGCCTTCTGAAGTGGTGTTCTTGGTTATTTGCGAATTCGAAATGCTTCAGGGGATTCTCATCAAGAATATCGGGCTTTTTTAGTTCCCGCGAATTGCGTTGCAAAGCTTGTAAAATTTTGGGGACCTGGGGACCCAATAATACCGGTTCCATTGTTTGACAAACTAATTTTCATCTGATTGGCTAGCGTTATGTATGTGCATATTTTTAAGTTTGTGTTTGTAATTGTGATTAAGCACTTTAAACGTTTAAACCTATCAAACAACATTTGTTTGTAAGAGTAGTTTATATACTATTTATTTATTTATTTGATATAAGTAGTATACAAAACTAAACTAACTTAATTATTATACGCTGGTTGCAGGGCCTATAGCTACTATGTTGGTTAACAATTACTATATATTACTATATATTATTATTCTCAGTTTATTTATGCTTACTGGCATAGTCAAAAGGCTGCTCATATGAACGAATTTGTTTACGACTATATGTTAATTACTACGTCAAATGTAATATATATAATATTAAAGTCGATTTCGCATAAAAGTTTAATATATGTTCAAGCAAATCTCGACGATTTCCATTGATCTGTTAACCATTGATCCCACAGTAAATCATAATTGTTTCGTGCAAAAAAGTGATATTTGTAAACCTGCCGAACAACTTCCGACTTCATAGAGCCACATTCCCAACGCCCGCAAGAAAAAAAGACAAAAACGTACTAAACCTTTTGGTTGAAGCCGAAATGACATTGAATTTTGATTATATTGTCTCTGTCTTTCATTTCAATTAACATAAATGCTCTAAAGCCTTATCGGGAACATCTGTCATGTCTAAAACCTATGTAAAATGTTGTAAGAAATTCGATTGATCATTATCGACGCTCTGGTGATTTCTTGCTTCAATACAGTACAGATATTCAAAGTAAGACAGATCTTAACCCAATTAAACTTGTGAAGGCAGATTGAAACACTCATAAATTTTGCCAAGAGATTAACAAGGCAGCCTTTACCATAAAGAGAAGAAACTTTATCTTTACTTAAATTAGTACATAAATCGCAAGTAAAAAGGCCAAACAACCGACAAATTTGGACCAAAAGCTGTTATATTTAGCCAGAAGGTCTGTTTGTGGAGTCTCGTTGATCTGACGAGAGCAGCCTCTAAAGAACTCCGGAGATACTTTGATGAAGTGCACACGTTCGAATTAAACGGCTTGTTATAAGTTTGCACTTTATTGTTTTGGTTTTTATGACCACTGTCTGCTTGATTGTCCACTTGATTGTCCACAGGAAACCAGTTTTATTTTAGACGAATTCAAAAATGATTCTACAGCCAGCTCTACTAGTTATTAGTTTTTCACCGAAAATAGAACACTCTCGATAGGATACTATTCTATGCTTTTATCCGCATGTTGATATCGTTGATTTCTACAAGGTCTCCGATCAGGCTTGAAGCCGTCTTAACTGTTTATTTTAGCCGCCTCTCGCCTTTGTTTGTTTCAAATTTTAGCACAAGTTGCGGGAGTCGTTTGCACAAGTCAAGGTCGCCTTCTCAGACAAATGCCAGATCTCACAACTTTGAATATAATATTCTTTTAGGTTCCATTCTTCTCGGTGTAAAGAAGAAGAAGGTTGGCATTTTTAAAAGATGAAAATTAATACTTTGTCCCCAAAATGTAATATAAGAATCGTAGCTTATGATACCTCATACCTGATTGGTTTGCTTTTACATTTTAAAAGTTACAATACAAAATTGTATGTACTCTTACTCAAAACCACAAAAGCAAAATTCTTTCATGTGTAAAAAGAACACAAAAATATTAATTTGTTAAACGTTGTTGTAAAATATTTAAAATTGAGAAGTGGTATTTTTCAAAACGCCTAATTAATTGTTATTTTCCGATAATATTTTATTTTATCATAAAAAGTTGTCTAGACATAAGTATTTAAAGATATTTGCTATAACCAGACATTCTAGCTTTGTCGAGTTGCACAAAGATATTCTGAAATATTAAGTAGGTATGCGATTTATTAGCTTTGCTTAAGTGTTTCTAATATTTATTTTATTTTTGGTTTTAAAGAAATGAGTATATTTATAGCGGAAGGTGCAGTGAATTCAAAAATAAAGTGCATTAGCTATGTAAAACAATTGCACTTGTGCAGCTCTTGCGTAAACCAAATGCAGAGACCCTCCGCATTTTCCACCCTCCCAACACACTTTTCCCACTTCCCCACCAAAGAGCAGAAGGCAGGCCAACCAACTGTAAACGTAAACAACGTCCACTGCGCAGGACAGCTTGGCATTGAATCCGAATCATTATCCGATTCCGAATCCGAATCCGGTGGACAGCTGTGCGTCGGAATCGGGCGAAAGCTGCTTGGGCGGCGGAGGAAAAGCTTCAAGTGAACATTCAGTGGATTGCGGCCAATTTAATCGAGCGGTTACGCGTTACCTGTGTATTTCCCTCATATTTTACCAGGTTACGTGTCGAGAGCAGAAGTTACCTCTCATACGTGCTAGCTAATTAGGGGCCAAAGCTCGAGTGCTCAAGAGTTGGAGTATCCAATAAAAATTCAAATAAAATATCACCAAAATATGGCAGACACTATTGACCAAGTTCTGCCACAAGACGAGCAACAAATCACATTTTAAACGTGGCCGATTGCCAGCTGAGTGAAATCCACAGTAACCTTAGCTACAGCGACAACAATGTCGAGTGGCAGGTAGGATTCTCTGTCCATATCCATTCATATCATATACATTTGGCATATATGTACTCGTCAGCCATTTCGACCATATCTGGCCGTTGTTTTGGCCGATATTTGTAATCAATAAATTGATTTTTGATTGCCATGTGTGTGGGTATTCTTCCTCGTTCTTGGACTCCTTCTTCTTGTTTTTCTGCTGTCTTCTGTTTGGCATTCGCTTTCCTTTTGTTTTTCCTCTGGCGGCGTCATACTGACTGGCTTTTTCGCTGCCTTATTCCTTGGCACACTTTAGTGCCCGACCGTAGTCTAGTATACGTACGTATACTTGATATATTTATGCACAAGTTTTCTAATTCTATGAAAATACGGAGACAATCAAAGACACAATTTCTTGGATTAGGGTATAGGAAAATAAGTCTTGTATACCTAAGTATTTGAATATAATTACTAGGAGCTCAACAAGTTCAATAAGGAAGAATATTTATACTTATACAACAAACAAGCTGGTCACTATTTCAATACCTATGGGTATATTATATCTGTGTTCCTTAATTTTAAGCTGTATATAAAAAAAGCGATTGCATTGGCTTCCCCATTACAACATAACAAAATGAATACGTTTTTATACCCGTTACTCGTAGAGTAAAAGGGTATACTAGATTCGTTGAAAAGCAGAAGGAAGCGTTTCCGACCATATAAAGTATATATATTTTTGATCAGGATCAATAGCCGAGTCGATCTGGCCATGTCCGTCTGTCCGTCCGTCTGTCCGTCCGTCTGTCCGTCCGTCTGTCCGTCTGTCCGTCCGTCTGTCCGTCCGTATGAACGTCGAGATCTCAGGAACTACCAAAGCAAGAAAGTTGAGATAAAGCATACAGACTCCAGAGACATAGAAGCAGCGCAAGTTTATCGATTCATGTTGCCACGCCCACTCTAACGCCCACAAACCGCCCAAAACTGCCACGCCCACACTTTTGAAAAATGTTTTGAAATTTTTCTTTTTGTATTAGTCTTGTAATTTTCTATCGATTTGCCAAAAAACTTTTTGCCACGCCCACTCTAACGCCCTCAAACCGCCCAAAGCTGCTACGCCCACACTTTTGAAAAATGTTTTGTTTATTTTTTCATTTTATTTTTATTTTATATTTTTATTTTTTTTATTTTTTTATTTATTTTTATTTTTTCATTTGTATATTGGTCTTGTAAATTTTTATCGATTTGCCAAAAAACTTTCTGCCACGCCCACTATAACGCCTACAAACCGCCAAAAATTGTGTTTAAGACTCTCCTCCCTTCCACTAGCTGAGTAACGGGTATCAGATAGTCGGGGAACTCGACTATAGCGTTCTCTCTTGTTTTCTATTAGCATGAGTTCAGATAATTCCGAAATCTTAACTTATTACAAAAGTAAGCCCACTTTTATTTCACTCCCAGCTTACCATGTAATTAGGAAAATAATTAAGTCCAGCTGCCTAGAATAAGCACGAAGAGCACACATAATTAGAAGCAGAATTAATTGGCCATGAAAAGCGAGGAAAATGGACCGCCTCTGTGTGAACTTCAATACAAATGGTTTAAGAAGATATTAAAAAAAAAATCTGGCCATGACTCATGGCATCCGAGAGAAGGCAGAGCCATCAGAGCCTCCTTTCACTTCTTTCTCCTTTTCGTTTCTACATTGCAACCACAAAAGATCGATTTATAAAATATATATTCAACTTTTTTCTAGGAAGTTTATTAGGTTATGAATTTTAAAATCATTTTTACATTCTTAAAGTATAAAATAACTTTTTTAGTGTATAATCCGTACCAATGTCAGATTGGCGCCCAAAAATTACAAGCCAAAGAAAAATATGTTCGTCCTCCTGTTTGTGTGCTTGTAAAAGTGGTTGCGGTCACTTAAAGTTGTGTGGATTTTTGTTCGCCGTGTTTCTATGGGTGTGTTACCACAGAAGTCATATCCTGTCAAAGGTGAAAGAGTCCTCAGATTCATATGCCTTGCAGGCAAATGCACTTTCGCGAGTAAATTCTAAAACAATTAAGCCGAACCATATTCATTCTCGTCGGTATATTAAAACCAATCGAATTAAAATAAGCTGCGCGAACTTTGATCTACATATTATGGTCTGTTCATTTTCAATTAAAAGTAAGAGGGCAATTTAGTCTTCATAAACGCTCAGATAAATTCCCTAATAAAAAGCTCACTTAGAGACTCCCGAAACCACTTAGTTTTCTAGACGCATATGTAAACACATATTTATGTATATATTTTTTCCCTGAGAGTCTTAAGCCATCAGAAAAGTATAAGGAAATCAGCAGCCGAATTTCCACGATTTGGTGGGCATTAGTTCATTTCGGCAGTACCTCCCAGGCAATTTAATTTAATTTGCCTCCGTACGTCCTTTGAATTATCCTTGCAGCCTGCTGGACGTGCTGTGCAGTGGGAGTGGCGCCCGCTTGGCACTCGGAGCCTCGGTAATCTCCTATCTGATTGTCTACAATGAGGCTTCCGCTCCCAGCCTGCTGGTTGCCGTTGTCTTGGCCACCGTTTATGGCACAATGTCAGGTGGGAGTGAGGTTGAAAATTTCCTAATTATTCCAAATTAAGTTCATTTTTGTTCCAGCCCGCTGCAAAACTAGTCTTCGCAGCCTGCAAATGCCGTATGTGAGGGCCACAAATAAATTCGACTTTGGCTGTTTGTTTCTGGCCATCTGGCTAGATGCACTGGCCGCCGTGTGTGCCTGCGCTGCTCTGGCCAGAACCCTCAGCGCCTGTTTGGATGCCATGACCGGGGGTCTGGCCAGGATTCTCATATTGGGTGAGTGGTAACAGATGTTGGTATATAAAGTAGCAGCTACATTTGTTCATGAAATAACAAAACCATTTAACAAGAGATACGGACCTTTTAGAAAAGTGTATAAGTGTATAAATTCTTTTACATAAATATAACTATTGACTTTTGCCTAAAATAAAAAACTTAAAGTTAAGTATCATACTAATTATAACTCTTAAACTAGTTTACACTTGCGTATTTTATAATCATATACATGTTTGTCTCCAAGAGCATATGCCCAATTTTTTGGCGCGAACTGTGCTACCCGACCTGTAAAAAATAATGTTGCCTACTTTCAGGCCGCAATGCACCCACGAATGAGCCGTGGCCGGATGTTCTTGGCGTGTCGGTTGTCTTCCTCGTCACAGGGATGTTCATGCTGGGCCTGGAGGTGGGTACTCCTCCGAGTCCGAGTGCCAATCCACCCACTTATCTCGACACTCATTGCAATTGCGTATTCACAGCACTCGAGGGCATTCAGCCTCATCCTCACTCTTGGCATGTTTGGCTTGAACGCCATTTTAAGCGCCGTCGGCTGGTGGCGGGGCGACATGTTGGCCTGGTCTACGGACAGCTACTTTCAGCCCGATGGCATTAGCAGTGTAAGTGGAAGTAGCCGTATAGACCCCATACCATCTACAACTTCGATATTGGGTCAGTGCACTGTGCCAGTCTGCGCTTTGTTTTTTTGGTTTTTTTTGTTTTTGTTTGTTGGTTTTCCTTTCTTGTTTGTCAAGTCCCATCGATTTTTTTCTGTCGTGACCGGGAACATTTGCGTGACCGCAGCTAAATCCACAGGATACGGGCTTTTGATTATGACACGTACTGCTGCGTTTCGTTTTTGTTTTTTGCCCCCCTTTCAATGGCATTCTTTGACTAAAAGACGACAGCCAGCCAGACAGCAACAACTCTGAACATTTCTAGCTGCTCATTTTGCCACATTATGTAATACTCTAAAATCTTGATAGATGTGCTTTGCTTTGAAAACGACAATCTTCATTATATACTTTATATTATTATTTGTATATATATATATTTATAGTATTTTCTGCATATTTTAATTTTAAAGTTCATTCTTCAGGCTAGTACTCTCAAAAATATTAGTGCCTTTGAAAAACTTTACATTTTCCCATAATAGTATGTGCCTGTGTCTTATAGAGTAGTCAATTTATACACGGGCAAAACACAATGGCAGACTTGGGCAACGTCTGTTGTTAGCTTAGCTGCTATTAGAAGAATTATCCGGCTGATAACAGGTTCTAACCACCACCTTCAGGTCTTCCGGGCCACTGCCCTGCTCACGTACTCCTTTCCCGGCGATTGGCCCCAACAACTCCGAAGTGGACGATTCACGGCGACCCTAATTACGGGATTGGTCAGTACCTCGCTGCTGCTGACAGCCATTTGTCTCTCCACGGTGGTGCACTACAAGTGAGTCTGATTATGCGATAATAATGGAGGAAGAACAAATTAAACAACTGATATCAGTTTCTGTACGAATACGTATTATTTTCCTTGAGCTTGTACCAAAGATATGTTTATAAGTATTTGATCAATTAGAAGTGCTTGACTTATAGAAACATTTTAAAACTATAAAAACTTGCTTGCAGATCCCAGGAGGACTATGTAGCAGTGCCCTTATTCAATATTCTCGATGAAAACGGCTTCCATAAGTTGATTCCTGCCTCGGCTTGCATGTTGCTTCTAACAAGTTCGGCGGCATTTCTGGAGCTTTTTCCGGAACTTTATGGAATCGTTGTGCGATTGGCCACTTCGGAGTGGAGAATACTGTCCAAGCAGATCAGTTATGAGAGCTCGGAGAGTGGTAACCCCGTGCTGGCTGTTTTCATCGCCGGCAGCATGTGTGCTATGTTGGCATTCGCCTGTCCACTGCAGCATCTCAGTTACACTTTAGCCGCTGGCCACATGGGTGGGGTATTCCTGCGGGTGCTTTATCTCCTATACATCCCTTACAGACCCAAGTATATGGCGCCCAGCAGCGAGTCTTCACTGTCGTACAGTCGTCTATCCACAGCACCGATTGCCAAGAGCAGCAGCTACAGCAGCGCCGCAACTTCTAGTTCGAGCCGCTTAAAGAGAAGTCTCTGGAAGATCGGTCTACCCAAGCACAGTAACCTAAAAAAGCCGAAAACCAAGTCCAGAAACAAACAGGAGCTTGAAAAGGAGTGGCTACTCCTGGGCGAACCCACGTCGCCATGTCCGCAACGAGAGGGCAGGGATGTGGAGTCCACCATCCTTTCCGATGGCGAGCCACCGGTAAGTGCACTCTGTGATAAATTTAATTTATATAAGGTATCAGTCAATTAAAAATACATACATCTAACATCTTGCATGAAGCCATCTGACTTTGAGTACCCAGATAAGTTCGATAAAAGTGACTCAGACACCTCCACCGACATTGATGCCATTGTGGATGAATATCGTGAGAAGATTAAGGTGAGAGCTCGCCATAAATACCTGTAAATAAAGTTACTAAATATGAATATTTCCTAACATTCCAGGTAACCACTGCCGGTCCTTTGGAGCGCAGTGTTCGAGTGCCCACAGTGAGTTCCTGGCGCGTGACCATTTTCGCCATTGTGGTTATTGGATTGGGCATTGCGCTATGCATTGCCGGACTCGTGATGCACTGGGCTCCGGCAGCGTTAACCGGAGGAATTGGGGTTCTTATCGTGACCCTAATGATGGGTTTTATACCCAAATACACGGGCAGTGTGATCAACGTGAGCCCCGTGATCTGTGGAATGTCGCTGCTGATGGGCGTGATCCTGTTCAGTGGATGTGCTATCCATTCCTGGCCGGGATTGCTTGTCTGGCTGGTGGCGGGACTCATTCTGGTGATCAGATGCGATAAATACTGCTGTAATTGCTTCGAGCACACCACCATAATGAATGCCCATCTGATACCTAGTGTCTCGGGAAAAAGTAACGCCGGTTCCGCTTCGGGATCGGCATCAAATTTAGCGGGTCCTTCCACCAGCATCCGGATACCCAGACCGCCCAAGGGAATGGCCGTTGTTGGGGTGCCACAGCTCATCAACGAGCCCAGATGACAGTCGGAGTCCTCGGAGGAAGAAGGCGAGGACTTGTTCCACGAGGACTTCAATGTGCGTGACTTTGACGAGGAGGATGACGAAGATTGCTGGACTGACTAGCTTGCGCCTTATAAAATCCACTTAGGAAAATATTTACTTGCTATGCGGATGCCCAGGATGGTCTAGCTTCGAGCCACATATGCCTAAATTTTTCTAAATTGTCGAAATTTACCAATGTATTTAAAAATCTCTAGATAGGCGATTCTCCGTAACACTAGGTTCAGAATAAATTAAATTTTTCGAAACGAAAATGTATGTTTAATGTGTTTTATCATTTCACATAGTCAAAGTTTCTAATATTTTTAAATTACCCAACAGCGGCATTCGTCTCTTATCTGCAAATAATATAAAAGCGCTTTAAGTATATAAATTCTCGTTCTCCATGAGGTAATCCACCAGTTCCCTGATAGGCGTCATTATGGTCTCCTCGTAACCAGGTTGAATCTCGATTACCCTTAGTAATAATTCACTTCGATCGCAGTTGAGGTAATAGTCAAACTTCTCCGGTTCTTCGGATCGCAATCTATTTGAAATACTGGGTGACATTTTGGTCTGAGGTTCGGTAAGAGCCCAAATAAGAAGGGCTGCCAGCCGAGTTCTTTGGCACTCTTTTCTAAAGTCATTTTCAGTTATGAGGTCCTTGTTCAAGCCCAGACGACCAAGGTGATGCTGTAGACACTTATAATAGTGCTTGAGACACTCATCATAAATCGCCCTTCTGACTTCAGCAGAGGCTACTATATAGAGAAGAAATAAAACATCTAAGGTGGGAGAACAGTACTGAGCGAGTTGAAAATCTACAATGCAGCAGGCATTGGGTAATATTGAAGATTCGTTGTCGAAATGGAACAAAATATTACGATCCCAAGTGTCCCGATGACAGAGCACATTTCGTGTATCCTTTGAGGGTGCTACCAGTTCTTCAGCTTTAGTTAAAAGTTTGTAGAGTTTATTTTGAATAAAACTCTGAGCTTTATTTGTTTGATAATGAGGGTGACGTGCTGCTAAAAAAACAATAGCCTATGGAATTTTTAAAGAGTTATATGCGGCTTTCATAATTTGTAACACATCTACCAACCTTGAGTCCAGTTATGTACCAAGAGTTATTTGCATCCAAATGTAACTCAATGAGCACATTTTTGTAACTTTCGTAAATCTTTACATTTTCTTTTTCCTCCCAAGCAATACTAGCTGCATGTAATTCAGATATGTGTTCCAAAACCAGTTTATAATGATCTAAGGTATAGTTTTCATTGGCCTTAAGATGTCTGTAGTCCTGGGTTAGGTCTTCTAACACTAGGATATCATTCCGACTGTGGTAAGATATTGGATAAAGCTTCTTTGTGGCTAAATGGTATAAATGCATGTTGAATACGACTTTCCAGATTATATACGGATTTTTAACAGACTTACCATATTTCTGAATCTTAGGTAACATCTGGCAATATAAAGCGGACTCCTTTCGAAAAACTCCCTTGCGTTCGCATTCTTCTCTTTGTGGCATATTTTTACGGGGTAAGCTTTTAATGAAATAGTTTAGGAAATATATCTTCTTGTCGCCTTTAACCTTCACTTCCAAATGCAATTTATAGTACTCTCCCATATATCCCATGAGATCTTCAGGTCCTGCATCCACCTGTGAGCTTACAAGTATCACATTCTGTTCTTGGACAACTGAAAGTGTTCTCTGAGCTATTAGAAGGCATTCCTCTGAACTTAGTAAATCCATATTTGCAGTAGAAAAATATATGTATATCTTATCCGCTGCGCTCCCAGATTCAAACTAGAATGGCTTCAGAACCCTACCGATATTTTAACTTTAAGATTCTGGGATAAGATAACACCAGTTATCTTAACAGAAAATAAATTAGACAGATATCTGCACTCCACTTAGGGCAATGACCTACAAAAGCAATAGTACAAGTGTTCACGTTTATAAGTTTATTAACTTATAAACAAATATCTTCAATCGTAAGAGATAATATATTCTCATAAGGGAAGTACAATAATGGGCAAACAGATAGAGCTGCAACTGATGGGATCGCGAGTGTTACCAGGGGGACAACAAAAGATAGCACGTAAGTCAGAGTCTTTTATTCAGTTAAGTTTATGATATGTCAGAGCCAGTAAATCCCCCACACACTCGTACATATAATTTGCAAACTCAGGATGATCTTTCATCAAACGGAGGACATCTGCATTGCGATCCACGTTGCAAAAGCGATGGAAGTCTTCCGGGAGTTTATCCTTTAGGGTTTTCAGATAATTCTCGGGCAGGCGGAGTACGGTAGCAGCTATGCAATTGTAAGTGACTCCAAATAAGGAAAAGTCCTTGAGAGATTGTTCAAATTCCTGTTTACTCAATTGCTCTTGATTGGGATCGATACCCATTTCTCTGCATTCCTCAGCAAATGCGTCGTAGTACGTCTCGATTAGACTACCTATCATCTTTTTTCGGCTAGAGGGTTCCAAATTAAGATAAGTGACCAGGTGAAAATCCATAGCAGGTGGGCTATATCGGCAGAGTTGGAAGTCTACCAGCACGGACCTCTCTTCGTAGGGTTTATCCTTGTGGTAGAATACATTCGCATTCCATGCATCGCGATGAACAAAGACGTTCCTATGAACTGGTGATGGATTCACCATCCAGTAAACCTGGTCTAGGCATCTAGGCAGCTCCTTTGCTATAAACTCCTGCGCTTCCGGATTATCCAGGACATCAGGATGGGTGGCCGCAACTGCCAACACAGCCTGAGCAGATCAACATGTTAAAACGCGATATATAAATAATAAAGAGATGATCGTACATACCCTGAGACCCGTTGTATACCATTCAACTTCCGGTTTAACAGACACTTCGTTTAGCCACTTTCTGAACTCAACGCCAATGGTTTTTCCTTTCTGCTTTTCGTAGGCAATACTACTGGCATGCAAGGTAGCCAGTGATTTCAGAATGGGTCCCATCTGATCCTCACTTAGAAAGTGAGTTCCGGAGGGTAGTGCAATATAGCCCATGTCCTCCACATTTTGCATTACGAACAGATCCTCTCGGGTGAAATAGCACTTAGCACTCCACACATGGTTAGCTGAATTGGTAGATATTATTATTTGGGCCACAAAAGAAAAACGAAAACTTACAAAACTTCTTCAGCTCGTTTAGCAAATCATAAAGCTTTATCTCCTTTTCAATGAGACCCATTTTTTCCATATAGAATTCCATACTCGCATTTTGGAATATCACCGACTTGACAAACAGTCGAGAAGTCTGTACATCTTTCTGATCCTCCAACAGATACCGGAGGTACAAGTGAAAGTATTCTCCCAAAAAACCAGTATGTTCCGTGGCGGGCACTATATCAAAATTAATTAAGACACCCTGCTTGTTCTTATCGGCCAATAAATTGGCTAAAATCTTGTTACACTCTTCTAAAGTAAACAACTCTGTGCGGCTTTTTCGCGTGAAAACGGTGCTATGTGGTTCCTTACTCATTTTTAACTAATCAGAAATTACGATTGAACTGCTCTCGAGTTAATGTTATACTGGTTTCATTTCCATTTGACTTTGCTGGCTTAAGAGTAGAATGTTACTCTGCAATAATGGGGTTTATATGACTTAGAAAACAAAACATTCAAGCGAAACTATATTATTTTCTTTTGATACCGATTTATTAATCTATGTCATTAAGACATATAAATATTCTTATTAAACTACTTCCTATTCACACTAAAACTCTTTTAGGGTGTCTTTCCGTATGTAGCCTACATAAATAAAAGAGTATTCAAGTTTCGTTGAGAGGTTATATTTTTCCTTTTTCTTACAATAAAGTGTTATCATCTAGCGCACTAGAGGAACTCTTACTTATCAGTAGTATCGCTTAACGAGACTTCCTCACATGTTCGCCCTGGCCAAGGCCATTTCCATGACATCCACACAGCACTCCTCCATATAGGTAGCGAATTCTATGTTAGTTTTCATATAAGAGAGGATCACCTTACTGCGGTCCACATACTTAAAATCATTGGTTACGAAATCGGCGGGAACCTTTACGACCGTTGCAGCTACAGCTCTGTAGACCACTCCAAATAAACGCAGTTCTTCGTATGATTCCAGCAGCTCTGACTTCGAGATCGCTAGTTCCTCAAGGCCAAAATCTGATAGGTTCCTCAACAAATTTTTATGGTACAAATCAATGCCTGTCTTCTCCATTTGTTGGCGTTTGCCTGAGCTCAAATTCATGTAAAGACAAAAATTGAGGTCTGATGCTGGGGGAGCGTAACGACAGGTCTGAAAGTCAATCAGTAGAGCCGGTCCAGAACTTTCCGGAGGAAAGAAAATGTTACCAGCCCAAAGATCTCGATGGCAAAGGACATTCCTGTATTTTTTCGAAGGTGCCGCTTGCTCATAGATTCTCTCCATTATGGCGAAAAGCTTGTTATCGATGAAAGCCTGCTCCCTATTTCCCTGATACTTGGAAAGACTTCGAACGACAGCTAGAACAGCAGAGAGTCCTGTTGTGAACCATGCAATTTCAGAGGCTACTGTGATCTCTAACAAGTTGTCACCATAGGTTTGACCTATATTGGTTTTGGTCTGATGTTCGTAGACCAAACTGGCTGAATGAAATGCGGCAACTGATTTAATTAATTGTTTCATGAAATCATTATTAAGTTCTGCGGATCCAGCTGCTCTGAAACCCTTAAGCTTAATGTGCTCCAGAACCATTAGATCTTTTCGACTGTAAACGCAATCAGGACTCCATTTTACGTTGGCTAGAAAGGTGTTCGTCAACTTATTTCATTTTTTTGCGTATCTGAACTTACTTACAATGGATTTGTAGTTTCTTTAGGAGAGTGTCGTACAGCCAGGACTCCTTTTGGAAAATAATTTCTTTCGCCAATTCCGCACTTTGCTGGGGCATAGCCTTTACAAAGAGTTCTATTTCCCTAATAATTTCTTCTTCCTCCTAAGAGTATGCAAGTAAATATTATTGATGTAAGTTACTGTTAATCTTTGACTATCATTTACGATAGCCACACTTTGCCATTTGTATCTCCAAGAGATAAAACACTGACTTTGTAATGTCAACAGCATACTTACCTGGCAATACCTTAGCGTCAGTGCGTAGTAATCCCCCAGATAGCCGATCGCACTGAGATCCCTGACCAAATGATAGTCCAACAGCTTGACTCTTCCTGCACTCTTTAGTGCATTTTCCAATATTTGTTGACACTCTCGGTTGCAAAGCATTATGTTGCGTATACGTAAGGTGGGCGTATTACGTATACGTTGGGTGAAACAGTCGCTCTCTTCGTTCTAGAAAGCTAATGGACTGAGGCGACTTTTCCGAAGCTTTCCACTCAGCCAGGTATAGCTGGCGTGCACAACTGAGCAGAAATAGAATTTCGCTCGGTTTTTATTTTCCCACGGCAACATCTTTTAAATTATCAGCTGTTCAGCTTCAACTGTAGTAGAAATGTACTACAGTATAAATATTATCTGAGCGATAAGATTACGAGTGTCATTTTCAATACAAAAAGATCACTTAGTGTGGAAATCGTTTAAAAAAAGTTATAGTTTATTTGATTTAAAGATATTACATTGAAAAGAAAACATATGTTAGCTGTTCTCTAAAAGGCAAAGGCACAAAAATTTCATCTTTTCAAGGATTGTTTATCATTTACAATGTTTTTCAGATAAGTATATCATTTAATGAAGAGTTTACTGTCTACTACAAGTAAATACTAGATGTGTACTTATTGAAATCTCTTCGGTATAATCAATCGCTTTAGTCGACGTTTCTCGTTTATATACGTCGTATAAGGACGTATAGTGATGTAGTAAAAAATCTCCACAAAGCTGAGAAGACTGGCGCCCACAAACAAGCCAGTAGTGCCACCAATGGATACTAAAAAAGGTATCAATTTAGTATCAATTTTATTGATATTACACAGACTTATAACATAACTTACCCACTAAATCCAGTTTTCCGCGTACCAAATTTCTCTTATAACGTTCCGTCGGTAATTCTATGAGGCCCACTTCGATCCTGGATATGGCGTTCTGACTCCCAGCCATATTTTCTTTGCTATCGTACACCGTAGTGATATCCACTTCCGTACAAGAGGGCAGGCAATCGCAGACCAGGCCCTTTCGACCACGGAGCTTCGACCATTTTGCGATGATTACCGATAGATCCTCGTAATTGCGATTGAGGCACTCCAGACCATCCATGTTGCACAGCTGCCAATCGGGGGAGTTCGGGGACAGGTGACTGGAGCAGTTGCACAACTCCATCTGGCGATCCTTCCGGCACTGGACCGTGCAGGCACTGTAGCTATAGAACTTGTGCACATCCAGAATGTTCTCGTCGGCGAAACGACAATTCCTCTG
This sequence comes from Drosophila santomea, assembly GCF_016746245.2. Lineage (NCBI taxonomy): Eukaryota > Metazoa > Arthropoda > Insecta > Diptera > Drosophilidae > Drosophila > Drosophila santomea. Next base: position 462,496 of record NW_025319012.1, read on the forward strand.
ATGGACACTGGTCTGGCGGATCTCTTCGTCGTTCTCAATGTCGCGCTTAGAGATATAACGCCTGAAAATAAAAACCCTGCGCAAATGAATAGCCATGTTTCACGTCATCTACTTACACAAAGGAGATATATGGGCCTACAACTAGGAAATCCGTTTTAGGGGTTACCAGTGGGAACCTCTTCGGTGCCAAGAATAAAGACCTTTTAAAGAGAAAGCAATGCTTAATTCATACATTTGGTAATGTGAGCTTTTAAGTTTTCGAAGCACACTTTTAGGTTGTAATAAATTTATTTGTCAATAATTAACTTTACCGTGGCCTCAGTGTGCAATTCCATTTTCAGGGCGCCCGGTCCGCTATTCCGATTCGAAAACATATTTAGCCTGGGCATTTTGTGTTTCCTGAAAGTGTATGTAAAAAGCTTAATAAAAGTTTTAAATGAATTGAAGTAACTTATTTCAAACCAACCCAGCTTGCATTGAATTAATGGCATAGCAAATCCCCAGCTCAGTCTCCATGCGATGAAAGTACTTGCAGCACTCAAATGGTTTATTATTCCACTCGCAATTGCTGATTGAGTCCAAACAACTGCTCCTAACTAATTCGGCATAATACGAGAAATTGGAGTAAAAGCACGAAGCAGTCACCTCCTCGCCACTGCATTCGTGGACTGTGTGGTAGGATTCACCGCGGAAGAAGGCAATCTCGCTGAGGACCTCCTCCAAAGTGAAGTCGTGATCAGCGCCCCACAGTCTTAAATAATTTTGATGATACCTTCAGCATAGCACTACCAATTGTGGTCGATATTCCACTTACTGTTCAGCCACCTCTTGAATTCGATCCATATTCTTCGATTCGCAGACTATAATGGCAGGAAAATTGGTGTTCCAATCGCGAAACGAACTCTCCACAACGAAACTGATGGCGTTGTTCTCAAATGCGCCTGAGGATAATACAAGTATTTGGATGAGATCCCAGATCTGGCAGTGTCCCCGGTCACTTACTTAATGAGGCTTTGATGAGCAACCAGGAGGCGTACCAAGAAGCAACGAGACAAATGACCCAAAACATCCTTTCTATCCAACTGGCATCCTTGTCTACTATAAACCGGGCTCCATGCAGAGTGGAGTTCTTCAGATACTCCTCTATAATTCGGCTGAATCTCATGGCGATTGTGTCCCGTTGAAGTCCGTTCGATTAGTGTTCATTTCGAAACTATAACTGAAACTACACATATACCTCATTAATGGCCATAATCGGACATTCATCTCAATCGATTCCCTCAGCTGTTGATTTTCTCAGACTTCCAACACGCACGAATCCGGGTACTAAATAAACATTTGTCTACGAATTAGTTTTAGACGAATTAAACACTGTTTGGTCCACACAAAAAACGGCCCAAGTCACAGATTTTGTTATACTCTTTATGGTAAGAGCATTTGAGCATTTGAGCATTGTTCGTCTACACCTGGGAAGTGCCGTTGGGCTGCGTAAAAAGCATTATCTTTTTGGTTTGAATAAAACTATTATAAAGGAGTAGATATTCATTATAAGCAATGTATTATAAGCAATTATTTACGAATTTACACGAAGTACAACTTCATTATGTATTTTCACGAAATTTCTTTCGGTTTCATCAGGTAGGCGCCTGATTCGCCTCAACCCAGAATCTGACCCCTAATTTCTCGATCCCAGTCTAGGCCAAAAGCAAACACCCTAACTTGGATTTCAGCTAATAATTTTCAGAGGTTGCATTGCACACTTCTACTTCTATATTTGCTGACTTTATCTTGGAACGGTTTACAGCAGTAAAGATTATACTCGCACAGTGCGGATATAAAAGGTTAATGCCACCCTCGGAAGTCCAACAGTTGACTTCGAGATGACAACTGCTTTGGAACTGAGTCCCACCGAGATCCGCGGCCTGTGCCAGCGATACTTTTATCAAGATGTTCCCAGTTTGGAAGCGGGCTTCGATGTAATAAACTACACTCTGAAGCCCACCTCAGATGCTCCAGCCGGATACTTGGGTAGCCACCTTTACCTGCACGTCACCCTGAAGCTTCACAATTCCGATGAGGTCAGGCAGCTCACGTTCTTCTCGAAGTCGGCACCCGTCGGGAATGAGTCGCGAATGGAATACCTAGAGGATTTTGGAGTATTCCAAAAGGAAATCGCTGTTTACCAGAACGTTCTACCCGATCTTCACAAGGCCTGTGCAGAGGTGGCGCCCAAGTGCTATTACGCGGACAAGAATCTGCTGATCTTTGAGAACCTTGCAGACCAGGGCTATAGAATGGGTGCTGGACGGGATGGTCTGCTGACCTATGATCAGCTCCATTGCTGCCTAAAAACCTTGGCCGCCCTGCACGCGGGTTCCATAATCCACGAACAGAAGGGGCAAAAAATAACACAGTCTCAGCCCAAATCGGTGGTGGAGAATGCCTATCCCAGTGATGTGTCGCAGGAGCATCTGAGGATGGTGAACTTTCAAAATGCCTGTCTGGTGCTCAAGGAGTTCATCAAACTGATACCCAAATATCAGTCCAAGTTGAATTACGTTTTGGAAAACTTTACTGAAAATATGTCCTTTATTTTTGAGGCTGTCAAGACCTCGGATGTGTATCAAAATACCATACTCCATGGCGATTTGTGGGCCAATAATATCATGTTTCAGTATGGCAGATATGGCGAGGTTCCCCTGCAGTGTCGCCTTGTGGACTTCCAGTTGGCCAGATATGCCCCACCTGTCCTCGATGTGCTGACTGTTCTCACCATTCCCACTTCAAAGGAGTTTAGGGACGCCCATCTGAGTGAATTTCTGGCGGAATACTACCGATTCATGACCGAGTTCCTTAAGCGTGCTGATTTGGATATAGCTCGTTTTATTCCAGAACAGAGTTTCTATGAATCCGTGGAAAAGTTCCGAAGTGTTGGCCTGATCGAAAGCTGTTTGTTCTGTCACTTGGTTATTCTACCACCTCACTGCACTCAGAAACTGACAAATTCTGTCGATGGGTTTAACGACTTTTTCACTAAGAAACGCATTGAGATTTGCCTGGAGGCTTTTAACACTGATGAGTTGTACAGGAGTCGCTTGGTCGACATGCTTGAAGACTTTGTAGATCAATTTGTTATAGATAACTAGATTGGAATGGCTGAGTTGTACAGAAGCCATTTTGTAGATAAACTTACAACATTGTACATATCCTGTGAATAAAATTATATGCCTATACACGCTTTTTATACCATTAAATGAATTCTTCCATTTTGACACATAGAAGAAATTGACTATTTTCATTACAAATAAAAAAAGAAAGTGCAGTTTCATGCTTATATATTATATTTAGCTCTTTATAATCAAAACTTTAATTATAGGCCTACAATATTTGAAAGCGAATCCCTCAACCCCTGTGAACTTAGCTTTTTCTCATGCTTCGTTGAGTTTCCGTTTCATTTTCGTTTAGCCTCTCTTTTTTATTTCAAAAACTTTCAAGTTGTGTCCAAAACCTGCCAGACGATCTGCAGCTTCGGCCAGTCTCCGATTGTTGGTTAACTCAAATTCAAATTCAGTTGCCAATTGGCCGCGTTGAAGTCAACAACTGTCTTGGGCTGCTCGATAATCCAAACCGTCTATCCGATCTTTTTAACAAAAAACCATTCAACAAAAGCTGCCTTTGCAAATATTACCATAGAATTTTAACAAACTTACAAAATGTGAGTTTAATTCGGTGCTGCTTAATTGGATAAAAATGGTTAATTACAAAAAAAGTGCTTTAAAGTGTATCAAATAAATGAAGCTTGATAAATTATTTTTAGCATTATTCTTACCATTTGAGCAGCTAACACAACCGGAAAGACTATTTACATTATTTTGAGATCTTACAAAATATTTCACCATTTTACCGATTCATTATTTAAAAATTTGATGCGCTTGTCACCCAAAGGGGCAAGAAAACTGGCACAAGCTGTCAGTACTCCAACAGAAATTAAAAAACAAAACATAAACAACTTGACCTATCACAAGAGCAAAAGCAACTACAACAAAGACTGACAAGCATAAAATGTAAAAAATACCCAAAGACAGGAGTACTCAACACATAATTTAGTTTAACGGTCACGTTTTTTTAACAAATGCTCAAAAATGTCCAAGAAAAAAGCGTTGCTAAAAACCAAACCGAATGAAAAGCAGCCATAATAAACCTTAAAATAATAATAACAATAACGCAATGCACAAAAAACTGTTACGATTGTCATGCTGCGTAGTGCCTTCAATTAACCCGCGCGAAGACCCAAAACAAATGCCAAAAGTCTAGCCCACTTACGCCATTTGGCTAATAAATATGATCCACAACGAGCGCATATCAATATTGACCACATACGTTGCAAAGGGGCGTGGCAGTTGGGGGACGTGGGCGTGTCGAGGGGCAGAAAGTGGAGTTACGTTTTGGTAGTGCATGCTTGATCACCTGAAACCTGACACAGTATTTCTGTATCGTTTGTTATGAAATTAGTATCTGGGCTTTATTGAATACAAATATAATATGACTATCATTCGACTTACTTTGTATTTTGCACAGTAATTTAACAATTTAACAAAACTAACAATAAAGATGTGTAAGTGTGTCTTTATCTTCGCCAAACACTCTGAAGTAGTGGTTTCAAACTATTTTCATGGCAACACCCTTTTCGAAATATTACGAGGAACATTAAGACGTATAATACAAGAGTTTTAATTAAAAACTCCGTGGGGAAACGAAGTGGACATAAACTAGGGAAACACCATCCTCGACGATGGAAACCTTGAAACGGCTTAAAAAGTTCACACTTTCGAAAATTAACGATCACTTGCTTCAGTTACCGGCTAACTTGTAATGAGCGTCTAGTGAACATGGCTTTGGTCATCTGATCTGTCCCATTTTTCGGAAACCAGCACCAGTTTCGCATCAAGGTTCCGGCGAACTTTCAACTCAACTCAGCTTAACCTCATTCTGAGACTCGGGTTTTTGATCCCACTCAATAAGTAAGCTCCAACAGAATTCTATCAGATGCGTGCAGCATATTTCCTCATCGTATGCAAAATAGTATAAACAAATTTGTGGACGTTGTAGCTCTGTAGCACAACAATGATACACAATACGTCAATCTTTGTCAATTAACCACATGACCCAAATTGGGAATGCTGGAATGGAATGGAATGGAACGGAGCGACGTGCTCACTATATCTGTATACATATATCGTATATATACATATGGCTGTAAAAAGCGAAAACTGCAGCGGTGCGATGCGACGCTGACGCCAATTGGATTCCATTGACCTAATCAGAGCCAACAACAAACCTCGTAGTTGCAGATCACAAGTCAGTAGCCGGGGTCCCAGATCGGTATACAAAATAACCACGAAAACCTGAAAATGCCAACACATTTTGGACCGAGACTGGGAAGGCTGCGCTCTTTTCGCATTCGCAAAAAGGCAGAATTGCATAAGATGGCCGGTACAGCGGCTTCGATAGCAACTGCAGCCAGCCAGTCAGGGTACATCACTTGGGTGTGCTCACAGGGGCGCGGAAATAGGGGGATCCTGAGGAGGGTGGGTCACGCAACTGAAATGGGTGGGTGAAGATCAAGGGGTAGTTATTTCTGTGAAAAAATACTTATGTGCATATTTTTTAATTGGAAAACTAAGCCAAGAATGTAGATATTATCATTAAGTCCTTTATCCCTTTTTCTAAATGTATGGACGCACGGAAAACATACATATGTCTTTGGAATGCATACAAAGCACTCGAGCATTGAGTTGCATCATAAAATTGTATACCCATATTTCAATGAATAAAATTATCATTACCATCCAGGCATTGGCGATCTCTTTGCCTTGTAAAGTGCTATGAACCATCGGCAAGCCATGAGTTGGCAGCTTGACCAAAGGGCGGCCAGGTGAGCCGGACTTTTGGTTCAGCTAACTGCGAAAGCGTTTGTGCCGCAAGTGGCAATATCAAGTCCAAAACTTACATAATAGGCCAGAAACGAGCGGCGTCGGTCGCCACTGCCGGTTATCCAATGAAAAGCAAAGATCAGGGATCTTTTTGCAGCCATGACGCTGGAAAATGCATGTACATACATATATCTGCGGTATAGTTTTCCTCCTCGGGGCACGCGACACCTAGGAAATGGCAGTCACATGACAACTGAGTTTTGCCACGGCAGACAAACAGATATCTTCGAGTACCTTATAAAATCGATCAAAATATGATTTTCACACCTAATATCTCACATAAAATATAAAGTTTATATAAACCACTTTAAAAAACTATATATTTAGCATAATACGAATGTGCGAAAATTGTATTAAAACCCATCTCACAAGCCACACAAATTGATTGCCATTGTGTAGGCAAATCTGTAAATCCATTAGATCTTGGTTCGTCTTACGGGCGTATGACTGTAATATAAAGCCCCGTCAGCTGACTTGGTCAACAAGTTGTCCCGCTCCAGAAAGTGAAAAGCGGTCATTTAGGCGTGGACTGGATGCGGGATTGTGCATGGGGGACTATGCGTGTGTGTGCGTGACAGGCGGAAACGTGTATATGCACTCGACAATTATGTAATGATCATCGTGATAGTACCTTAAGCCAAGCAAGTGGAATCTAGCAGTCAGCCGAACTCAACGAGGCGTGATCTTCTCGTCCCATTCAAGGTGCCTCCAGCCCGGTCGCTTTATCTGGTCAGCGTTCATTGTGACGGTGGTGGCTCTATCCGTAACGATTGAAGCCAGGCCCCAGAGGAATCTGCAGCACATCGCCGTGGTGGAAAATGCCGCCTGGGAAAAGACGCTTCCGCAGCAGTTCCAGAACCCGTTCTACAATACCCCAAGGGTAAGGGATGCCCTGGCCAGATCGAGTTGGTTTGGACCCGGTGAGGATGTGGTGAGTGTCAAATGTTCTATTGGTAGAATTACACCGTACATAAAATGGGAGTAGCATATAGTAAATATAATGAAAATATCTTTTAACTTTTCGTTTAGGTATATGACCGCCAGGCTGAAAAAATTCCACGCATGGAAATCTACAATGTGTTGTCTCATGCTGGTTTGATACCACGACGGCGTTTCCTTTAAATTGTGAATATTTCCATACCACGTATCTGCTATAAAATTATGAAAATAAAAGTCAGTCATTAGTTTAGAAAACATGAGTGGTATGATTTTGTGGTGGTATGTGGAGCAGAATTTGCAACTACATATCATATAGTGGACCTGGTTTCCATGTAAAAAACCAGCTTTTTGTATTAAAACTTGTATTGTCTTGTCTTATACAAAAATAGAAGAATTAATAACTGCTTAGGAACAACTAGTATATTTGTTTACGTTCAAATCCTCAGTTTGGTTCTCAGCGCTGTGATGATTCTTAATCGGTTATCCAGACCCTGCAAGTCAGTTTCTCCCTTCAGCGGGAAATCCACCAGCTTTTCATCCTGCTTCAGCAGCGTTTTCCGGGTTGTCAGCGTGCTCTTTGCCTCCTCACCCAGCTCCTCGTCGTCGTGCTCTTCATCACTGTCCCGGTGCTCCACTCCATTGCCATTGACGGTTCCTCCATTGGTCAATAAGCCATCTTTCGCGGATGATGATGAGTGCCTCGAGGTGGAATCCGCCGGGGTCAGCAGCGATTTAACGAATTCGCCACAAATAAGGCTCATGGCAGGCATAGTGTGGGCGGAAAGATTAACAAACTGTAACACAAAAAAATCATTAATTGACATTGACCTTGCTGAAGTTCAAAAGCTGTGATACTAGTGACTATGCTGACCGATTTTTGTGTTTAAAAGTAGCTAGATCTATCTGTACTTTCTTGTTTGAATTAATTAACATTAAATTTTGGCTGTATTATTTATGTATAATTAGATTAACTACTCAAAAAATGTTCAATGCTATTAACGCAGTACTATTCCACGCTATTGCAGAACTCCATCAATGTAAGTATACCTCTTTAAGGGCACTATCACGAGTGCTCATAACTTTTAATAAGGCGAAGAACCAACACTATTGTCCGTAGGCAAAACTGGATTTTTTGGGTGTCGAGATTGCGGTCCAAGTTCACATGATTATTGTTCGGCTTTCCGTTTTGTCATTGCTGAACGTCTTTTAAATGTGCCGAGTGATATGTGTCTATTAACCTTCGCGCAAGCGCTTGTCGCCTGTGGATATTGTTGATCCATTTCAGTGCAAACAACATTGGCAAAAACAATCCAAGTGCACACATGTCTGTCAGTTTGTAAAGTGGCAAAGTTGCAAAATTGCAAAATATTATTCTTTTTTCCAGGAAGAAGCACTCATTGATGACTCAAAGCGACAAGCCAGAGTTCAGTTCAGCTTTAGAAACCGGCTAAAACTGGTATAAATCCTCGAAGAAATACGGTAATTGGCGAAAGTAATTTAAGCAAGAAGCATATTGCTCGAAGTAACAGTGACGTGAGAATTTACAACGCCGAATTGAGTACTATTGGGGAAAACAAAAGTGTCGCAAGCACGCAATGGAAAATTCTCGCAACAAGCTTCAATCGCAAATTACGGGTAGGGGAAAAGGCGAAATGGGTTCAATTCATGGGCATAATGCTACAGAAATTAGGAAAACTTATTGAGAAAACTATGTCCGAACTCCAACTATGCCTTATTATACTTCAGAATAATACACATGATATTTTGTAATTACAAATTATAACATTGTACTTACAATCCAGAAAGAGCAAACAGAAATCAGGAAAAATTTCGTTTTAATTTCTTGTTTTTACTTGGCATAAACTTTATTTTAGAAATCGAAATTTCTTATTTCAACAAGCATTGGCCCTCCGTAAATCACATAATGTTTTTATACATTCTTTTAACCAAATATAAGTATTATTTTATGACTTTATGTTTTCAGCTCTGCATCCCACTGTGCAGCGGTGGGCAGTGCGTTTGCACCAGTCCCTCGTTGCCCATTCACAATGGAAGCAATGGCAAGTGCACAAGTCATCAGAGCAAAGAGCACAAAAGAGCGAGCTCGGCTCGACTCACAAAAATAATAACATAACAAAGTATTCGGAGAGCGGACGAGGCCGAAGCTCGTGCCGCAGCCGAAGTGCGGAGCTGCGAGTATAAATTGCCGAGAGCCGCAGCGACAGCTCAACATTTTACCGTTGTGCTCCGCAGCAACAACCGTTATCCGGAAAGAAGACAGCCGGAAGCGCGTGCCACTAAAGTTTACGGAAATAAAGGCGGACAAAGGCTCATCCTCGCCTGCAACTGACAAAGTGCCAGAATCCAGATTAAACGATTTTCGAGCGACTAAAAAATAAACAACATTTCGAACTGTGCAGTGTGCAAGGCAAAGACATTGTAGAACTCCACAGACACTTCTCCTCCGCACCCGTATCCGGAAACGGATTGGGAAAATCGGAAAATGTGGCCCAACTTTGTAGCTGTCGTTTCCCTACTGTGCCTTGCATTCTTCGCATGGGCAAAAGCTGGACCTGTGCCAATTGTGAATGAGGTGAGCGGATGATAGGGAGCCAAAGGGGCAGGGCGAAAATGGAGTAGTACAGCAGGGGGTACGAATTTGGGGCAATGACTTCACTCGCGTTCCAAAATAAAATGGATGCCAGCTGCACTTTTCAGGAGATGCAAACTCGCTAATTAAAAGTGGGTGTCGAGTGCCGCGAGAAAAACAAAATGCAGAGTGCAATCTTAATTAAAAGATTGCTTTTAAACTAAGAACAGCGGGGGATTATAGCCATAATGAGAAAACACTATATAGCACGTCAAGGTTCAGCATCTCATAAATAATTTACGTAACATCTACCACACATTTCGTTTTTAAGAGAAACGCAATAAAAAATATATATATAGTATTCATTTCAAAGTTATTACTACATTAAAAACATAAAACAGCAACCGTAGGAAATGATCATTACGTAAAGCCGATTTTAAAATAGAAGAAAAGGAAATTGGGGAAAGCAACTGTTATTATACCATGTACAACAAACGTTTGAAACGTATAGTTAATCGTAAGTTCTACATAAATATGAGAGAAAAGACTTTTTTCTTTTGAAAACACAACGAGACAGCCGTTTATATAATATTCTATATGGAAACGATCCCTTATCAATTCGCATGAAGACGACCCTTGATGGAATAAACAAAGCAATAAATTTATTCTCAAAAATAACAACTGATTACTGCGTGATCTTTGGAAAGGACTACCCCAAATTTGTTTAGTGAAGTTCAGCTGATTGCTAGAATGCTATGCAATATTTTTGGCTAATCATAGTCTCACTTAGGTATCATGTGAGAAAACGTCTACGGTTGAGAAACACAAGCTGAAATCGTATAATATTCAGTTGCTAGGCTGCTTAAACTCACATTATTTACACAAGACACAATTGAATGGCGGTTCCAAAAATAAATCGCACTTCGAGAAAACTACGTTATAAATCTCAATGGAAATTATTTAAATTGAGTTGAACGCTGGTTGGGCGCAAATAACAAAACACAAAAGAACACCGCAACAAAAAAACAAAAGGCACAAAAGTACGGTGACTTTCGTGGCGAAAAAAGTTGACTTCAGATTGAGAGAAAACAACATGTTAATGCCATAGAAAAACCCTTCTTCTCTCCTGACACATTTTCATAAAATTATATCGCTCTTCAAATTACAATAGTTCGATAAGATTATGTTAAATTTCCCTATATAATTCCTCTTCCAGCACCAACAATTGATGCCAAAAGTGCCTCAATGGCACTGTCTGCGATACTTTAAACATGATGTCCTGATGATGCGTCGCTGTCGCCATTTGCGAGTTCCTACGGCGCCGCGACTGGGCGATGTCCTCAAGCGAAAGAAAAAATAGTATAAGACCCACAGACAATTGTCCCCAATACTCAAAACGACTGAACCAAAAGATCAATTAAAAGAACATTTTTTGAAGGATTTCTAACCAGACCAAAGCTAAATCAAATATATACTACCAAATATACCATTTCTGAAACTTATAATAAGTCTTACCAATTGTACTTCATAGTTAAGTAAGATTTCAATAAAACAACTAAGAACACTTGTTAGCTTTTAAATTTAAAATTTTGAATGGGTAGGAAGAAGCTAACAATGGCAATAAAATGGATTAAAACAAGGTGTTAATATACTTTGTACTACTTCTTAAATTGAATAAAAAGATAAACGCATTCAAAGCATTTTAAAATTTTAACTTACCGCGCTGACGGCACTGTGTTCTTCCCGTCCCACAATCAGTGGACCGTGTTTCTCCAGGGACTCCCCGGAAACCTGCAGCGGCTTGATAACATGGATTCCGAAAGTCGCGTGCTTCAAAATAATATCTGTGGTAGCACTGGGCTGGGAAAAACTGATCGGTGTAGGCGCATCATCAGATGGACTCTGACCCGGTAGCGCCAGGCACGCGATCTCCTGGGAGTGGGTCAGCATTAGCAGCGTTGACTGCGCCTGCCAGTCCACATTTATGGAGCTCTGCCTAGGCTGTCTCCTAGGCAACCAGGCCAAACCATGTGTTTTGGGTAGATTACTGCGCTGATAGAGGGGCAGCGGAACACTTGGTTGGAACACATGCACTAAAGAATAAAACGTGATTGAAATAAATTAAAAATTCATAAAGGCCGAAAAGAAACGTACATTCATCATTTTTAGTTATTACAGCCATTAAGTTGGTGAGCGGATCAAAGGCCAGGTGACAGACAGATAGTTTTAAGCCCGCCTGCAATCGCAGCGTCAGCAAATTCCATATGAGAACCCTAGATTCAGTGCAGACTGCCACCAGATGAGCCTGATCCCCGGCTCCAAATTGCACGTGTGAAATCTGCGCCAGCCCTTGCAGGGGAGCCGCGTTTACAGGGATTTTCTTGGTTTTCATGTTGGTTTTACTACTGTCATTTAGCTTAGATTTCCCTTTCTTTTCCTTTTTCGGCTTACTACTCTCATCCAGCTTTAGGACACTGAACAGGTTCATAACATCTTGCGGCACCAAGTTCTCGAATTTCTGCCGCCGATTGTTGACATGACTTAGTCGCTGCTTAGCTTTGAAAAAGTGTCGCGGGTGCAGGCGATGCAGTCGGAACTCCAATTTGCGTAGTCTCAGCTTCGTGGCTTGTGGAATCACAGCTCTTTGCTGGAGATGCTGCAACCTATCCCGATGGGCATCTGGGACTGAACATTCAACTCCAAAACGACGCAGCAGTTGCAATTTTTGATGCAAACCGAGTTCCGGCATTTTCATGATGTACTTAAATACCATCTCCTTGCTGGAATTCTCTAGTTGACTAACAAGTTTGGCTTTGGCAGGAGGACCAACTATTAAATCCTTCGCCTGCTGTATTAAATTTTCATCATTACTATTTATCAGAGCCTTTAGCAGAGCCCACAATTGCTGCCTTTGTTGTGTAAATTCTTTTCTCGCACCATTAAGTGGAGTTTGGGCCAATCTCAGTTGAGCTTTGGATATAACACCATCTAAGCCAGGAGGACAGCTGAGAGTTTGGAGGGGAAGCCGTGGATTCCTCGCATCATAGAGCGCCAAAGTGTTGCCATAACCAACGGCCAACAGAGACCCGTCCTGGGAAAAGCACAAGGAACCAATCGGAAGGTTTCGATAGCTGGTCTGCGCCAGGCAACACCACATTGTTCCGCGCTTATAAATGTTTTCGGAATCCGTAAGGCCCCACACTTTAATTACGTTGTCTTCACCTGCGGTGGCACAACGCAAATTATCCACTTGGAACTGATTGGAAAAGATTATTGCCTTAAAACCATTTTCATGAGGCAGTTCAATTTCCGTGTTTAATATGTAACTGCAGGGAAAAATATAAATTTATTGTTTATTGATCTAAATGAATTTTCAGATTTAAAGTTACCTTTGTAGTCTTTCATTATAATGCCAGAATTTCAGGCGCACTTCCGCAAAGTTCACCAGATCATTGTACACCTCTCCGGTGGCCATCCAATTGATATTAAAAGCTGCTCTAGTAATACGCGTTTTGTAAATAATGTGATTTGCCTTCTCACTATGAACATTAGTATTCACCACGCGAAGCTACGAAGAAAGATATATCATATTTAAATATAAAACGTAGGCACGAAACTTAATTATCACTCACATTATACAGCAAGCTCTTGGTGTAAGCCGAATAAAACTGTAAATGTCCTGATCGACCATTTAGTACCAAAGTATTGGTCCTCGGATTTAAACGGAGTCCCAAGGGGAACTTACTTTGTCCCGTCTTATCATTGGTTTCGTACGTAAAATGCTGAACAGTGGATTTAATTATGCATTCACTACCGCTAATCAGCTGAATGGCATTGTCCTCCGTGCAAACCAGTACATTATCGTTGTCATCGCTGACCACAATATGTCGGATCACACTGGACATTCTGGGCAGATACTTGCGATAGTCAGGCGAGGCCACAGCCCACTTGACCAAGACGCACTCATGTCCACCGCTGTAGATGCTCCCGCCAGATGGCGAAAATGCGAGACTGGTCACCTCCGTGTGATGCCAGTGAAAGAGCGTGTTGCTCATCGAATTTTGTTGTTCAAAATTACGCCAAACATAGATCCGACCCTCGGAATCGGCGGTTGCTGCCACCATTTCGCAGGGACTCATTTTCACACAGGTAATAGTATGGTGCTTGGCGCTCTTGTAACGGCAAAATGTCCAGTTCTCATAGTTTACGAAATATATGTAAAAGCCCTGAGCCAGAATAATGTATTTAAACTGTCCTTTTCCCACGTCTACGAGGGGAGTGCGACGCCTGCGAATTAACAAATATTTAAAGCATGTCCAATATTCCAATTTTTCAAATTATTAGTAATATGTTTTGATGCTTTAAGATAAGTTACATAGCATTCGGAAAGAAAACCAAAGACGAGAACTCACTTCAGCTTCAATCCGCAGTTAACATCGATCTTTTCGCCCGTGCTCGTATTAATCACAAGCCAGTTAACCTGTTCGCCACCCTTCCCCTTCGCGGTGACAAAGGCGCAGGCTGTGTCGCCTCCTTTGTACAGATTCATAAGGTGGCAGGTTAGAATAGTTTCTCCATTACCCAGGGTCAAGGACACGGTGTTTTTCAGCACACCAGCCCGCCAGTTCCAACGGAACAGCTCTGCGGTACTCGTACACCCTATCAGCAAATCCGGCTGCTTCCGATCCAATTCCAAACTGATCAGTGGCGCCGTGGCTTCATCCAGAACTCGCGTAAGTTCTCCCGTACTGGTGGCATATACTTGCACCTTTGTCTGACACCGCACGAACATAAATCTGTGGAACAGGAATCAGGGTGTTACATACTTAGTACCATATAGTACTAGTTTGAATAATAACCTTCCATCGGGAGAGAATACGGGCGCATGTTCCACAATGTTGCCGCCTGCCAGAAACTGCAGCTCCAAACGGTCTTCGTCGTCGAAATTCATGATTTTCCAGTTAAGCACTTGATGCTCTGGTAATCCTCAGTGCTTCGCACTGTCTGTTGGCAGGAGTTTTTCTAATTTAATGCTTTTTTTACCACTTTCCGTGGGTTATTCTACCAGCAAAATTCAATCACATCAATGCACGTGTGGCTCAGTGTGCCCGCCCAGTGGCGCCAAGGAAATATACTAACAGCAATATACTGAAACATCTCACAAAGTGTTAATGGTCACTCTTGGGAGATCATAATATTAAAATTTAAATTAATTAAGAATTAAGATAAAAAGTAGAACACATTTTTCTGAAATGTTTTAATTTTTATTAACAATAGATACTGGAATCAACTAGTGTATGAACAAGAAGTATGCCATTCAAGCAATAAAAAAAATGAACGCGTTATTTTCTACATCATTATTATGTTATTTAAGTGCTCTACAATCTGTTCATTTCTTGTTTAAGATTATTGGTAGATATGTATTATGCGTATTACAACAATTTAGTAAAATACCGGTGTTCAAAAATACTGGTTCCAATGAACAGTTCTCTGGTTCTCTGGTACATGAGAAAAGACTGCACTGTATAGAAATAAATTTGTAAATGGATGTATTCCGGCCCCGAAAATCATTCAGTAATAGATAGGCGACGGAATTTGTTGGGTATTTAATACCCAAAAACTAGACGCCAGAAAAAAGTTCCGCAAAGCAAGGAAAATGCTACAAACAAAGCTCCGGCGCACAAAAAAAACAACTACTGCTGGCATGTGCAACGTAGCATGCAATAAGGGGATTTTCCGGAACTACTTGCGAGCAAGTGGCCAAAGGACCTGGATGTCGGTGCTCGTGCTGCTAATCCTTATCGGTACCTGCGCACTTGCGGAACCCCTGAAAGTTATATACGCGGTCAACGCTGGCGGGGATGAGCACACCGATCTTAATGGCGTTCAATACGATGCGGATCCTCTCAAAGGAATTGGAATAGCTTCTGACTATGGAAAACACCTGCTGATGATCGGCCGGGTACAGGAACATGACGAGGTTCTCTACAGGACCGAGCGGTATCACACCACCACATTTGGGTACGATTTACCCAGTGATGGTGATGGAGATTACGCCTTAATAATGAAGTTCTGCGAGGTGTACTTCGATGCGCCACAGAAGAAGGTTTTCGATGTGCTCCTAAACCGCAAGCACACGGTTATCCGTCAGCTGGACATCTATAACCAGGTGGGCAGGGGCTCGGCACACGATGAGATCGTGTACTTTAAGATTAACAACGGACGGTTGAACTATGAGGGCGAGATGTCCGATGTGCGAAATGGCCGCCTCCGGCTGGACTTCATAAAGGGGGCACTGGATAATCCCAAGATCAATGCCTTCGCCTTGCTCAAGGGAGACATCTCCCTGGTTCCGCGAATGCATGGCTCCGAAGCGACTGAGAGGATTAAACCGGAGGGTAAGCTGAATGCAGAACCGAAGATAGGACAGCAGGCAGAGAGGGTGGTGCGCAACCAGCGGGGCGACATCGATGAGGATGACGAGGACCTCGACGACGATGAGTTTGAGGAAGAGCTGTCCGAGCAGCAAGTCGACAAGCTGGGCAACGATCAGTCTTTTCAGCAATCGGACACAAAGCGGGCTTACAGTGGCCCCCGCCAGCCGAATCCGTACTCCATGGACGACTCATCGATCCTTCTACCAGTTTTCATCGCCATCGGAGCCTTTATACCACTGTTGTTCTGCCTCTGCAAGCTGTGATCTCTATCCGTTGCTCACTCAACGATCTCGGCCTGCGTTGATTTCCTGCTTAGTGATTTTGTGATTTTGATAAAAGACTAATTATATACTTATCGTTTAGTTCGTACGTTGTGCACTCCCTAGAGATCGGTTCCCTTATTCCCAGGATGTAAAGCTCTCTTAACGCCCTGTACTTTCCATATTTGATAAGAAATTCTTTAGTGTTCTTCTCGGGTACTTAAGCGTTGAGTCACTTGATTGTTTTTCATGTTCCCGGATCGTTTGACCGCTCAACGCACGCTTGAACGCACAAAGAAAAACCGGTGTTTGGGATGAATTTTGCTTGGGAACTGTTAGTTTTGAATGACATGGAATAAAATTAGCCTTGTTTGTTATTGAACAAAAAGCTTACGATTATTTTAATGGTGGCCTGGATTGTGCTAAAATTGATTCGTTTGCTAATGGGCTTCTCAGCCGCATAAAATCTTGAATCTATTTAGACTTTTCGATAAATGACTTTCTGGGGGCCTAATATAAAGTATGTACGTAATATACATATTTGTTTACGTGTACGACTGGTTCATTTTGCGAACCAATAGCCGGTCTATCGCAAAACAATCGGAGCAAGTGCCATTCCTGGCGGATGTCCTGCGGGGGCTGGAAAATCTGGAGTTGCGTCGCGAGGAAAATTCAGTCATCAACGCGTCTTCATCGAATCGGCAGTGAAAATGTGCCAGCGGCGGTTCTTCAGCAGCAAGTACACCAGTTTCCACAAGAATCACATCAAGTTATTTGCCGTTTACATGAAAACGGCGAATTTGATGCAAAACTTCAACGTGCGAAAGCGCTCGCTGTAAGCGCCGCTGCCTCTGCCGTCGCCCCTCTCCCATGCAAAATAAAGAAAATTAACATAAAGTTGATTCCCGGCTGTGTGTGTGCTAGTGCTTTCCGCATAGTGCTAAATGCAAAATGAAACCCCCTAACGGTGGAATGCAAAGTTAAAAATGTTGAACCGGAATAACCCCAAAAAGCTGGAAGAAATCGTTGATAAGATATATTAGGAGTCAAAAAATCTATTTAGGCGTGTCTAGGAAAATAACGGTAAGTTTCTTCCCCTCTTACATAATAATTAGCTTGTGTTTAATTATGTCGCTTTGTTAAATGATATGAGAATTTCATAAAAACGGAACCCGATGTTGCGTATTACATTAACCGACTTTTCGTCTCGTTTCTTCACAATTTGACTTTGCCGAAAGCAATGTCCTCCGCAAAAAACATTCTGACATAAGGTGCAGAAAAATTTGTATCGGTCTCTCCAAGTTGCCGTTACTCTCTCCCACGCGCCTTCCAAGGATATCGGCAAACAGATGTTTTTGGGGCTCTCCTGTGCGCATGTAACGGTGCCTACGCTAAACAAAAACAAATTGTCCATGCCGACGCGATTTTTACAAGTTACAAGTTACTACTGCAACTCGAAACAATAACAAAAACAATCACATCTGCATTCAGCTCTCAAAAGCAGGCAACACTTCCTGTATTTTCGATGGGTGTCTGGTGCGCGAGCAAGAGTGTGGGTGTGTGGCCGTTTTATATAATGCGGATGCCATCGCAAGCGATTTGCTATTGTCCTTGTGGTTGTTTTTGTTGATGCGTTCCGTCATGCGGACAAAGGCTGCAACCTTAGGACACCTTCTGCTCTCAATATACTGATTGAATTGGCATGTTAATTAATCTACATTTTATGCACCATTTCAAAATAATAACATATGTATATACATATGTATGTATACTGTATATATAGCTTTCCTGAGTGAAACACCGAGATGTGCTTTCATTCTTTGCTGTAGCTATTAGCCAAGCAATAAAAACCTTTACTCTGTGAGCAAATATGGTTTTATTGTAGTTCACATTATATTGGTGCGCCAAATCCATAACTATGGTCAACTTTTGTAGCCCCAAAAAGTGAAAACCTGGTTGGCTTTTTCTATTTCAGTCAGAAGCCTGCAACGCTAAGGGAAATAAATTAAAAATAATAATGAAGACATGATAGTGTCGTTGTTTTTGATCATAAAGTGTTTAAATTTCGGAATTATTTCGATTGAAATACGATATACGATATTTCTTGAATGTTATAACAATTGTATTATTCAGCTAACATCATTAGTTACTTGAAGGGTATATAAGTTTCGAAAGCAGAAGCTAGCCTTCCTTCTTGTTGTATCCAGACTTGCTGACTGCTGTGTTACTGTGTCCTTTGTACTACGTCTATGGCCATTGCAAACGTGGTATGTGTTATAAAATTGTATTTTTGTTGTATTCTGTTTCCCATGGCTTTCAATCTGTCTGATGAATGGTAGCAAAAGAGATGGAGGCGCTGTGTGATTTACTATTTTGGCCTGTCCTGCGGCGTGTCCTTGGGAAAATCCTGGGGCTTACATAATAGACGCTAGCGGGAAAGCTTTGAGGCTTGCTGGGCGTTATTACTATTATTGCTATCTTTTCAGCTGAAAGTTAAAGCCGTACACACGCACAAAATATTCAGTCTAATGAACCTTTAGTGTATATGGGCTCTGCTCTTCAGCACCCACTTTCGGTAAAACTTTGACAGCTTTCCGTTTAACGCGCTTTTGTTTTCTTCCAAATGAATGCCTTTATGTGTTTTGAAAGGCTTTAATTTTAACATACATATTTTTCTGTACACTACGCCACTAGTTATACAGTGTAATATAATGGTCCATAAAATCAACGTTAGGGACATTCAATCAAGGCTGCAGACGACGAAGTTCAGCCAAATGATCCCCCATCCTTTGGATTCCATTACGTGCACTCAGCTGCAGTCGTTCAAGTACAAGGATAATGTGCACGCCGCAGTCTCTGTTTCGTGTTTTCCGACCAAGATAATAGAGCTGCGCCCACGCCATCAGCGGCCACTGTGGATCGATATTATTGAAATGCCACGTTATTGAAATGTGCATCAAAAGTGCCTCTCTCACTTACTTGCACCATGCCCCTTGCAATTAACAAGGAATTACAATCGTGTTGTTATCCTTGCTCACAGACCCAGCCTGTGCCACCAAAAAAAAACCATTTCCATTGCAGGAGCAGGACATCGGTTTTTCTACCCTTTGATGGTCAACTTCACTGCACAAAATTGAACTACACAACAGTGGCCACAATGCTAGGCAACTGCCAACAATGTTCTTTTGAATTTAAGGTGGCTGGTTTGCGTTTTCCGTTATTTTGAATTATTTTGAGACAAAAAAGACACTGTGCATATGCCATTGTTTTATCGGGTTGGCTTTTTGTGAGGCAGATAAAAATATGGTTTTATCTTAAGGCTTATGGTAACTATTTTATTTAGTCCCATAAAATTGGGCTATATTTTTTTAATATAATTTAATACAGTTTAATAAAAATAGTTAGATGGGTGAGGGATATATTCTCAGTATTTATTGTTTACACTATTTTCTTGCCATTTGGTTTTATTTCCATATATTTGTACCCTTCTTCCTACATTTCTCCTAACAGCTGTTAAGCGAGTGTGACTTACAGACCCAAGCTCTGCTAACAGCTGGAACACCTCTGTTATCGGGCCGATTCTTTCGAATATATTTTCCTCCAATTCTCGCATTCCGTTCTCGACTGCAGAGAGCGCAGCTGTTTGTTTATACATAACCGGCTGGGTCGCGAAATTCGATTTTATATTAGAAATTATTTTGGAACTATTCGGATACGTTTCGGGAAACTGGAAATATGTAAATCGACCCGAAGCAAGCCGTGTTTTTTCTTTACTTTTGAGTTTGTGAGTTTTTGTAGTGAAAAAACCAGATACATATGTATGTATGTATGTATGTATTTGCGCCTCTTTAGTCAATAAATATTAATGCACATTGAGCAGTTGGACGGGCATGAATTAGAAAGCATTATTTATTGCAATCATCTGCAGTGCGAATCAAAACAAAATCGGAAGCGCTCCGAGAGTGAGAAAGGAGAGAGTGAGAAAAGCAGTGAAAACGAAATAACAGCCGGCTGATTTGTTGCGGAAAAGGAATACGAAGAGAGAAGAAGAAAAACGTGCGTAAAGATGATAAATATACACTGAAAACTAATATTAATCTAAGAGTTTATACTTTTTAAAATTATTAACGAGGGCTGGGGAATAGTGTACACATTCCGATGTAGTTTTTATTTTCTTAAGAATCAGTAACTAGAAAAGTGTCTAAAAAATGATTTTTTCAATGCAGTTACCACGTATGTATCTGTACGTAAGATAAATATTTGCAGGTTATACAGACGTTTGTGCTGTATTCCTCATGTATTTATAGACCATCTTCAATATTTTTCCTCAGAGAGATCACTTGAGTTTATTTTGGTATTTTGCCGGCTCAATCATTCTCCTTGTTTTCAGTTCTCCATTCGTCTTGCTTCACTTATACGTTCCCGCTTTTAAATCCGAATCCCAAAGTACGATTCTATGTACGGATGTTTTTTTGACTACATACAAAACATTTGTAATTGTTGCTGTCGCGGCCTACGTATGTACATGTGTCTACATATTTGTTGTTGCCAGCCTGATAACATGGAGCAGCATGGCATCATACTTTGATTCTTGATTCGATGTTTTTCCACTGAGTTATCTAATTTGAAAATTACTAGATCTTAACATTCCGATGCTAAGAGACCAACTTCACTGAATGAGTCAAGAAACACGTTTCACTGTATATAGCTGTATATAGTAAGTATAGAGCAAACATGTATATAGAGCAAACATAAATTCATACCATATGTACATACATACATACATAAATATAGCGCTTTGCTAAACAGGCCAGTCAAAAAATTGTCAAAATTAAATCGTCAATCAAGTTGATTTCATTATCAATTATCAGCCAATAAATTAAGATACGAGCTATGAAAATGAATGTAAACAACAGTATACATTTGTTATCTTACGTGTTTCGTTAATTATAAGCCCGTACCGTGTAGGTGCTTGTCAGTAGCCTTGTAAAAATGATAGCAATTATAATAACTCCGAGCAACAGGAAAGAGCCATGAATTCCTAAGAAAATTGTTTCCTAGATTCCTATCCCTTAAAAAACAATCCATTTCAATTGACATTTTAGAAACGTGTTGCTGCTGACCTGTGCATATCTTTAACAACAGTAAGTACTATAAGTTCCAAAGCTCATTTAGATAATACTGATAAAAGGTGGCTTGTCTTTGTACGACCACAGAATTCGATGTATGATAAGTTTAAAACTTTGACTCTAAATCATTAAGCCTTGGCCACAATCAAACAATTATTCCTTTTGTTTGACCTGTAAACAGTTGAGCAATATCTCAAATAGTCCATTGTCCATAGTCCAACGGCATAGCCGAAAATTCATTTAGGAATAAGGCGAAAAATATCGAAAATTGACTTTTAAGCTTTTAATTACGTCCAGTCGCCCAAATGCAAGAAATATTTTATCAGTTCGGTGATCTCATTTAGGAATTTGCTTCCTCGTTAGATAATAACTAAAGTCACTCGAGAAGGGCTCTTTCACTTAATGGTCAGTGTTTTAGGTCTCGCAAACTCGTACTTAAGTAGACGACGTAGTATTAATATTGGTTTGGTAACTTAAGTGGGTTTTTCTAAGATCAAAATACGAGAATTTACTTGGAAAAATAACATATTTTACACTGCTTTCCTTTTAGATAGTCATCAAAGTCGTTCTCCAATAGGAATTAAAACAAGAAAGAAAGCTATTAGACTATACCCCCCCTCTCATTTTTTAGCATAAACATTGTGAATCAGAAGCCACATTTTGGGGCCTCGACCCATCACGCGCTTCTCCTTCTCATCGTCAATTTGTCGCAGTTGCAAAATGATTTTTTACTTTTTATACCCGTTACTCGTAGAGTAAAAGGGTATACTAGATTCGTTGAAAAGTATGTAACAGGCAGAAGGAAGCGTTTCCGACCATATAAAGTATATATATTCTTGATCAGGATCAATAGCCGACTCGATCTGGCCATGTCCGTCTGTCCGTCCGTCTGTCTGTCCGTATGAACGTCGAGATCTCAGGAACTACAAAATTGAGATTAAGCATACAGACTCCCAAGACATAGAAGCAGAGCAAGTTTGTCGATTCATGTTGCCACACCCACTCTAACGCACTTTTGAAAAATGTTTTGATATTTTTTCATTTTTGTATTAGTCTTGTAAATTTCTATCGATTTTCCAAAAAACTTTTTGCCACGCCCACTCTAACGCCCACAAACCGCCCAAAGCTGCCACGCCCACACTTTTGAAAAATGTTTTGATATTTTTTTATTTTTGTATTAGTCTTGTAAATTTCTATCGATTTGCAAAAAACTTTTTGCCACGCCCACTCTAACGCCCACAAACCGCCCAAAGCTGCCACGCCCACACTTTTGAAAAATTGTTTGATATTTTTTCATTTTTGTATTAGTCTTGTAAATTTGTATCGATTTGCAAAAAAAACTTTTTGCCACGCACACTCTAACGCCCACAAACCGCCAAAAATTGTCAGTGTTGAAAACTCTCTCCCGCACTTCCACTAGCTGAGTAACGGGTATCAGATAGTCGGGAAACTCGACCATAGCGTTCTCTCTTGTTGTTTTATCCTCTTCTACTTTAAATATTTTGGGTACATTTTACATTTGCCCCTTTTTGCAACCAAATGCATAAGTAGAACAAGTGAGGTCCCTAAAATATTATTATAGGCTGGGAAAATACGGCATTTAAAATGTATTTTCAAATAAATAGGTGCTGCATACAAAGTCAGTCGTGCCAGCAAATAATCAATGCACACTTCCCCTGAACCTTGACTGCATAATGGCAAGAGATATTAAAAGCAATCGTTGAAAATAAGCAATGCAAATATGTGTTCTTATCTCTCAAAACTGTTAACTGATAACAATGATAAAATATGTCATTACCCGTTTGCTTACCACCTGCTGTCATTCGCTTTCCAACTTATGCCTTTCCAATGTAAATAAAATGGAATCGCAACAGTACATCTAGATATGTACATATTTTATTCAGAAGTTGTTTACGACGCTAAAATAATTTTCCTAGACCAATCGAATCCATCCACACATGGATAATTATTTAGGCTCGTAAACCGTAAAGTTCAAGTTTGCTACGCCGCAATTTTCAGAAACCCATGTGTAGGGAAATGTATGGATTAAACGATATATTTGTGCCTGTTAAGCGCAATAGTTTATATTCCGGCCAAGTTAGTAGTCCCCAAGTTCGCATTCTGTATAATCGCCTTTAACCGGTTCGAGGGGCTTTTGTTCAGTTCCATCTCTGCCGTGGTCACTCGCTGATGTATTTTTCATAAATCAATTGGTTTTGATTTGTTTACAAATAATTTCGACCTGCAACTGCAACTGCGATGGCGTAAACCACATTCCCTTGTTGCCGATTTTATCGATTAGTCTTTGCCGAAAGCGTAACCCCAAAACGATTGGGAAAAGTTCAGGAACCTGAGCAAACAAACAAAGTTGACATTAACGTGCGGCACTGACAGCTGCAAAACATTTGCTTAACGATACTTAACTAGAAGGTAAATTAGCGAAGAGAAATCAATAAAACTTTATATTTCTTTGTAGTAATCGAAAATTTCTTCCCGCTTATACATAGTATAGTCACCGCAAACGCAACTCGTACATGTACCTGTTATTGAAGAGTAAAAGGGTATCCTAGATTCGTTGTTAAGTGTGTACGATGTAAACGGATAAATACAAAAAATATATATTCTTCATCATCTTCATTACTAGCTGAGTAGATCTGGCCTTGTCCGTGCGTATAACTATAAAACTATTTAAAACTATAAATATAAAAGCTAGATAGATTGGAGATAAACCATGCCACTACTAGTGACGCCTCCGTTTT
Source organism: Drosophila santomea (assembly GCF_016746245.2). Classification (NCBI taxonomy): domain Eukaryota; kingdom Metazoa; phylum Arthropoda; class Insecta; order Diptera; family Drosophilidae; genus Drosophila; species Drosophila santomea. Next base: position 486,603 of record NW_025319012.1, read on the forward strand.
AAAATTTTTTATTCCTGAACTTTGCCACACCCACTCTAACGCTTGCAATCTTCAAATCTTCTGCACATTACAAAAATGTATATTTTTGGCATATTTAAATATCTTTTCCTAAAAGTCGCTCAATTGGCTGCTCGCCAAAATATACATAAGGCATATGCGTATTATATGTATGTATGTATATACCAATTCCCAATTGGTTATATTAAATAATATAGTATAGTTCTATTTGAATACCGCTCGACCTTTCAAATGTAAATTAATTACCGCTGGCTAATCCTGAACTCAGATTTTACGTTTTTATCGATTAGTCGTCCTTATGAGCCAAAATAAACATGTAAGTTTATGAAGGGGGTAGACAGCGGAAGGGGTTCGGCGGAGAAGCAATCCGATTTACATCTTAGCCCCAAGGTGGCCAAGAGTATAAAGTAAACTCAAGTTAAATATTAACACATTTCGGTGGTGTCTGGTGGCTGGCGATGTGCGAAGAAATCAATTAAATCGTTGCTCAGTTCTTGAAAGCACAACGCTGTAAACGATTTTGAAAATTATTTGTTATTTTCTGAATTTTTAGAAAATTCCATTCTAAAATATAGTTATACTTCGCCTGCCTAAAATAAACAAAGTATATTTCTTTAAATTTCTATCAAAGTAGTGCACTAATTAAACTATGCAATCTATTAAGCATTAACCTTTCGAAAGAAGTCGATTAGTTGCCCAACTGTTAGTGGATTGTAATCAACGTCACTGATTTTAAAACGCTAAATTGAATTTGTAGAAAAGCCTTTGGAGTTCACGGCCATTTGAACAATTGAATTTGGAGACGGGAAAAATGCATTAAGGTATCATCTAAAATTGACTACCAATTTTATATAATGAGGTGGCCGACACTTATCCCAGCAGATACCGAAACAAACGGATGCAATTGCTCAATTCGGGACAAATACAGAATCCGACTCGTACATTGCCCTCAGATTTATCAGCATCAGCAATTACCATCGTTGTACAGACGAATTGCTCCATTGGGAACCTTCAGTTATTCCGCACTCGACAGATAAGCTTACTGCTGCTGCTAATAAAATTTGGTCAATAATGCAAATCAGGTCTTATCGCAGACCAACTGACAGTTGCCATTATATTTACACTTGTGTTTACCTCGCTTAATGGCCATATTTACATTGGTATTAAGTCGCTAAATTTGCACGGCGCTAAAAGCACTGGATCTATCCAGTTCGAAAAGCAAATATTGTCTACATGAATGCCTGATAATTTTTTTTTAAAACTTTAAACAAGTACACAAACAAGACCACCCGATTTAAACTGGATTCATTCCAATTAACATCGGAGATAACCACGAGCCTTTTATATTTTGATGAATGGAATAAGCATAGGTTGCAGGCACAGATTAAATCATTTACCAACTAATATTACTCATGCATTGCGCACTTAACAGGGTTTATTATTAATTTTATATCCTTGCCATATTCTCACATTAGACACTTCTTTTCACAATCATTACTTAAATTTCGCTCACTGTGAATGACTTAAAGTGTTTATTAATCAAGTCCACGCCCACCTGTTTCTTTATTGATAGAAAATCACGTGCCACACAGAAAATTTAATACGCGATTAGATTTTAGCACATTTTTATTTGCAGCTGTTCCAAAAAGAAGGAGCCAACAAATCAAAGAGAGTTAACAAAACCGACGGGTGCTTTATAGATAAATATAAATGCGTGATTTAATGGAGTATATATGGATTTTGGCCATAAGGCTTCATGGCCAGTGAAATTCGTGGGTTTTAACCAGTTTCAATTGGTTATTGTGGCAGGTCGGTCGACTTGAAGAGTGATAGTAATAAAAAGGAAGGCAAGATAAACTTATTGAAATTGATTTACTCTTTCTTCTCCTTGCAGGTAAAGAAACATTACAGCTGAAAAAGGAACCTGGCTAAGTAGCATGTAGTATGCCAGGATCAAAAAAGTGAATATAGCATCATAATGAGCATCCGCACGGAGCAGGATTACGACAGTGCCACTCCGGCGCTGCAACAGCAAATGAATTTGGCCCGAAGAGCCTGCTGGAGGATCAAATCCTCCAGGTCGGAATCCCTCTTCAAAACTATAGTTTCTGCAATAACAGATACAGATACAGTACCACCACCACCATCAAAAGATAAAAACAAAACGAGAATAGAGCCACAGACAGCGCCCGCAAAACGCAACACATTCTGCACATCCTCCAACTGGAGGGATATGTTCAGCAAGAGGATGCTGCTTATTTGCGCCCTAGTCCTGATCCTTGGAATTGCCCAGGCCCGGCCCAACACGATTGCTGTGGGAGTAGCTCCGGGAAAGGTCAGCCAAGATATTCTAAATCCGGTCACCCAGCTAAATGTGAGTACGCCAAAATCAAATTCCACTGCAAATATAATCATAATTTATAACTATTGCTAAAAATATAATTTGATTAACCGAAGTTTAGGAAGTGAATAACTAATTGTCGTGTGAATCTAAATTTACAGTCCCTCAAATGTCGTAAACTATATTCTTAATTGCACACTTTATTTGGAAAATTGATGTTGTATCTGATATAACACATTTTCAATTTTTGTTTTATTTATGAGCTGTAGAAGTATATATCAGACAACCCCTGAAGTGAGTTATCTAAGAAGCAATCACATGATTTCCTTTTTTAATTCTAATAAAAGATTTATTTATATAGCCACCAGAACTTTTTTTTACAGACACAAGAAGCTTTTATAACTAGATACCATTGATACCAAGCAATGGTTTGTCCTCAGTTTTAAGTCTGAGTGAAAAAAGGGCTATATTGTTTTCTTGGTTTACTAACTCGCCAAAATTTATTAACTCCAATTCGCAATTGATATTGATATGTCAAAAATTCTGGCAGTTAGCTTACTGACCTAGATCAAATTTCAACAGAATTTGAATAGGATTTGTCGTCACTAATAATAATCATTTTAGTTTTGAATGGCGTGTTACCAAAAGGTTAACGGAACGCCTGATATATTCCCAACCCAACTGATCTGGATATTGTATTCCGCAGTTTATACAGCCATGTAAACATTTTATGTTTTCCTTTGTAGGTGTTGGAAATTTATTAGTTGCATCGCGCATTTATCAATTTTCCGCTCCGTGTTTGCCAATTAGAAACACCCCTAATATCCGAAATATTTCTCTCTTCCTTCCTGCCCAAAACCAGCTGCGCCAGTCGACGCCCGGGGATGCGGTAGATGTGGGCCTGGATCCAACGCCATCGGTGAGGTTGCCACGTGCCGAGCCATTGAAATCCGGTGACCAGGATGCCGGCGAGAGCCACAAAATGGAGCGGTATCCCCTCTCCAGTGTGGACTTTGCTCGGGTAAAGACGCCGTTCATCATCGGAATCTGGATCCTGTCGGCTAGTATAGCTAAAATCGGTAAGTAAACTATTCGCCTTCAAAAGTGAATACTCTACAGCTGAGCATTTCATTATTCGAAACACTTAAAGCGGCTTATTAGCGAAGGAGCCGGCTTTACAGTACATAATCAGCGGAAAATTTGGTTTTGCCAGGCAAGCCACGAGTCCATTTCCTGTGAAAGGAAAGACACGGAGCCTGCTCCTGGGCGTGGGTGACTTTTTTTCCTTTGGCTGTTGTCATGCAAAATCAATATGGTTTATGTAATTCCTACGACGACGCCATCATGCAGATTTGCGTCAAGTCGGCGACGTAACCACGTGAGCCGATGGGTGCGATTCGTGGCAGAAGGACATTACATAACCGCTCAGTGGATGTGTGCAACAAGCAGCAAGAATCGGGACCTTGACCCTGCCCCGAGCAACAATTGGGTCCAAAGGCTATGTATTAATCATTTACCTTGATTCTCGACCGCTTTCAGGCCTCTCGAGACTTCATTACCAAGGCTTTCAGTTTTGGTTTATTTATTACTGGCCCCAGTGTCGGCAATTTAACACTGCCCCAGACAAGTTTATCGGTGGCCCTGTCCATAACCTTGACTGCAGGCGAGAGAAAATCCATTTTCCTCCATCAAGGGCGCTTGCCATGTTTTTTCGGGTCCTTGTTTCCTATTTCATTTATATTTTTGAGTGGACGAACGCTCGGATTTATTCGGTGCAATTGGATAAGGGCCATACAAAAATGTAGTCGAAAATAGACTGCAAATGTCAGTTGGCTAGAGCAAACCAGTGGGAAGGTCGATAGTAAGATGAGAGGCTGGGCACTTATCAAGGAAATGAGCTCCCCCATAAGATAGAACTTCTTCGAAACATTCTTAAAGTATGGTAACCTTTAATTCCTTGACAGATGTTTAATAATTTTATATTGCTCGTAGAGTAAAAGGGTATACTAGATTCCAAAAGTATTTTATTGTAGTTTTTTTATTTGTCTGTTCCAATTTTTACGGTATACCAAAAACATTTTTTTGTGCGCCACTTCCTACGCCCAAAAATTGCTTACAACTGTCACGCCCACAATTTTGTAATTTGTTGTGTTATTTATACCCGTTACTCGTAAAGTAAAAGGGTATACTAGATTCGATGAAAAGAATGTAACAGGAAGCGTTGCCGACCATATAAAGTACAAATATTTCTAATCAGGATCAATAGCCTTGATTGGTTTACTAAGCTTAAGTATACCTTTACCCTTGAACCCAACACGTTTGATAAGAGGTCGAAGCTGTCTAAAAAGCTTTTAAAGGGTATAACTTACAAGAGACCCTAAAAAAAGAATGCAACTTTATCAGTACTTTTATGGAAAGTTTAAATTGTAATTTGCATGCCAAGCGAATATAGTAAATTAATGAAATATGTTTATTTTCAGTTTCACCACCCACTCCATTTCAACCATTGCGTTGTAGAAATTTTCGTGTTTACCTAGTATATTTACCTTAACTTATATGTATATCTTACAATTTATTCCAGGTTTCCATATGACGCCCAAGCTGCATCTAATATTTCCGGAATCGTGCCTCCTAATTGTCGTGGGCGTGGTAATTGGCGTGGTGCTCTATTTCTGCACCGATGTTGCCGTCTCCCCGCTGACTCCCAATACCTTCTTCTTCTACATGCTGCCACCGATTATCCTGGACGCAGGCTACTTTATGCCCAATAGATTGTTCTTCGACAACCTGGGCACCATCCTGCTGATGGCGGTGGTCGGAACCATCTTTAACATAGCCACCATCGGTGAGTGCGGTAACCCGAGATGGATTCGGTGCTAGCCCCGGGCGAGTTGTCCTGTCGTTTATTTGATGACTAAGTAAACAGAGGTGGCCGATTGGTTATACCATTCATCTAAGTCAATCAACTGAAGAATGGCCAACGAAGATGTCGTTTCAACTGTCGATTGTGGGAGGTCATTTCATTTGCTTGCATTGTTAGGGGGCAGCACATGAGTACACTCAACTTAATTTATTAATGGCCACAAGGGTTTTATATAGTCTCTATAGGATTATAACAAGAATTTCCAATAAGAGATTGGCCTATTTAATAAGGAAGATATTTATTGATAATATTTTATAATTATACCCGGTTCTTATAGAGTAAAAGGGTGTACTAGATTCGTTTAAAAGTGTCTTAATTCTTGATCAAGATCAAAAGCCGAGTCGATTTCTCCATGTCCGTCTGTCCGTCCTAATAAACTGTTGAAGCTAGAAAAATGAGACCCAGCTTGTAGATGCCACGTCCACTTTAACGGCATTAAACTGCCCAATATGGCCACGCCTACAGTTTTAAAAAATGTGTTGATATGTTTTCATTTTGTTATTTGTCTTTTAAATTTCTATTGATATGCGTCACCTTCGAATTTATTTTGATTTACTGTTTTTTTTTGCCAATTCCTATCGATATGCCAAAAAGATTGTTGAAGTTTCTCATTCTCACTGACCATAGCTGTGTAATGGGTATCTGATTTTCGAGGAAGTCGACTATGGCGTTTTTTCCTTGTTTTTATAGCAAAACTGGTAGAATTCTCTGTAAAAATGTAGTTTCTCTCAGCTCAAGAAATTCTTCTCTAAAGTTTAGGAAAAGTTCACATCTGTTATTTGTACTTCCTGAAATGTAGCAAACTACTGACAAATATAATCACAATATTTAATAACAATTGAAGTACCCCCAATCTAACAATAATGAATTGTGAACTGTGAACAGCACTTGTAAAATGGTTGACAATTACAAAGGTGTCGGCAACGCCAGCAATTAGACACCTGATACCGACGAGTAAACAGAAGCTGAATCATCCGAAATATACATTTTAGAGCGTCCGCCTATTGGTAGCCCCTGGAAAACAAAGTCATTGTCTAAGTGGGCGTATAGGCTACATACGAGGGGGAATAGGCCGGCGGCCCTATTTAGATTCCCGCTTTCACCAGATTTACACAGACTATAGTGAAACATGCGATGTGGATGCTAATGCTGTAATAACAAAGAGAAAGAGGGAACAACGTCGGGTGGGTGGACAGGGGTGGTCAGCGTCAGTTAGATGACTAACCAAACCGCAAACGGACCACGGGAAACACGCTCGAGTTGCTATAGTTACCCCAAAAACAACCAGACTTGCCAATTACTTATGCTTAACAAAATGCATTACATATCAATGAGCGCACAGCGCGATTCATTTGGAAAAGACCAAATTTCGCTTCAATTGTCAATTAAAGATCCATTTATTTATTAACTTTTCTGTTTACTTAAGAGTATCTCTAAAAAAATAATTTCTGACTCAGATACATTTACATTTTGGAATAGTTTGTTAGCAACTAATTGACGACTAATAAATTCGTTGTAAGCTTTTCCAGCTTACATCATTTACTGGCGCCACAAATGGTGCTTATTGAAGCAATATTATTGCAAACATTCAATTTGCGTCTTTGCAAATTCAATTATTCTTGGAAAAACACGCTTATCAATTGACTTAAGTGACTTGGAGATGCATTTCGAAGACAACAATGCAATGCCAATGCCATCGATTGGCTAGTATCTAATTAAGTTGAGACTGAGAGGGCTTCGGCAAATTGATGGCTGGAAATGGATGGCATACCCCCTGCACTTTCTGATTTTATTTATAATACCCTCTACTATTTTTCTCCCTTGAAGGTGGCTCGTTGTACGCCTGCGGAAAGATGGGAATTTACGGGGAAAGCGAGACTCCGGGTCTAATGGACGTGTTTCTATTTGCCTCACTGATATCCGCCGTGGATCCGGTGGCCGTTTTGGCCGTATTCGAGGAGATACATGTGAATGAGATCCTGTATATTGTCGTCTTTGGCGAGTCCTTGCTGAACGATGCTGTCACGGTAAGATGGGTTTATTGATTGCGAATGTGGGCTGGTAATGGTAGCAATTAAGTCAACAAGTTTACATGGTTAAGTGAGTCTTCCTTCTGCCCACCAGGTTGTGATGTACCACATGATGGAGTCCTACAATGAGATAGGCTTAGACAAAATCATCGCCCAGGACATCGCCAGCGGCGTGGGTTCCTTTTTTGTGGTTGCACTGGGTGGCACTGCCATAGGTGAGTGCACGATTTTGACTTGGATTTGCTAAATTAATTACACTTTGCCCAGCCAATATATATTTTTAGTTGGTGATAGAACATTTCAATATTTGACAATAAAATAAAATTTACCGATTAAAAGCAAGAAGCACTTTATTTGATCTTGTTCTACAATATTAGGCATCATCTGGGGCTTTCTCACTGGCTTAGTAACCCGATTCACCGATCACGTGCGTGTCATAGAACCCATTTTCATATTTGTGATGGCGTACTTGGCGTATCTTAATGCGGAAATATTCCACATGAGCGGCATTTTAGCGTGAGTTTTCTAAATATATTCCAAACTTTTACCATTTAGTAATACAACTTATTCCACAGCATCACTTTCTGTGGTATCACAATGAAAAACTATGTGGAATCGAATATTTCACAAAAGTCGCATACGACTGTTAAATATGCCTTAAAGATGTTATCCAGTTCGGCGGAGACCATTATATTTATGTTCCTAGGCGTGGCCACTGTGAACAACATGCACGTATGGAATACGTGGTTTGTAGTATTGACCATTGCCTTCTGTTCAGTTTTTCGTGTAATTGGTACGTATTTTATAAAGCACAAAAACGATGTTTATTTTTAATTCTATTTATTTTTGGTTTAGGTGTCATTTTGCTATCGGCCCTTGCCAATCGCTTCCGTCTGCACAAATTGTCACGGGTGGACCAGTTTGTAATGTCCTACGGAGGATTGCGTGGTGCAGTGGCCTTTGCCCTAGTACTGTTAGTGGACGAGAATGTGGTCAAGCAGAAGAACATGTTTGTTACCACGACGATAGCTGTGATTTACTTTACTGTCTTCCTGCAAGGAATCACTATTAAGCCACTGGTGAAAATCCTTAATGTGAAGCGCGCTAATAAACGCAAGCCAACCATGAATGAGCGCATTCATGAAAGGGTCAGTAATCTACACAGCCTTAGAGCACAACGATTCGTTTACTTAATTTTGATTTCTTACAGTTCATGGATCACTTGATGGCTGGAATTGAGGATATAGTGGGCAAAACGGGCAACTACAATGTGCGTGATAAGTTCAAGCGTTTCGACAATCGCTTCATTCGTCCGCTGCTGATCAGAGATCTTAAGGTATTTTTACATCTGAGTTGATATATGCGTTTAGAACGGTCAAAACTTTTAGAACATGAGATCTCTAAATCTATACCTGAACTGCCATTAGGAAATTAATGAATTGCATTTATTGGACCACATTCCCATGCAAAGCTATGAACGAGCGTTGAACAAGAATAAAGGGGCGAGTGCATCAAATGAAAATGAACAGAGCCGAAGGCATCGTCGTAATTCAAGTATATCTTCCAAAATGAACCCTTTTAGAAATATGAATGATACGATTTAGTAAAGCGAATATTAATAAAAGTCAAGTCGAGTTTGTACCGATTTATTTTTGTTGCTTTCCACTTTAACGTAGGGAGCTGAGCCGAAGATCATCGAGACGTACTCCAAACTGACAATGCGCGATGCCATGGAAGTCATGAGGCGAAATCCATCCACTATTGGCCAGATGACGGGAACCGAGTCTATGAGCGCCCTTTTCCGGAATTATACCAATAACTATATTGGCGGAAGGTGGGCACCGCCAACAATATACACCACCTGGTAAACGAATTTTGGATTGAATGATATCTTGCCTGTACTCACACCAAAACGATCGTATATTGCATGAGTACGAATAAATTCAAAATTTATGTAGTTTATATACCCTGACTTAAGCATGAATTGCACAAATTATTTGTTTAAGAAAATTGGCACCTAACAAATTGAACACAATGCAAGCAGAGGCGTCGCACAAGTGTTTCATCGAAGCTCAAAATCAAAAAGTACTTTGTCGTTTCTATCTAAAATCGTAGTATAATGAACTTTTGTGAAACGACTCTTTGTAAATCATTAAGTGTATTTCTATGTCTCCGTATCTCTAAAATTCGTTTAACCACTTCTTTAGTTTTTACTTAAATCTAAAATATAATCTACTCGTAATATGTAAAATAAAACCTTTCTCTTTGCTCTTCGATTATCCTATACTGATACTTGTGTAAACCATTCTTCAGTCCCAGTCTAACAAATCTAGACAATACTTGCTCACGTAATCTGGACATGGCTGAGCTGGATTATAATCCATCTAAGAAGGATCTGACCGATGCCAGGATACATCATCTTTTGGCCGAAGAACTGAAGCCTTATAGAAGGGTATGTATCGGACGAATTTTTGCACACGTCATTTGCAATTCACGTTTTGTAACAATAAACTTTTGGTTGGATAATCTAAAGCAACCAGTTCTTCCTTAAAGCCCCCTAAGATAATCACAGACAAAAGTTATTTCCTTAAGTTGATACTCTATATCTGACAATTAATGTCTTCACCTCTTCGCTCTATAGTAGTCACATTCGATATTTCTTTTTTGTTATGTACTATGGGCATTTAGTTTTCCACAATTTTCGCTTATAGCTCTGAATATAAATATTTTTTTGTCTGCCTATACACATAGATGATAATTATATAGAAATATTTCTATATAGATATACTTGTGATTAATCGATTATTTAATTTCTTTCCTGTTGTTTCAATACTCAACATCAACTACTCGACAACGTGTTTAAATAAATCAAAACTGCTTCAAACTTTCGTGTGCTTATCAAATCAAAAATAAAAATTTCAATATTGCGATAAAGGCCTCAATACAAATGGTACGAATAAATTGGTTAATGGTTTTGTGTTTAAATTCATTTGGTTTGTTTCCTGGTTAATTTTCATAAACTCCTTTCGAATTAACTAATAAAACTTGTTTGTTAAATGTTACACGTTGTGTGTCTGTATTGGTGTTATTATATATTAAATTATCCTAAGCTAATGAAACTAGAAGATATCAAATACTCTGCAACTTTCATTAAAAGTAGTTATGAGCTACAGCGTTTAAAATATTTTTTGAAATATTAAATATTAATATTAATATTTCATACTGATAAATAATTTGTAATTAAAAACTTTCACGTTCTTAGGAATACTAATTTACTTAACAAAAATATAAGAATAAAATCGGATTTGAAATTTACTTTAAAAAAATATAAAAATAAAATACGATTTAAAATAGGATTCTTGCAGGTTTTTTCGAATTCTATACTTGTTATAATGTACAAAATATAAGGAACGTTAACCAATTAGTTACTAGTGTTAAATATGAACTGGTCAACATTTTATATATAACTACTATCAAACATATTGAAGGTCTTGCTTAATATTATTTTGATCTAATTATTCGAATTTTTAATTATTAACTTTACTAAAATTTGTGTCAATGCAGAATGTGAATGTGTATTAATAATAACACAACAATTGTTTCACAATTTTTTAAATTCATTGCGTCGCAAGATATCTTACCTTTATGTATTGTTATTAAAAAAACTATAATAAGTCACATTTGTTTATAATATTGAATTTATTCTTAAAATACCTTGTTTCCTTGATTTCTTTTAAATTTTTTAATATCAATGTCCAAGCTACATAAATTACTCACATATTTGTCTGACAGCTTTCGCTGTGTTCACCACTATGTATCGTAAATCCTAAGCACTGGAGAGGAATATAATTTTGGCTTAGCATATAATAAATATTAATCTCTACTCGTAAGATGTACAAATGTTTATTGAAAGCCGTTACTTACTCAGTTCATGTTCACGTTAGTTAAAATCAAATTATCGTAACATATATTAAATTTATTAAAATGTAACTGCCTTATACGGCAACCCAAGTAACCTGCAAGGCCACCTCTCTCTACTTAGATCATTGTGCTGCCATTTTATGATTTCGATATTAATTTGCTTTGTCGGATGTTTTTACAGCACCGTCGTCTTAGTTATAGCCGACACGCAGTAGATGACAGAGACTTGTCCACCCAGGTAAGTACCTGTCCACCCAAAACACCAGCAACTTGCTTCTGCCCATTTGTAAGAATTGAACAAAGGCTAACCAAATTGTTGCTCTCTTGCAGGTCAATTACAAGATGCAAATGAACTTCAGGCGCATGTTTAATGATCGAAAACATCACAAACGCAGCAAACGTGGTGCCAGCAACAAGGTAAGCGACTCCATTTATTTTGTACTCGAAGAATTCTTTTTTAATGGATATCGGCACTATCCACAGGAGGCCAAGGAGAACGTTAAGCAGAATCACGTCTCTTTCCATGACTTTCAACAAAACGGCACCACTAAGCAGCTGACCAATGGTACGGAATCGAGTTCAAACCATTCACGAAAAAAATCGTACAGAAAAAGACATACTCACAATTCACTTAACAAATATCGTAAATTAGAAATAGGTAAATGACGCTAAAATCAGCAACAAATTTTTATCCAATCGAAAAGCATATTGTTTCAGTCAAAAAAATCTCCAATCAGTTCGTAGAGTTAAATTCTATAAAGTTCATATTATTTTCTTTATGTTATTCATTGTACAATGACCAGACTGCGTTATTTTCGTGCTATTCTTAGTTCGTAGTGAAAAGTGTAGTAAATTTTAAGTTTTCATTACAGTTTCATGCGTCATACTAACCTAATTCACGATACTTTTAGTTTTCTTGAAAAGCACTCTACTAAATCCCAGTTATAATTTTTCAAAAATTATATATGTTCTGTATGATGGAGTTTGATAGGTGGATTTTGGCAAAACCACGTTATTTTATCGCTTCATGCTTGCAAATTTTATTTTAGTGTTAAAAAAATGAATACTTTTTACAGATGCTTTTAGCTTATTACCAAAATGAATTTCAAAGGGAAAAACATTGTAAAAATTTGTATTATTTTGGTAACTAATTTAATTTCATCCGAATCCTTCTCTTTCTCCCCTGCATATCGCTTCCTTCCAACTGATGCCGAAAAACCACACACACATTTGGCCATAAACCAAACACGAAATTTGTGCACTAATCGAAATTAATAACCCACCCAACCCGCAATACACACACATAATTGTCCTGACTTGCCTAATTATTTGTTTACTCATCCCAAACCATACAAAGACTATATTAACAATGTGCTTAATGAAACAGCAGAAGAGTGCCAACAGAATCCCAACGAGATCAATGTTGTTGGCCCGAGCGACGATTGGGATGATGGCCTGACGTTCACCGCCAAATCATCACGTAAGTGTTCTCATTACGCCCGTAAGCCATTCCTATTTGTAAAACCTTTTATTTTCTTCTAAAAACTAACATTTGTAAAGAGTAAAGAGGTTGTCTACATAGAGCATAGGCAGCCCTAGGTGTTATCTGCCCTCTTCTCTCTACACATATCCTTGTTTCAACTGCTCTGTGTGAGCCAATTTTCTCTACATTGTTAGCTGTCATATGGCAATATTTGATATTTTCCATATACTCTGTTTGCTGCCCACCTTGTTTGTTTTGATCACACAAAAATGCCATCATTTAAATAATCGAATCTTTTTTTGCCTGTAAAGAAAGAAGTATTTGTACATAAGTCGACTAGTTGAGTAGCGAAACACGGTTTCTGTAAAAGGTATTTTCAAACTAATTGAATAACACAGATTTAAGACCAAAGAATATTTTTCTGGGGAAAGCGTTCTTTGTCCTGTTCACTTTCTGTTCATTGATTTCATTTGTACTGTATTTTTCCATTTGTTTTTATCCTACCCCCTAAGAAGAACCTAATAAAAGCTATAACAACGAACTTTCTACATATATTTCTTGTTTTATGCCTTTCCAATTATTTCGAAAACCAATCACTTCAAAAAAACCAAAACACAAATCGAAAAAATGTTGCTGGGCTCAAAAAAATATACACATATATAAAATGATTACAAAAAATTACGATTAGCTGACTCGGACCGTGCCAATAACAATTCCCTGATAGCCCACATACAAAACCTGCCGGGTTTCGATGCCTCCAAGGCCCGTATCGTCGTCCAGCACTATGCGCCCAGGGCCGACGACAATCCGGACACAGATCTAGAGTCCCCGGAACAGGCCATTGGGCCCACGGCCGCCGAATTGATATTGCCGTGGCGGCGGGATCGTTCATACCAGAGCATTGGTAAAGACATCATATTCAGAGCAACCATTCCACCCACAATTAGATCAAAACAGCAACGACATCTGCAACAATCGTTTTGAATGCTATATATACATAGCTCACTTTTCGATCATTTGCGTTCTAAGATTCATAGTCATATTCGAACTGAAGCTTTCAAAACTAATTTGGAAATATATTAATATCTTCAACTTTATTTTCCGATGTTAAATACAAGGCTTTAAAACGCATTCGTTTTTTTATTACTATCATACGAAAATATTTAACTTTGGCCGCTTACTACTTTTATAAGTCAAATCAAAAAAAGTTTTTTTGGGCTTGGCCTAGCGAAAGCCAAGACTGTCGCCTTAGCATTACTTTGAAACGAAACTTAAATGTAACATACCCAGAGTCCAACGAAATTAAAAATCATCGACTATCTCACCTATACACCCATACATTTTACAGTATTACGTATTCTTAGAAATCATATGAAGCCATTACCTTGTTTAAAGAGTGTCTTTAACTTGGTTCAATCTAACTTACTCAGCAATGCGCAACTTGGTCGATATTTCTGTTACCTATTCTATATCAGTTAATCATTTATTATTATATTTTCTCAACGCGATGAATTCTAATGCCTTTATTTCCATTCCCAACTTGTTAGCCGTGTTTAGTGATGCCTAACGTAGCTGCCCATACAATTAGTAATCATTACACTTTATTTGTGCGTCGTTAACGTAAACTTACTTGTAGACGGCAATTGCCATTGATTGGTAGAAAATTCTAGTCCTTGACTTCAGTTGAAGGTTGTTATTGCCAAAGCTCGAAATAGCCTGCATTTACCTCCATTGACTTACCTAAAACAACTTGAAAAGTCACATCAAGTAACAATTTAGTTATTACAAATTTCTGAAAAAGAAGAAGCGTCGTAAAAGAGCATGGCATTTTTGTGCATGACCAAATTTTTGTTTTATATTTTTAATTTTTTTTTACCCTTCAAAAACAAATTTATAATGTGTAATGACTGGTGGACGTTTTTCATGAAATTGTCCTCGGAGCATTCAACCTATGCTGAAATATGCGGTTCTAAAGGCGCACAATATCAACAAATTTAACATAGCTTAAATGGGCCTGTCTGGGTAGACCCATTATACATGTAATGTAATATATATATAACACAATATATATATAATACAATATATATACAATACCATATATATACAGCTGCGAAAAAAAAAATAGCACCACTTGCCCAGTAAAACTTTGAATAAGTCTCCTATCTACAATTTTGGGTTTAAAAGGATCTGAAATACCTTTTTAGAAAGGTTAAACAATTCACTTTTTAGAAAATAAAAAAAAATCACAATTGTTCTATGAATTCTTAACTTATTTAAGGAACTTTATGAAAAATGACAAAAAAGGGCGAAAAAAATAATAGCACCACTTCATAAAAAATGCTTTAAACATAAAATATAAACTTAACAGTAACAAATTCATTAATAACAAGTGATTGTATATTAAAACTACGCCGATCCCATTAATTTAGTATTTGGTAGTGTATCCTTTATTAGCAATAACAGCTGCGCAACGCTTTGGCATGGAGTCAACCAGGTCCTGGCACCGTTTTGGGGTTATATTGCTCCAGGACTCCTTAATCACGGTCCATAGGCTTTCGTTATTAGTTGGCTTAAAAGCTGCAACTGCCTTTTTAATATCCGACCAAAGGTTTTCGATGGAATTGAGGTCTGGCGACTGCGCAGGCCACTCCAGAACATGAACTGATTTATTTTGGAACCATTCCTTGGCTTTCCTGCTGGTATGCTTGGGGTCATTGTCTTGTTGGAAGACCCATTTTAGCGGCATATCATATTCAGCAAAGGATAGCATCACCGTCTCCAAAATATCCACATACACATGCTGATCCATTATGGTTTTTATCCAATGTATTGGTCCAACTCCATAGTAAGAAAAACATGCCCATACCATTACACTGGATCCGCCGTGTTTAATTGCTTCTACTGTGTCGTTTGGCTTATATTCGGTGTTCCTAGGGCGCCTTACATTCGATCAAGATCCATTGCCACCAAAAAAAACCACCTTGCTCTCATCTGACAATAAAAAGTTCGTCCATCTTTCGCATGGCCAATTTAAATGTTCCTTGACGAACTTAATGCGTTTGGGTATGTGTCTCCATTAAAAAAGGACCTTTCCTTGGACTACAGCCTTTTAAACCATGTTCCCTTAGACATGTGTGAACTGTTTGCACTGTTGCGGATATGTTGAGATCCTTTTTCAGTTCGGTAGGAGCTTTAAATGGATCCTTCTTGCTCTCGGGCACTAGCCTTTTGAAGAGATGGGTGCCCAATGATTGTTTTTTCCCACGTTTTTCGGGATTCTCGTTGTAGGTGATTACATTTCCTATAATTTTGTTTGAGCATTTAAGGATTTGGCCAATTTTTCTAAAAGATTTTTCTTCAGAAATGAGTTTTTTGATCAAGTCAAGTTTTTCTTCAGTACAGTGCTTTCCACGTCCCATTTTAATGATTTTTTTAAGGAAATTTTTTAAAAATCGTTTTCGAAATAATAGAACAAGTGTCAAGTTTCATAACCACATGCTTTTTACCAAAGCAATCCTTCGATTATTATTGATTATTTGAAAAAACCGATAGTGGTGCTATTTTTGTTTTCGCCTCATTTTAGACCTTGCCGCCCAAAAAAAATTATAAAAAATGAAGGTATGAACAATTCAAATTTTTTTTTCATTTTTGGATGGGAAAAATACCTAGCATTATGCGAAAAATCAGTATTTGGTTCTATCGGTACCTTAACCTTAATTTATTTGATCGATAACAAAAAAAGGTATGGTGGTGCTATTATTTTTTTCGCAACTGTATATAATGCACTAAATATATATAATACTATAAATATATATATATATGTATATATATAATAAAAATCAATCTGTCGCCAAGGAAAAGTAAAGATTTTCATTTCGTTCTGTGAAGCCTGATTTATCTTCAGTTAAATGCACCTTGTTTGTCTTTTGACCTATTCCTTGTATCATCAACTACGCTTGAGTTTTAAATATGTTCAAAATATACTCAGAATTGGCCAACCACCATGCAATCGACAGCTGAAAACCAAAACAACAAATAAAACTGAACGCTGCATGCAAAGCAAAGCCAATAGTTTTATTTTTCCCCAAAATATAAACATTTCTATACATTCATTTTCTCGAAATTTGTGTTTGTGATCTAGTGGCCGAACATCCCATTCCCGAGGAGGATCGTAATCTGTCCCGCGAATCCGACGGAGAAAGGCGTGTGGCCACGCCTACCGCCACGGAATCCCAGTTGCCTTGGAAACGGCAGGGTGACGAATGCACGGATGCAGTGCAGCAGAACGAGTTCCCCGCTTGGGCCTCCAACAAGGAGTACTTGGCCTACAATTCCCCCAGTGCAACATTCCTAGGTAATCAAAGGTTTTTTGCGACAATAACTAAGTGGGAAAATTGTTTACATTCACACAACAACTTCTAAATAGTTCTGAGAGGGCTCTTCTAAGATTCATCTTTCTACATTGAATAATTATGTCCTCAGTTTATTACTCTTTGTGAATTGGCAAAACTACAGGAATAAGGGAGCTGGTTGATTCTGCACAATTTTTAATTTCTTTGGTTACCTTAGACTTTATTTTATACCTAAAACTTGGGAAATACATACCCCTAATCACATATAATAGATAAAGAAACTTTAAATGTATAATTAATTCTACAAAGTTCCGTAAAGTGGTTTATTTTCTATGTAAGCTCAAGCAAATTTGTATATATCAATGTGGCTTCTTACTTGTCTAAATGTATACATAAGTATGGAAAGTGATACCCGATGGCGAAATTGCACCCAATTTTTATGTGTCCTTACTGATTTGATGTTCATTTCGTTGGAACTTTCCTAAAATGTTCCTTTTTCTTTCTCTCTTTTCCCCGGATTGGTTTTCCCCGATAACTGTTGCCCACCTCTACACCCACCACCCACAACGTTTCACACGATACACCACACGTACTCTCTGTAAAAACTACTGAAAACGCGTTCAACGATCCCGCAACAAAGGTGGTATAAACAAGCCTAAACAGCCAAAGTCCGTCATAGGTCTCTTCCGACGTGAGAGTTCCAGCTCGAAGGCAGGGAGCGTTGGCATCGGCAGCACAGGAGCCATGGACTCTGCCGCCACTGGCTCCGACACGATGATGGTGCCCATGTCCAGCCAGCCGCCCAACACTCCATCGTCGTCCATGCACAATCCGCGGCTGGACAAGCGCTCCCAGTCGATTTCGTCCAGTTCTCTGGGCGCCGGAGCGCATCAGCTAGGTCCGGAGGGTCATTCCGGCCCATTTCCGATTACGGCCAGTCACCGGCGAAACGTACGCAGGGGCTCCATGCTTGAGCTAAGCGGGTAAGTTCCATGTTTACTTCGTCAGACACCAAAAGTCTGCACACATTATTTTCTATCTTTATTGTTTTGTGGAAAAGTAATTAAGTTCTTTGCGTTTTCTATCAAACTGAAATGGGTCTTTGATAAAGCTAGCCTAGGCGTTCATGAAAAAGCCAGAAATTAAAAGGAGTAATATTTTGTAAGAGTAATTCAAAATTAAATAAATCTTGCTACCAATCTTAAAATGGTAATATGTGATATTGTTCTTAAACTGGGTCATATTTCTATATGCTCACAGTTCGGGTAGCTTAAAACCCATTTCAGCTATATTTTCTTCATTTAACGCCTGTTCATTAAAAGCTTACAAATACTTGAAACACTATGATTTCTTATTGGCTTACCTTACAATTTTAAAAGTATTTAGTAGCTTAGCTTTATATTTTATTCGCTTTCATACTTTCCTGCTTTTAACCTTTTAATTATTTTAAAGTAGCACAAATTTTCTTTGTTTCATTCTAAAGCTGTAATTTTCATTAAAATAAATTATGATCCGATATTGGCCTTTATTATAAGTACGCTAATGCTGTGTGATCTAGACGTATAGACTACACGTCGAGTCCTGCCTGGCATATCCTTCTTTTTTTATTCCAACAAGTTTTCAAGAGTATTTTCCCAGGTTCCGAATAATCTTTCCGCTTACTCACCACTCCAACTTATCCACTACTTGTCTTCAGTTGCACCCTTTGTCGCTTAGTATCAATATCGCTTACATTTCAATATTATACTCCAGAAGCCCCTATTCAGTGTATGTGGATATTGTGTGGTTGAGCCTCGTCTGTGTCTTTTATTGTGATGATTATTTTACAGACTCATTGCAACTGGACGAAGGCCCAGTAGAATTTTGCAATTTAGTACGGGAGCAACTAATTTACTAGGGTCAGCCATGATTACAAGCCCTTCTCCTCCACCTCCTACTACTTCAACAACAACAACTACAATAAAACCTACAAGCACATCAACAACCAAGAACAACACCACCAACAATTCAACAGATACAACATCAGCAAGCGCGACGAACTCGACGCCAACCTCTCCGAAATCGGAGGACAACGCTACATATACGTCCCATACAAAGTAAAGATCTGAAATGGCAGCGAACCCAAAATGTCTTGGGCAACCAAACCGACCATTTACGAATTTCGATCCTTAGTGAAAAGAAAGTCAATTTCCCAATACCGCGTATACTGGCGTGAATACGATAACTCCCAACACGACATATGTGTACTGTATATAGAGCCACAGATCAGTGCATATCATTGTAGAGTAACTGGTTGTACCCTTGTAGGATAATTTTTTGCCAACGCTCGCTCTTTTTACCTTAGCCGAAATTACAATACAGGAGACCGTACTTAAGTCTATTCCGAAATATTAATCTTGCTATTGGCTTCAAACTTAATTTCTTGCACTTACTCAACACAGATATCTGAACTAGCCCACCAAATTTCGCCGTTCTACCGTTTCAGGATGTTGTTAATTGGTGATGTGAGCGATTGATTTAGTGTCAGGCAATATTTTGCTTTGCAAAAAGTATGCTGGGCTACTGCAGTTGTTGAATTTCGTTTGCATTTTTATTGACCTGTACCCATTTTTTTGAATAACAGTCCTAGTACAGTAATAAAACAAGTATGCGACAGTAGAACAACCTATTTATTTATATTGTTCATTGATTTTTGTAGTTGTACTTCGTTTAATATATACATATTTTATATGCGTATTCATTTTATATATGCATAAACATTTTTCTATGCTTTATGTTCCATATTAGCACCCAGCCCCTTTCTATCCAATTATATAACCCAATATGCAATGCCATTTCTAAAAAAAACAATTAACAATTAATGGAATCTATTATTTAATAATACCATTGTGCTGTGTTTACTTGTTTGTGAGTATTTCCAATCGGAAAAACATAAAGGAATTCAAACTAAATCCCTAACTATAACTGGTTAATGAACAAACTAGATTGGTCAACAATTTGATGAAAAATTATATTTTTTAGCGGCGTCTCAATTGAATCTGATTAATTAAATCCGAAACGAGCACAGAGCAAGAGCAATTCACTAGCTACACTGTACACTAAATGCACAAACACACACCATGTCTCTACACGCACACAAGCACACACTGACACCAAACTGTTATACAATTGAGAACACCTGTGATAACTTTCCCTAGACACAATTTCTATGCCTAAGGTGTATCTTTAAACGGCTTTAATCACACGAACGATGTGTAAGTATTAGAAGAAGTATCTATCCAGAGTGTTATACGAATAATACAGTGCCTAGGCTTAGCACAACTAACAATCGAACCTTATTAACGCCTACACTCTTCTCTGTGCTAATCCGAATTTTGTACGTAATCTTAATTTACAATAAAAATCCAAACAGCGGACTCAAAAAATTGTACCATTTATAAAGAGCAGTAGGGCAAAAAGTTGAATGTAACGTAGAACTGTTCTGTACTGTGCCTTATACATGTCTTCCTTGTGAGTTTTTTTACCATCTTCTTCTTCCATTTTAATTTGCTTAAATGTAGTGCTTAAAATATATTTAAAATATTTTATTATTAACTTTTTATTAATTTACGATTTTTACAAAGTTTTATATAAATATGCATACCTAAATTAGATGTAGCCTCTCATGCTAGCATTCACCCATACGAATACCCAAAACAAAATAAATCCTTGGCCAAAATTTATCACAACTTTAACATTAACTTTCTTCGCCTTCTTTTCACATCATCCCACCATCGACCACCAACCACCGCACACTCCACACGACACCTCCACCAACAGAGACACAATACCAGAGGAGTCGTCGTACCAGCATGGACACTCCAAGTCCTTGTGTGAGCCGGCGGACTCGGATGAATGGGAGGGAGCACCATTGTCCACAGCTGGTGGAGCGAACAGTGAGCTTTTAATGCGAATGAGCGGCAGGGAACCGCTCCTGCCACGCCCATCCAACACGCCTCGTGCCCAGATCCGTCGCATGAACGCCGGTGCGGTTGGCGGGGCTGGCGTGAGTCAAGCGGGCCGGAAAAACCAGGTGACCAAGGCGCTGTTGGACTACGAGGATTCCGAAACCGACTCCGATGAGAATGATGATGAGGACGAGGACTTTGATTCCTACGATGACGAAAACATTGTGGTCACCACTTTTACAACACCGGCCTCGGGCAGAAGATCGGGATCTAGTCCAGGATCCGGATCAGAAGCCAACACCGCCACTACCACCACGACTAGCATTAGGCTTACCCGCAACAACGACGAAAGCATCATTTGAGTATCAAGCACGGATGGCGACGTGGAGGACGATCTGGAGGATGACGGGCCATCGGTCTCAGCACCACCAACTCACAATTCAAAAAGTTTGCGGCTGCGTCTCTTCCCGTACGAGATGTTCTATTAACTAACTCCTAAGCACACAATTAAATGACCTAGTTCATAAGCGAAAAAGTGGAAAAAAAAAATAGTTTCAAAAAAAGGTTTATAACAAAAAGCTTTATAATTATATTAACACATAAATCGGACAAATGCTTAGATAAGAGAGTAGCAAAAATTGTATATAACACCAGATTTAAATATCTTAATTCATTTCTTCTTGGTCGTTTCAGTCGCTTTTTCAGATATTTAACTTCCATTTTGTGTTTAGTCCCAATTAATTGTTATTTGTTCCACAAACATATATATCAAAAAAATAATTTAGTAACTTCAGTTGATGTGTTCCAAAATAACACGCAAGAAAACAAATTGTTTAATAATTAACACAGCGTAGCCAAAGTTCATGTTAAGCTTACAACTAAAGTTTATTTCTTTACTTGTAATTCAGAAAAATTTACTAACTGAAAATCACATCGCGAGTATGTGTTGCATACAGTACTTAAGCGCGTACTTAGTTCTATAATGCTGAGTTTGGTTCCATTTTAGCCTTAGTTATTAGAGTTTTAAGCAATTAATTTCTAAATAACCGCAGAGTTAGTACTAAAAATAATGCAGTAAAGTTGTTCTCAGCTGGAACTGTTACTAAACTTGCATCATTCATCACTATAAATAAAGTTTAGGAGTATTTCGAAACTGTTTTGGAAACAGCAATAACCTCTGAAACTGTATGAGTCGGAAACGGTGCTGAATAGACGGCTTTAATACATGTTATCTAAACAACCGATTTTCTATTAACTTTTCTATGAGATCTCACATCTTGTTGAAATTACTTCGCAGAGACAGTTCATCAAAATTTTAACTTACTCTATGTATGAAATATACACAAGTAAAGTAACTGGTGTGGACAGGAAAACGGACAGAGCTATGTAATTTAAAATTATTTTTGTAAACATTTACGAACAATAACGTTAAAATGCCCAATGGATCATGTTTGAACGAAAGAGAGTTTCGCAAGAGCGTCTGTGTGAAACTTGACTGCATAACTAGGATTGAGCTTACCAAGCATAAAGGATATAAACGTGCTCAAAAACCCACGTAAAGACTAGGAATAGTTGAAACAAATAGATTTACTATGCTGACGTAGATTTGAAGATGTATTAGAAGAACGAACTCTAATTACCAGACCAAACTGGACACACTGAGCCAACTGAGAGCACAGTAGCCGATATCCAGAATGGGACATATTCTGGAACCTACCTACCTAGCTATACTTGCGTGGACTGCTAACGAGAGAGTGGAAATGGAACACATACCTACCTACTACGATTCACACAAAATAAATATATATATTTTCAAACTCACGGGCAAGACGCATAGTACGAACCTTTGATTAATCATCTACATACCTGTAAACTTAGTAGTTTGTAATCCCATTAGGTTCTATATAAGAATGCCTTTGGCCAAATCAAATCAGAATTTGTTTTCATAGTTTTTCACATTTTGTTTTTATCAGTAAGACAATAAGCAGCTACCAGATAAGCTGACTCTTGGAAATTGTCATTTTGAAAGAAATCATTAGAGGGAAAACCTTAAAGTCAGAGCTGTGTTAAAATATGAGCAGGGTTTCATTGTAAAAATAAATTTTTCCACTGAATTTCAAAGTCAACATTAATTGTGGTGTAAACACTTTTTATTATGGACGCTCGCTCATAAATGCTTAAGGAAACTAATATTGAATTCAATTCCTGACTAAATCGAGAACGTGTTTGCAATTTTCATAACATGGGCCCTAAATGTGCATACTTAAATACCATAAATAAATATTTTTAGCGCAAGATAAACAAAAATGTAGTAAAAACACTCGATGCAAAACCTAAACAAAGAATTGTAAATTGTTAAACTGATTTTAAATAATTTATAAGAAAATTTTACTAAAAATAAAATTATTGAGGAAAGCAAAACAAACTAAGCCGACGCGTGCAATTTATGACCTAAAGAAAGTTGTATAGGTGTGTTTTGTTTCACCAGCAACGCCACGGACCAAATCGTTTTTTCGGCATTTCTGGCTGCCAGTCGACCACCACTGTTTTGCCTACCAATTGATGCCCATTTTGCTGAAGTATAGACTTCGCCAACAGCTCATTGCACTTAAACCGAACATAGGCACATCCCATAAGTTGGTCATCCCGCCGCTTTGTTATGTGTACCGCTTGAATAGTGCCTTTCAGCTTTTTGTTGGATACATCGTTCCTATAACCCTGGTCGGTGTAACATCCGCGCCACTGTTGCCATAACCGCTGCATTCCTTTGGATGTTCTATCACCGGCAGCTTGATCTGGCCCGATCTCTATGGGTTAACAGGCATTAATATTACGAGTACTCTTTTAAATGCATTAATCGGGTGTACAGACCATTTAGTTCGCAATTGCAATCAATGAATTCAATCTACTTTTTTAACAAAAGGACGCTATAGGGTATGGGTAACGGGTATGTTACTCAGCTAGGATTATGCAAAAGAGAAAGCAAGTGCTGTAGCAGGCAGAGATCGAGTGCTGCAAACGGCTCTTTTCAATTACCTTTTAGGTGTATTGTGGAAGGCTTTTAATGCCGATTGAACATGTTTGGTACGTAGATAAGATCTAAATCTTCGTGATCTAAACAAAATAACATTTACAGATTTACGAATATTTTAAGAACATGAGCGTCAGCCATTCCTCACCGTAATGGGCGTTTGTCTTAAGAGTGCGTTACACTAGTGTAAAACAAGCCTGCGCTGCGAAGGCGTTACTTGAAACTACATTCCTAATCTACTGCTAGCTCCCATAGGTGCCAAAATCTCGACAGGTGGTCGGATAGACGGACTAGTCATATCAACTGGTCTAGACTCTAGAGATCCTGAATATGGGAACTCCTTTTACTTGTTACATACTCTAACGAATATAATAAACCTTTTAATTAATTTAATTGACAAATACAAAAACGAAAGCATTCTGTTTGAATTTCTTTTATACATTTATTGCACCAAGTATGTGTAATTTGTTATTTTCATATTTTAATTTAATATTTTTGCTCCTTTCATTTTATTTTTGTGTATCTTTGAAACTGATATCTTTCAATGCTTTATGGTATTTTTTTGTTTTGTTTTTCTAGAAGAATTCACGTTATATTTACTCGAATGCATTGTGTGTCTGTAGAAGATTTCTTTAAGTTCTCCACAGCTCAGCTTGTATATAGGTAAATATATCGATGGTCACCATTTCGCGTTTAAAGTGATTCCTAGTGTAGGTGAGTGTGCTGATGTATTTGATCGGGATTGCGCCTCGTCAGTAATTCCGCTTAAGCATTGTTTACAATAACAAACTTTAGTAACGATTAAACAAATACCCTTATATGTATGAGCATTATATGTATGCAGGAGTGTATATGCGGGACGCGGAATGTACGAATATCTCAATTAACATTTTTGCTTTGATTTTTCTAAAGAAATTGTAGTATTTTCTGTATATATGCTGTATATGATTCCTTTGTGGTTCATTCAAAGTTATTAGTACAATATATATGTGGAATTAAACAACCCAACATTTTCTACATAAAAATGTGTTTATGCCTGTAGAAGTTCCCCACCCAGCCGCCGATCAGTTGGGATTATGGCACCAACTGATCGCAGCCGTGCGGGGCTCATAACGATTCTTTACTCTGTTTTCATTTAATATAGTTATAGACGCATAAGTAGTCGTGGTATGCAATAACAAGTTACGATTAAGTTAGTCCATGTATGGTGACTGTTTGGTTATCATTTTTGAAAGGCATTCGATAGTATTTCTTCATATGTACGGGATAGCTTAGATACATGTGGGTGATTTGTTAAATAGACTAAATGTAACTAGCATAGAATAATTCGAACAGCATAACGTGACTCTCTATAATATCCGACTATCAATCCCATCGGGTTGAAAGAACTATGTGTGGATTTTGTACATACTTAACTTTTACATTGCAAACAAATGTAACATTTATCAATGAGACAACACACGGTTAATTAATACAGTTATGGCAGTTGAGACAAGCACTTAACTTAGTCATTAAATCAAGTATGTTATTTTAAAATTTAAACTGAAGTTAAGCTATTACAAATATATTTCCCGTTTTTTCCATTAATCTTGATGTCTTTATAATGATATAAGTAAATGGTCATCATGCTTAATATTTAGTTAACAATTATATTAACTCCCTCTTTTGGTATTAATACTTTAAGTATATACAATTACATTCGGATAATATATGAAAACACAGAAAACCATCGTTATAGATACTATTTGCGTATTTGTATAGCATTCGGAGAAAAAAAACTGCTGAATATTCGGGATTTGATCGATAAACACAACTACATACAACGAAATTCCAAGTATCATTTGATATCCTTATGTATATCTAGTTTCCATATGCAGATTATTATATAAACCCTTTAAAATGTGATTTACTAGAATTCGGTTGTATTTTACGTTTGATTTGTTACGAACGTGAAAGGATTCTATAAATGATTTCAGAGGAGATCTGGTTACTAATTCTATCAAGTTAAGGGAATTTTACTCCGAATAGGATAAACATTATGAATAATCTTTCAGGTTGAACAATGAAAGAAGCCAACTTCTAAGGCTTTCTAAAATACTGTACGAATTCCGGCTAGGTAGTTACGGAGGATATTGATGCTGCTGATCTTAAGTTAACCCAATTCCCAAGGGATCATGTAGGTTCTTTATCGGTATTTTTGTAAGCAAGTGCTTGCCGCCGCTTAGAGGCCAAAACCGAGGCCTCGTTATACGTTTCCTGTTGGCAATTAAGATTGAAATTGCATTTAATTCTTTTAATTTATGTACAAAATACAAATATTAAAATACAAAATATAATTAAGCAGACTGAATAAATACATAAATAAATTGACACTAGAAATTAGCTAAACGAAAAAGAAGTCGCTAGGGATAAACTTAGGAGTAAATCTAAAAACTAAATAATCACAATTAACAATTAGATACAATTTGGGAATATTGCAACAAATAAACAAATTCTATAGCGAAAGGCGAGAACTTATTGGCATTGATAATTCGAACATAATAGTACAAATAACGTAATATGTCTACGGAATGTGGTAACTAGAGAGCTGAGCTACGCAGAGAGCTAGATCGGCAGGTGAGATTCACTGCTTGGTGATGCCATTAGCTTTCGCTGGCTTACCGGACGTCACGAATGGTCCCACATAATTGCTTGGGAAAAGACCGGAAAGGCCATTCAGCTCGCCACGCCACCACTCTGGCTCATCCCGACCCAGAACGCTAATGATATCGTCTTTATCAAACGACAGCTCGTCATCATTTTGTGCTTTGTACGGATAGAGAGCAATGACCTTGTCTGTATCGAAAAAACGATTTAGTTAAAATCAAATAATACATATTTCGAATATTCCAAAACCAACCCAGGATTTGCTCAGTCATCTCTATACGACTTCCGGAAACTGGAGTATTTCGACCGCTGTTGCGGCCGCCTTGGAGAACTTTTACATAGGTGGCTGGGAACCATCCGATCTGCCGCCGGCGGCCCTTTGCTTGCAACTCACCTTCCCACCAGCCGGAGTCCGTCTTCTTGCGGATCATTATTAACTGGCCTCTCGTCAGGGAAAGCTGTTCTGTGCTGGTTGCCTCATAGGGTGCGATTACTTGTGCAATCTCAGACCGCTTGGCCCTCATTCCCTGTAAATTATTACGAAAAAAATGCGGGTTAATTAAATGAAACTATTAATGAAATGGTAACGGGCTGTGTCAACTATTTACGGGTGTCATGGAAGAGGTGCGTGACATGGGTCGGCTGTAGCTCTCGGCAGGCTCGCTGCTTTGTGTTTTGGACTGTGTATTGATCTGGGAAACTTCAGTGTCGAGATCTTCGTGCGCATCCTCAGCGCCAACGCCTGGGCTTGAAATCGGCTGCTCGCTGGGCTCCTGAACAGGCAGCGGCTGGTAAAGCTGCTCATGTACCTCCACGGGAGCAGCGGTGTAGGCAGCGTTACCGTTTAGCGTCGTCTCCTGGGTCAGTGCAAGTGTTACAACGGTGGCAAAAAGCACAGCACATGAAAAGCATTGGATTAGTAGATGAACATGAGGGCAACGGTTAGACACGACTCAGGACTTAGGGAAACTACATTAATATATCTCTTTTGAACATAGATAATATGAATAATGTCGGTTACGTTTTAATATAATGGAAAATGTACACGATTTGAACTTAGTATTCTTAGAATTCTTCATTTTAATTCCCATCAATTTAAAAAGCAAATGGCTCCACACTAAACTATATTACTGACTAGCTATCCACTTACCTGGTCTATAGATTCTACCGGTTCTGCAGCGGCTGTGCTCGCTGTGCCCACGTCTGCCTTCTGGACATAGTTTGAGGGGAACATGCCCGTGCGATTACCAATGGTACCTGTCCACCACTCGCCCTCCTTCTTGATGACCATGACCATCTCACCGGCACCAAAGCTCAAATCGCCCTCCTCGGCGGACTCATAAGGATATGCGGCTATGTAATACTCGACATCGCCTGTGGCAGTCGGATCTACGGAACCTGCTGAAACCGAGGTGGTATTGATATTGTCATTGTAGGTGTCAGCCACGGTAGCCCCTTGAGCATCAACCGGGGGTTCGACAGCGGCTACAGGAGCAACTTCACCGACTTCTAGTTTCTCCACATAGGATTCAGGGAACCAGCCGGTGTGGCCATTTATCTCGCCAGCCAACCAGCCCGGCTCAGCGTTCTGCTCCAATGGAACCAAAATAATGTCACCAGGCACGAAAGTAATCTCTTCGGCGTTGCGAGCGTTGAACTCGTATACTGCTTGATATTTCACGAATCCCTCTGGGGCCGGTCCACTTAAGTCCACATCTGGAGCTGCCAGTGCGGAGATGTCATTGCTCACCACTGCATAAGGGTCGCCTGCTGTCGTATCCGTTTCCCCCCAAGCACTGGAAGTGCCTGTGTCCCAGGCAGAGGTTACGCTGCTCTCGTTCTTTTTATTGTACTTCAATTCCAGCACTGAGGTGCGCTGCACATCGTATTCCTTGTAGAGATCTTCGCACTTTGTGATTAGGGCGGAAAGCTCGGCCTTGAGCTCAGACATCTGTTCATCATTAGTGTTGATGTCCTCCTTCTTTGACTCAATCTCTTTACTTATATTCTCGACTTTGTCCTTTATTTGCTTGATAATTAACTGTTAAAAAAGGAATACATGTTTAAAGAAAATAATATTATGGAGATCCACACGCCAAACTAAACTTGTCGTTTAAAACTAAAACTTGTCGGATATGCCGAAGCTCACCTGCTTGTGGGCGAATGCTGCATTCAGTTGCTCCTGCTGCGCATTCTCCCCTCCCAAGGCAGCACCGCTGGCCTTGCTCTTGGCATCCCACTTTGCCCTCTCCTGGGTGAGTTGAAGCAGTTTGGCGTTCTGCTCCTTAATGCGTGCTTTTAGCTGCGACATTTCAGACATGGAAGTGTCGCGCTGGGTGCGCATCCCGTCGATTACTGTCTTTACGTTTGTCACGCCAGCGCGAGTGTCGCAAATTCTCTGCGAAAGTTCTTTGATCTGTAATAAGCCGCTTTAGTTAGATAAGCCAGTCAAGCAAGTTAGTTATAACCGAATAATACTTTTTCATTTAGTGTGCTCAGCTCCACATTTAGCTGGGTGTTGTGTGCCTTCTGCTTAAGAACACGCTCTTGTTCCTTCTCCTTCTGTGCGTTCATTTCAGCAATTCTAGCCTGCTCCCATTCCTGCTGGCGCTGCTTCTCCAGCTCCCTGGTGCAATAGAAAATTTATGAATTTATTGTCGCTCAAAGCAAGATTAATGTCCTCACTTTCTGGCCGCCTCCTTAGCCTCCAGTTCCCGCTTGCGCTGCTCCTCCTTCTCCATCTCAATTTCTCGCTGGCGTTGAAGCTGTCGCTCCAGTTCCTCCTGCTGCTTACGCTCAGCCTCCAAACGAGCCTTTTCACGCTTATCAGCCTCTTCACGCTCCTTTCGCTCTCTTTCTTCCCGCTCCTTACGCTGCTGGTCCTCCATGATTTTGCGCCTACGATCCAACTCAGCTTGACCCTTAACATAGTTCTCCTTACGCTTGTCTTCGAAGGAAGCTGGGGAACGCGAAATCACATGTGTTTATAAATGGACTATAAACAACATGTTTGGCAAAGGAGTTAATTAAGCACTTACTTTGTCCAGGTAGTCCGGCTGTCGGGTCAGCATCGACGACTCCCACTCCGCCCTGGGACGACACAGATGCGTGTCGGGAGGCCGGCTGTGAGCCAGGACGGGACACCATTCCAGAGACCGATCCCGGCCGCGATTTTATCTTGCGCAAGTTCGGCGGTACCCAGTCTTGGGGAAGGGTAACCGGAATTTTCTCACCAGCCATGGCTTTCTCGCACAGAAACATAGCAAGAATAAACTCGTCGCAGTTCAACCGTCCATCGCCGTCGATGTCAGACAGCGTCCAGATTTGGGCCAGCGTGACCTGAGGTAGCTTGCTCTGTACAAGAACGCCGCGTGCCTGGGATCCAGTTAAGTAACCAGATCGGGTGCGATCATTGGCATTGAACACCTGCGTGTATTTGCGCTTCTGCCCAGCTTGAACGGCCCATTCTCCTTGGTTTCTAAAAGGATAGAAATTAATTGAGGAGTTAAGAGCAGATGCATTTGTTTTTGCTGATCTGTTTTTTATCTAAGAAAATTAGTCATTAAATTCTAAAATTAAATTAATAATATTAGTATTAAATCATAGATTGAATTTTAATTCTAAGTGATGCTTACACAGACTCGATGGAGGGCGCCCGCTCCGAAATGGACATGTGGCGACTAGGTGGATTGCTGGAGGGTGGTGTGGGGCCAGGAGGCACTGAGACTCCGGGTGGTGAGATGACAGCAGCCGCAGCCACCGGAGGAGCCACAACAGGAGCGGGAACAACTGTGGCGACTGCCGGACCCATTCCCTTGAGTGGATCCAAAGGGCTCATGGAGCTTGTGGAGCCACGTGGCGTCAACGAGGGAGTGTTCTGGGCATCGCCGGAAAGGGACGTCAGTAAGCTGGGAGGCAGGACCTTGGGCACGTCCATGCCGCGCAGCTTGAGGTTGATAAGCTTGCAAGCTATGCTGAACTCATTGATGTTCATCTTGCCGTCGGAATCGGTGTCCGCCAGAGCCCTGGAGATAAGGAAATGAGTAAGAATTAAAACTCTTATCGTTAGATGATTCATGGGGCGTCATATACATACCAGATTTGGCCAAGGATCAGTGGCGGCAGCTGAGACTGCAGAAAGAATCCTTTGGCCTGAGCGCCGGTAACGAATCCTGCCTGCGGCTGGAGTGCCTTGAACTGTTCCTGGTACTTCAAACGCTCCCTCGGGGTCACCGCCCACGCATCAACCGCCGGGTTCATATTGGGCAAACACTTTATCCTAGTTTCCAGAGAAAGCTCTACCTCTTTATCGTCCTTGTTCCGTATGTGTGTGTATTAGTGCGCTCTTTTCGGCCTCTTTTGAGTACACATCAAATACACGCTCTTTCGCTGCTCACTCTTTTCGCCGCTCTCTTTACTACGTCTATCTCCTATTAAGTATCCACCACCACCCCCACAAATTTTCACAATGGATTTTTATGGTTTACCTGTAAAGCATTTGCAAAAGTATTAAGCGATCTCAATGGACACAAGATGTAATGTTTGATCGTCCCTTTACTCGCTTTCAATAGGTTTAAGTTTC
Source organism: Drosophila santomea (assembly GCF_016746245.2). Classification (NCBI taxonomy): domain Eukaryota; kingdom Metazoa; phylum Arthropoda; class Insecta; order Diptera; family Drosophilidae; genus Drosophila; species Drosophila santomea. The sequence continues at coordinate 517,877 of NW_025319012.1, forward strand.
TCTTTAGTAGGCGTTTTCACTTTTCAACCGGATAGTCACAAATTAACTGATAAGTGATGATTTGGTATGGTCTCTGCAACGCACAAGTTATTCCCTTATATACCCCTTTTTACATTAATTTTGGGGCTTACTTTGCATCGGAACAAGAAAATTTTGTATTTGCGTAAATTTAATCAATATTTTATATGATAGGACCCGATATTGAAGAACGATAGGCTCCGATAGGTTCAGACTAATAATCGAAGGAGGGTGACCATCGCCTGATTCTGTGATTGTGGCAAGCAAGTGTTGAAAAACTCGGCAACCTAGTTAGTTGTGACGGTTCTGCATCGTTTTTGATATTGCCGCTAATCGATTTTTAAATAAATTAAACTAGTATTGGGTAAGGAATATCGTAAATCGCATAATTTGTTTTGGGCACTAGTACCAATATTCTTCTTCAAAACGTCATCAAGTTGATAAAAATAGACAACAAAATATGTACAGGGCAGTTTAACTATTAGAACTATTTATTCTTATATTTAATATTTTAAATTCCTAAGAAAGCAAAAATTAAAATAAACAAGGACGCATTAAATTTTTTGAAAGGACTTAAATTATATCTTAAAAACTGCAACAACATTATTAGATGGCAATGAAGCAATTTAGTTTGAAAGCATTTAAATACTTTACAATTTTTATGCGTTGAGCGTAATTGACGTTTTTATTAATATTAATCTGATATCTATTACCAAACATTATAAAATAACGATTTTTGTATAATGATTTTCACTACAATATCACAATTTTGTTTCCGATATTTAACAAGTCTACAAGTATTATTAAGAGGCAGTGTGCATGAGCTATTTCCAAAAATTAGCTATCGAAACTAACATGTATACCAAGTATCTGTAGTGCTTCAAAAACGCAATTATATCGATACAATCGTAAGTAATTAACTATTTCCATTTTACCGTCCCAATCTCTTTCATTTCGACCACGTGCAGAAACTGGTAATATCCGTATCGTGAAATTTGGTGAAACTCATGTAACAAAATGTCGGAAACTTCAGAGGACGAACAAACCCAATTGCAAACCAGTGGCGAAGAGGAGGATCTTAGTAGTGAGGAGGAGCAGGAAGATGAAGAGGAAGTCGCAGATAACGATTATGAAGAGGAGGCACAAAATGGCGAATATGATCCATCTAAAGGCTCCGACCGGGAGGACGACACAGCCGAGGATCAGAAGCTAACCTGGAAAGATCTCGTATGAGCCTTACTTCTAAATCACGTTCAAATTCATTCTAATGCTCACATAATTTTTCGAAGGGTCTCAATGAGACTTTGTGTCAAGCATGTGACGAATTAAAGTGGAGGTCTCCTTCAAAGATCCAACGTGAGGCCATTCCGGTAGCGTTACAGGGCAAGGATGTTATTGGTCTGGCGGAGACCGGTTCCGGCAAGACGGGAGCCTTCGCTCTACCCATTTTACATACCCTTCTCGAGAATCCGCAGCGGTATTTTGCCCTCGTGTTAACTCCCACGAGGGAACTGGCCTTTCAAATTGGCGAGCAGTTTGAGGCCCTTGGTGAGTTTTCGCATAATTTATTTGCTTGTACTTTGCAGTGATGTTAAAACTGTTTTGATTTTGTTTATCAACGAAAACATGAAATTATTATTTTCTTATTCGTCACTACCTCTGAGTAAAAACTTCCATTTATAGTATTCGTAAATTTAAATCTGCTGAACTCATGCTAGCTCTGTTTTTCCAGGTAGCGGGATTGGCATAAAGTGCTGCGTGGTTGTCGGCGGCATGGACATGGTAGCCCAGGGCCTTCAATTGGCCAAAAAGCCACATATTATTATTGCCACACCGGGTCGCTTGGTTGATCACCTAGAAAACATGAAAGGCTTTAACCTTAAAGCTATTAAATACTTGGTCATGGACGAGGCGGATCGTATTCTCAACATGGATTTTGAGGTGGAACTTGACAAGATCCTAAAAGTATTGCCACGTGAACGACGAACCTTTCTGTTCAGTGCGACTATGACCAAAAAGGTAAAGAAACTGCAGCGCGCCTCCCTCAAGGATCCCGTTAAGGTAGAGGTGTCTAACAAGTATCAGACGGTTGAGCAGCTGCAGCAATCATATTTGTTTATCCCTGTTAAATACAAGGATGTGTATTTGGTTCATATCCTTAATGATCTGGCAGGCAACAGTTTCATGATATTTTGCAGCACCTGCAATAACACGGTTAAAACAGCATTGATGCTTCGTGCGTTGGGATTGGCTGCTATTCCGCTGCACGGTCAAATGTCGCAAAACAAGCGACTGGCTGCTTTAAACAAATTCAAGGCCAAAAATCGGTCAATTCTCATTTCGACAGACGTGGCCTCCCGCGGCCTGGACATTCCTCATGTGGATGTTGTCGTCAATTTTGACATACCAACACACAGCAAAGACTACATCCACCGCGTGGGAAGAACAGCAAGAGCTGGTCGCTCCGGCAAAGCCATCACCCTCGTGAGCCAGTACGACATTGAGTTGTATCAGCGCATCGAACATCTGTTGGGGAAGCAACTACCACTGTATAAGTGCGAGGAGGATGAGGTGATGGCCCTTCAAGAGCGAGTGGCCGAGGCACAGCGCACCGCAAAACTGGAGCTTAAGGATTTGGAAGATACAAAGGGTGTCAAAGGACACAAGAGGGGCGGGGACATCCACGATGACTCGGAGAACTTCACGGGCGCCCGCAAACGCATTAAACCGATGAGCGCCGTTGGCGGCTCCCACAAGCCTGTGGGTGGTGGAAGAAAGAGTTTTGGCAAAAAAAACTGGAGCAAGGGCAAGCAGAAAAGATAGGTCGAATCTGTATAAAAGTCTGTAAAAAGTGTCGATTTTAATTAGTGCTACTCTAACAATAATATAATAAAAGTTTTTAATAGAAAGTAATACTGAATACTGAAGTTTATTGATAGTTTCGATAATACAAAATATTTGTAAAAATCATATAGGAATAATCATTTGATAACTTCATTGAGATTGGTGTTTATCAAGGGAAATGAAGAGATTATGATAAATGTCAAAGCAGATATTTTCCATTCATTTAATTTGCTTAGTCAAGGTATTTTTTATTGTTTATTGTTCGAATATTCATTGGAAAAATGAAAACTATAGTTCTCATTTGAGTTATACGCGGCTATTGGCGAATGTCTAAAATTAGCAACTGTGGAGTGTCTTCTTAATGGTGGACACGGCTGAACGGCAACAGATGTTGTAATAATTGAGGAAGGACCAGAATCCGCTCCTGGCGGCCCTTGACTTGCGCTCGTACTTTCATTCTGTCTGTAGCTTTTCGATGTGCTGCTTAGAATCGACATAATAGTTTCGTTGGTACAAATAGAATTTGGATGTAGGGTGATCAACTTAAGGGCGTTTGAAAATTTATCAGAGCGGTCTACGGAAGATTTAAGTATGGTGATCAAGTTTTTTTGGGGTATCTCAAAGTTATAATCCTGGTCCAGCTTCATGAGCTTATCGCAATAATCGTCCCAGTTGGCGTTGCACAGAATATTTAGCGTCATGAGCATAAAATCGCGATATTTATGCGCTTTGCATGGCAACCACACATACTCCATAATGCATTTCACAGCCTCTTTCTGCATGCCGCACTTATAGAGGGCTTCATAAGCGTGTACCAGTAGGGGAGCTGAAATGCTTTTGTACAACCGGCAGTCGGCCAGCATGATTAGCAGATGCTTCCACAGGCGGCGAAATTCAAAAATGTCTACAAACGAGGTGTAGTAGGTCTGAAACAGGAAAATGCTTCGTATCGTCTGTCGGTAGAGGTTTACCAGGGTGTCCTCGTCCATCCTGAACAAACGTCTCTGAACTTCGCCCAAACTGCTCATTGTATGATCGCAATTGAAAGAGATGCATCTGTTGTCCACGCTTTGCATGCACCTAATCCCAAAAACTTCTTCAATCCAATTAACACCTTCTAGGTTGGAGCCTGACGTGGGAATGGGTACTTGTGGTATAAACTGTGGGCTGTTGGTGCACGATTCTGGTTCTACTCGATATGGTGGAGCAAATACTGGCAATATTTCTCTGGACCGTCGAGCAGCGGTTGCTTCGTCGCGCTGCTTGCGATTGGATTCAGCAAACGGGGGATCCGCTAGTGAAGACGGCACAGCCACCTTGCAATTCTTTTCTAACTCCTCCATTTCGTAGAGGGATCGCATCACGGAGGGCTGTGTCTTCAGATCTTCAGCATTTAGTTTTGGAATTCGAAACGATTTTTTTTTTTGAATTTGGTGAGCATCTTCTTTTTTGATTGACTTAAGTGTTTCTGTGGAAGGCTCGGGTTTGAGTATCTGCTCCGCCGCTTTCTCGATCGGTTCGAGCTCAGTCAAAATCTCATCGTCGAGTCCATCCCAGGAGGCAGCCATCGAGAGCACATCGTCATCGTCGTCCTCGTAATCCAGCTCTTCATTTCCTCCCATAAGTAAGTCCATTAAATCGGATTTGTCTACCTCTGCTGTCGATGGTCTCGTCAGATTCTCGAAGAAATCGCTGGTATGGACTATCTGGGTATCGATCTCGCTGGGTGTTTTATTATTTAAGTTCTCCAGACACCGATCAATCTCCTCCACCTCACGAAATATCTCCATTGGTATGTCATAGACGTCATCATGTTTTAACTCGACGCTGGCCCCTTCACCGCCCACGGGACTAGATAATTTAATAGCGTCAACCAGTGGCTGATCCACATCCATTTTGTTTGGTGCGTAGTCTTGTGCTCTCCGGAAGTTATCCTCATCGCCAAACATATTGTAGTTGTGCTCATAAAGCACATCGTAGCGATAGTTAGGACTCCCGTATGTACAATCGATCTTTTGGCCCAAATCCTTCTCAACGGGTCCATCAATTTCTGAGCATTTCAAGTTGATCGCAGTCTGTGGCATGTGGGCTGGCATCAACGTTTTGGCGCTTATCTGCGGTAACAAAAGGAAGTTGTTAGGTAACGTAAATACCATTAAACTGCTTACTGATTTTACACCATTGTTCCTCATTTTGTTTGGCGGTGTGTTCCTATGGACTTGAGATGTCGATGGCTTCTGCTGTCCAGATGCTTTATGGAAGTTTTTGGCCTGCTGACTGATCTTTTCGTGCATGCATTGCTTTCCCTTTGTCTTTAAAAGTTTTTGCAACTGAAGCGACGTTGTTTTTTTCTGATGTGGCGCTTTAAGCCTCTGTTTCTGCTGTTTGGGCTGTTTTTGACCAAAATTTCGCAGTTGCTTTGCTTGAGTCGTCTCGCTTTTTGGTTTTATAGTTAGGAGCTCTGCTGAATGCTTACCCTGCCCGGTGAAGTTAGTTTTTAATGATGGCTCCTTTGGAGGCTGTGCTTTTTTATTATTTGTGGGCCGTCCTCTTTTTCGCTTTACTTGCTCTGGTGCAGGACTGCAAAATTTATGAGTCAACTCTATCTTGTGGGGCAGATCAAGGGCTTTTGGTTTATCGCGATTTATCTTTAGCAACCACTTTGAAAGCGGCAGTTGGTCATCGCAGTCGTCGCTTGATTCCTTTGACTCGTTGCCGCGCATAGATGGCTTATGTTTGTCGCCTGAACTATGTCCCTTGCCGGTTTTTAGTTTTAAATATTGGGGAGTACCTGTGGGAACACACGTGTTTCGACGCTTGATTATTTTGTCTGAAGAAGCTTTGTAATCTTGTGTGGGACCAAATGAATTTCGACGTTGTGTTGACTTGGACGCAATGTTCTTGGGATTTAAGACAAGAACATCTGGAGAAGCACATGGATCTTTCGTCTTGATGGTACTTAAGTCTGGAGCATGAGGCGATGCCTCTCTACACTTGAAAACATATTCATTGCGAGCACAAACACTTGATTCTCGGCTTTTGCCGACAGGTTCACATGTACGTGGGCGCCGCTTAGAATCTCTGCGCTTGGAAATTCCAGCTTTGTAGGAACTGACAGTCGAATGCCTTTTGCCCTGTTTCCAGATTTTAGCATATTCGGATTCACCAGGATTTTTATACGTAGAATTTTTATTCGAAACACTTGAAGATCTTTCTCTATTACCAGAATCACAACCTGTTGAATTTACTACGGTATCACGGGACTTTATGGAACTTGAAGCTTCACACGGAGGAAATTTTGTGGAACTGGTGGGTTCCAGGAAAACAGCGGACTCTGGAATTGTGGCCACCGATCCCGTCTGGTTTCCCTGCAGCGCTTTTCTCGGTCTGACCAAGAACTCTCGTCTTAGAGGTATGCTAGGATCCTGTTGATTGATTAGAAACAAATAAGCGAGTGGTCCTCGGCTAAAATGTGCAGAGTTCTTACGCAGCTGGTTTGGATACAGTAGGGATTTAGCCAGCTATCAAGGAACCCTTTGAAAATTGTATTCCATTCCTGCTCTGACATGGAACTCGTTCCCAACGTGGTCAGAATTTGCTGCCAGCAGGCTAGTTTTTGACGCATCCTCATATTTGACAAGTTTCTCACGATCACCATACAATACTTCTTTTTTCTTAAGACATGTGTTTGCAAATTAACATTAGCGGTTCTTTCCAGTGTGACCATAAACTCGTGTTCAACGGTAGTTAAATACCAGATGATCCTATCAGAAGGCCTTTTGCTATTTTACAAACAAATTTATAAACAAACTCATCTAGTAATTAATTCACAAATTTTAAATCCTATATTATTACGAGTCAAGTTAAATCCTTATTAATTATTCTGACATCATTTGTATGTGTCCACCCACACGCATCTTTAAAAGTTTTGGTTGTGCCGTAATAATAAACTTAAAATAGAAAGGTACATAAATATGGATTTCTTAAAAAATATTTGTACCAAGAGCATTCTAATTGCAAAAGACTTCCGCTTGAGTCAAATAAACCCCATAAAACCCCACACAACTTGAGTTTAAATCAAATAAACAACCTACAATGTGTGCATTTATGAATTTATTGGTTTTGCTGTTAGTGTGACGAAATTACAAGGTATTAAACTAATTAAAAATTTCTAGACGATATAGAGAAACCAAAAGTCAAAATTGTACTAATCATAAATATTTGCACAACGCACGCGGCCAGTTGCAGTGTAGCTAAAGTCCTAAGGTGTACATCCCGCCCCTCAGTTAGGAGCACTGAACGTCAAACAGCTCACAGATACCTTCATCGCTTTTTAACGCGAAGTTGAAGTCTTCCTGCGGCGGATTAAGCTGAACCAGCGGTGGGTTTTCTGCAACATTGAACAGGATCAATTAAAGCATGGGCTCCTTGAAAATGGCAAGAAAACTAAACAAACCTAGGCTCGGATCATCGGGATAAAATCGGCGCAGTGAGTGCCCGGACAGATAATTTTGAAAGATTATCTTCGCCGTTAGCTCGTTCTCCAAGAGTTTCATTTCATCCTTCATCTCGGGATTGCACGAGTAGCCGTGCTCGTCGGTAATCACGTTTCCCGTGCATACTGGAGTGTTACTATCCTCGCTCGAGTGCGACGACGTTGAAGGTGAAGGCGTGTCCAGACGGCGATAGTCAAAGAACCCGTCCGCATCGTGCGGGTTTGTGGTGCTCTTTCCTTGGTTCGTCACCAGGCGAATGTCGATTGTGCTGCCATTATCCAGCGACACGGCCAGCTCGTACTGCAAAAATAATATTTTCTTTAATCACCTATTTTAAGAAAAATGTACATTTTCTTTGATGAAACCAATCAAAAAACACGTAAAGTAGTTCAATGATCTTCAATATCAAAAAGTTTTTACAAAGGAAGATTTTAAAAAGATTGTAGAACATAGCTGGAGGTTAGACCTACATGATTTCGCTTGATATCCACTTCCTCGTCATAATTTGGTATTGTGAATACGGAATCATCTCCAAAGATGTCCAGCAGATCATCACGTGTCACATATGCATACGACCTATTCGAGGGATCTTGCATAACATATCGCAGGTTGCGCTGTGCATACTCCAGTTGCCTGTCTAGGTCATCCTCCACCATTTTTAGGTGATTAGTCCGGCTACGTGCCAGGTCGTAGTCCTCCTGGTCCTTGGCATTGTTGAAGCCCCCGCCACTAGAATATTTACATGTTTAATAATTTTTAATGAAATATTTAAGTGGAATAAACTTTAAAAAATAATAAAGTAAATTCCACCTGTTTGTACAGTATTTTTAAGTGCTGAAAGGCTTCACCTCATTTTGTTTCTGTCATTACAATTTTTAGTTAGAGTTCGCAAAATGCAAATGAGGTCTTACCGCCAGCGCACTAGGGAGCAGTGTCTGCCCTTATCTATTAGTCCAATGCCCTCCAAGACATTGGTAATATCATATATTCGGCGCTTCTGCACGTCCAAGATTTTGGTTGCCTGCAGAGGGAAAAATAAGACGATATTAAAGATAAGCACTTAATGGTAAGCTGTTATAGTACCGCTTTCAGGTCGATGGAGCCATCGTTGGCTTTCATGAGATCCACAAACTTCTGTGTGAGCAGGACCAGTGAGCCCACAGAGCGCTGTTGTCCAGGCTGCGATTGCGATTGTAAATGCGATGGGGACTTCATTGGCGTGGGTGGATCTGGTGAAGTGTCCATGCTAACTGGTGTGGACTCGTAGCTCTGCGACCGGACCGAAGTTTCAGCGGAATCCACCTTCATCATCATAACCGAGGAGGAGGTGCCCGCTGCGAAGCTGCTGTCTCTTTTAACAATACTCGCGGTTTTGCGCTTGTACATGGTCCACAATCGTCAAGGTAGCTATATTCCCGTCCTGGTCACTCTTTGTGTAGCTGCACTCGATATGCAGCGATCAACAAGCTGAAATTAATTGCACTTTGGAGCGAAAATTAAATGAAAATACGAATGTTGGCGCTAGGTTTGCTTTCCGCCATTTATGTCATTTTTTTCATTCTCCCTCTATTCTTCGTGCGCACTGCGCAGTGTGGCAAAGCGACGCTGCCACGACGATAGTAAATCGATTTATCGATGTTTGCGCACATGTACAACACTATATTTGAAACAGGACAACATTTTTTATTTTCTTGTTTTTGATTTATCTTTATCTGCAGTGTATTTCACTTAGTATTACACTTAGTATTAGTCTGCAGTCACACAGATTATCCAGTGTTTTGTACTTGGTCGCAAAATAAATTTGTATTACAAACTTGATCTTAAAATGTTTACATTTTTTTCGTATATCCATGGTTAGCTAGTCCTTAAGATTTATTGTCTGATAATACTCCTTCTTGTTTCTTTTTAGGATCTCCGATGCTTTCTCCATATTTGTATTAAATATATCTAAATATTTGTTACTACTTAAAAGATAGGCAAAAACGAAAGGTTGTTTTAGGTTTTAAAGGTAATTTGAGTATTTACTTTAAAGATTAACAAGAGGGCGCGCCACGTTTTCTAGCTAAGCTAGAAAACGCTTTGCAGCACTGGCTATACCCGTTTGTTTTGTTCGGTCATTCTGCTTTGAAAAAAATTAAACGTGCCAAGGTTTTCGCACTTATATTTAAGGTGAAAAGTCGTTCTACCTTATTGTTAAAATATAATAAGAAAATGCCAGCCAAATCAAAACCAAGACTTTCGCGTGGTGTCCTGGACATGAAGTTTATGCAGCGCACAAAAGATAAAGTAGAAAAGGAGGCAGACGATGAGCAGAGTAGGGCACTGTACTCCAACGAAATCAACCAGAAGATGCTTAATTCCACCTCGAATTTTATGGTGGAGTCCAGCTACTCGATATGCGCAGGCCTCATAGACGGACGCCTCAGTTTCCGGGGTATGAACCCGGACCTGGAAATTCTCATGGAACAGGAGCTGGCAGAAAAACAGGGCCGCACGAGGCCGGAGCAGCCCAAGGAAGTCTCCGACCAAGACATGGTGAAGGCTTATTATGCCAACAAGGCGCCGACGGTCACCGGCAGCATGAGCAAAAAGTTTAACACTAAAAAGGACTTCAAAAGGAAGAAGATCGGCGAAGATAGTGAAAATCCGCATGCCACTAGAAAGCAACACTTTAAGAAACCACGATCAGATGACGATTAGCTTACTACTTAGATTTTACACACTGACTTAGCTCTTAGTTAAATAAAAATGCGAATTCAATTGTATTCGCGCTGTTGTTGTTTCACCGCATGCAGGGCGTAGCACATCTGGTTGTTGTTGATCCAGCGCCAGTTGTTGCTCCAAAAGTCGTAGGTGCTTCCATTTACCATCACCGTCTCACAATTCACTGCAGGTGAACAAAAGAAAAATAGTATTGGAGTTGGTAGCCACAGCTATTCTGACTACAAAGCCTTATCAGATAAACTTACTTGTATCCAAGATGCGCTGAACGTCCAATGGCGAAATCATTTTGTCCCAGTGATGCGTTCCTCTGGGTACCAGACCTAGAACATACTCGCTAAGGATTACGCCGCCGAACCAACTGGGTATAGTTTTGTTCAGACTGGTGATGAAGATGGATCCTCCAGGCTTTAAGGTGCGTACACTGGCCTCCAGCAGGGCCACTTTATCGTTGACGTGCTCCAGAACTTCAGACACTATCACCGCATCATAGCATTCGCAATTGGTCTTGGCATGTTGTTCCACAGGCTCCATTTTGTACACCACTCTGTTAGCTAGCTCTGGACTGGAGCATTTTACGTGTTCGCGAGCCGCCTCTATTAACTTCACGCCAAGATCTATGCCAGTCACCTGCGCACCAAGGCGCGCCAAGTGTTCTGTGAGCAATCCTCCGCCACATCCGACCTCCAGAATATTTTGACCAAACAACACCTTGGTGGTATTTACGTAAGCTGGCTTAACAGTGCCACGCGAAACTATGCCATCTCTGATGAAGGGAACCCTGAAAGGTGAAAAGGACTAATCAATAAACCTTTTGGACAATCTGTATAGCTTACCTAATCTCATTCAGGGCATGTAGGGCACTCATGGTTCCATTTTGATTCCACCACTCTGAGGCGTGATTCTCATGGTGCCGCACTTCCTTTTGGGTGACAGCATCCAGTGGCTTCGCTGTGCTGCTGCTCCTTGTTAATTTGGGCACGATAGCCACTGCTGGCAAATGTCTTAGCTTGCTGAAATGCAAAAATATAATGTAATATAAAAATGCAGTTCCGAAAATAGAATTACCCGCTTGCAAACAATGAATTTCGCAGCATTTTTGCGAGAAAAACAAACTGTGATAAAAAAAACAGCTGACTTTGTTTCGTTGCCACGACAAACGCATGGGCGCACCTAAAAACATGAAGGGGGTTTAACGACTGGCAAAACTAATTAATTATTATTTGGCATTTTCTAATTCCAACATTGTGATGCATTTTGTTTATTTCAAGAAATTTTATTCTGTCAAAAGTGTATATATTCATAAAGACAGAAAAAACTACATACCCTTTTCCCCATACGCAAGTACGCAGTTAAGGAATGAAATTCCTGTGAGAAGGGAACGAATGGAATGGAAATGGGGAACTGTTTAAAGTTCCGATCTGTTTAGTTCTTTATAATTCTTTCTAGCTCTAGATCAAAAAGAAAACCGAAAACTTATCAATCACCTGCCATAGCGATAAAGATAAGCAAACTTTTGTGGCTAATCGCAGTTCTTGCTATTCGTAGACATGCCGGAATACAAGAAGCTTGAGGACCAAGAGCCAGATGTGGAGAATGCCACTAGCAGCGTCCAGAACACTGTTCCCGTTCAGGACGCCGGGGAGGGACAGAGGGCGGCGGCAAGCCAGCAAGCGGGACAAATGGTGACGGTGTCCTTGTTCATGCTTCTTTTCCTTGGCAGCTCCTACTTCCAGGTATATACATACATATGTACATACTTTATATAAGATTTCATATTTTGTTTTTTATTTTATTTAAACCACTTATTACTTTTTCTGCAGCCGCGGCCACGACTGCATCAATACAAAGGGGGTAGGGGTCATGGTCTGCAGGAGAAGTTTGACTGCAACATACAACTGGTAGAATCCATACCCATTGGACTAACATATCCCGACGGCAGTCCGCGATTCCTGAGCACATACGAAGCTTGGCGGAAGTTATTGGAGGGCGCCAAGACCTCACTTGACATAGCTTCCTTCTATTGGACACTGAAGGCCGAGGATACGCCCGGGGTGTCCGATAACAGCACTCGACTGGGCGAGGATGTCTTTGCAAGACTCTTAGCCAACGGAAATGGCGGAAGCAGGTCGCCCAGGATTAAAATTCGCATTGCCCAGAGCGAACCCTCTAGTGTGTCACCCAATTTAAACACAAAGTTGTTAGCCAGCGCTGGTGCTGCCGAAGTTGTGAGCATCTCGTTTCCCAAGTACTTTGGCAGTGGAGTGCTTCACACCAAGCTGTGGGTGGTTGACAACCAACACTTTTATCTGGGGAGCGCCAATATGGATTGGCGGGCCCTGACCCAAGTCAAGGAGATGGGCGTGCTAGTCCAGAACTGCCCAAGACTGACCAATGATGTGGCCAAGATCTTTGGAGAGTACTGGTACCTAGGCAACAGTGAAAGTTCTCGCATTCCCTTCTGGGACTGGAATTACCATACCGCCTACAATTTGGAACAGCCCATGCAGCTGCGTGTAAACACAAATATTACTATGGAGGGCTTCCTATCTAGCGCACCGCCTCCCCTTTCAGCCTCGGGACGAACAAACGACCTGGACGCTATCCTTAACACTATTAACACAGCCATAACTTACGTAAATATTGCGGTTATGGACTATTATCCACTGATCATTTACGAAAAGAATCACCACTATTGGCCGTTTATCGACGACGCTCTGCGAAAGGCTGCTGTAGAACGGGGCGTGGCTGTGAAGCTCCTAATTTCGTGGTGGAAGCACTCCAACCCTAGTGAGGACCGGTATCTCAGGTCACTGCAGGACTTGGCTTCCAAAGAAGACAAAATTGATATACAAATACGTCGATTTATAGTGCCGACTGATGCGAGCCAGGAGAAGATTCCCTTTGGTCGTGTGAATCACAACAAGTATATGGTTACAGATCGAGTGGCTTACATCGGAACTTCCAACTGGAGTGGAGACTACTTTACGTACACCGCTGGCATTGGCCTGGTTCTAAGTGAAACCCTTGAGACCGAGTCCACTAATACCCTAAGAAGCGATCTGCGAAATGTTTTCCAGCGAGACTGGAATAGCAAGTACGCCACACCGCTGGGATAATCACATAATGTCGTTGTTTGACTCCATTTATTTTATTTCTCCCAATGTTATTTGAAGTATTTTAGCACTCCACAGTTGTTCAATCCTATTTATTGCTTTTATTCAGTTTTGATTATGCGTGAGGGTAAACAAGAGGCTCGTTTTACGGCCATAACAGAAAATACAAATAATACACGTATTTATGAATTGGAATAATGTAAGTATTTAAAGTAAGGAGATACAGTGAGCATGAAATCATAACGTAATAAAATTCATTTTTTTCTTCTGATTTGTAAAATGTGAACAAACTGCCTGGCTAGTCACTAAATATATGTTAAATACTCTTTGTAACTACATATAACATTTGGACTTAATTTAAGTTGGGCGAACGCCTTTGTCGTTTTCGTGAGAATCGCTATCCCTTAAAAGGTGCATGAATATAACAAGGACCAGCCTCTCAATCACTTAAAATTGGCACCCCGCCTGAGAAAGTTATTGCTAGCGATGCTCTTTTCGATAGCCACATGTATGGAGGAAACGCGTGCAATGAGCGTGTTGTAGATCAGCAGCAAACATCGCGCATCCATGGCTGGAAAGTAGTAAAGTAGAAATTAGTCTTGCTAGATTCTGAGGAGCCAATCCCCGACTCACCGGCATAAAGAATCTGCTCGCGACGCAGTGGTCGATTAGCCCAGTTTGAACACTGGTTTGATTTGTTCAGTTTCTTGCCAAGGCATGCCAATGAGAGATCCGTCAGGGCGTCTCCTGCCCGGTTTACATTGCCAAAGGGTAGCTCAACGCCGAAGCGCTGCTTTTTCAACTCCAGCCATAGGCTGCGAAGGTCCAAGTAGTGGTGAGGCATTTGAAGGCGCAGATGCAGGGGCAATGAGCGCTGCAATACACTGAGATCACTGACCATAGAGAAGCCTACCTTACGGATGTTCACGTTGTTGAAGATATTAGCGCCCAGCAAGCGCCAGTGTTCCTCGCATAGGCTCTCCCTTGCCAGACAGTCGATCAGGTAGACATTGTGGCCGGTGGCAATCTGTAGCACGCACAACTGATTGTCTCCGCATACGCTCTGCATCCATTCAGAATCCAGGTATATGACGCACTCCTGCTGCAGATGGTATAACATGCGATCGAACTGTTCAGCCTTGTCCACAATGATAAGGCACTCGTCGGGCAGGTCCATGGTCAGGTACATATCACATCTACTTGCGGCGCAGCGGTCCTCGCTGGGGGATTCCCAGCCTGCCGATTTTCCAGCGCCATTTTGCAAGACCTGCGCCTTGATCTCCAGCGGACAATCTTTCGGATCAAGATTAAACTCCTTGTACCAATAGATGGCCTCAGAATGAGCTCCAGCCGAGGCCATATACATTACGAAGTCCGTGCGCAGCGCGTAGTCATAGGCATGGACGCTCACCAGCTCCCGGAAACTGGCCAGGTTGATGCGCGCCTTCTCGTACTCGCGGTAAAGGTAATGCAAATAGCCGCACGTTTTCGTGAACTTATAGTTGGGCGTGACAGTGTCGTCGAAACCATACTTCTTGGCTAGACGCGCCACAATCTTGGCAATAGGCCGATAGCTAAGCACGTGATGAGAGATTTTAAGATTCTTGTACCTACTGCAGGTTAAAGAGACCATAAAATTAGCTCAATTTTAAGACCATTTAATTACATACTTACTGGAGAAAATGCTCGCAGAGCTCTATAACTTGCTTTTCCTTGTGCAGCAACGAATCCAAAAACTTGACAAAGGGCAGCCGCTGATGTGTGGCATAGTCCAGATAGTCCTCGGCTAGTGGTAGTTTCTCGATTGCAATCAGCGGGAAAGCCAGTTCCATCATGTCGAACTCGTGCGTCAACTGCAGACTGATGGACCACTGGGTTACCTCTTTGTACAACCCGTTGTCCAGGAGTTCGCGCAACTTGGGAAGCAGTAAATCGCGGATCTGGCGTAGACTGTAGGCATGGATCACAGCATTGTTGAGAGCCAGCAAGCCGGACGTCTTGACAAAGTTAAAGGCTATCATGCTGGTGTTGGGATCACAGCCCTCGCCAAGCTGCGGAAAATCTTTGTGGAGTTTGCATACCGTGTCCAGCACAAAATGGGACAAACTCTTCGGCTTGATGTTGCTGCTGTCGGGGCAGTTAGCGAAGATCTTTAGGGCCAGCAGTAGAGGATCCTGATGGCCCATTAAAGCCTTTCCAAATTCCTGGCGCAGATGGGGCGACTTCTTCTTGCTATACATGTTCCACATCTCGCGAAAAAGCTTGAAAAACTCTTCCGCCTTTGCGTCCAAAGTGGCGTCAAAGTTACAGCCGTCGATTCCAGCACCTGTCGTGATGTCCTCCAGGCGCTTGATCTTCAGATTGGTCATTAGGTTCTCCATCTCCTCCTCGTCCGACTCCATGCCGGCGGGTATTGCGTTGTACATGTGGCTCTTGAGTGCCATTTTTCACTACTAAGCGAAGCAAGTGCAATTGGCAATTGCAAATGCAATTGACTGTAGAGGTGATAAAACATCGATGGAACCATCGATTTTAAAAATTATCGAAAAACATCGAAGTTTTAGTATTGGCCTGCGACTTATGTACCTAGTCGCCCACAACAACAACGCCGTCAGTAGTTCTGGATATTTGGCGGATTTTCTTTTTTTAAGAACAACAGTTTTTTTCGCAGTGTATTGCGTTCGTTATAGGTAGTAAACAACATATACAGATTTATATGCTTCCATTTATAATTAGCAAATATTTATACAGTAATATAAGGATTTTTCTTTAAATTATACCTACATATACGAACCACGTACTTTAATGCTTGGAAACTTGCATTTTTATTTATTTGTATGAAGCTAACTCCGGATTTAAATCTAAAGCAAACTAATTGCTAAGACCACTAGCGTAACTTATAAATAGTTTAGTTAAAGCTTGCTTATTTTTTGTTTCATTTCTTAGCTGCATATTAATAGTAATTTCTCAACACAATGGCAACACTGCCCACCATTCACCGAAGTGGCAGCCTCGTTGAACGGCACACGTGCATTTTTGTTTTAGTTTGCACGTTGAAAAATGAAGCTGGCGACGAAAAAAGTTAAGACTCTTGGCAAATCCAAGCCTGAATTAAAGAAAAAGAAGCCCGCAAAGGATGCCTCCAGGAAGACGAAACCCCAAAAATCCTCTAAATCGAAAGTTATTACTAGAAAACCGAAGCAGAAAGTGGCCGACCCAGTTAACAACGAGATGCCCACAAAGAAGGGAACCAAGAGATCCCACAAGGAGCAGCTTGAAGGGCTAAAAGATTTAGACCCAGAGTTTTACGATTTCTTGAAAAAGAATGATAAAAAGCTACTGGATTTTAATCTACTGGACACAGATGATGATGATGAAGAGGGGGAGGAAGACAATGAAAACACAGCGACTAAGGAAAATAAAGACGACGAGGATGATAACGAGCAGTACCATAAACCCAGCGAAGATTTGGAGGTGGCCAGCGATGAAAGTGATTTTGAGAACGAGGAAGATGATGATGCGGCAGCTGGAGGCATCCAAAAGATCACGCTCAACCTGCTGCATCAGTGGGAACAGCAATTGGGCCAGGCTAACGTATCAATTGACATTGTCCGCAAGGTTATCCAGGCTTTCAATTCAGCCCTGGCCAGCATCTCTGCCGACGGAGCAGACGGAGGGGAGAACCAGCCTAATGCTGCCGCATTTAAGGTAGTGGGGGCAGCTGCATTTAATGGAGTAATTAAGCTCTGCGTAATCCACCTGCAGCCCGCCATTATTCGATTGCTGGGTGTTAGACCCAACAGCAGCCTACCGCTGCACAAGCACAAAAAGTGGGTCAAGGTGCGCGGCTGTTTGCGCTACTACCTCACGGATTTGATTCGTCTGGTGGAGCAGGTGTCTAGTCCAAATATCTTGGGCGTGTTGCTGAAGCATCTGCATCAAATGTCCGGCATGGTGGTCCCATTTTCGGCACTTGGAAAAACCATACTAAAGCGCCTGGTTGTCTTATGGTCCACTGGAGATGAAACAGTTCGAGTTCTGGCCTTCCTCTGCATTTTGAAGATAACCAGGAAACAGCAGGTAAATACTTTTAACTAGCTTATTTTTGTATCTCCCTGCTAATGCCAATAAATCTTCTAGGCGACTATGCTGAACCACGTTCTAAAAGCCATGTACCTGGCCTACGTGCGCAATTCCAAGTTCGTGTCCCCGAACACTTTGCCAGGAATCAACTTTATGCGCCGCTCGCTGGTGGAAATGTTCGCATTGGATTTAAATGTCAGCTATCAACATGCCTTTCTCTACATCCGTCAGTTGGCCATTCACCTGCGAAACGCAGTGATCCTGAAGAAAAAGGACAGTTTTCAAGCGGTTTACAACTGGCAATTCATTAACTCGCTGCGCTTGTGGGCGGATCTACTGGGCGCTAGTGCGAATAAACCACAGCTGCAGCCGCTGATTTACCCCCTTGTTACCATTGCCACCGGAGTAATTCGACTGATACCCACCGCTCAGTACTTCCCATTGCGATTCCATTGTCTTCAGACCCTAATTTCTCTGTCCAAAGAGACGAACACATATGTGCCGGTGCTTCCACTCATTGTGGAAGTATTAAAGAGCAACACCTTTAACCGCAAGCACTCGGCGGTATCCATGAAGCCACTGCAGTTTACCTGCGTCCTTAGACTTAACAAGGGACAGTTGGCGGAAAATGGCTTCCGTGACGAAGTAATCGAGCAGGTGTGTGGGCTTCTGTTGGAATATCTCGCTCATGAGTCCGCCTCACTGGCCTTTAGCGATTTGGTAGTGCCCACTGTCATGGCCATCAAAACGTACCTTAAAGATTGCAGGAATGCTAATTATGCTCGGAAACTTAAACAGCTTCTTGAGAAGATTCAGGAGAGCGGTCGCTTCATAGAGCAGCAACGTGGTAAGAGTAGCGTCAGCTTTGACATAAAGGATGCACAGGCGGTCGTCGCTTGGGAGCAGCAACTCCATCTAAAGCGCACTCCACTAGACGTCTACTATGCCAGCTGGCTGAAGACACACGAGACCAAGAAGCGACGACAGGCGGCGCAAACGGATGAAATTAATGCGGACTATGATGTTCCCAAGCTTAAGAAACTACCGGCCAAAACTGGAGTACCAGTGAGGAATGAAAACGGCGAGGTAGAACTCTTCCCCTCGGACTCGGAAGATGAAGGCGATGATGGCCTGCATTTGGGATCAGATGATGATGACGATGAGGATGTACAGGATGAGGGTGAGGTGGAAGTTGAGCAGCCTAAAGCCAAAAAGGAGAAGAAGGAGAAGCCCGAAAAACAGAAAATCCGGCTAGCAACAGTAGAAGATGAATACGATGAGGCGGGTGGAGCCGTGGATATTGTTAAAGATTTAGATTTGAATGAATGGTAGAACATTTAAGATCAATTTAACTATATTTACACATTAAATTAAAAAAAAAATACAATAGTTATTTCTCCGGCGGCTCTTTGCCAGGAATAAACTCATACTCCTTGTATTTCGGAAAGGTTCCAATGGTAGGTCCGTCCACCTGCTTAGGCAGTGCCTTGTCGTCCTTGCCCTTGGCGTATGTTGCTTTCAGTTCGGCGGCATTGCGTTTCTTCATGTCCATAATCTGAAGATTTTTCACCAGCTCCTCGCGGGTGGGCGGCTCTTCCCGGCGACCTCGTAACCATGCCTCCCATTCGGCGGTCAGCTCCTGGTCAAAAGCTTCCTTATCCGCTGGTTCAAACCACCGGGAAGCCTTCCTCTTTCCAATCGAAGGATTTGCAGGAATTTCGTAGTACTTATTCCCGAAATAGTCCTCCCCAATGTAATTTCCACGAAACTGACGAGGTCGAAGTGATTTCCAAAAGTTCTTGAAGATGATGCCGATTACATCGCGCGTCGGCTTGTTGGCCATGCTTAAATGATTGCTTTATTTTAACTCGATGGTGTGGAACTTAAATTTATTTTAGGTTTTGAGGTTAGGTCTGACGATTGTTATGACATGAACAGCTGATTGCTGTGTTGCAAAATGCCGGTGGGTTTAAATGCGGAATTCAAATTCGCAAAGTTGGTTTCAGTGGCAGGGCATAGGGACTAAACCAATCCCGCATAAAAATTGACATTAAATCTGTGCGGAGACTATTATTGTTAAAGCCCATCTCCTGGAGGACTAATCCAATGCCAGCTGAGTAAGTGAAATGTTCTCCCGACAAGCTAGAGGTTCCAATAAAGGCAACGCTATCGGTGACTAAGTACGAGTTGCAGTTAACTCTTCCGCCGGAAATCTTTTCCAGTTCATCAGTAGTTGGCACAACAAATCGTCGCTGCAACAACAAAGCATTTCTTTAAAAACCTTCCAGTTCATTTTAAAAACCAATTACCATTTGTATATCCACTTCCTCCGTCATTTTGTTGAGCGCCTGTAGGGACCTTAAGAAGTGATCCTCACTGGGATCGGAATACTTCCACCACGAAATAAGCACCTTAATGGCCACACCCCTTTCCAATGCAGCTCTACGCAAGGCATTGTCTATCACCGGCCAGTATTCCAATTTGTTACTGCGTCTTAAACGAGGAGAATATTCCATTAATGAAAGGTATATAACATCAGTCGCCTTGTCGATAGCTTCTAAAATGGCATCTAGCTCTTGGGTCCTTCCAGTGGCTATCAACTCAGGTGGCGAAGTGGATAAATATGCCCTCATTGTATGTTTTTTGTTAATGTTTAGCAAAGAGGGTCTTCTTTGATTGATGTGGGTGTGGTACATCCACGGCCACTTCTCTGGGACTTCATTGTTGCCCAGGTACCAATAGGCCTTGAAGATCTTGCCCAGATCTTCAGCAAGATGAGGACAGTTCCTGGCCAGCACACCTAATTCCTTGCGTTGAGTGAGCGACCGCCAGTCCATGCTGGCTGTGCCCAAGTAAAAGTGCTCCCCGTCCACTAGCCAGAGCTTAGAATGCAGAAAATTAATGCCCACGACATCGGCTGCCCCGTAGTTAGCTAAGATACGGGCATCAGCATGCCACAGGCTATCCTGGCTGCGGTTAATCACAATCCGCACGCGCAGTTTGGGTCTGCCGCCATCTCCATTCGACAGTAGCTGTTGAAAGAGTTGATCTCCAGGCCGGGTGCTGCTGTCGTTGACGTCCAAGCCGCGCAGTGTCCAATGCGGAGAAACGATGTCCAACGAGGTCTTTGCCCTGCCTAGTAGAAGCTGCCAGGAATCAAAGGTGCTCCTTAGTTGGGGGTGGATTTGCCCTTGGCTGTAGTTCAACCCTAACGGCAAGCTCTCCACCAGTTCGAGTTGACATGGTAACGGCTTCTCCACCGGAACAGGGCTGTTTCCGTTCTCGTTTCGACGGTAGGTCTCCCAAGGTAACAATAGCACAATCATCACCAGAACGAAGAGAACCAACACTGGTATGATGTAGCCGTGATTACAGAAAAAAAAATTCCGCTCATCCCGAAGCCTAAAACCGCAATTGGAACGCCGGCAACAGGATGTGGTCAAAGGGGTTGGCTCTTCTGGTTCTCTGGGCACTGGCTGGTACTCCCCGGGTATCTCTTGCATTGCGCGACCCTCTGACATAGCAAGGGGATCAGGACTAGTGCTGACTGACCATTGTCAAACATTTTACACAGCCGAGCCTATTTATTATTCGCGCAGATGTGGGAAAGTATCGTCCTCCCACGCAAACAAACGGACAGTGTTGGGCAGCAAAACATCGGTCGTCTGCGCTGAGTGCTAAAAAAGGCCAAAGCAAAAAAAAAAATCATATAATGTTTAACGGTAAATTCCATAATTATTCCATTAGCACCAAAACCACAGTTGATTTTGGTGCACTTTTCAAATTGATTTTTTTTATGGTAGGCAAAATGGTATATATAAGCATATATATATTAAAAAGTTAAGAAACTTGTTTCAGTGTATCTGGTATTTAAGATTTATCAACCCATAAAATAAAATATCCAATATATTTATTTCTGAACTAATAGACTTCCTACGGCACTTGTGTATTTCATGTCTCAAATTTGGCGGGAAACTAGACGGCGGGAAATCGCTGACGGGTATGCGCGACGCCTGCAAACACTGGTCGCCGTGGTAAAGAAGTTAGTCTGTCTTGAAATCTTCCGGCTGAGAGGGCTGAAAATTTTGACGGCTTCAAAGCTTTCGCTGCAGTTTCAATTTCGTCGGGCTTATATCGAGTATCCCTTAATCAGCGACTATGGCTGCGAGATTAATGAGCGCCAAGGCACAGGTAGGTTCTAGCGCGGCTCCTGTGCCTCCAGTCAACCCAAAAGTTAACCACGCACATATATACGTTTATGTATATAATCTATGAATGGAAACCAAAATTCAAAGCTGCGATAAAGACAATTGGAAAGAGCACTGCGCGAAAGATTGCTAAAAATCGTTGCCCATTTTTTACACACACAGGATTAGGGCAGCGAAATAAAGCAAATTTTTCGCACAGCGTT
The DNA here is from genome assembly GCF_016746245.2 of Drosophila santomea. Taxonomy (NCBI): domain Eukaryota; kingdom Metazoa; phylum Arthropoda; class Insecta; order Diptera; family Drosophilidae; genus Drosophila; species Drosophila santomea. The sequence goes on from NW_025319012.1 coordinate 539,566, forward strand.
TTCTAACCTAAAAACGTAAATTCGAAGTGGTTAGGTAACCGAGCTCGTAGTGTTTGTGATTATACAGTGCAGCAGTTCTACACAGCAGTGTACCATGCTAAATCGGTAGCCCACATTAATTAACAGCGATTCGCGGGGTTTCGGCGGTGTTTGCATTTACATAATCGCCAGGGCCCAGTTATTTAACCAGAAGGCGAAAACCCTCTAGAGCATACATATATCTTCGGACGGAGGACCGTCTTATCTGTGACAGGTTTACGTACACTTTGATAATGCCCGTACTAAATATAGCGTAAAAAGATTCCGCTGTTCAACTTGGGTATCACGCGTATTGGAGGAGCTTCGCCCTTCATGTGGGGTATTTCCACGCCAACTTCGAGAAAGGCTTCACTGTACTCTGCCAACAAGTAAACGACCTATTTTACGTATGTAAGAGTCATTGCAATTGTTGCGATTTGTTTGCATATACATATGCCCGTACATACATACATACATACAGTGGCTCGCAGCTTATTTGTGCAGTTGGCAGTTAAAGTTGAAGTCGGTATTGCTGCTAAACTAAGAAAGCTAACAGGAAAATTGGAACGCAGTATTTCAACTAGGAATATAGACATATTAAATAGGCAAGATCCATAATGTTCGCAACGAAAAAAAAATGTTGACGGAAGCCAAATGTACAGGCCTTCTTTATGCCGCAGCTTCATTCGTGCAGTTTTGATCAGGACACAATTGAAAGGTTACCCACAGCATAAGATGTGCCTTTTAAGGTTTGCACATTTCTTGATAATATACCGTCTATAAAAAAAGATTGCCCACACCAGAAGGTGTGCCTTTTAAGATTTGCACATTTCTTGATAAAGGAATTAATCTAATTTAAGTGACAAGGCCTTCTGACTTGATAATCAAGTGTTAATTAAGCTACCAATCGAATCAATCAAATCTTCTAGAGTGCGGGCTGTACAGAGAATTACATTTTGCTAATAACTCAATCTTGATTGTTTCATTAAACACTTCAACACTATCCGCATTCCAGGTTTGCCGACTGGGGAAGCATGTTGCGTCCGAAGCCACAATGGTACGCCAGTTCCACGCCTCCTGCTACACCGCCTCCAAGGTGGCTCTGTCCAAGTTCGACTCGGACGTCTACCTGCCATACGAGAAGCTAAACAAGCGTCTGGAAGTGGTGCGCGGGCGCTTGAACCGCCCACTGACTCTCTCCGAGAAGGTGCTGTACTCGCATCTGGACGATCCTGAAAATCAGGACATCGTGCGCGGCACTTCGTACCTGCGCCTTCGTCCCGATCGCGTCGCCATGCAGGATGCCACCGCCCAAATGGCTCTGCTGCAGTTTATCTCCTCCGGACTGAAAAAGGTTGCTGTGCCCTCCACTGTTCACTGTGATCATTTAATCGAGGCCCAAATTGGAGGACCCAAGGATTTAGCCCGTGCCAAGGATCTGAACAAGGAAGTATACGATTTCTTGGCCAGTACCTGTGCCAAGTACGGGCTGGGCTTCTGGAAGCCAGGCAGCGGTATCATCCACCAGATCATTCTAGAGAACTACGCTTTCCCCGGCCTGTTGATGATCGGTACTGACTCACACACTCCCAACGGTGGCGGATTGGGTGGCCTGTGCATTGGCGTTGGTGGTGCTGATGCCGTCGACGTGATGGCCGACATCCCCTGGGAGCTGAAGTGCCCCAAGGTGATTGGTGTCAATTTGACTGGAAAGATCAGCGGTTGGACCTCGCCCAAGGATGTTATCCTGAAGGTCGCCGATATCCTGACCGTCAAGGGAGGCACCGGTGCCATCATTGAGTATCACGGCAAGGGTGTTGACTCCATCTCTTGTACAGGCATGGCTACCATCTGCAACATGGGTGCCGAGATCGGAGCTACCACCTCTCTGTTCCCCTTCAACCAGCGCATGGGTGATTACCTGAAATCAACCGGCCGTGCTGGCATCGCTGCAGAAGCCCAGAAGTACCAGGGCAAGATTCTGTCCGCTGACAAGAATTGCGAATACGATGAGCTGATTGAAATCAACCTAGACACCCTGGAGCCCCATGTTAATGGACCATTCACTCCCGATCTGGGCCATCCCATCAGCAAGCTGGGCGAGAACTCGAAAAAGAACGGCTACCCTATGGACATCCGTGTTGGTCTTATAGGCTCTTGCACCAACTCTTCGTATGAGGACATGGGTCGCTGCGCCAGCATCGCCACGGATGCTATGAGCCATGGCCTTAAGTCAAAGATCCCCTTCAACGTTACTCCTGGATCAGAGCAAATACGTGCTACCATCGAGCGCGACGGTATCTCTGAGGTGTTTGACAAGTTCGGCGGCACCGTTCTGGCCAACGCTTGCGGTCCCTGCATTGGACAGTGGGATCGTCAGGACGTTAAGAAGGGCGACAAAAACACCATTGTCACTTCCTACAACCGAAATTTTACTGGCAGGAACGACGCTAACCCGGCCACCCATTGTTTCGTCACCAGTCCCGAGCTGGTCACCGCTCTGTCCATCGCCGGTCGATTGGACTTCAACCCACTGACCGACGAGCTTACTGGTGCTGATGGCAAGAAGTTCAAGCTCAAGGCTCCCTTCGGCGACGAGTTGCCCGCCAAGGGCTTTGACCCCGGCCAGGACACATACACTGCTCCACCACCCGTAAGTGTATTTAACTCCGAAACTGACTAATAGTTTTGTTAAAAATCAATTTGGAAATCCCACAGAGTGGCGAGAAAGTCAAGGTGGCTGTCGATCCCAAGTCGACGCGTCTGCAGCTGCTGGAGCCCTTTGACAAATGGAACGGTCAGGATCTGACCGATCTGACTGTGTTGATCAAGGTTAAGGGAAAGTGCACCACTGATCACATCTCCGCTGCCGGACCCTGGCTAAAGTACCGTGGCCATTTGGATAACATCTCTAACAACATGTTTATCGGCGCCACCAACTACGAAAACAACGAGATGAACAACATCAAGAACCAGCGCAACGGTTCCTGGGGAGGAGTTCCCGATGTTGCCCGTGACTACAAGGCCAATGGCATTAAGTGGGTGGCCGTTGGCGATGAGAACTACGGCGAGGGTTCGTCCCGCGAGCATGCCGCTTTGGAGCCCCGTCACCTTGGTGGTCGTGCCATTATCGTCAAGTCCTTTGCCCGTATCCACGAGACCAACTTGAAGAAACAGGGTCTGCTGCCTCTCACCTTCGCCAATCCCGCTGATTACGATAAGGTTTGCGACTCTTGGCTTCTGTATCTAAAGTTTTTATCCATAATTTGTATTCCAACAGATCCAGCCCACGAGCAAAATCTCTCTGCTCAACCTGAACTCCCTGGCACCAGGAAAGCCCGTAGATTGCGAAATCAAGAACGGAGACAAGGTCGAGAAGATCAAGCTCAACCACACCCTGAACGACCTGCAGATTGGCTGGTTCAAGGCCGGCAGCGCTCTTAACCGCATGAAGGAGCTGGCCCAGTAAATGGACCAGTAAATGGCCCAGTAGGTCCAGACTTAAAAACCCCAGTCCAGAACCCTTATCCCAACCATTTCCCTGTAGGTGAACTCACATAAACTCACAACGGAAGCAATCGAGTTATGGTATTGTTATTCAATTCTTTTCAAATTGTTTATATTATATTTTGAGTATATCGAGTGTGCTGTTTTAAAAGTTAATTATGTAACCGAACGTTAGCGAGAAATTGTAAGAGTTTTATATATATAATTATACACAATTTTATTTTTAATTCTTGCTATGCATGCGTTTTCTTCAATTTTTGTTCATTTCGAATTTGTCCAAATGCTCTACGAATTGCCTCGACGATGAAACTGTGCGAATAAAACTCAAGTAATATGTATTAAACTGATTCTTTCATTTAATAAACAACAGTTTAATACGAAAAGCGGACAATAAGCTCCTTAATATATCCCGTGTCCTCTATTTTGTTTTTTCTTCATAATTATCCTAATTGTACCAATTGTACCAAAGCATAATATCAATAGATAGATAGATCAGTAGATAAATATGTTTTGGAAAAACTACTGGGGTAGATTACTTCATTAATCACCCTTAGCTTTTGGAACATATGTCGAATTGTCAATAAAATCGAAATTATTAGTAAATCCGATTCTAGGACTATGAAACGCAGAGCTCAAAGAAAAACTTCCTTTGCTTCCAGCACTAAATTCTTTTCACTCTCCGACAAGCTTTCGTTGGGGAGAAGTCGAGCCCTACAGGTTGCAAAGCTAAAGCGTCAGGAACAAAGTACAACGTCCTTTGACTCCGGTACAGGCTACTACTCCTACACTGACGCCACTTCTTTGCGAAAGAGTCCTGTCACCTTCTCACCTAGCCCGGAGTTCTTGCAAACCACCAAGACTAAATTAAAGTTAATCGCCTTGTATGAAGATCACAAATGCTTGTGGAATCAGTGTAACAAAGATTTCTTCAATTTTGAGCTCAAGGACCGAATATGGGACGCGATCGCCAATGAAATGAAAGCGGACTCCCCACCTGGGTTTTGGAAACATATGATCCACAAGCTTCGCTATAAAGTTGATCTTGGGCGCATCCAAGAGCAGGGTGAGAGGTTTTCTGGTGAATCGCCGCAGCCCAGACTTTTTTATTCAGATAAACTCTTATTTCTAAATCACATGTTTGACCGAGAACAGGTAAAACCCCTTGGAACAATTGTAAGTTTATAGTTAAGCAACAATAGCACTTTAAACTTTTCCAACATGTTTTTTTTTATCAGCCGATGCACTTCATGAATTCGGGACCTACTCTTGAAACAAGTCCATCTAAAAACCTGCGACATATTCAAAAAAGCAAGCAAAGCTACACCTTTTAGAGAAAAGATGGCGTCGCTTGAGAAGCTAAGAAACCACCAAAAAAGCAAGTTGGTTCTCTCACGCGAAGCGTTTGAAAAAATTCAAACAATGACTAGTGAAGGCCCTTATTTCTTAAGAACAGCAAAAATTAGGCCATAGGCCTTGGTTTGCTGATATTTAAAATAAAACTGCAATGCAAACATTTTATTACATTTCTTGTATCATATTGATTTGTGTTTTTTCTGGTTTTGCCTTTTTTTTTAATATAGACGTTTTATATAACAATTCATAATTTTAGCTTACAATATTTTTGTTTCGTATTCTTACAATCTTTTGTTTATGCCTTTTGCCACGAAAACACTTTCCTCTCTAGCAAATATACAATTTTCTGAACTTGTTGTTTTGCAATTATTTATTATTATGTATTAATATATACATTATGTATATAACTAAAAATGCGTAAATTAATTGTTTTTGTTTGTTACGTGGTTTGTGGGCACATTCCTTTTCTCAAAAGGAACAAAACATGAAAATGTACATAAGTGTTATTGGCAAATAGTTTACCATCTGTTTTTAGATCTTAATTCCACAGTAACTACACATACGTGTATCATCGATATAATGAACCTGAATTGTTTTTTAATTTCGAAGCGGCAGTTGCAGTTTTATATTTGCGCCTCATGAATTGCTCGTTTAACGTTTCTCTTTAAAAGGCAGGAGCAGCTGCGATGGGCTCGATCCATCCACCGTTGAATCTTTATCCCACCTGAACGTCCATTGATTAGTCGTTGTCCTCCTATCGAGCGCCCGCCGCTTATTGGTTGGTTGATTATTTTTTGTCTCATCTACTTCTATGAAATGGCTGTTGAAAGTTTTGATTTGAACGCATCATTCCCACTCGGTGGTGCCCGGTGGCTTAGCTGTCAAGTCGTACAGCACCCTCGAGATTCCGCCCAGTTTGGATATATCGCGAACAATTTGATTTAGGACCTGTGAGCATATAAAGATTTAATATTAATTTTTCAGAAAGTTTGAACATTAACTTACCTGCAATGGCAGTTGCACGGAGCCGGGCTCAGCCGGCACACCAGTCATAAAGTCGTTCGTTATGAACGGGCGCAGCACTACCGACCTTAGGCATGAGGGTGTACGGTTAATGGGATCGCGGTCAAAGTGCACGGGTATGAGAACAACAGGCATCTGAGAGATTTTCCGGTATAGTCCAGCTTGCATTATGCTCTAAAATGGTTATGAAATGTATTATCATTTTTTACCTATGACAAATTAAATCCACTTACTTCATTGGCAATAGCATCCGCTTGTCTTAGCTGCGAAAGAACTACCGTATTCAGTGTGGTGTGGGTTATATCCGTTACTAGGTACTGCACGGGCTCGCCAAAAATGTAGCACACCCTGTTCACGTTGTGCAGTATGCGCGGTATGATTTTAGCCAGGAAGAGAAGGTCCTGCCAGTTGGGCTCCTGGCTCGTTGATAGACCTACTACGTAGCTGTATGACCGTTTATCACCTTGCACGCCCACGGAGCGGATGGGCAGCAAAGTTGCCTGAATCTGCGAGTTCGCAGAGATACGCAATAGGTCTTTCTGTTCTGACTCGCTCGTGGTCCCTGTTACGCGGTTGATTAGAGCATGGTTCTTCTGCAGTTTATTCTTGTAGTCTACAATCACGCGTATAATAACCTACAAATAAAAAATTTATTTATTAAAATAACTTTGACAGTTGTTTATTTTTAACATGCCTGAGTCTCTGAGTAGTCCTTCTCCATGTATGCCTCCTCGGCGCAGAGAACGCGGATTGCCAGGCCAGGACCTGGGAAGGGTTGTCTCTCCACAAGCTCTTGGGGCAGTCCAAGATCGTTGCCTAAGTCGCGCACTTCATCCTTATGAAAGTCACACAGCGGCTCAACCACACGTCCTGCGCTACGAAGCTCTCTAAAGAAATTAAAAAAAAGGTAAGCACTAAAACTAGAAAGGGACGTTCACCCATTGGTTTTTACCTGATCAGATCCGTGTCATTGTGGTGCGTTTTGATTGTTTCTGCATTCGTGCTCACCATGTTCGAGGCGGACTCGATTAGATCTGGTCGGAGGGTTCCCTGAGCCAACATAACTTCCTCGGGCTTTAGTTTCAATTCGGCTACTACATCGTTGGTCACTTTGACGAATATATCACCAATTATCTTGCGTTTCTCCTCCGGATTATAAGTCTGACATAACATAGGCGTTTCCACCACGGAGTACTGTCCGGGCCTCTTGACTTGCGTAGTGCCTTTAAGGAACGTGTAGCCTTCTTTTCGGACAATTAAATCGATGCCAATATCGCGCAGTGAACGCTCCACCTTTTCACTTTCGTTTTTGCGCATGAAACCTAGGAGTAAAGATTTAATTAAAAATAGATATATCATTTAAAATACGAATTATATAAATTCGGCCTAAATTAATAATCGGTAATTTAAAATTCTATTCTTAGAAAATATATATATTAGCAAATTTCCCAAATCTTAACTACTGCCATACCATTATCTACATGTACGGCAATTATCTGATTAGGGTACAAAGCACGGCGGAGCAAAGCTGCACAGACACTCGAATCCACGCCGCCGCTGACCAGTAGCTGTAAAATGTACATTTAAATATTCATGTCTTATATCAAAATGTAATTTCCTAAACTCACCAAAACTTTATTATTGCCCACTTTCTCGCGGATGTAGCGTATGCACTCCTCCTTTCGACTACCCATGGTAAAGTTGGGCGTCAGTTCGCAGATTTCGTACAGAAAGTTCGATAGCATCTGTTTGCCATTGATAGTGAGGTCCACCTCAGGATGGAACTGGACGCCGTAGATGCGGAGTACTTCATTGTAAATAGCTGTCACAATGCGGTTTGTGGACCAGCCACCAATCTTCAGATTATCGCCTACTCTCTCAACGCTATCACCGTGGGTTAACAGCACCGACTGTGTGCGACTGAGGCGACTTCAGAAAACGAAAATGTTGTTATTTAGTTACAGGTAGGATTAGTATAATAAAGTGTAATTATAAATAATATGTTATGCCACGTGTAGATCAGTTTATAAACTGCTCTAAACTAAACTGTTCTTGGCTTTAAAATTGTTCTGGCAGCATTGTATCAGCGCTTAGATAAACCCATTTCAACTTAAGCACTTTCTTGATGCTGCTTATTATGGGATTCATTATTTCCAGGCTCACCTAAAGAGCGGACACGAGGTCTCAATCTCGATATTTTGTTGGCCATCCTCTCGCACATCCTTCTTGAGCACTGTGCCTCCGAACTCTTTGTTTATTAACTGCATGCCGTAGCAGATGCCCAGCATAGGTATCTTTAGCTTGAACAGATCGGGATCATAGCTGGGTGCATCCTCTGCGTAGACTGAGTTGGGTCCCCCGGAGATGATGATGCCTCGATAGCCATTGTTGCGTATCGTAGCCGCTGGGGTGTCCAGTGGAAGGATATCCGACTCAACGAGGAGTTCGCGTACCTTACGGTCGATAACCTAAGGAGAAATCGGAAAATTTTAAGAAGAGGTTTAAACTACTGTTGGTTTTAAGCTCACCTTGCCGTACTGTGCTCCAGCATCAAGTATAACAATCTTATCGTGCCGCAGGCCGTTCTCTGCTGTGCCCAGAAATATGTTTGAGTTCATTTCTTTATCGTTGCAGCACTGCAAAAAGCAAAAATTTGAGTGTCAGTTATGCAATCGCAGAAACAAACACCGAATCTCGACTGGCTGGTAAGCTCGCTTCTGCGGCTTACTTATACTCCAATTGTGGCTGCAATCGACGCTACAGAAACAAGGCTAAAATCTGGCTAGGAGGTGGGGAAAGTAGGTTTTGGGTTGGGGCAATCGCGGAGATTGAGATTCGGGCAGGTACAGATGGCTCACATACCGGCAATATCTTATGGAGCACTCGCAGAAACATTCAACATGCAGCTGGCCAGGATGCTCTACGATAGACAATAAACATTGACAAAGATTTTCTTGTCACAGAAAGATGATTTGTGCAATGTGGAAGGAACACTTTAATGCAAAATATAAAAGCGAAGAAAAACAAGGCCGAAGACACGCCTACAAAAAATGATTCGCTGTACATGGCGACGATTGTTTTCTATTATGATGGTATTATGATTTTGACCAGATAACCGTATGCGTATATAAATAAGCTGATGACTAAATCATAGATACCATAGGAAAAAGTGCTCTAAATGATCATAGTTTAGTTATTTTTTAATAATATAATATAGATATAATTTTGTTAAACAGACTGAATTTGGATTAACATGAAAAACGAATTTTTGTGCCAGGAGTATCTGTCAATGCTGTATACTTCTATATACTATGGTAGAGTATTAGATCATGAAAGTTTACTGTGCCTTTAATTATTACTAGAACTTTACTAAGTAGGTAATTAATAACATAATTTAAAGATTTAAATTTGATTTATTTATATACATATATGTTTATTGAATTTTGAATTTAATGAAATATTTTTCCCATCAAAGAATCGACAAAACTAGGAGCTTTGATAAGGATAATCACATTAAATAAAATCTTAAATTTGCGATTTTCCGGAACATGCATTTCGGATTGCCGAAGTAATCGGCGACCTTTATATATTTTATATTATAGAATACGAATTTCGACACATGAAGATGAGGATCTGAGGAGGAAACGGACCGTAACGGGTTGCAGGGAGTGGAAGAGATGCCGGTAATACCTACTGCAGGATGACAGGCGAAAATGCAAAGAAGAGAGTGACAGCGAAAGCGATAGAGCGAAAGGTGGGAGAATAGAAATGGCAGGTAAACGAAAAAAGATGCCAAGAAATATCAAAAAGAGTAAGGCAAACAAAAATAAACAACAAATCAGGCGACAAATCGACAGTAGAACGTTTACTTGTTTTCCATTTATTTTTTCGTTAAGTAGAAAAAGCCTTTTTTCGAAGGTTAGGAGTGCATTAGGTCACTGAAGCAATGAGAAGTCTGTGATGTAAGCCGTGCTCCTCTTTGGGCTCTCTCTGACATTTTTGATAACAACATGCAAGAGGTTATCAGAAACGGCACAAACAACAGCAACCATGAGGGAGGCCGCGTGGTTGTAATTTGGTACACATGCAGTGAACCCACACACACACACGTGGAGCCGCCTACAAGCGGCGCTTATAACCACAAAATGGCCACGGTATGTTTGCAAAACATCTAAAAAAAAACGTAAGTGGGGAGAACAAAAAATCGCATCAAAAGTAATGACAAATGCGGGTGAAACCAATTTGCGAATTTAACGGGCGGGGGTGCCGAATTGTGGGTGGAGCAGCGCCGCATGGCGGTTTGGCTGGGATCGGGGATCTTTTTCGCCATATTGCGTTTCTCACCTCGCCGTCGTTTTAGCCTGGCAGGCGATTTTTCCAGGGGCGGAATGTTCGTGGGCAAGGCCGTGGAATACCGTGACAGGCAGCGCAAAACTTTGTCTAAAGACGAAATTCGCGATCCGTTGTTAGCGGTCCCCCGTTTTCCTCCCTCTCGCGCACACTCAGCCAAATTTCTTCGGCTGCTGCAGCTTCTTTTCCGCGTATCCACGGCAGCTCGACACCGCTGGCGAAGGATTCCCTGTGATTCTCACGGCTGCGTTAAAATGGCTGCTTCTAGGCACTTTCTATTTGCCTTTTCGGCAGTTTTTTCGCGAATTAAAGCCGAAAGATGACTTATTGACGAGCGGATGACCATAACTTGGATTTGGGAAAATGAAGAACGCGCGGTATAAAAAAAAATACCAAATGTGAAATTTTTTAGTATTTATAATATACAAAGTCAACCAACCACAATCACCAATCAGTGATATTTATTCCAAAAATAACCAAATTCGTTATATAGGAACCAAATTCGTTATATATCACATTTTTCTTTTTACTGAAAAGTTTTCTAAACTTATTAGGAGTACTTAAATATTGTTTTAAATATCAACTATTAAAGAACCAACTAACTAAATACTGCATAATAGCGCAACTCGCATCTTATCATCTCTGAGTAAACAGTGTTGACAAACGAGCACTTCCAATGAACCTTATAAGTAAACGGACACACTAAGCCCGCCAAAAGGGAATTGGTTGTGCGCTCATTTGGAAAACTAAGAGAAATACCTACAAAAACACGTGAAACTGCTGAATTACCCAAATGAAATGGGTCCTCCACAGAAATCCGAGACAGATGTTAACATCGACGATGAGGAGGAAATACTGGCGCTGGAAAAACTGCTGGGCGCAGCAGAAGACGAAATTCCAAAATCTGCAGAATCAGAAAAATCGAAACCCGCCGCGCCTATTTTGGGTCATGCGTTGCCAAAACTACGAGAAGACATCAGTTTTGCTAATGCCTTCACCTTCGAGAAGATCGTGAAACCCGCAAAGCAAGAGAAAGCTAATATTAGTAAGGAAACAGAGCTGGACTCCTCCGACGACGAGGAGGTAAAGAACTTCTTAGAACGCAAGTACAATGAGTACGGAAGTGATATAAACAAGAGACTGAAGCAGCAGCGGGAGAACGCCTATGAGTGCAAGGTGGCCAGAGAAGTGGATCAGGAGCTTAAAAAGACTACCCAGGTGGTTACATCCACGCCGCAACCCCTGAAAATTCCGCACCATCCCATTAAACGCCAGTCGACCGTGAGCAGCACGTTTCAACGACCTCCGCCAGCCGCTGCCGCCGTGGCATCCGCATGCCAGCCAAATGCTCCCGTCTCTGCTGTTTACACAGATCCAGTCTTTGGACTGCGCATGATCAATCCGCTAGTCTCTAGCTCGTTGCTGCAGGAGCGTATGGCGGGCAGGAAACCTGTGCCCTTCTCCGGCGTTGCGCATCACATCGAGCGGGGTGATTTGGCCAAAGATTGGGTCATTGCTGGCGCTCTGGTTTCCAAAAATCCTGTAAAGAATACCAAGAAGGGTGATCCCTACTCCACCTGGAAACTATCGGATCTGCGGGGAGAGGTTAAAACGATCTCACTTTTCCTTTTTAAGGAGGCCCACAAATCCCTGTGGAAAACAGCTGAGGGTCTGTGCTTGGCTGTCTTGAATCCAACTATTTTCGAGAAGAGAGCGGGTAGCTCCGATGTGGCCTGCCTATCCATCGATAGCTCCCAGAAAGTCATGATCCTGGGCCAGTCCAAGGATTTGGGCACATGTCGTGCAACCAAGAAAAATGGGGACAAGTGCACTTCGGTTGTTAATCTAACCGATTGTGATTATTGCATTTTCCATGTGAAGCAGGAATACGGCAAGATGTCCCGACGTTCGGAACTGCAATCAGCGACCGCAGGTCGTGGGATCAATGAGCTGAGGAACAAAGTTTTAGGTAAGTAGGCTTTTGGTTCGAAGAATACTCGAGTTAACTTAGTTATTTTCTTTCTGTTAAGGCAAAAACGAGGTATTTTATGGCGGCCAAACCTTTACTGCAGTTCCCGCAAGAAAAAGTGCTAAGTTAATCGCCAAGGAACGCGATCGTCTGAGTATGCTGGCTGGATATGATGTTTCCCCTTTCGCCCATACCGCTAATCACGCTTCAAAGCCCAGAACAGCCGAACCCATTAAAATACCATATGCGGACCGTGGTGGTCCGGTTTCCCGTTTAGCTGGTGGAGTGGAAGCGTCTAGGAAACAAAGAGTCCAAGATCTAGAGCGGTTGCGTCTGCTTAAAGAGGAAAATGAGCGCTTTAAAAATGAAGAGCAGGCTGAGGGCCATGTCTTGGGAAGTGAAAAAAAAGAATATGAAGCAGCCACGCCCGATGTCAGCATGCCCACTACACCTGTTCCAGAAAAATTCAAAAACCGCGGCTTCTCCTTTGATGCTAGTTTAACGCCCAAGCTTTCCGGTATCGAAAACTTTTCCTTTGAGATAAATGTTGGATCTCGCCAGGCGAATAATGCCAAGCTGAAAGCAGCCGCCTTGCTGAAGAAAAAGCCACTGGAGAAAATCAATCCCAACTCCACACGAGGTAGTGAGAGTGGAAAGAGACGAGCCATCGATGAACTCAACGAGAAGTTCTCCAGCAGTGCCAAGCGCAAAAAAATGGAAGAGGACGATCGAGAGATGATGCGCAAATCGAGAATCGAGAAAATTATGGCGGCCACCTCATCGCATTCAAATCTCGTGGAGATGCGAGAGCGCGAGGCGCAGGAGGAGTACTTTAACAAGCTTGAACGCAAGGAAGCGATGGAAGAGAAGATGCTGGGAACTTACAAGATGCCATGCAAGGCGGTCATCTGTCAGGTGTGCAAGTACACAGCCTTTTCCGCTTCCGATCGTTGCAAGGAGCAGAAGCACCCCTTGAAGGTGGTCGATGCTGAAAAGCGATTCTTCCAGTGCAAAGACTGCGGAAATCGGACAACCACCGTATTCAAGTTGCCCAAACAGAGCTGTAAGAATTGCAAGGGGTCTCGATGGGAAAGGACGGCCATGATACGGGAGAAAAAGGTACTGACTGGTAGGGAAACTCTATCCGTGAGAGGAGACGAAGAAACCTTTATGGGAAGCCTTGCCGGTAATGCTAATCTCAACCTGCTGGTAGCTGATGATGAGTGAAGCACGATTTTTTCGCTATTTGTAATATTTGCTTTATTTTATTATTATTTCAATTAATGTTTAAAATTTATATAACATATGAAGTACATACATGTATTTACAGTCCTCTTGTTTATCGCTCTTTGGCTTATAAAAAAGATTTGTCATCGATTAATAAGTATAATGGTTTGAATGTGAGATGGTTCGTGCTGGATTTAAGATGTACCAGGTGTACTCACTGATTTATAATAAATGTTAATCTTATGGTTGTATAGCTTATAAGGCAAATAAATTGAAACTTATATTATGACTGATATTATATTATATGGATATTTAAAATTAACCTAGCTTACTTTTGCAGTTTTACAATCTTAAATTAAGTTTTCGTAAAAGTTGTAATTTAAATAAATATCCAAATATATAAAAGCCCTTGGCGGGCAGACACACTCTGAAGCTTTTTGAAGCACAAATATTACTTTAGTAAATTCAATTTTTTAATTAAAAATAAATTTTAAAAATTATAGTCTGCTAGCAGTTTGTGTGAAATACATCATTATTTTCGTTAACTTTTCATACTTCGGCCGAACTTGTCAGCTTACAAATAATTTAAGTTCTTTATTTCAATTAAATGTTTGTCAAGAATCAGTTTTAAAATAAAAGAAAAGTTTAGAATTTATGATCAATAAAACTAAGGCTGTCTTTGGCTAGTTAAAATAGTGAATAAATGCATGCGAGTATTCGAAATCGGAATCGGTTCTCTTAAAATCCATATTTGGCTTCAGCGTAAAGCTACTTGATTAAATGTAAAACTAAAACTAATCAACAAACAGTTTGAACTGAAAAACAGGCGTGCGATAAGAACTCTAAGAAAAACTATGTCTAGACTGCATCCTCGGCTTGCTGTCCTGGAGCCACCTCCGCAGTTTCTTTGAGATTCAGCAAACTAGAGAAACGAAAGGAGATGGTCTTGGAAAGATGTTTTTCAAAGTCCCTGCTGTCCAGGTTGTCTGGGATGAGACTATTGTTGGTCATATCCAGATAGGAGCGACCCCTCTTCACGGGGACAGAATAATGTGGCAATGAGGAGGTCGCTGGAGATCCACTGGTCATGTTGCTGTAGCTTGGAGTACAACTGGATTTTCGAATATTCAAGGGGAATCGCAAATCGTTTTCGTATCGCAAAACCTGTTCTTTGGCGGTAGAATCAATCAAAGGTCGTGGGAAATCGTAGCCTGGTGGAGCCGTCGAAGTCACTGGCATCTCTTCCTCTGACTGATCGTAGCTGGTGCCCTGGTCATGGATGTCGTAGGCTATTTTGGGTGGTGACCAAAGGTGCTGCAACGATTCCGGTTCGCCTAACTCCATGGTTATCAAGGCGGAATCATCCTCACAATAAAGGGGATTCGAAACGGCATTCGTTTCCATATCTATGTACTTGGCATTGTTGCCCAATAGCTTTTCAAACTCCGAAGCCAGGAACTTGAAGGAGGGTCTTCCATTTGGCTCATCTGCCCAGCAGGTTCGAACTATGCAGAAGACAGCCTCCGAACAATTTTCTGGTCTGCTCATCCGGTAGCCCGTCTTTAGCAAGGACCACAGATTCTGGGGAGCAATGCCAGGGTACGGAGAGGCTCCCAGGGTGATCAGCTCCCAGCAGAGAACGCCAAAGGACCACACATCTGATTTGCTGGTATACACATGATCCGCTAAAGATTCCGGAGCCATCCACTTTAAAATAAATTTCTAGATTATTATTAATTTGAAAGGCGGTTAATTTGGCGGTATTACCTTGACGGGCACACGGTCTCGGGATCTCTTTAAATAGGCATCATCTTCGTAAACATCTCGAGTCAGTCCGAAATCTGAAATTTTGCATATCTTGCCATCAGCCAGGAGCACATTTCTAGCAGCCAAATCACGATGAACCAACTGGAGGATGAAAGCACGTCAATTTTTAGGTTACAAAAGTAATATCCTTCACCCACCTTTAATTCAGTAAGGTAAGCCATACCCTTGCAAATCTGCCAGGCAAAGGTAAGCACCATCTTAACATCAACAGGCTCCACTCCATCTGCGAAATCCACGCCTGCACTCTCGATCTTCCGGCTGAGTCGAAGATAGCTCCTCAGCGAACCATACCGGGCATACTCGATGATCAGGAGAGGCGCTTCCGACGAGGTGCACGCGCCTAAAAGCTTGATCACATTCGGATGAGAGACCTCCTGAAGGAGCTGAAACTCGGAAAGCAAGGCCATATACTCCACGGAATTGGCGCCCTTCTTAAGCATCTTTACGGCCACCGTGGTTATTCCCGGCAAGCCAGCGATCTCGGTAGCAAAGCCTTTCAAGACCTGACCAAATTCACCCTCACCCAAAACCGTATCTAGTTGCAGTTTCTGTCTGGGAAACTCCCACTTGGCATCACCACTTTCGAACCTGAAACCACTCTGTAGCGGCATCAAAGCCAGATCTCCGTCTCCCGACTCCGGAGGGGTTTGTTTCGAGGATGTGGTCATCGATTGTTTGCCCAAGCGACGTTGGAGCATTTTCCTCTGCGCAATCAGCAAACAGAGGAGCAGAAGAACGAACAGTAGAGGGCAAGTGATCACGAAAAACATGCACGACCGATCGCACTCGAAACCGGCAACGTTTAGAACACCTAGGAGCAGTGGATCCTGAAGTGGGTGATTCGGAGAAGTAGCTTTTCCGCCCATCAGAGGTTCCAACTCTGTTTCGTTCTTTCGTTTTCGTGGTTTCTTCATCTTGGGTTCCTCGTCCAACGGAGCGCACGAGCACTTGCCATTATCCTCGCAGATGCAGGTTCCGGAGGCACTGTAGATCCCCTTCTTATTCTCATTACTCGAATGGGGACCTACAATTTTTACAGCTGGAGTGCAATCCTGCGGACAGGCCATGGGATTCAGTTCCTCTAGGGGATCACAGACATGATCTGGGCAGAACCGAGATTCGGGGACACAGGAACCATATCTAGTGCCAAACATGGCTGAATTGGATCCCCTCCACTGGCAAGTTCCTCCCCCTGTGGCCAAGCCACAAAATCGACCGCATTGCGATTGGTTTTTAATCTGGGCACAGGTCTGTGATCGGGACTTGATCTTCAGTTCGCAGCTAGTATTCTCGGGTCTACCATGAATCAAGTGCACATTGATCACTCGAACGTGCGAGAGTCGTTGCTGATCTATCCAGGTGACATTCAAGAAGTAGATGGTTTCCGGCGCCTCCTCCAAAGCCTTTGGGTTTCTCACAAAGACAATACCCGATGTTGAGGTGATGCCAAAAGCACCAAGTTTATCCTCCACAATATCGAATCGAATAGACCGTAACCTCATTAAGTCCAGAAAACTGTCAGGCTGGACAACTCGAAAATTAGAAACAGCCGATCTGTATACGGAAACATCCTTCTCGTAATCCACGGTCGGAGGGCTTAGAGATCGGCCCGCAGAATCTCCATTGAATTCTTCGCTCTCGAATATTTGATGTTGACGTGACCGCAGGGGAAGAGCTTGCGGTAATTCTTGGTCAGATTCGTGAAGATTACTCAGATTAATATGATAGCAAACATGGGCTGTCGCTGACATGGCATCAATCCGGCTTTCAATTGTTAGATCACGAGCTTCCAAGGACACACAATAGGGGGTTTCCCGGAAGACACCGTTTCGGGAGAATCGCAGTTCTATTCCACAAAATGTTGTTAATTTTGTTAATGCAAAACATTGTTTACGAATAGGCATACTTTAAAATAAAACTTACGACAACTGACGATGGTATGTGGTCTGCCTGTGTGATCAGCTTCGTAGGCGTGGCAGTCGGGCCGAAACAGACTATTGGAGTCATTGTGGACGGCGTAGACCAGGTGATTGTTTGCCTCTAGTGTATCCTTGTCCACGTAGATTACTTTCTCACCCGCCTCCCCGTCCTGTGGGATATGTAAAAATATACGATTAAGTAGCTAGCTTCATTAGCATTTACTGACCAGCGATAATTACATTCCTCTTGGCACCCCCTGGCAAATTACTGTACTGCACAAGGATGCCCAAGAATGCCAAGGTGATTAGCATTTTCATTCGTGCACAAGGTCAGGCTGGGGTTTTGGATCCTTTGGGACCTGACAATTCCCTGTGAAGTGCTTGACACACCCCATTTCTAGGCTAAAACCCCATTTAATGCATCCCAGTGGTAAGGACATTAGCAGGTTGTCTTCCCTGGAGTAGGTGCTAAGTAGGAATGGTAGCTTTATTTAAGGATTTACACCAGAAGGTATAAGAAAGTGTTTTCGACCTTATAAAGTATATATATTCTTAATCGGGATCAGTTTCCGAGTCGATCAGGCCTTGTTCGTCCTTTTACCGTTTTTATACCCGGTACTTGTAGAGTAAAAGGGTATACTAGATTCGTTGAAAAGTATATAAAAGGCAGAAGGAAGTGTTTTCGACCATATAAAGTAAATATATTCTTGGTCAGGATCAATAACCGAGACAAACTGGCCTTGTCCGACTGACTGTTCATTAGTCGAGGAAATTGACTATTCTTTGTTGATTTTACTAAGAAGTCCCAGAACATTTATAATTTAAGGAATAACTTTTGTTGTATTGTTTGAAATATATGTAAATTTCTTGTATGCCCGTCTAGCTCTTAAAACTATCTGAGACTTAACTGGTTTTCGTTTTGTCACACCCATGTTCAGTTGCACCTCAGCCACACCTCATCACATCAAACAGTTGTTCATTTTATTATGGGACATGTCGGCAGCAATTTCCTTGAAATAATATAAAATGTACATTATTGTATGTACATTATTTTAATGCTGTGCCACCTGGAGTAATTTGTAATGGCAGGACTTTAGTACAGAACCAATTACTCCAGTTGGACTAAGAAGATCGCCCTATCTGCACCTGAACTGACATAGTTCGCCGATCCTAAGGGATAGGCTTGGCTTGTTTCCAACACGACAACATAATTTCCTTTTGTGGCAACTTTAAGGAACCCCGACCTCGACTGCAATACGTGTTGAAGTCACTTGATGATCCCGCTTCCATTCCGTTTGCTTCGGTTTTCTTTCCTGTCTGTCATGCTCCAATCATAAAAGCCCATAAGCGTTACGCGTTTTAATAGCAACATATGAGTTGGAGAGGAGGAGAAGTTAGAAGAAGAAATCACGGAAGTGGTTACCTTGTCCATCTACCCCAAAAAGGACCTTTGGATTCAGACGTGGCAATGGCGAAATAATGGTTGGGTAAGAGGGCTTGGGTGTCTACACCCAAAAAAATGTAAGCTTATTCAAAATATGGCGGAAAGTATAAATATTTTAAGAGTTTAAATCATTTACAAATGTGTCTAAAGGTATTTTGACAAACCTTTTTAAAGCGAAATAGGTGGTACCACACATATTTTACGTTCGCTAAATATTTTTCAAGTGCATCCGACATGATTGCGTGTCTAGGCGGCGTTCATCATGGGCGAATTCAATAAACCCGCACCCAGTGACCAGCCAGACAGCCGGCAGACGAACAATCTGCCTGGTGAGGGTCTGGTTGGTGTGCCCCTACCCCTGAAATGTTCTTTCCCTGCTTTAGCCCCACTCCTCCCAAATCCGCTAAACCCCTGAAACTTTTAAACTTACCGCCTGAAAGTAGGGCTGTTCCAGATAGAAATCGAACTTGGAATTACTCTCCTGCAACTTGGGTCCATTATCATTGCGATCCAGTAACTTGATATCCAAAATGCGCGAGAACTTCCTCTGATCCCTGCTGGACAATTTAACTGTGCAGGTAATCCTGGCCTGCAGCTGCCCGGCTTTGGCATTCAGGCCATGAAGCTCATCGTGATCCAAGGGTTGTCGGGTGTAGAGTCGATTTTGTTTCAAAACAAAATGGGAACTACCAGCGTTGAGGGAGTATTCCAGAGATACATGAGGACACAGATACTTCGCAGCCCGGGAATTAAGGGCTCCGATAAGTACAGGTTCAAACATATCCTTGCGCCGATATGGACCGTGCGACTCGGCTATACTGTACTGAGCACTGCTCCAGAAGCAAATGTGCTCCAACTCCGAACAGTAATCCTCCATGGACTGGGGTGTAACCTCCAACGAAAGATGCGAAACAGGCAGCAACTCGTGATCCGGTTGATCCCTAGGAAATGCGGTCACCAAAAACGTGGCACTTGAGTTTGGCGAGCGGTAATCTGTGCGCATATAAATCTCGCCGGAGGAACTGTTTATCCGTAGCAGTGGATTCTCCTCCAGGCTATACAGGAAATCACTGGCCAACCGGTTGTTCTCCATCTGCAGGACTTGGAACTGAGCCAGCGGGATCTTGGAGAATATGCTCTCCGATTCCTCATTGATGGGCAGATTGAATTTCACCGACGTGCTGGGAAAGTAAACATCGACGGCTGCAAAGGAGCAAGAGGGTGGAAAAATCAAGTTAATGTGGATGGCGTCATAAGGGATTAAGGGGTGTGTGTGTGTCTCATAGATTGTCATGCTGCCACAAGTGGTTGAACACAATTGACCCACTCAGTTTAAGTGGGTTTCCAATTCCATTTGTGGCTTAATATTAACTTCATCGACTAGCAATATGCAGCTGGGAAATGTAGGTAAAAATCCAAGTACCTTTCCTAAAGGACTTTTTGGATATTTTTATGTATGTTTATTAAAACTAAAAGAGATAAAAACCAATGTGCCGCACTAAATTAAATATATTTCCGAAGGGTGTTATCAAATTGTGGCTTTATTTGTACATCTTCTGCATCTACGGAGGGGCATACGCTGACATTCGTTAATTAATCCAATCAAATGATATAGTTTAATAAACTTGGGCTGACCTTAATAGATCTGGCAATAGTTCTCTACTCCCCCTGCAAACCAAATTGAACAGGGCGTATGCGTAATTTGATAAGAGCTCCATCCTAATGACCCACGATGGTTGTGTCCGTGTGCTTGCATACGAGTCAAAGTCCAATACAAGCGATAAATAAATATAATACAGATATTAGTTATTAGCATATGGGTTATCAAAATGACAAAGGCAGCACCGCCCTTCCGATTTCACAGGACAGGAACCTTTGTTGTCCTCCCAATTGAAGTGTCGGCGTCATTGGGTTGCGTATTGATTTTGTGATAACGGTTAAGTTTTTGTTAGCCAGAAAAAATACAACCCCAGGCATAATTGGATACAAATTTTCCTCGCCCTGTGTCCGAGAATTTCATGCCCCAAATTTCATGCCACAATATTTGTACTAAACATTGGGGAAAAACAAAACGACAAACGCGTGTCATGTTATGGAGTAAATCGTTTGGCGTATCTTGTTGAACAAATAGTAATTAAATGCATTGAACTTTATCTGATTTATTTACAGGGATGTTTGGGAAGTCTATCGAGTAAATTGGATTAAGCTTTGGTTTACATTTGGTAATGGGAAAATATTATTTTTCGACTTTTATGTGTATAAAGTACTTTTATCTGTTTAATTTCTGAGGTTTTTTCTTTTAAAAAAGTCTGTAAACTAAAAATTGAATGTCTATTTTTCAGAAGAAGCTTTTAGGCATTTACACTAAATTACGCTAATCTAAAGTGATTTCCCGCATCAAATAAATTCCGGAGGTAAGTGTAAACAGCTGGAATAAATTATTAAAAAACTGCTAATTGGATGCCCACAAAGCAAGCGATGGTACATGCACTAAATGCCTGTCATAATTAAGCCTTAGCCTTCGAGAGGTAACCAAACAGAGGGCTACAAAAATGGAGGGGTCGGATCTCGGTATACCGGCAATAGCAATCTACAACGGTAGAGAGAAAATCGCTTCTCGGTTTAAAAGACCTTTTGGCATAGTACATATTATAAATAATAAAACCACATTTGTTGACGCTCAGGCATGCGAAAACGCTGATAAAATACGTAAACGTGGGGGTTTGAGTTTTATATGTGCTACTCCAACGTGCGCGCATTTATAATGACATTTTAAACGCGTGTCCTTGGCGAACAACGTGGCGCTTTTGAGGCAAGGACCAACGCACAAAAATATACTAATGCTGTCAGCGTTTCTAATGAAATATGCGGGTATTATGCCGTCCCTTACTCCCCAGATTCTTGCCAAATGGTGGCGCCATTCCAGTTTGTGGATGAAGGGTTCCGTCCAAGTTTAAGTGCCAAGTGCTTTCCTTCACAAAAACTAATAAACTTTTACAACTTGTGGTCGTCGAAACGCTTTAAATGTTGGTAATAGGAAACTATACAAATTTTCATGTATGTTAGACCACAGAATTTTTACAACCAATCGGCAAAATAAATAGATTAGTAATGATGTTTCGATAGCTTAGTTTCCTATGCCTGATTCCCTTTCGCATGAAAAGGCTAGCACTTTTCCTTTTGTGTTAGAATGAGTAAGGTGAAACGGACCGAACTACTACTCACCAATCTTATACCGCCCATTTGCTTTAATCAGTTCTCAATTGAATCTCAACTTGACCCCTTATACTCCCCGGAGATCAGAGCTCTAAGACCATTAAGCCTGTGACAGGCGAGAGGGTTAAGCTGGGGATTAAAAAACACTCCCCCAAACCACACGCAAAACGACACCAAAAGTCAGAAGCTGTATGAACCAAAAAAGCGTTAAAAGGGCAGGTAAATAGGAATGAAACAGGAATGGACTAAGGTTATCTATTAGGTGGTAAATTAAAAGGCCAGTAAATGGCGCATTAAAAAGTGGATAAAACGTTGCCCTTAAATTGGGGAGGGACTGGATAACCCAATTGGGATTTTCTGGGGTGATTGGACTCGTTGGAAATGTTTACCGAACAGAAAAATGTTAAGGATTTTATTGTAAAACAAAATCGACCTACTCTATTTCTTAACAAATATTAATAAATACCGTTCTAATTTAAAAATTTAAATTTAATAAAAATAATATAAATCTTAAAATTGATACTAGAGACCTAATGGGTAAGCCTAAATTAATGCATATTATGAAGCATGCTAATGTGTTGTACTTCCCTTTTACTTTCTCTTTTAAAATGATAAAGCTTAAATGAAAAACACTTTGGCGATAGCCTAAAAATATGCTCCCAAATAAGTTTTCACAGTGTACAAGAATCGCTAATGACAGCACTGTCAACAATGGATGGGCGACGACTCGGATCCTGACACGGCCATTAGCTGCGCCTGTGTACCTGAACTTGGTGGCCACTGACCAGGTGAAATGGAGACTCCGAGTGGGGTGCGGCACCGGGATGAAATGTCAACTTATTTCGCATAAACTAATTAATCTGCCCGAATTAATTGACATCGCATCGAATTAGGTCGGCAGTTGTTTGCCCGTCTGTTTGATCAGTTCCAACTACCAATTAACCTTTCGTAGTTCACAGTCCTGGTTTTTATACGGCTCTTCGTGCTGAATATGAATCATTTGGGTCTGCGGATAATTTGGTGTTTTCCAGCATCCGACACACATTTTTTTGTCTACTGCTGCGTAATGAAAACTTTGTCTTTGTCAGGGATTTTTTTTTCGCTACTCTTTTCCCATTCCTTTCCATGTTGCATTGTTATTTTCATTACTCATACGTCGCGTATGCCAGACGTAGTTTTCTGTTTTCCTTGGCACTGACTGCAGTTGTCTGTTGCCGTGGCCAATCTCAGGTTCTGGTTTTTGTTTAGATTCGCAGTATTAAATCCACTACACACCACTTCTGTCTTTCTACTTTCACCCGATCGAAATGTGCAGACAAATTGTCTTGAATGTTTTTCTATTTCCTGTCCTGGCTGTCCCTGAAATTTCCCTCTGCTAGAGCTGAATAAATTTAAATTTAAACAAGTTGAGCTTAAATGGCAGTCACTCGAACTTGTACACTTGTCAGACACTTAAAAATGTTGTGTATGTTTTAGTTAAATTTAACATGTACAAAAAGTTAAAAGAAAATAATCTGCGACAATCAAATTCAAGCATCTTAAGATAGGTTTTTTTTTCCTTTTACGGTAGTTTAAAGATGGCTTGTATCCTTATAATAACTTCCTTCATAAAGATAAAAAAGGGTACCACCATCAACCAGACACAAATTGTTGTTGTTGATTTTAATGCAATTTTCAATAGTTTTCCTTTTCAGTCTGGCACACAGAAGTGCACAGTCACTGTGGATAAGGAATTGAGGAAAGTAAAGGAAATTAGGAATTATCGCAGACTACAAGTCACCAGGCGAACTTCAAAGACGCTTTGCATTTGGCATTGAGCGAGGGGCGACCACTAAGACCAATTCCAGAAATAACTGACTCTGGACGCTGATCTATGGGCGGACTGCCTAATTGCTAGCTGTCAGCGAGTAGAAAGCATTTGTCAAAGTCAAGAGCCTCTTAAAATAAATGCTAATACCGGCTAATTAAACTGGGCTAATTAAACTTACGCAGTAAAAATGTTTAAAGGATTCAAGGAATTCAAATGGATTGCCTTATAAAACCGCATTGACACTTTTCATTTCCTTAAAAGTCTCCTTTTTATTCACCTGGCAACGCTGTATTTGCAAACTGGAAAAATAAGTTTAATAAATAATGCAGATTTCAGACTCCCACTTAAAGGAGCACAATGCGAGTGCTTCATAGGCGCCACATCTGTAGCTGAATCACGCTATTTCTGGGATCTCAACCCGGGTGCGACTGTTGGGCAGTGGCAGACACAGATTTCATAACTGCGAATGGGTTTTCGTTTTGTTAATAGTTTGCTATGCAAAATACCTACCGGAGTAGAAGACAGCGAACCAACCTTGACTGTCTGATAAATGTGTCAAGCCCGCTCATAAATCCAGCCAGTATGTGTGCAAAATATGAAATACATTAAAAATGTTTTGTGGCAGGCTAGGAGATTTGCCATAAAATTAGAGATTTTTATGAAGAGAATGGACACTGGCTTAAAGGCGTTTAAAGTAATGGTTTCTTGTGAGATTCAGCGATTCAAGTTGAAGTTAAAAAAAATACAAATATTGGTTGAATACTGCTTGTGGCTTTGAGCCACTTTTGTAGCAAAATAAATAAAAGCGAGTAGTTATATTGCTAAGATCGATGGCCGTACTATATAATTTTCTTAATGCCGTAAATAGCTTGGGGTCAGTTTTTGTCAGTTTTTGCAAAAGCTTAAGACCAATCATTGGGCAAAACTATTTATTTAAAGTCATGAAACGCTCGTGAAATAGCAGCTGGCGGGCACTTCGACACCTTTAACCCGAGTGACTGATTGACCGCCGATTCATATCTTCATATTAGGTGTATTCAACTAAGCAGAGCTTATAGGGGAATTTTTTAGCGTCAGCTGTCTTGGAATGGAAGGCTGTGGTAGTCATCCCCCGAAAATATGTGGTGTGTGACTTCGCAGCGTGATGAATTAATTTTTGGGCGTGTGCTCACACACTAACAAAAATATAATTTATCTTAATACGTAGGAATAAATATGTTATTATATATAAAAAAAAATAATAATAATATGCAATAGGTATAAATAAATACAAGCACAAGACTAATAAATACAACAGTAAAATTCAACAGTAAAATTTAAGATAATTTAAGGTAAGCATCGCGTTAAGGCAAAGTAAAAACTCCTTATGAAAATAAGTGAAGTGATATAAGGATATTTAGAAAACTGTTTATAATCAAAAAGAGAAAGAAAGAAAGAATTTTTCCCAGTTTAAGACATTGATGAAGCAGACTAAGGGAGTTCGTCGCTAGTCCAGTCCATCAGCGTCAGTCAGTTGGTTGCAAAGTCAAAAGCGAAAAGCCAGGCCCACATATCGCTTACCAAGTTGTCAAAACGTCAGTTCGCACCTGTGACAGTCGAATGAAAAAAAGAGCCTTGCCAGTCGCATTGAACGCAATGGGCTTACAAATAGGAGTTAAAGTGCAACTTTGGGCACGCGAAAAAGAAATAAAAAGCACCCAGAGTTCCCCAACCTCAAAAGGTCAAAAGAGAAGATTGCACTTCATTATAGCACTTATGGAAAAATCTTCGGTTGTATTCCCACGGTGCTAATATCGGTGTAGTGGCCCTTTACGAGGTCTCTATTTGCAATAGAACCAGGAGAAAAGCGGTTAGTGGGTTTTACTACAGATGAGTTTACTATATATTGTCCGATTTTTATAGTTATTTTATTAAAAGTTATTTATTGATCTTCAATAAAATTTTCAAATAGGCATTGCTTTCTTAGTCTTCGAAGAATTTCTTTCGGTATTTCTGCAAATAAAACTGCAAAGCCTTTGGCCCATCCATCAGTCGGTTATAAACGGAGTTTATTGTTTTCTATTCTTTCAGAAGAATTTACATGACTTGTAATATATGTTTATTGAATAACACAGAAAATTAAATGGACTACTTTTGCTTCTTAAGATGCATTAATGCAGATTGAATGGATTAATAAGTTACCAATCTACAATATTGAGTGATAAAGTTTAACCTTCATGACATCTTTAAATTGTGTGTAGTTCACTTACCTGCACAGTTGTTATGTTGGGTTATCATTGTGAGCAGAGTCACAAAAAAAATAGCAGTAGACGCCATCGTGGTTACTTTACTTTCAAAAAGTCAGTTATCAGTCGGCTCAGTTTTCACTCACTCGTATGCGCACATTACGTATTTACACATATTGAACGTAGTTTTTAATTGTCGCTTTTTGTTTGGTGTTTTTCCATGTGTTTTTTCTGTTTGGTCTTCTTTTCCAATGCTGTATCCAATTAGCCACATTCGATTCCGCTACAAACTTAATTACTTTTGATCACAAATTGATAAGTAGCATTTATCAATTGATGTGATGTGCGAAATCCAGAGCAGGAAATATGAAAAAGAACAATGAGTATGGCAGATATACATATATACCACGAACATTAATAGTTTTTCGTTTTTGGTGCAGAACGTAAGTTTATTAAAACAAATAATCGAAGATTAGATACCCTAGCTGACTTTATAAAAACGTTCAAACGTTCCAATTTTTAGGAAATCCAGTTTTCGTTTATTTTGAAATTCATTTTCGAACAAATCAATGTACCGTCTAAAGGGTATGAATGGTAATTATTATACCCGTTACTCGTAGAGTAAAAGGGTATACTAGATTCGTTGAAAAGTATGTAACAGGCAGAAGGAAGCGTGTCCGACCATATAAAGTATATATATTCTTGATCAGGATCAATAGCCGAGTCGATTTGGCCATGTCCGTCTGTCCGTCCGTCTGTCCGTCTGTCCGTCTGTCCGTCTGTCTGTCCGTATGAACGTCGAGATCTCAGGAACTACAAAAGCTAGAAAGTTGAGATTAAGCATACAGACTCCAGGGACATAGACGCAGCGCAAGTTTGTCGAATCATGCTGCCACGCCCACTCTAACGCCCACAAACCGCCCAAAACTGCCACGCCCACACTTTTGAAAAATGTTTTGATATTTTTTCATTTTTGTATTGGTGTTGTAAATTTCTATCGATTTGTCAAAAAAAATTTTGCCACGCCCACTCTAACGCCCACAAACCGCCCAAAGCTGCCACGCCACACTTTTGAAAAATGTTTTGATATTTTTTCATTTTTGTATTAGTCTTCTAAATTTCTATCGATTTGCCAAAAAACTTTCTGCCACGCCCACTATAACGCCCACAAACCGCCCAAAGCTGCTACGCCCACACTTTTGAAAAATGTTTTGATATTTTTTCATTTTTGTATTAGTCTTGTAAATTTCTACCGATTTGCCAAAAAACTTTCTGCCACGCCCACTATAACGCCTACAAACCGCCAAAAACTGTGTTTAAGACTCTCCTTCTCCCTTCCACTAGCTGAGTAACGGGTATCAGATAGTCGGGGAACTCGACTATAGCGTTCTCTCTTGTTTTTATTGATAGCGGCGCCCACACTCCCGTTTGTCATTGAAGCAATCTTCATTTATCACTATATTAATTCAGCACAAAATTTTCGACAGCCGCGAAAATACGAATTCTGATTACTACAATTCAAAATGAGCTTGGAATTCGTTTCCCATATTGATATTGTTATTAAATGGTCTTCGGTCGCTATTTTTGGCCAGCGCCAGGTGAGAGGCTTATGGGCTTTGCTTTCGGTTTTTTTGTCTTAATTTTTTTATTCTACATTTTCTAAAGGGGTTCTAAAGTCGAACGCCTCGAATGCGCGCTGTTTTTTTGTTCTTATTGATATTAATTGTTCTTTTTGCTGATTCACTTCATGTCGAATCGCCTTCAGTTGGCTCAATCGGTTTTTAAATGGAATAATTTAAATTAAATATTTAGGCAAACAATGTGGGCTTACTTCACTGTTTGCTCTGACTGCCTTACTTCAAAAAGTTGAATGGTTTTTGGGACAGTTTTGGGTTTAAAATTATGATAATTTTTATATGTTTTCTGAACCTTCTAACCAACTGCCTAAAACGTTAACGAATTTTGAATTCGAAAAACCATAGAACTACGTTAACAATTATAACGAATTCTAAGCTAGTACCAAGCTTCTCTCAACGTGGACGTGCCGAGAAAAGACAAAAATTGTTAGTGGAAGTGCGTGTACTCTTACCACTCCATACCATACAGAGTACTCTAGGAACTCCACTACACGTCGGATCAGTGCGGATGGATGGGTGGCATGTATGTGGTATCCAGCGGCGCACGGCAGGTGTGATAAAAAGAACCCGAAAGAGACAATTGCGGCGTGAATTACCCTACCCGCTGGCCAGGGGAATGGCAATGGAAGATAGCACGCATAATTCAAACGAGCCCAAAGTCAAACAACGTGATAAGCAATTCACATACACTGACCGAAAAGCCGAATGGAAAAATAATTCAGTGAAGCTGCCTGGAAACTGAATCTCTGGGCTAGAACTCATTGACTTTTGGAACATTTCATTATAACCAATAGGGAATTACTTTAAATAATTTCTGTAATACATGTTTTATCCGCTTCTTGTTGATCATTGCCAGCACATTTTTATTGGGTATTGTCTTGAATTAAACATACTTTTCCTGGAGATAGTTAATTACTTTTTTCATATCATAACCAAATATCCGATTCTCACAATTTTTTTCGCAGTGCGTTCAAAGGCCGAGAGACCGACTAACTGACTGACTGGCAGTCCAAGTGTCTGCTGTCTACTTTTCGTCTGTGGGCCTCTTCAGCACCTGAGCACTTTAAAGTTCAAATCTTTTGACACACTGGGAGCTCAGTTGGCGGATGCTAATGACACACGAATGACACAAAGAGGCTTTTGCAGCAGGCACACACAGAAACACAGAGACATTCACTGGGAGCCAACCGGTTGCCAATCGGAGGGGCTTTAAAGGCTCGGGCCCATGGCGTTTCCCCATTAAAGGTTAAGCGCGACCCAGCCGATCCGGGCGGACTTTTAAGGTGCGTCTACAGCCGTCCTGTTGCTCGAAACGCCAAATACGGCAATTTCCATATAAAAGTTATGCGAAGCCGGCGAACTAACAAACATCCGACGACCGCAAGAGTCAAAGTACGACTGTGGAGGTTCTTCAGTGTCAGTGACTGCCCCCGACTGTTTCTTAACTGCACTGCAACAAAAAGTTAAGAATCAGTAGAAAAATCGCTTATTTACTGAAAGAATGTATAACTTAACTTTCATTCAATTTCTGCCTTTGCATTGCTTTATTATACAAAAAAAGGTTTTATATTTCAAATATTTAATGAATAAATTTAATTTTTTGATTGTAACTTGTTTAAAATATTAGTACGACTTGCACTATAACAAAAAACGGTTGATACGTTGGAATTTTGGGACCCCAATAGAATAAAACGTAGATAAACAAAATGAAACATTTTGCAGTTTTGTTTGACTTAGGCTTGGATTTTTTCCAGTGCTATCGGATTGTTAGTTGCCTCTGTTATTTTTTCGTTCGCAGAAATTGACAAATTAGAAAAGAATGCCAGTGTAGCATCAATAATTTTGGCCTGGAAGCTTAGAGCTCTTTCTCGGATTCCATTTCCCCGAAAAAAAGTTTAGTGAATGACAGCGTATGCGTTGTTCTTGTTGATCCAAAACAATCATCAATAGCAAATATTACAAACTCTAATTGATCTCATTGTATGAGCTATAAACACATTCGTAATATGCAAATTCATACCGCGACTGACACTTGCACATGCTAACAATTAATTTTCTGTCACCAGGTAATCAAAATGAAATATTTTTTAATTAAACTCGCATTTTTTAACTTGTCTGAGGTAAGTATTAACATTTTAATTGCCTCCCCACCATTTTAACTTTTATACCTATTTTATATCTTTTAATACAAAAAACATGCACACTATGGTTATCTTTCGAATCTCATTTAAAAATATATGTTAACCGTATTAATTAGAAAATAAATTCAGACCACCCAAACTTAAAATGTTTTACCACCACATATGAAATTGTGTGAACTCTTGTATTTTTTAGTAAATCTGTTTTCTCGACTTCCGTCTCAATTTAATAAATTATTTCCCTCAATATGTGACTTCAAGTAATTGCAGTTTATTGAGTAAACTAATTCAACTTTGGCACGCACGGCTAAATCACAATTATCCGGTGCCAATCTACACGATCTGTATTGAGTTGTCAGTGCCATTAGACGTGACGATATTGTAAGCATTTGGAAAATCCGAATCAGGAAAATCTGGCACTAACTCGCGAATAAATTTCAGAGTTCGCAGCATACGTACATAAACACGATCTTGAATTTGATATACACGATTTATGGAGGCTTGCAGCTGATGCTGCTTTTCAAAGACTCCTTAATTGTTCGCCTTAAATGTCAATTATTTATGGGACAGTTTCAACAGTGTAATTAATTAACCACCTTTTTTTTCCTGTTTTCGGACAGCTAGCTTTTCCGCGGATACACTTTTTTGGATTGTGGAAAATCGCTGTGCTAAAAAACCAACCAAAAATGAAACTGAAAACGGCAACTCCAAAGCCGCAAGAAAACTTGACTAACGAAGCCGCTTCGTGTTGGTTACCCGAATGTGTGAATTTTCCACGATGACGGCACGACAGCACACCCTCACAGACTTTTCCATTTTCCGCTGCACTGCTGGGACACATCATCCCACCGACTAATGGTGTTTATGAGATAATCAGATGTGCATGTTCCACGGCAGGGTAGCTTATTTACCCTTGGAAACATGATCTCATATCAAGCAGACTTGATAAGGGCTTGGGGAGAATATTTACCCAATATTGGGAAACGGATTGCGTTCCAGTTCATCTCTTAGTTATCACTGTTATTGTGGGTCTGCATTCTAATTAAGATAAAACTGTATGCTCTGGTCACCTTAATCTTTTTATTTAGTGTTCGTGTATTGTCTAGTTTGTGTTAAATGTTTGGGTCTGATTTCTTGCATGCATCTTGGCCTTTTAAGCATCGGAAACTATTTTATCTTTAGTATAGGGAAACAAGTGGTTAAGTCTGGATGAGCAATGTGGTGCCATAGCAAGGACATGGGATATTTGGGACGATGTCAGCAATTGCAGGCGGGGCACACGGGCTTGTCCCCGTCGATAGTAAAGGTCTGCGAGGTGATGGGATTCTCGCACTTGTTGCACCGGAAGCAATCGCGATGCCACTTCACGTTCATGGCGATCACCGCCGAATCCGTGATGGGCTTTTCGCACTTGGCACACCTGGCAGCGAAGAGGTCTTCGTAATCCTGTTTGCAGTAGGCCTTGCCGTCGCGCTCATAGAAAGACTGATTGGCCAGCGGCTTCTTGCAGGCTCCGCCGCAGCAGAAGCAAGCCTCGTGCCAGCTCTCGCCCATGGCGCAGATGGTTCTTTCGAGGATCGGCTTCTTGCAGCCGGCACAGGTGTAGGTGTACCGCTCCACGAAGCACTTGCTGCACACCGGCTCTCCGCTCTGGATGTTGAAGGTGGCGTCCACAATCTGCTCATCGCAGTGGCGGCACAGGAAGTGCTCCGGATGCCACGTCTTGCCCAGGGCGGTGATCATTCGCTTGGTGATGGCCTCCTGGCACTTGTGGCACACAATGTTCTCAGTCATCTTAGCTTTTCGATTGGCGTCTGCTAATAAAAAATGTATTTTAATAAGCATAAATTTAATATAAACTATAAACGCAAACATAAATAATGATGCGAACATTTCGAATTTTCTAATACTTTGAAGGCTTGGAGATATTTCTTACTGGGTTTGGCAAGAGTTTCACTCCTCTTCCTTTCGTAAAGTTTTCTTCTTTATTTGTTATCGTTCTGTTCTCTCATATATCAAAAACGTTATTACAGGGCTACCGTTTCTTACTTTACTTTCTTTTAGATGGTTCACACAAAATGGGAGAACAAAAAGAAGCAATACGGATTCGGACAAATTTTAATACGGTTTTTTTTTGAGAAATTTTTATGTTTTTATTCAAATAAATATAGAAAACGAAACGAATGAGAACGTATGAATTTAGCAAGACTCAAAAACTGAATGAGATATTCGATGGGAACGCTGGGTCTGTGGTTTGACATCTGCAAAAAGTACAAGCATCGCCTACTGGACTGGAAAGAATTTGATTTTCATTTCCAGGCTACTCTTTTCTTATGTTTTTGTGACTACTGTTTAAATATCAAGAGTTAAATTGCATACGTACAACTATGCTTGTAATTTCTTTAGTTATAATTCCAACTACTTACCGAAAGTTATGTAGTGTGCACAAGATAGTAAACATTCTTTTGGGGGTAGTTCTTTATAATCAAGTTTAGCCACATTCTAGCATAGAAATTTGTCAGAACGCTATAGTCGAGTTTTCCGACTATCTGATACCCTTTAGTTAGTGGAAGTGCGAAGTGTTGAACACTGACAGTTTTTGACGGTTGAGTGGGCGTGGCAAAAAGTTTTTTGGCAAATCAAGAGAATTTACAAGAGTAACAAAAATGTGAAAAAATATCAAAACATTTTCAAAAGTGTCAAAATGTTTTTCTGAAAATCGATGGAAATTTACAATACTAATAATAAAACAAAAATATCAAAACATTTTTCAAAAGTGTTGGCGTAGCAGTTTTTTCGGTTTGTGGGCGTTAGAGTGGGCGGGGCACTCAGTTGTTTGGTCAACAAACTGCTGTCTCTAGAATCTATATGCGTAATCTCAGCTTTCTAGCTTTTATAGTTCCTGAGTTCTCGACGTTCATAGGGACAGAAGGACATGGCCAGATCGACTTGGCTATTGATCCTTATCAAGAATATATACTTTATATGGTCGGAAACTCTTTCTTATGCCTGTTACATACTTTTCAACGATTGTAGCATACCCTTTTATTCTACGAGTAACGGGTATAATTACCCTAACAGGATAATAATAAGGGAGGTGTTCCACTTCTAAGGGTGATTTCTCCAAGCAAACGGTCGGCATTTCCTTAAAGGCGCTGCTAGAATGTCTGCCAATATTAAAATGTGTTTCACACAAACTTATTAAGAAATGTAATTAAGGCAAAAATTCTTAGAAACTTCCGCTCAGCCGGCAATTAACAACGGCTACACATGCGTAGAAGTGGCTGCTCCTTTAAGGGGCTTCACCACCCAAACGACCTGCCAGAATGGACGTCGATGCCAATATACACTGCGACAAAATTATTCCACTAAAATAAATATCACTAAAACTTCAAGTTATTTATACAAAATAAAAGTGTAAGTATTGTGTAGAGTCTTAGCTACAACCAGGGCCGGCGACACAGTTTCATTTGTAGTGGGGAATGAATGGAAACTTGGACACGTTTTAAACGTGGAGAAACGAGAAACTTCTTTCGTTAGTACACGATTAAATGACCGATTCTTTCGTAATTTCTGGCGTGGGGAATTTGCCACCCGCCTGAAATTCGGGTGGGGACCGCTCCATACAGCTTTTATGGAAACCGCCGGCCATGGCTACATTCCAGTTTCTGTATTATTTATCAAAGTAATTTATATGCCGATCATGTACTCTTCTCTACAAGTGTTAATCGAGTAGTTCTCCCAGTTATCAACTTATTGCAAATGATTAAGAAGATTAAAACAAAGATTATTGGGATAATTAGGATTATTGTTCATGTTATTTGTGCTTTTTCCGAGTGCATGTGCCACATCCTTTGTTCCCCATTGATGGCCACTTGGGCGGCCACGCAATGGGTGGTGCGGTGGAGAAGTGCGAGATGGGGTCTTCAGCGAGAGGACATGTCACAATTCGGTTTGCGCTTTGATGCGGTGCAAGGAATTTGAAATTGCAGCACCATCCGGACGCCGTTCTCACACTTCCCGGGCGAGCTAGTTGTGTAAGTCGGAGGGGAATTTGTGTCAGGCGTCTGTCTGCGTATGCCAAAGAGCGTGCCTAGCTCGTATGCCATACTCATCCTCTTCGTAATATACGACGATACGAATTCACAGCCCCGAATATAGGTTGACCCCCTCGTAATTATTAATATAAAGTACCAAGAAGTTCCCATGTTAAACCGATAATTGCATCCAGGTCTCGCACTTTCTAATTGCTTAAAGTGGCGCAACATTATTTTTTGGTACGTTTGTGGGACAAGTTCAAAGAGTTGCTCCTTGGGGTCACATAAATACATCTCGCAAGCCAACCCGTAATTGCAAACGCAATTGCATGACCCACAATAATTTATTTGGGGTTCTCGACTGCACTCGGGTGGTTTTATTCGTGTAAGTAAATTTAATTAGTCGCAAGATTAGATTAGTCGAAAAGGGAAACAAATCCGAAAAAGCCACACAAATTTTGAGAACTAATCATACTGCCGTTAGCAGTCAAAAAATTTGTGAGAAGGTTTTGGGACCACAAAATGTCGCATTTGTGGAGTTACTGTGTAACTTCGGTTTGGGCTTATAAAAAAAACAGGACCAGGGCCAATGACAGAAGCGGGAAACCGGAGTCGCAATCAATTACGCGACGATTTAATTATGCATCCAGGAGACATACAGGTCACAGGATATCTATGCATGTACATATGTACATACGAGTATGTACACAGGGCGCATTGAACTTTGATTTGGACCAGACCTCACCACCATTTAAAGTCAGTTTGACCAACTGAATGCGATTTCAGTTGATTTATTGTTGAAATCATTTCTACATAATAATTTACCGAGGTTTATAAGATTCTATAACATATAAAACGGAGCTTCGCAATTTGTTACTTTATATCTTTGGTTAACTTCCTCCTGTGAGAATGTGCGTATTTAACGAGCTATCTATTTGTGTTTTAATTTGGTACACACCATTAAGATAATATTTAATTTGATCAAGCTCGCACTACTATGAATATAATATATATATATATATTCTTTGAAAAGGGAACGCCAGGTTTCTCGACTATCAGACATCCGTTTCTCCGCTAGAGGCAGGGAGAAATTTAAAAATTTGGGTATAAATATCCGTTGATGCAATGGATTAACTAGTAGGGGCAAAGTGTTGCGCTTTAGGTGAGAATTAATCATTTTTATACCCGTTACTCGTAGAGTAAAAGGGTATACTAGATTCGTTGAATAGTATGTAACAGGCAGAACAAAGCGTTTCTTATCATATAAAGTATATAAATTCTTGATCAGGATCAAGAATTTGGCCATGTCCGTCTGTTCGACCGACTGTCTGACGGTCCGTATGAACGTAAAAATCTCATTAACTATAAAAAACCAGAAAGTTGAGATTCAGCATTAAGGCTCCAGAGACATAGACGCAGCGCAAGTTGCCACGCCCACTGTAACGTCCACAAAACCCCCAAAACTGGTACGCCCACACATTTAAAAAATGTTTTAATATTTTTTCATTTTATTATTAGTCTTGTGAATTTCAATCGATTTGCCAAACACTTTTTGCGACGCCCACAAACCGGTAAGAAATTTCTTCTTCACACTTCCACTACCTGAGTAACGGGTATCAAATAGTCGGGGAACTCGCCTATAGCGTTCTCTCTGGTTTTCTGTGCCTCTCAGCATAATTGAAGTTGTTTAGAATGCACAGAGCAAAACAAACTGCATCAGGCGCTCTCTTGGAATCTGTGTATCTTGCGCGCCTTTAAATTTAGCATGGTTCTGCTTCCGTTCTGGTTTATATGTCGGCTATTTCGCATTGCATTGCAGACCTCAGAACATCACAGTTGAAAGTGGGCGCACATTTAGTCTTTTTCAGCTTTACATCATCAGGAAAGCAGCCTTTTGGCAAGTTTAATTCCATGGATATCCAAAAGCTATAGCCTGCGAAATGTATTACGTATTCCTCACCCACTTTCTCCTGATTGCGTTGCCAGCCCTCGCAGACAGAAGTCAGTTTATGGTGGGTAAGTTTTTCCAACTAGGTCACAGTCTCGACCTCTTGCGATCCGGATCGGTACAGTTCGCATTTTCGGTAGGTAGCATCTTTACGTCAGACAAAGATGAGTCGGAAATCGCTTTCCGAACAGCGGTGGACCGTGCAAACATACTGGAGCGGAACGTAGAGCTGGTTCCCATTGTGGTGTATGCTAACACCGATGATAGTTTCATTATGGAAAAAATGGGTAAGACTTACGCTAGACGCTAGAGCTGTCTGCTTGCAATCCTCGAAAATATTGTCAAGCTTCTGATTCTATTAATACTTCACTCACATCGCATTCTTAGTGTGCAATTTGATTTCCCAAGGAGTAATTGCCATTTTTGGACCCAGCACAGGCAGCAGTTCAGGTGAGCATTACGCAATTCAAAATATTAAAGCTAATGCAATCACCTTCCCTCGTGCAGACATAATTGCCTCAATATGCGACACACTCGATATACCGCACATAGTATATGACTGGATTCCCAATGAGTCCATCCCAGATCGAGAACACTCTACAATGACCCTCAATGTTCATCCTGATAACCTCTTGTTGTCCCAGGGGCTTGCGGAGATTGTGCAGAGCTTTGCATGGCGTAGTTTTACAGTTGTCTATGAGGCTGACAAGGGTAAATTCGAAACGAGGATCGCGGAAAAGATTCTAATTTTTTCTGACCACATAGAGCTTCAACAACTTCAGGATATTTTGCAAATCGGTGAGCCCAGCAGCAATCCAACCACAGTGAAACAACTGGGCCCGGATGACGACCACAGGCCTTTTTTAAAGGAAATTAAACTCTCCACCGACAACTGCCTCATCCTACATTGTGGCCCCAAAAATCTATTAAAAATATTGCAACAAGCAAATGAGCTAAAAATGTTGGGAGAATATCAGGTTTGTATACAATAAATGAGCAAAAGTGTAACTAATTATCGACGTTTGTATACCTTAAGAGCGTTTTTATACCTCTTCTGGACACCCATTCCATAGATTTTGGTGAGCTTTCCGTTGTCGATGCCAACATAACTACAGTTCGACTAATGGATCCGACCGACTTTCATGTGAAAAACGTAGTGCACGACTGGGAGGAGCGCGAAAAACGAGAGGGACGCTACTTCAAAGTCGACCCAAATAGGGTGAAGTCCCAAATGATTCTGCTCAATGATGCCGTTTGGCTCTTTTCTAAAGGACTTACGGAACTCGGAATTTTCGAGGAGCTCACCGCACCCGATCTAGAATGCAGGCGAAAGAAACCGTGGCCATTTGGCAAACGCATAATTGAGTTCATAAAGGCGGTAAGATCTTTCAAAAATTTATGTTTGGTTTAACAACATAAAACATTTCCCTACAAAAAATTGTTCAAACGATCCGGATGATCTGGCGACGTTGTCACGTCTTACCTTACCCTGTTTCCGGAGCTATGAAACTCGTAGTAGTATTAGTAGTACGCCTACCCTGAT
Source organism: Drosophila santomea (assembly GCF_016746245.2). Lineage (NCBI taxonomy): Eukaryota > Metazoa > Arthropoda > Insecta > Diptera > Drosophilidae > Drosophila > Drosophila santomea. Next base: position 576,757 of record NW_025319012.1, read on the forward strand.
TAGCAGCCTGTTTTAAGGTCTGTGTGCTTTACAGCTCACATGTCTCTAAGGCACAAGATACCAAATCAAGCAAATGCTTTCTAAGCTAAACTATTTACATTACTAAATTCATTGAAAAGTATGAAACAGGCAGAAGGAAGCTTTTACCACCATATAAAGTATATATATATTTGATCAGGATGAATAGTTGAGTCGATCCTGGCCCTGTCCGTCTGTCAATCTGTCCGTCCGTCTGGCCGTCCGTCTGGCTGGACGTCGAGATCCCAGGAACTATAAAAGGTAGAAGATTGGGATTAAGCAGATTCTAGAGGAAATGGTAGTTGTGTAAAGCTATATAACTTTACAAACATGTCAGTAAATTATATCATCACTTATAATCATGTGAATTTCATAGCGATCTGAGGAGACTTCGACGGGACGAATTGACTTTAATGAGAATGGACAACGAAACTTCTTCACTCTGCGTTTTATGGAATTAAACTCTGATGGCTTCTTGGACTTAGCCACTTGGGATCCAGTGAACGGATTGGATGTTCTTAATGACGACGAAGAGAGCGAGAAGAGAGTTGGCCAAAAGCTGTCCAACAAAACATTTATTGTGTCCTCACGCCTGGGAGCCCCATTCCTTACGCTCCGAGAGCCGGAGGAAGGTGAAGTCCTGACGGGGAATTCCCGATACGAGGGATACTCTATAGACTTAATCGACGAAATTGCTAAAATGCTTAATTTTAAGTTCGAATTTCGAATGTCCCCCGACGGCAAGTACGGCGCTCTAAATAAGGTGACCCAGACCTGGGATGGCATCGTGAGGCAGCTGATAGATGGGGTATGTTAAATATTAGTGTAGTAACAGGGATTATATTAATGTATATTGATCAGGATCACAAACCGAGTTGATCTGGCCATGTCCGTCTGTCTGTTCGTATGAACGTCGAGATCTCGAGATCAATAAAAGCTAGAAAGAAGACCACGCTGTGCAAGTTTGTTTCAAAACGTTGTCACGCCCACTCTAAAACACAACCGCCCAAATAAAACAAAAAAAGGTTACTCATTGTTTTATCATTTGTTTTGTACATTTCCACGTCCACTGTAAGAACCACAAGCCGCCAAACGCTGTCCCGCATACAATTTTAACAAGAGAGAACGCTATAGTCGAGTTCCCCGACTATGTGATACCCGTTACTCAGCTAGTGGAAGAGAGAAGGAGAGTCTTAAACGCAGTTTTTGGCGGTTTGTAGGCGTTATAGTGGGCGTGGCAGAAAGTTTTTGGCAAATCGATAGAAATTTACAAGACCAATATAAAACTGACAAAATATCAAAACATTTTTCAAAAGTGTGGGCGTAGCAGCTTTGGGCGGTTTGAGGGCGTTAGAGTGGGCGTGGCAAAAAGTTTTTTGGTAAATCGATAGAAAATTACAAGACTAATACAAAAATGAAAAAATTTCAAAACATTTTTCAAAAGTGTGGGCGTGGCAGTTTTGGGCGGTTTGTGGGCGTTAGAGTGGGCGTGGCAACATGAATCGACAAACTTGCGCTGCTTCTATGTCCCTGGAGTCTGTATGCTTAATCTCAACTATCTAGCTTTTGTAGTTCCTGAGATCTTGACGTTCATACGGACGGACAGACGGACGGACAGGCGGACATGGCCAGATCGACTCGGCTATTGATCCTGATCAAGATATATACTTTATATGGTCGGAAACGCTTCCTTCTGCCTGTTACATACTTTACAACGAATCTAGTATACCCTTTTACTCAACGAGTAACGGGTATAAAAATGTTTTAATTGTTTCTGAGTTAGTTATTTCTAAGTCAGTCTTCTCCCACTCAAACTTTCACTAGCTGAGAAACGGGTATCTCATAGTCGAGAAACTCGACTAAAGCGTTATCTCTTGTTTTTCTTTTAGAATGCTGACCTTGGAATCTGCGATTTAACAATGACGTCGTCCCGACGCCAGGCAGTTGACTTTACACCCCCATTCATGACCTTAGGAATCAGCATACTGTTTTCGAAGCCTCCGACACCACCCACTGACTTGTTCTCGTTTTTATCTCCATTCTCCTTGGATGTGTGGATCTACATGGGCTCTGCATATCTTTTCATTTCCCTTCTTTTGTTCGCATTGGCTCGTATGGCACCTGACGACTGGGAAAACCCTCATCCCTGCAAAGAACCCGAAGAAGTGGAGAACATATGGTCAATTATGAACACTACATGGCTCTCGATCGGCTCATTGATGGGACAAGGCTGTGACATTCTGCCGAAGTAAGCGGGCATAATAAGGCCAATATTTTGTGTTAATGATCGAGTATTTCCAGGGCTGCCTCTACCAGGTTGGTCACTGGAATGTGGTGGTTCTTCGCTCTAATGATGCTGAATTCCTACACGGCTAACTTGGCTGCCTTTCTAACCAATTCTCGGCAGGCGAACTCCATCAACAGCGCCGAGGATCTGGCCGCACAAAGTAAAATTAAATACGGTGCGATGGCTGGTGGTTCCACAATAGCGTTCTTTCGGGACTCGAACTTTAGCACTTACCAGAAGATGTGGACCGCCATGGAAAGCGCAAGTCCTTCAGTTTTCACAAAAACCAACGACGAGGGAGTCGAGAGGGTACAAAAAGGCAAGAATCTATACGCCTTTTTGATGGAGTCCACCACCCTGGAATATAATGTAGAGCGGAAGTGCGACCTGGTTCAGATCGGTGGCTGGCTAGACTACAAGAGCTATGGCATAGCAATGCCCTTCAGTAAGTGTAGTTAAGATACATTATATATACCACCTATGTGTGTTTCTCACTCACTAACTTGGGATTTTTATTTGGACGCGGAGAAATACCTTTAAGTCTTTTTGACTTATTTTCATCTTCAATCTTTTCAGAGATTACAATAAATTGAATAGACAGATTTACAACTGTTTTACGCGGTAATATTACGTACATATACATATAATATTTGTATGCCGCCTTACTGCTCACAATGCAGCTTCACTGCTTGCCATGTTACTCGAGTCCGTCTTCTCTGATAGCACCTTTCCATTCTCAGTCCTCGAGGTGTCCCTAAGAATTGCAAGTTCGTTCCGTGAATGTACTGACGCTGCAGTTCCAATCGCCCAAAATGAATATTTTCTTTCAGACTCCCCGTATCGCAAACAGATCAGCGCGGCAGTGCTAAAGTTGGGCGAGCTTGGACAGTTGGCAGAACTAAAGCGAAAGTGGTGGAAGGAGATGCACGGCGGCGGGAACTGCGAGAAGAGCGACGAAGATGGAGGAGACACACCCGAGCTTGGACTGGAAAATGTGGGTGGCGTCTTCCTAGTGCTGGGTCTCGGTTTGTTGGCAGCAATGGTTCTGGGGTGTACGGAGTTTCTCTGGAACGTGAAATCGGTGGCAATTGAAGAAAAGGTAATTCATATTTAAATTTATTCTGGTGAAAGGAAACATTCACATTTTGTCGTTTTGGAAAATTCAATAGAACACTTTTATTTATTTGTAGATCTCGCTGAAGGAAGCTTTTAAATCAGAGGCTTTGTTTGCGGCAAGAATATGGATAACCACCAAACCTGTACATACAAGTTCTGGCAACTCATCCTCGTGCAGTTCCTCGTCAAGTCGCTCCAAGAATTCTTTCAAGTCGCAGGGATTGTCAATGAAAAGTCTTCAAATCTCAGGGGATCAGGACGTAGAAGCTTCGGTCCACAGCAAATTAAAGAAAATCGGTTCCATATACTCATTAAAATCGCACAAGACGGTCACTCCGCCTCCAGAGATAGGCTGGAAATTGGACAAGTCAACGCAAATCGATGACATTTTAACTTCTGAAGCCGATCTTGATTTGATGCCGGAGCTAGAACCACATCCCCCACATCGGCACCATCATCATCATCATCATCGCCATCATCATCAGCACGATCATGATAGGAATCCTTCGCCTCCAGAGAAATGAGTTTGTGAAAAACTTTTACCCCCAAATTTAGAATAGTTTCAGAGCGAACTTTCGTTGAAATTCATTACTACATCAATATAAATTCAGAACACCGAGTACTTTTAACTGGTAGGTTTTGACAAAATAAATGGTACCAATCAAAAGCGGAAGCTACTCACCGTGTTAATCCTTAAAATAGTAGACCTGAAATGCGCTCACAATAAAAAAGAACTGAAACAAGTTATTTGCCCGAGTATAAGCAATCGTTTTATAAAATGTGTACTCGTAAATTTCACTATTCTTTTTTTTATTCATACGTTGGAATACTACAGTTTTAAAATCAAACAATAGAGAACACTATAGTCCAGTTCTCCGACTATCAAATACCCATTACTTAGCTAGTGGAAGTGCGAACAAAAAATGTTTAACTTTTTCTGGAATATTGATAGAAATAGGGAAAAAATAATTAAATAAAAAACAAAATTTTAAATGTTTCAAAAGTTTGGGCGTGGCATTTTTGGGCGGTTTGTGGGCGTTGGAGTGGGCGTGGCCAAAAGCTTTTCTGCAAATCGATAGAAGTTTACAAGACTAATAAAAAACAAGAGAGAACGCTATAGTCGAGTTCCCCGACTATCTGATACCCGTTACTCAGCTAGTGGAAGTGCAAAGGAGAGTCTTTAACACTGACAGTTTTTGGCGGTTTGTGGGCGTAAGAGTGGGCGTGGCAAAAAGTTTTTAATAGATAGAAATTTACAAGACTAATACAAAAATGAAAAAATATCAAAACATTTTTCAAAAGTGTGGGCGTAGCAGCTTTGGGCGGTTTGAGGGCGTTAGAGTGGGCGTGGCAAAAAGTTTTTTGGCAAATCGATAGAAATTTACAAGACCAATACAAAAATGAAAAAATATCAAAACATTTTTCAAAAGTGTGGGCGTGGCAGATTTGGGCGGTTTGTGGGCGTTAGAGTGGGCGCAAAAAGTTTTTTTGCAAATCGATAGAAATTTACAAGACTAATACAAAAATGAAAAAATATCAAAACATTTTTCAAAAGTGTGGGCGTGGCAGATTTGGGCGGTTTGTGGGCGTTAGAGTGGGCGTGGCAGCATGAATCAATAAACTTGCGCTGCGTCTATGTCTCTGGAGTCTGTATGCTTAATCTCAACTTTCTAGCTTTTGTAGTTCCTGAGATCACAGCGTTCATACGGACGGACAGACAGACAGACGGACAGACGGACAGACGGACAGACGGACAGACAGACGGACGGACAGACGGACATGGCCAGATCGACTCGGCTATTGATCCTGATCAAGAATATATATACTTTATATGGTCGGAAACGCTTCCTTCTGCCTGTTACATACTTTTCAACGAATCTAGTATACCCTTTTACTCTACGAGTAACGGGTATAAATATAAAAAACATTTTACATACATGTGGGCGTGGCAGTTTTGATCGGTTTGTGGTGAGTTGGCGTAGCTACATGACTTTCGCTGTGTCTATGCCTGCGAGCTTCATCTCGAGTTTCTAGCTCTTAAAGTTCCTGAGATCGCGGCGTTCATACGGACAGACAGACGGACACGGCCAGATCAACTCGGCTATTGATCCTGATCAAAAATATGTTTAATTTATATGGTGGGAAACGCTTCCTTCTGCCTGTTACATACTTTTAAACGAATTTAGTATACCCTTTTACTCTACGAGTAACAGGTATAAACTTTACCGAAGTTTGAACGTGCCAGAATTTTCTGTTTGTGGGCGAGACAATTATTTTCGCTGCGGTAGGATCTGCATGCTTACTTTTCAGATCTTATAGTTCCGGTGATCTCCTCGTCCATTCGGTCATAGAGACAGCCGGACTTGGCTAGATCAACTTGGCTAGTAATCCTGATTAATAAGGGGATTCAAAATGATACTATTTCGATAAGGCGACCCAAAGTTTTCCTTCACCCAATTCTCTGTTTGCTTGCCAAGTTCTTATGAGTTTTAGAGTGCAATTGTTTATTTCTAAAGATACCAAAAGGTTCTGGCCTAATCAATGTAGTCAAAAACATAATAACAAGGGGCTCGATTTTTAATTGCTTGTTTGATTTTAAATATTTATATTTTTCCTTTAGAATTTTTATTTCATTTTTAAAATCTTTTTTGGTTTTTTTAAATTCTTATATATTCCTTTTACGTACATTAATAATTCCGTTACATTACTAAGCATATTCGTAATGTTTTCGGATTCCAAATTTAATTTTGAAGTTATTGTTGTCCTATTTAAATTATATTTAATTTTTATATTAAATACATTGGATTTTAACTAAATAATTCTGTTAGTTATTATTTGCTTATTGACAATATAATATTTTTGCACACTTCTGTTAATTTATTGCAAAGCTAGTTGAATATGTTTTTATAAGGTACATCATTTGTTTCCTTTTTTTTGTCCTTTTTTGAGCTTCTACCGCACAATTCTAGTTTTAATTCTATACAGTTATACCTACATTTATATAATACAAAGATACAGAGTTTGAATTAGTGCCTAAGGCTTAATAATCTTGAACATTAGGGCAAAAATAAATTAACACAATAAGAAAAGATATTTTACTTGTTATTCTTTTAGTTAATTTTATATATACATAATTATATCATGAGATGTACATTTTAAGGGTTCATATAAAATAAAATACTTTTCAAACGAGTATTTTCATTTCATAAAGGAAGTTTCGGTAGATATAGATGTCAACACGAGTTTTTGGGTCGACTTGTCGTAAGGGAATAATATAATGTTGCTAATTAATCTGTTGTCTATCAACTATGACCATATCCTTGATGCTACGGCGACGTGGTCAGTCCTTAGCGGTAATTGCCACTGGCGGAAATTGTCGCTCATCGTAAAGCTTTGTTGGGGTGTCGATGGCATCGCAAAGCTTGCGAAACTTGGCAGAATCTACGGATGAGGCATCGTTAGAAAAGCTGTTCGAAAATAACTACTAATATTTACTTACCAGACATCGAATCTGTCTGGTCCCCTTTCAGGATGCCAGCGTAGCTGTTGTCTTGCATCGGATCCGGATTCTCGATGAGCACACTGGCCGCACAGCTCTTTAGCATCGTAAGCGAAGGCTGCGTCAGAGTTGACGGATTCGAAGGCTTGGTCTGCGACCTCTGCACGCTTTCGCTCAGCTCAAGCTCTATAACATCCTCCAGGGCTCCGCGCAAGTCATGGACGGACAGCAGTTTGCACAAACCACCCCGATCCGCAGGAAACTCGTGCACGTACAGGAATCCATCCTCACACGCAATCAGCAATCGTGGTTCCTTTTGAACACGGGTCAACGCACAGATGTGCTTTAGGCCGCCCTGAGCCAGCTGCACAGTGGCGAAGGATCGGTCCTGAGCCAGTACTTCGCTGACTTGCGTGGGCAACAGCAACGATGACACAGCCTTGGAAAACATTCCGCCCCACGTAGCGACAGGTCTACTGCTCTCCTCAGCTGCTGCAGATGCTACTGATTCCTTGGCAGAATTTTCAGACTTGGCAGCCACATCGGCTAAAAAATAAAAAAAAAAACTTATAATTTATAAAAGTAATATTAATAATAAACAAATTAATAATTCTCTACACTGTACTAGACGTACATTTTGAAGTACATATATGTATGTATACTTATATATTTGTATAAGGAAAAAACATAACTTATTTCGCATTTTGAAGAACTTATTGCGAACAACTATCAATTACATTTTTGTTGAAAAATAGTGTTGAAATGAATAGTGTTTTCATTATGTTAGGGCATCAAGACAAGGAAGCTCATTCTTGGTCAACATACTCACCTATCGCTTTCAGCTCAACCGTCTCCACTGCCCGCGCATCTATCTTGAAAACGTGGACGGTCTCCGTGTTAGAGGAGGCGCAGAGAAAGTCCCCACTGCCCGAGAAGACCAGTGAGGCTATGCGGACGCAGCTGACGCCTCTCCGGAATTCCTGCACCCGTTGTCCGTTCTTCACACAAAAGACCCGGATGACGGTCCCGCGCTCGGAGGCGGTGGCCAGCAGGGCACCGCTGGGCGAGAAAGCCAGAGCTGAGAGGGACGTGTCGTGGGCCCTGATAGTCATGCCCGTGCGCAGCTTGCTGGCGTTGAAGATGCGCAGCTCGCCGCTCGTTTGGCAGACCGGGAAGGCCAGGTGCGAGTTGAGAGAGAGGGCGCACAGACCCTGCTCGTTGGGCGCGATGTTTTCAATGGAGTGTAGGATCTTCATGTCGCGGATGTCGTGGATGTGTATGCTCTCCGCCAGGCAGACGATCAGGCGTTGCCGGTTCATGCGGACGCACAGGATCTCAGACGGGTAGAAGCAGTTGCAGATGTCCTGCTTCTTCTTAAAATGAAGCATCTTGAGGCAGTTGGGCTTCTGGGCGGTGACCAGCACTACCAGCGAGCTGTTGAACAAGCGCTCTACGATTCGGATTTGCTCCGTGTTGTCCTTGGCGAATATCTCCTCCACCTTGTCCTGGCTAGTAATTGAGAACAGGCGTAGACCCGTGGGACTCAGCACAGACAGGGAACTGTTGGAATACACAGAACGTCAATAAGTGTTAATAACGCGGCAAATCAATTATGGCTATTGTTTGTATACTTAGGCACTTAGGATGAAAACTCTTGACCAGGGCCAGGTTTTTATGATTTTAGGTTTATGATTTTTGTCTTTCTAAGGGAAAGGTTCTTAGCACAAGATTTTTTGCATCTGAATGAACACTTTCCAGACAAAACCAAGGGAAATGTAAATTCCCACAACATTTACTGTCCAGATTCGACTAAAAGACTGTTGAAAATAAATCTAATCTGAGACCTATGTGTAAATATCTTTCAAATAAATTGTCTAATTAGCCCTCTCGGGCTTCCAAAAATTGCCGTAGTGGACGGTATTTCACGTCCCCATGGCGGGGTATTGGTTAAAGTTTTCAACTAGCAATAACCGCACCTCAGGAGGACTTCATTGGTTACGGTATTGCCACTGCGCAAAGATAAGCAAGCACCCGCATTCGACTCTACTCCATGCCGATGCTGCCAGAAGCAATTGAGAATTATATGCGCACACGCACGCGAAAACGTCCCAAGCAACGAACTTGCAGCCGGTCAAAAGGTGCAGCATGCTTTTGGGCTCGCTTGCTCTGTTAATTTTGATACCGATGCAGACACCTTTGGGGAGGCTCTTCAAGGGTGAGTTTCCCACAGTAGCCGTAGCAAAAACTGATTAAGTTTATTTCGTCGTAGATAATGTAATGTATTCTTCAAATGACCAACCACTTGTTGAATCAGCAGCACTCCGAAAATATTCTAATTTGATGAGCCAAATCCCAAGATATGTGGGTGCAAGAAAAGGAGACCAGACGACCAACAATATTAATGGAAAATAAATTTTAATTTGTACTTATTTGTAATTTCATTTTTGCTTGTACCAATTGTATTATTTAAAATACTTCAAAGATACATATATACATTGTAATTCGTGATGAAAATAAAAAAGTTACAATAATTGGTGATTTTTAATTAGGTACCTTCACTATTAAACTTAAAAAAAAGTATCATGAAATATAATGTAAAAAAAAAAACATTTTAAATATCTTGTAATTTCCACGAATATTTCATTTTACACCAATTAAAATAATAAAAAGGACTTGAATCTAGTTTAAATTCCTCGCTTATTGGATTGGCACTAGAAACATAGGATTCGAATTCAAACGTTCAGCATATGCTTAAGATGTTACCCCTATTCGGTTAGGTCAAAATTTCGGTCAACATACGTATTGCTCCTTACGGAGAGGGTAGTGCTTTATATAGCAATAACATATAATTCCGTTACTCCCGTTACTCGTAAAGTAAAAGCGTTAACTATATCCGTCGAAGAATATGTAACAGGTAGAAGGAAGCGTTTTCAACCCTATAAAGTGTATATTGATGCTTTAATTGATTGGCCCTGAAATGTACGAGAAAAGATCTTGATTACTTATTTCCTCGGTTTAGTAGTTTTGAATGAAGAATGTTCACCGACATTTAAATACGTAAGAATTATGAGCTTATTCCAGGGCCAATATTTAAACTCCAAGTATTAGTACATATTACATTTTTTCGATCAAAGAGATAGTACTAGATTAGTTGTTCATTGTTGCTGTGGCAACTAATGAATAATTTTGTAAAATGAAATAAACAATAATGTTTCTGCATTTCTTAAGTAAAGAAAAAATAGGTAATAAGTATCCTTGGGTGATGTATTTTTATTATTTGGAAGTAATCTGTGTACATATATAAGACTACCCTTCTAAATTGTAATACTTTTTGACAAAAAATAAATGATATAATATTTTGCAAATCAACAGCCATTTAAAAATGTTACCGCTAATGGTCCAAGCTGGAATTGAAATTTGTAGACTACTGCATTAAGTTCAAACTTAGCTCTTCTAACACCCCAAGTATATGCCTATTTTCTAAATATAATTAATCTTGAGATCCATTTATGAACATTTTCTAGATGCGCCGCTCCACTTTGTACTTGGTGCTAATTGTCAATATTTTTTCGGAACCACATTTAATTCCCGTTCTCAGAGAAGGTCGCTTGGCGACAACTGAGATTCTCCCTCCGCCAGATAGATGTGCATGGCCTTAAGAAGCAGACAGATTCCCAGCTGCTTCTTCTGTTTCATAGTCCATGACTGAGCCGGTCCGTAGTAGTCGCCGCGCTTCATATTGGTAAGATGATTCAAGCCCATGGCGTCTATTATAGACGCTTCGCGTGTGTATGCATCAATTGGCAAGATGTTGTGAAAGACATGCAGACATACGACTCCACTCCCATGTTGCCAAATATCCAAGATGCGCTCCAGCTTACGGCTTCCCATCTTGCCATCTCCCGGTGGCGGGGAGCGGAAGACATCTGGCTGCATGGTGCGGAATCCGCCAACGCGTTCCCTATTCGTTTTATCCTTTTCGCGCTTTTGGTGAAGGCGTGTATGCTGCCGCATAGCGTCGTAAAGGTGAGCATACGGTCGCGAAGATTTGCCCTTGCCTACGTAAAAAATGGAGTCTAGGAAACGCTGCCAAGCCTCGAACTTTTCGAGAAAAGCGCTCTCCCCAGGCAGATTCCGCGAAATACGTGGATCGATTAACATGTAGATAAAGCTCTGTTTGAGGTGTCCCTCTCGCATGTTTTTTTTTGTCACCCCACACTTTGCGAAATGCGCTGCAGAGGCTGCTTCATGGAGCAAGTAATCACTTATCCTCTCAAAGTCCTCTGGCGACCGCAGTGTACGATGAAGTTCCACCGAGTAGCGGATCTGCGCCTCCTGGGCGTGCTTTTGGGCTGCCTGCAAAGCCTCTGTATTGCGCTTGTATTTGATTAGCTGCTTAATGTACAACCGCTTAGTTGTTTTAGTAATGGGACCCACCGAAGCACCCAGTTGTGTCAACTCCCGGCGCAAAGCGTCCGTTTCGTAGTCTAGCGGCAGGGTATAATTGGTGCTCACAGAGCTTTCCAAATCCTGCCTCCTCTCTTTAGGAGTTTGCTCGACTGGCTCCCGCTTTTCCCTATTCTGTAGGTATCTCGCTTCGTAAAAAACTAATCCATTCTCGTCGTCAGTGTGAACGTAGGCCTCCTTGATTTGCAGAAAGTACTCATTCTGGCTTGGTGAGTTCTCTTCCACGTCCTCCTCGTCGCCCTGGGCAGTGTAGAAGCTGTGCTCCGGGAGTGGCTTCGGCTCCTCGACGACCGCCTGAGATACCTGCTCCACTAGCATCTCGAACACCTGCCGACCCGAGATGGCAGCATCCTCTGTCAGATTTCTCGGATTGTCCTCATCCCTGAGCTTCTTCTGCAAGTGCTCCTTATAGCTGAAGTCCTCCTGACTAATGGCATCATCCACCAGCGCTTCCACATGCTCGTCGTACTGATGAAGCAGGAACTGGCGGGCGCGGGAGCGTTCCACCTTCTCGCGCCAGCTTTCAATAAGAGTTCGCCTCTTTGGCTGAAAAGGATCCTCCGGCTGGTTCTCCCGTTGGCTCTGTATGAGTTGGGTAAGATGAGCTTCAGTAAGAGCAAATAGGTTCACAGACTCCTCATCCGGCAGTGACGGAATATCGGTGCATTCCTCCTCCGTCGGCTCCGGAAACTTCGGCTGCGGTCGATGCCGCCTGTGAGTGATGTTAATGTAGTACGGGGAAGTTACATCGTGATTGTACCTCGGCTGATTTGGCGTTAGAGCGTCGACCGGCTGAACTTGCTGCTGCTTCTTCTGGCTCTGTCTCTCACGAAAGATGTGATCCCTGAGCAGCTGCAGCACCTCGAAGTGGCACTCCTCAATGGCGTAGTGAACAGGCAGCTTGTTCTCCTCGTCAGCCAGGTCCGCGCGAGCTCCGCGCCTCAGCAGCATCCTCACCAGTTCCGTCCGCCCGTAAATGCTGGCGATGTGCAGCGCCGTAGTCTGGCCGTCGCACAGGGCATTTACGTCAAGGTCGGGACACTTAAGAAACCGTTCCAGGATCCGCTGGGCCAATCCCCCGTTTCGCATGCCGCACACGTAGTGCAAGGGAGCCAGTCCGCGCTCGCAGGGCACGATGCCAGCGTTTATGCAGTTTCTCTCCAGCATCGACATTATATCCGCCTCGTTCTCGTCCTCCAGGGCGTCCAGGAGGGTCAGAGCCAGGAAGTTGGCGCGCTGCTCCATTGGTGCTGCTCCCTGTATTGATTTTTACCCATGCACTCTCTCGCTTGTATTTCAAACTGCAATCAATTATCGCTTAATTCTCGCCTTTTCAATGTCAGCGGTGCCGCATTTTTCAGTGTGGCCATACCCGCAAACCTGGCGAGGCTGCCAGATGTTTGAAGTCCCAGTTGGAGATTGGTGGCGGCCCGTATTTTCAAGTGCCACATTTAAAACCAGTTTGTGTCTTCACAAGGTGAGCTCTGCCAATTATTACGATTTTACGATTTTGGCACACATGTAGTTGGGTTGAGCGCTCGCTCCCTGCGATAAGCCTGTTAAAGTGATCAGTGAGCGCAACACGTGTTGTTGTTATTTCTGACTATTTGTTCTCTTAAAACCGAAACTTGTTCCCGCCAAAGGCGTAACGACGCTAAAATGGGGCCCAAGGTTACTAGGCCCCTTGTTATGCGATAGCGCATTGAGGTCTCTTGTTTGTTGTTGCTCTCTAAGATCTTTTTGTTTTCGCGTTGTTAGTAAACAAATGCAGTGTTGAAAAATAAACGCACACGCTTGCCATTTTTTTACAAGGGACATCGAAAATAAATTTACTCATCAGGCAAAAGTGCACTTACGGTCGTTTGCATTAAAATTTAAGCTGATGAACAATTGCGCAGGCTATCAAATAAATAACAACAAACTCAAGAAACTCGATGACGCACACAAAAACAAGACTTATTCGACCACCTAGGAAAAATAAATAAAGAAAATAATACTTTTCACCAAAGACCCAGTGTGAAACAATATCAATATCTATGCATAATATGTACATATAACCGTCATTTAAAATTTTTTAGTTTATGTTTATTTTATTTAATGCGATGATAAAGAAGTCCTTATAATTTACTTTAAACACAATCCGCAAATACCCAAAATATTATTACGTACCACTTAGTCCATCTAAATTTCTAACTATTTTCGTTACATTTATCATAAAGTACCTCTTGAAGTTAATAGTAGTTTAATGGAAAATTAAAAACAATTTAATTTCAAATTTTTTTTATGCTTCATTTCGTATAGAACTAATTTTAAATTTTTACATTAATTTATACTTATTTTTCTTTTATTAAAAACACTTTATGAAAAATCAAAGTAAAAGCCCCAAAAGATAATAGAAAAATTGCTTGATTTTCGTTTTCGCGTCCATTCACCCGAACGGGCTAATTGATTTGTTTCTGATTAGAAATCTCCCTTCACCATTTCGTTTTTCTTTGTCTCGTTCTCTCTTTCTTAGGCTCGCATGCACTTTTTCCCTCACCTTGTTTTTTAATGACATCAGCTGAGCGAAAATAAACATACCGTGCAAAAGAGAAACTGGTTAATTAAGCTCTAGAGTAGAAGCTGCGTCACAGTGCGCTCCCGCAAGAGTGACTCCACTTTGTTCCTTGTCATTTTTAAAAGCTATCGACCTTATCGCTCTGCACTTTCATTTGTTCTACAGTTCGTGCTGTCTTAGCACAGTTAGTGCTGCGACATCAGCTGTTGCGCATAAACACGCAATTGTGCGCCAATCGTGCGAGTGTTGGTGTCCCGCACAGTGGTCATCGCAATGGAAATACTGCTTACTAAGCCCCTTGCTGGCCCCTGTTGACCAGTGTTGGCTAGCGGGGTTGGACCGCGTACCTAGGACAGTGTACCTAGTTTGGTTACCAGACCTCCCGTAACGGGAAAAGCATTCCAAAATAGATGCATGTCATTGTAATTGGAACTGCTTGTTTGCATGTTCTAATAAACTACACACACACGAGTAATGACGCCAATTCACGCTCACCCACAGACACACTAAAGATCCCCGCCCACCTCCCCCACAGCAGCTGTTTTCGCCTTGTTTACCCTTCTCATTTGTCGATTTTTGTGTCTCAATTGCTTGCCCGTGGTTTTGCCACTTTTTCGCTGTGGTGACCTTCCTGGTTTGGAACTAAAAAATTACGCACAGATGTCTCTACTTACGTAAAGTCCTGGTTGAAGTTCATTTGATATGTGGTCATTGCTACTGAAGTTTTCCTGATTGTATCTTTTTATCTCGTTATACTTTCACTGGCCTTTAGATGATTTTTATTTCTGCTGTATACAGGTGCAGTGTTTCGCTGTTTGTACACAAGATCTTGATCGACGATGGCAGATAAGTAACGCGAATTGATTTGACTTGATTACTTAAATTTAAATTCGCTTGGTTTGCGTCGTTCTTTGTTGTTTTGCAGCGACTGTTTTTCTCGTTCTATCTATCAACAAATTCCCCCTACAAACACACACTAATGTAGTGCTCATTGGAACTGGTTTCGGGACTCGAACCAGTCGTGTTCTTCAAATACCAAAAATACCGTTAACACATTTGCGTAACGGAAAATTTATGTTTTTTTTTTTTAATTAATTGGCAATCTTCACTGAAGAACAAAAAAAAATCATCTGCATTTACAACGATTACAATATAATTGCATTTAGTTTGTATAAGAGTACAATTTGATTCCGATTAATCAAAACGTTAAATGTAAATTTTTTCTATTAGTTTTTCCAATTGTTTTTGTATCTAATTAAAATTTTTAGCAAATCTTACTAAACTGACGAGATTCAGCTTTAAACGACTGTGTGGAATGGCTATTACTATATATGTAATGATAATTGTGCCCGTTTTACAAATCGAAAAATTCTTACGATTTCGAAAACCGGAGCACCAATTTTACGATTTCAAATCGAAATCGTAAAAATCTTACGAATTCGATTACCGGAGCATGCCTTAATATGCGTTTAATTTATTTGTCTGTCTGCCACTAATGTAGATAAAGCAACGAATTTAATATGAATTATTTGGTTTTGAAAATCATGAAAATGATCATTAAAAAAAATCGAAGGTAATGGGTTGCATAAAATTAATGAAGGTGGGCCTGTATATTCAATAAGTGAAATACATAACCATTTTTTATCGCTGGCTCTTTTATTTTACCAATGGATAACAAAGAGAAATATGATATACAAAGTTTTAAAAATTAAAAATGTTTAAATCTGATGACTTTTAAATATAGTTTTGCGTTATTTAATCTTTGTTACTTATGTTTCATCATTCAGCTGTTTCATTACGAATCTCTGTAAAATGACTATCTTAAAAATGAAAATGTGTTCTTGAATCGTAAAAAATCAATATCCTTTGGTTCTGTAAAATAGGATCATTTAGTAAAAAAGCGGAATGCCGACAACTAGTTTGCACATACCAAAAGAATATTAGAAACTAGTTCCCCACTGCATCGGCTGCCAACTCGCTCTAAATACATGGGTGCAATCTGCGGTATTGTCGAAAAGTAAATGCGCGGCCACACTGAAACACACAACAGAAAATAAAGCCTTTTCGCTTGTTTAAAATAGAATTTTTGCCCGTACAAGAGCTGTCTCGCGGCAAGAACTATGCACTCTCGTAGCCTTGCAGTGCCGCGGGTCCAGAGAGCTTGAGCCTTGGACAAATGACTCGTTTTTGCAGTGCCCATTGCGCGGTTTTGCCAGAGTAGTATACAACATCCGAAAATTTTCACCCGTTCTCGGGGACGCATGAAAAATGGCGGCGTCCTCAGCTGCGGCTGCGGCGCCCACCAATCCGATCCCGCTTCCGACGGATTCGATATCGGAGGAGTGCAAGGACGACGACGCCCTCACCTCCACGCTGCACACATGCGCCAACGATCCGGACTTTGCAGTGATTTGCGCCTTCCTGCAGAAATTTGCCAAGGACCTGGGTCTCAGCCTGCCCAACTTCAGGCATCTGCAGGAGTGGTTGACAAACAACAACGAAGGTGAGTGGGCAAGGGAGTGGTGTGATAAATGTGGGGGCTGCTCTTCGCTAAATGAAGTTAAGCCAGGTTTAAGCCAGGTATGGAAACCAAAGATGCAGGGTTTTCGAATAGGTCTGCTTCAGAGGTTTACCAATGCTTCGCTCCGGAGAGCGTGCTTGGCTGGTGAGAGAGAAAGGGATTACTCAATGGTAGAGAGAGCACTGCGATTTGTTTTCTTCTCAACACAAGCGCAATATACAAAACAAATCTTGAAGGCCTACTTTTACTTGTATTGCCTTTTTCAGAGATGGTAAGTTAATTTGGTTTTGGCACTACTATTAAACAATAAGAGTTATAATTTTTTCATGGTACATCTGCATTTGAAAAAATTTAAGGTTCCGAATGGGAGGGTTGCTGAATATATATTTGTAAAAAAAGTAATATAAATGTTTCGACATTTTGTATTTTTCCTCGTAAGCAACATCAGATACAAAAAGCCTACACTTGCAGAAAATGCCCTGATAATCGAAAGGGATTTCTAGTCCGTTATTACTTAGTGCATTTTCGTAGTACATTTCCTAACAAATAATTATAACTCCTCTTTGCAGTTCCTGAGCTAAAGGACTTGCACATAAAGCTGCTCCGTAAGACCCGTAAGACGGTTCATGAGAAAAGTTGGGAGTCAGCCCTCAGCAAATTCTGCTTCGGTTATTCGGTACAAGATGCCTGGGAAATCGAACGTTTCGGTTACAAGAACTCCAGCTTGAAGGTCAAGCTGAGAATATTTCGGGTGAGTGGCCAATTTCGTACCATCTGGTATATATTGCTGAAGGGCTATTTTCCCGTACAGGAACTTCTCGAAAGTCAGTTCGAGCGCAACGCCAAGTTTCGGGCCCACATCCTCACCTTGAATGCAGATACCTTGCGCTCGGAGCCAATTGGAAGGGACCGGTTGGGACACGCATACTGGCTGACCCAGGATTCCGACTGTAACCTGCGAATCTACCAGGAGCATCTAGACGAGGAAATCTGGCAGGTGGTTGCCACAAACCGGGACGAGTTTGTAAATCTTATTGCAAGGTTGCGCGGAAATGAGGTGGTACTTCCTTCGAAGGACATTGGTGAGGCCGATGAGGACACCAGTAGCAGCAACAGTTGTCCTCCAAAACAACCGCCCCCCGAAGAGAAAGAGGAAGAGGATGAAGAAGAAATAGGAGATGGGACCGTAAAAACTGTGCCCAATCTAAAGATTAAACTGCGCTCTCCCGAGCAAGAGGATCAAAAGTCCAAAAGGGTTAAGGTGTGTATGGATGAAGCCAAGGAGTTAAGCATCTTTAGATAAGAATTCTTGGTCTTTTAGCCACTGCTTATTAACCAGGCCAAGCTTTTAAGAAGCGCTTCCCCGGCCCCAACAAAAAAACGTTCCCTCGAGGACGTAGACAGCAGCCCCACAGCCGCCCAGGAGGAACAGCAAAAGAAGCACCGTCCCACACTGCTGGATACCAAGCGAATCAAAAAGCCAAGTCGCTACGAAAGCACTAAGGATGAAATCGAAGGAGAGTCCGGAGAAGAGGACGGGGAAGAAGAGGACGAGGAGGATTCTGAATTGGATGAGGGTGAGGAAGAGGAAGATATCGATAGCGCGGCGGCGGATATCGAGGAAGATGACGATGAGGAAGATACTGGCGAGACTATAGAGGATCCAACGATCGTGGTGGAGGGCCAAGGATCAGGACGAGACTGTGAGGCCATTCCTTATAATTTAATGGACGATAATTTGTGCAATTTCGCTTACGAGGATGACTTAGAGGTCGGTGAAGCCATCACGGATCCAATGGTCCATGTCATTGGTCAAGGGTTGGGGACCGACTGTCTCGTGGGAAATGGTAAAAACGAAGCTTCCGAGAAAGAAACGACAACGCACACGTCGGAACCAAAGGCCACGTTTTTTTTTGGCGAGCCAGGATGTCTCAAGCTGAGTCCCATGAAGCAAACATCGAAGTCGGAGGCAAAACGCAGCATTTTCGACAGCTTGAGCGAGGAGAAAGCAAATGGTGAAAGTCAAAAGTGCATGGAGAACATACTGCCGCGAAATGGCAGCGAACTCATTAAAACTGTGGGAGATATTGAGGACCATTCAGCTGCAGCTGCAGAAGAGGCTAACATATGCCAAGAAGCTAAAGTAAATAAAATCTCAGATGATCAAATGAAAGGAAAGGAACTCAAACCGGTGGCTACAAGGAATATTCAGGAAAGTACAGTAAGCGTGATTGAAAAGAATGAGGAAATCTCTGAAGGTCATACAGAAAGTGAGCCAATAGAAGAAGTGAAGCATACGATAAATGAAGTTTCAGTCAACAATGCAAATGAAAGTGACCAATCATCCTTTCAGAATAAGGAAATGTGCCAAGTTCCAGATGAACTAGGAAATACAAAGGAACGCGTAACAGAAGAATGCGTCCAAGAAAACGGTCCAGTTGAGAAGGATAAGCTTTTAATAAATCATCAGCAAATTTCGAAAAAAGACTTGGACCCTGAATCTAATGAGACAGATTCGCGTGAAGCAATAAGCCATGTATCTAACCAAAATGATTACAAAATAAAATCAGAACAGGGAACGGTAATGGGCGCTAAAGAATCTTTAAAGCAAGTGAAAGATGAAACAGTTAAATCGAAATGTTTAATTGAATCTTTTGCAGAAAAAGCCAACGAAAAAAATAACAAGTCAGAACAAGTTAAAACCTTGCTTCAAGATGATCCACCTAAAAATAAATCAAATAGCGAAACGAATACAGTCTGTCTTGAAATTAATAGTGTGCAATCCAAAGGTCCAAGTACATCCGAAATCTTACTTTTCGCAGACAATAAAAAATCCAGAGAGATTGATGTTAAATCAAGAACAGGAGGTTCTGGTGAGGATGTTTCAGTACCTAAGCCGTCTACGTTATTAAATCGAAAGCGGCGTCTTAATGACTCTCAGTCCGCTCTGAGAAACTCCACCTCCGAAAGCGAAGTGCAGGAAGAGGAACCGCAAGATGACAATCCAATCCTGAATGATCTAGATGTGGGCGGCAAGCGCATTAAAATGAGACCAAAAACCACTAACGCGGAGGCCAGACGAAAGGTCGAGGTTCAAAAATCTCAGATAGAAGAAACTACTTCGTCCAGCGGAGAAGACGACGCGCGCATTCGGCGCAAGTGTATAGCTCCTCACACTAAACCGAAGCCGACTCTGGAGGAAATTATCGAAAAAAAGTTAAAGAAAACTACAGAGAAGGAAGAAATGGAGAAGTCAATGCATCGGCCCCAGGAAACAAGAGAAGCTACACCTCCCATCAGCTCCTTAAGTCTGCAAAGAAAAACACCGATAACCAAGCCCCTAAAGAAAAATCTCTTGACTCAACTGCAACAGGCGGAGAATGAAGAAGAGCCCATTCCAAGAAAACGAACAAACAGTGAGACCCTTGGGCCTGCAGTTCCAGCTCCTAGCTCAATTGGTCATCCGGACGATCGTCATCGGAAGCGTCGTAGCAGTGAGGATGCAAATGAGTCGTTTTCTAAGGAATCCTCCCCTACTGAAGTCAGCGAGAAGTTGAAGCGCAACAACGAGCAGGACATACAAGAGGAGGTCGAGGATCCTCTTGCACTGTCTGCAAAGGATGAATCACCTTTAGTTAAAGATCAATCGCCTGCACCGGAGGGATCTGCTCGTCGTTCTGGACGCAGAGGTGGAGCTGCTGTCACTCACTCCGAGCTTCCTCAGCCAAAAAGGACTCGAGGTG
Organism: Drosophila santomea; assembly: GCF_016746245.2. Taxonomy (NCBI): domain Eukaryota; kingdom Metazoa; phylum Arthropoda; class Insecta; order Diptera; family Drosophilidae; genus Drosophila; species Drosophila santomea. The sequence goes on from NW_025319012.1 coordinate 596,965, forward strand.
GGGCCAGGGATAAATTGCAGGCAGAGGTCAATGCTGAGCTGCAGCAGGAATCCGAAGATGATGAGAAAACTTTAAAAATTGGTGCGAAACTAAAATCTGAACCTAAAGACGATCCAGTCCCAGAAAATTCAGAAAATGGGAAGAAGATAGAGGAGAAAACCATCAAAGAAGAACCCATCGAGGAGCCAAAGCCAAAGGTGGGTCGTGGTCGAGGGCCGAGAAAAAAGCGAGATGTGGATACTACCAATATCATCGAGACCAACGACTCGGAGACACCTGTGCGCCAATCTAGGCGCATTGCCCAACAGAAGATCAAAGAGGAGGCTGAAAGGCGAAAGCAAGAGGAGGTTGCTCTTCGTACCATGAAACAAGAGCTTAAGAAAAAGAAGAAGGCCGAGAAGGAAGCAGATCCTACTGTACTAGAGCCCTCAGGAGAGGAATCAGAATCTGAGGCTAGCGAGGCGGAGGAGGAGGCCCGTAATAGGAAGAAAAAAAAGTTTCCTGGCAAGGATGGCTGGTCCTCCGATTCAGAGGAACAGCCAGAGAGCGAGGAGGAAGAGGAGGAGCCACCTCACTATGAAACGGATCCCGGTTCGCCACTCTTCCGTTCCGATCACGAATTTTCGCCAGAATCGGAGCTTGAAGACGAGTCTCAAGTGGTACCAATGAAAAGGGCGCGCACCGTACGGAAAGAGAACGCTGATGACCAAGAGGAGGTAAATATTGAAAATGTTAATGAGATTTCATTGTCCCTATAGCCGTTATGCATATATAATATATAATTTCGAGGAAGGACGCGTTTCCGACTCTATAAGTAGATATATATAATTAGAATCACTAGCCAAGTTGATCCAGCAGAGACCGTCTTTCGGGAACTGTAATTGTAATTTTAAGAACGAAGATTGCAGTACGAGAGTTCATATTTTCTATTTACCTATTTGAGTAATGGTTATCTGATAGTAGAGGAGGCCGACTACATCGTTTCTTATTTTTTTTTATGAGTCTAATGCATTAATAATTCCATCCATACATAGCCGTACATATTATATCTGTTTGCTAGATAGTCTGAAATGGCTCTGCCGACTAGCATTGTTATGCTGATCCAGAATCTATGCTCTACCTTCAATGGTCCCTAAAATCGCAAGGCCGTAACATTCTTGCTTTTTTCGTTAACAGGAGGATGCGGAGGAAGCGTGTCAGAAGTGCGGCAAGTCTGACCATCCCGAGTGGATTTTACTCTGCGACACTCTCGCCTGTAACAAAGGGTACCACTGCTCCTGCCTCTCACCAGTGCTCTTCTACATTCCTGAGGGCGATTGGCACTGTCCTCCTTGTCAGCAGGAGCAGCTCATAACTGCCCTGGAGAGACAGCTGCAGCAGTACGACACATTGGTAGCTCAAAAGCAACAGGAGCGCATCTTGGCCGAAGAGCAAGCCGAGCGAGAGCGAGAGCGGCAGGAACTAGAAGCTGCCACGATGGCGGCGAAAGACGAAAACTTTAAGACAGAAAATGAAGAGGACGATGACGATAGGGATGATAAGGTGGTCAAGGCTGAAAAGGTAAAGAGGCGTCGCGGAGATGGACGCAGTAATAGGCGAGCTGCCAAGCGAGGCACCAGGCGCCGTCGTGGAAACGAATCCGACTCCAGTCCCGGCAAATCATTAGGCAGTGGCTCTAGATCCGGGTCTGGATCTGACTCAAGTAGCGACAATAGCACTAGCTTTTCTGACTCGGACGATGAACCCATATACAAGTTGCGCAAGCGGCGGCAGATCAATGTGAGCTATCGGCTTAACGAGTATGACGACCTTATAAATTCGGCCTTAAAAAAGGAGATGGATGAGGTTGCCGGAGCAGGTAATCTGGGCCGCGGCAAGGACATATCCACCATTATTGAGGCGGATAAGGAAAAGGCCCGACGCGATGATCTTCCTACGGAGAACGATGTGAAGGAAAAGGAAGACGGTGAGAAGGAGAAACGAAAAGCAAAATCAAGTGGAACCAGTCCGTCGTCGTCAGAAGACGAAGTTCCCCTCAAACGTAGCAACAAGTTTAAGCAACCGCCTGCCAAAAAGAAGGCTCGAAAACTCACCACCCTGGACGTTAGTAGCGAGGAAGATCATGGCAGCGATGAAGATTTTAAAACATCTAGTTACTCGGATGAAGATACCTCACAGTCCGGATCTGGAGACTCAGACTCAAGCTTGGAGGTATACAGGCGTCCCGGTCGAGGAAAAAAACAGAGAAAGGCTGCCAGGAGAGCGGCACGTGAAAGGCGCAAGGATAGAAAGTTTGTTGTTGAAGAGAGCGACGAAAGCGAAGACGAAGATCAGAAGCGACGGGCTACAAAGTCAAAAAAAAAAAAGGACGATTCTGAATATACAGAAACGGAAACGGAAGATGACGACGATAATGAGTTGTCCGATAACGTAGACAGCGCCGATTTGTGTGACGACACCACTTCTGAGAGCGAAGATGGTGCCTGGAATCCTTCCTCAAAAAAGAAGAAGACGGTGGCTGCTAAGAAGACGAATTCGTCGGATGGCATCGCCAGAAAGTCACCCAAACTAAAGAAGCTAGCCACCCAGGCTGGAAAAAATGCCAAGCGCTTGGAGTACTCTGACGACGACATCAGTGAGAGCGATTTGGAAGAGGATGATGACGAGGAAGATGAAGAGGGTGCACCATTGTCGGGAAAAGGCTCCGGCAAACAGCCTCGCTCCCAGCCTCTTAAACCAACGGGATCGACAAGCCTACCAGGCAAGGGGAAGGGAAAAGGCAAGGCCAAAAAGAAAAAACCGTTGTCCTCTGATGAAGAGGACGGAGCCGCTTCCGACGATCGCACTCGCACCCGTGGGCGCCGATACGCCTATATTGAGGACGGTAAGCAATAAATCAAATACTTTCCAGCTATCATAATGATAATCATTTTTAAATGATTGAAGAAATTATAAAAAAATACGCAATTTTTCCAATATTAAATGGATTTTCATCTCTTAATGTAGACGATGACAGCTCTGACGGCGGCATTAAAC